>NC_064923.1:611449351-612074351 GCF_023897955.1 Schistocerca gregaria
AGTTTTGACCGGCACAGACGGCTTTCGAAAGATGTACAATTAATCGTCGCTTTCAACTTTACGAGTACAAGTTGCAGGATGGTATTTTCCGTAAAAACATGAAAAACAAAGTTAAACGGCACCAGGTGCATTGAATAAATGCTATGTGTACGCACACGCAAAGTCTTTTGAGGTTTCCCGTGGAAAAACAAACCTCGTCAACATTTTCAAAAAACTCTCCTTCAGCCGATAATTTGGAAGTAAACGATGCATAATGCAGCATTTCCTTAAATATCGGCTCTGATCATTGGTCATGTAGTATCGAGTGTATTTTCATAGCGTCTTCACGAGAAGCAATTTCTTGTTCTGTTTCGATTAAATACGAACAATTTTGAATGTTACATCAATTGTAATATAAATAGTAACGAAAATGATTGTATTAGAAATAAAAAAAAAACTGACGAGCGGGACTCGATCCAGCGACCCAACGATTATGGGGCTTGAACGTTAACCAACCGACTGCTGGCGGCTCATGGTATAAATTGCCACGCACAGGTATGTATTTGACGACCGTAATTGTCTCGCGATTTTCTCAGTAACGCTTGAGAAGTACGCGCTACTGCTTACACATTTTGTTGTCCTCATGGAGTACTACGAGTGTACTAAGTTTGCAGTAAATCCGCGTTCCAATCTTCGTGGCCTCCCATTGCAACACATATTGTACAACTGTTTTGCGTGTTACCTGTCCCCTTCACATCTTTCCCTTTCAGTCATTTATTTTCCCAAGTTTTCATTTTCTTCGTCTTTCAGCGCGTTCTATGAGGAGTTTCAAAGGAATTGTACGTAATTTAGGATGATCCATTAGTAGTGTTCAGGTGGATTAGTTACATGAGAACTGCCAGTGAAAGGTACGTGTCAGGCTTTGAATTCGCGGAGAGGCTCTGTTGACATTCTCTGTTTAATTCGTGCAGATCAGCGGTTATTTAAGTCATTAGGTTTTACCCCTGGCCGTGCGGTACTAGCCGAACGGTCTTATACGCTTCAGTCATGAGCTGTGCAGCGGAGGTTCGAGTCCTCCCTCGGGCATGTGTGTTTGTGTTTGTCCTTAGGATAATTTAGGTTAAGTAGTGTGAAAGCTAAGGGCTGATGACCTTAGCAGTTAAGTCCCATAAGATTTCACACACACACATTACCCTAGGCCCACTCTGGCGTCTCCAGACACCGCTTTCAGGATGTCATCAGCGCACACGGGTACTCCTCTCACAATATCCATATTCCTTGACTTCCGGAAAGCGTTTGACTCGGTGCCCCACTGCAGACTCCTAACTAAGGTACGTGCATATGGGATTGGTAACCCAAGTATGTGAGTGGTTCGAAGACTTCTTAAGTAATAGAACACCCTACGTTGTCCTCGATGGAGAGTGCTCATCGGAGGTGAGGGTATCATCTGGAGTGCCCCAGGTAAGTGTGGTAGGTCCGCTGTTGTTTTCCATCTACATAAATGATTTTTTTAGATAGGGTTGATAGAAATGTGCGGCTGTTTGGTGATCATGCTGTGGTGTACGGGAAGGTGTCGTCGTTGAGTGACTGTAGGAGGATACAAGATGACTTGGACAGGATTTGTGGTGGGCGCAAAGAATGGTAGCTAACTCTAAATACAGATAAATGTAATTTAATGCAGATGAATAGGAAAAAGAATCCTGTAATGTTTGAATACTCCATTAGCAGTGTAGCGCTTGACACAGTCACGTCGATTAATTATTGCAGAGCGATATGAAGTGGGACAAGCATGTAATGGCAGTTGTGGGGAAGGCGGATAATTGTCTTCGGTTTATTGGTAGAATTTTGGGAAGATGTGGTTCATCTGTAAAGGAGATCGCTTACAAAACACTAATACGACCTATTCTCGAGTCCTGTTAGAGCGTTTGGGATCCCTATCAGGTCTGTTTGAGGGAGGACATAGAAGCAATTCAGAGGCGGGCTGCTAGATTTGTTACTGGTAGGTTTGATCATCACACGAGTGATTCAGGAACTCGGGTGGGAGTCTCTAGAGGAAAGGAGGCATTCTTTTCGTGAATCGCTACTGAGGAAATTTAGAGAACCAGCATTTGAGGCTGACTGCAGTACAATTTTACTGCAGCCAACTTACATTTCGCGGAAAGACCACAAAGATAAGATAAGAGAGATTAGACCTCATACAGAGGCATATAGGCAGTCATTTTTCCCTCGTTCTGTTTGGGAGTGGAACAGGAAGAGAAGATGCTAGTTGTGGTACGAGGTACCCTCCGCCACGCACCGTATGGTGGATTACGGAGTATGTATGTAGATGTAGATATCCTCCCCTCATATATCGCTCCTTCTTTCTCGTGGACATCGGGGAAGGAGTGTCGGAAATAACCGGTGGAAAGCACGCCGCGCTGACGTCGACACCTTTATGACAGAGGAGTGAGCCCCGATTAAAATCTCCGCCGCCCATGCCCCTGCGTGCAGTGGCGGGCGAGCTTCCATTAGTATACAGCCGCAGTGTCCTCTGATGGCGGCGGCCGACCTTTGATGAGGATCACGCCCGCTAATGCTCCTGGGTGTATGGGTTCAGGAATCTGTCTGCCCGCTGCGGCCAGTAGAGACAGCTGTCTGCGTTTTCTGGACGTACGACTGCGGCCTTGTGTAAGCTTCCGACTCTGGGATATTTCATACAATTTTCTTATTTCATCAGGTTACCCTCCATTCAGAAGGCAGTTACACGCAGCGACTGTTATATTGAGTTGTCAATAATAGATTTCAGCTCTCAGTCGTCCTTTTGAAATGTTATTGGCAGTTCTAGATTTCAGCTAGAAACTGGCCGTTCTTAATGCACTATCATTTTTGATCAATGCATGTAATGCCTGTTGGTCGGGCTTCATCCGCAGTTAATTGGATACGAATACGTTTCCTTCTCTCCCTTTTCCTACTATCGAATTCTAGTCATCCATAACTATTACATTTTCGTCTCCTTTCACTCTCTGAATAATTTCTTTTATCTCATCATGTTGTTGTTGCGGTCTTCAGTCCGGAGACTGGTTTGATGCAGCTCTCCATGCTACCCTATCCTGTGCAAGCTTCTTCATCTGCCAGTACCTACTGCAACCTACATCCTTCTGAATCTGCATAGTATATTCATCTCTTGGTATCCATCAACGATTTTTACCCTCCACGCTGCCCTCCAATACTAAATTGGTGATCCCTTGATGCCTCAGAACATGTCCTACCAACCGATCCCTTCTTCTGATCAAGTTGTGCCACAAACTTCTCTTCTCCCCAATCCTATTCAATACTTCCTCATTAGTTATGTGATCCACCCATCTAATCTTCAGCATTCTTCTGTAGCACCACATTTCGAAAGCTTCTATTCTCTTCTTGTCTAAACTATTAATCGTCCATGTTTCACTTCCATACATGGCTACACTCCAAACAAATACTTTCAGAAACGACTTCCTGACACTTAAATCTATACTCGATGTTAACAAATTTCTCTTCTTCAGAAACGCTTTCCTTGCCACTGTCAGTCTACATTTTATATCCTCTCTACTTCGACCATCACCAGTTATTTTGCTCCCCAAATAGCAAAACACCTTTACTACTTTAAGTGTCTCATTTCGTAATCTAATTCCCTCAGCATCACCCGACTTAATTCGACTACATTCCATTATCTTCGTTTTTCTTTTGTTGATGTTCATCTTATATACTCCTCTCAAGACACTGTCCATTCCATTCAACTGCTCTTCCAAGTCCCTTGCTGTCTCTGACAGAATTACAATGTTATCGGCGAACCTCAAAGTTTTTATTTCTTCTCCATGGATTTTAATTCCTACTCCAAATTTTTCTTTTGTTTCCTTTACTGCTTGCTCAATATACAGATTGAATAACACAGGGGAGAGGCTACAACCCTGTGTCACTTCCTTCCCAACCACTGCTTGCCTTTCATGCCCCTCGACTCTTATAACTGCCATCTGGTTTCTGTACAAATTGTAAATAGCCTTCCGCTCCCTGTATTTTAGCCCTGCCACCTTTAGAATTTGAAAGAGAGTATTCCAGTCAACTTTGTCAAAAGCTTTCTCTAAGTCTACAAATGCTAGAAACGTAGGTTTGCCTTTCCTTAATCTTTCTTCTAAGATAAGTCGTAAAGTCAGTATTACCTCACGTGTTCCAGTATTTCTACGGAATCCAAACTGTTCTCCCCCTAGGTCGGCTTCTACTACTTTTTCCATTCGTCTGTAAAGAATTCGTGTTAGTATTTTGCAGCTATGGCTTATTAAACTGACTGTTAGATAATTTTCACATCTGTCAACACCTGCTTTCTTTGGGATTGGAATTATTACATTCTTCTTGAAGTCAGAGGGTATTTCGCCTGTTTCATACATCTTGCTCACCAGATGGTAGAGTTTTGTCAGGAATGGCTCTCCCAAGGCCGTCAGTAGTTCCAATGGAATGTTGTCTACTCCGGGGGCCTTGTTTCGACTCAGGTCTTTCAGTGCTCTGTCAAACTCTTCATGCAATATCATATCTCCCATTTCATCTTCATCTACATCCTCTTCCATTTCCATAATATTGTCCTCAAGTACATCGCCCTTGTATAGACCCTCTATATACTCCTTCCACCTTTCTGCTTTCCCTTCTTTGCTTGGAACTGGGTTTCCATATGAGCTCTTGATGTTCATACAAGTGGTTCTCTTATCTCCAAAGGTCTCTTTAATTTTCCTGTAGGCATTATCTATCTTATCCCTAGTGAGATAAGCTTCTACATCCTTACATTTGTCCTCTAGCCATCTCTGTTTAGCCATTTTGCACTTCCTGTCGATCTCATTTTTGAGACGTTTGTATTCCTTTTTGCCTGCTTCATTTACTGCATTTTTATATTTTCTCCTTTCATCAATTAAATTCAATATTTCTTCTGTTACCCAAGGATTTATACTAGCCCTCATCTTTTTACCTACTTGATCCTCTGCTGCCTTCACTACTTCATCCCTCAAAGCTACCCATCGCTCTTCTACTGTATTTCTTTCCCCCATTACTGACATTTGTTCCCTTATGCTCTCCCTGAAACTCTGTACAACCTCTGGTTCTTTCAGTTTATCCAGGTCCCATCTCCTTTTTGTAGTTTCTTCAGTTTTAATCTACAGGTCATAACCAATAGATTGTGGTCAGAGTCCACATCTGCCCCTGGAAATGTCTTACAATTTAAAACCTGGTTCCTAAATCTCTGTCTTACCATTATATAATCTATCTGATACCTTTTAGTATCTCCAGGGTTCTTCCATGTATACAACCTGCTTTCATGATTCTTAAACCAAGTGTTAGCTATGATTAAGTTGTGCTCTGTGCAATATTCTACCAGGCGGCTTTCTCTTTCATTTCTTAGCCCCGATCCATATCCACCTACTACGTTTGTCAAAAGCTTTCTCTAAGTCTACAAATGCTAGAAACGTAGGTTTGCCTTTCCTTAATCTTTCTTCTAAGATAAGTCGTAAAGTTAGTATTACCTCACGTGTTCCAGTATTTCTACGGAATCCAAACTGTTCTCCCCCTAGGTCGGCTTCTACTACTTTTTCCATTTTTCATCTCCCTTCACTATCTGAATAATTTCTTTTATTTCATCATACACTTCTTCAATTTCTTCGTCATCTGCAGAGCTAGTTGCCATATAAACTTGTACTATTGTAGTAGGTGTGGGCTTCGTATCTATCTTGGCCACAATAATGCGTTCAGTATGCTGTTTGTAGTAGCTTACCCGCATTCCTATTTTCCTATTCATTATTAAACCTACTCCAGCATTACCCCTATTTGATTTTGTATAACCCTGTAGTCACCTGACCAGAGGTCTTGTTCCTCCTGCCACCGAACTTCACTAATTCCCACTATATCTAACTTTAACCTGTCCATTTCCCTTTTTAAATTTTCTAACCTACCTGCCCGATTAAGGGATCTGATATTCCACCCTTCGATCTGTAGAACGCCAATTTTCTTTCTCTGATAACGACGTCCTCCTGAGTAGTCCCCGCCCGAAGATTTTACGCAGGAGGACGCCATCATAAATTAACCATACAGTTAAGCTGCATGCCTCGGGAAAAATTACGGCTGTTGTTTCCCTTTGCTTTCATCCGTTCGCAGTACCAGCACAGCAAGGCTGTTTTGGTTAATGTTACAAGGCCGGATCAGTCAATTATCCAGAATGTTGCCCCTGTAACTACTGAAAAGGCTGCTGCTCCTCTTCAGGACCCACACGTTTGTCTGGCCTCTCAACAGATACCCCTCCGTTGTGGTTGCACCTACGGTCCAGCTATTTGTATCACTGAGGCACACAAGCCTGCCTACCAACGGCAAGGTCTATGGTTAATGGGGGGGGGGATTTTATTTTTAATACCTTTTATATTTTGATGAAATATGCTAATTCCTTCACTAACTGGATACCTGACCGTCTTTGAAGGTGATGCCTTTGTTAGATAGACTTCCTTTCAGATGGGATATCTATAAGGTGGCTTGAGTCTAAAAAAGGTGCAGCTCTAACACCAACTACTACAGGAAGTTTTCCATGAGTGATCCCAACACCGCCCACTAGGGTATGATCCTCTTATTCCACTTAAAAAAATGGTAAATGTAGTGTGTACTGCTTACGGTAGAGGAACAGCTGGAAGACGATGATTGTATCAGATAACAAATACCCCACCATAAAGTAGCGTATGTAAAGCAATAGTTTGTGGACAGCAACACTCCAGAAATGGACTCAAGTAAATAGGAGAGTTTGGGTTCCAACTGCATTGTTACCCTGTGTCAAAAAAATTGGTGAGAAATTAAAAAAGACGAATTGGAAAAATAGGCTTATTGTGCAACAGGGATTTCCCCCCACAACTGCGATATCGTTGTATATGTTTGTTGTCCTAAGTATAAATTGGCAGAAAATTAAAAAATTCAAGATGGTGCACTGTCCTATGGGTATGAAATTAAAAAAAAAATACCAAGATGGTGATCCAAGATGGCCGACCAGGTGTTCTGGCACAGCTAGCATTGTTGCCAGGTTTCCTGGTATTTCCCCAGCCTTCGTACCAGTCTGAGCTGCAAGAAATGCTATTCACAGTTAGGGCAAAAAGTGCTTTTTTTCACTGCAGGTCCAATCCTACCTGTCAAATGAAATATTTTTTTCTTCTCCCAGCTGAGCCTATTGGCTATCTGCAGTAAGTGTAAACACAGTTTTCGCCCTACAGGTAGTACCAGTTCTGAACTGTCTTTCAGACGTACTTTCAGTGAAAAAAAAAACCGCTTATTTTTCCAAAGCTATTGTTTACTCAGACATGTAAATATCTGCTGAGCTATGTATGTATAACAGTCAGAAAGCTATTTCCCAGAATTCAAGATGATCACTGCGTTTGACCCCCTTCCGCCAGAAATACCGCTTGTCGTAAGTCCATTAGGGCTACTATTTAATTATTCTAACTCAGTTCCATTTCAATTCATTTCACAAATCAGAAGCCCATATGCTCTAATTTAAAAATGTGACTATCCCAGCTGTTCAAAGTTTAAACAATTGCCGTCCTGCCGCTACAGCTTAAACAATTATGGCCTCCCCCCGGCCCCCACTCCTCTGACATCTCAATTTAAACAAATTCCGCCGCGTGGGGTCTCTGGGTGGTCTCTGGCGCCTTGCCACGGTTCGCGCGGCTCCCCCCGTCGGAGGTTCAAGCCCTCCCTCGGACATGGGTGTGTGTGTTGTTCTTAGTGTAAGTTAGTTTAAGTTAGATTAAGTAGTGTGTAAGCCTAGGGACCGAGACCTTAGCAGTTTGGTCCCACAGAAACTTATCACAAAAAAATCCCTCATTACACGTAAGTTTGAAACCCAAGTACTCTTATCTTCTAAGATTAAAGTGATGACAAAATTCACTTGTTAAGTTCAAAATGGTGAGAAAATCCACTCACCCTAAGTTTAAAATGATGGAAAGCCCTCTGCTTGTCAGGACAAGGCCCTGTAACTCACTGGTGAGGTCTGTATGGTTGTCGTAATACCCATCATTGTGATGTAAGCGCACTACAGGATAGGAAATGAGAACTTACACACTTGAATTTTATTTGCTTAATCGTGCAGCATCATTTCTCTCGCAGAACTCCATTATCCTATTGCAGTTGTAGTCAACACCCACTGCGCACTGTACATGATTAGACTTGCAGTGGGAAAAACACTTTATGTCCTAGTCAACAGCGACTCCGCATGGAGCCGCACACAGATAGTGGCGAGCCCAACCAGTCTTCAGCCGTGCATAGTGATGAGACGCGAAAGGCAGCAATGTCACTCGGGACCACTGACGCACTCCACATGACGTTACATGGTTCCCGACCACTGTGGACACAGAGTGTTGCTGCAGGAGGCTGCTTTGCCTGAGTGTGTCTTTTTTTTTTTTAAGTCATCAGTCTTCTGACTGATTTGATGCGGCCCGCCACTAATTCCTCTCGTGTGCCATCCTCTTCATCTCGGAGTAACATTTACAACCTACATCTCAATCATTTGCTTGATATATTCCAATCTCTGACTTCCTCTGCAGTTTTTACCCTCTGCATCTCCTGTAGTACCAAGAAAGTTATTCCCCGATGTCTTAACACGTGTCCTACCATCCTGTCCTTCCTCCTTGTCGGTGTTATCCACATATTCCTTTCCTCTCCAATTCGGTGAAAAACCACCTCATTCCTTACCTTACCAGTCCAATTTTCAGATTAGACTGTAGCACCACATCTCAAACGTTTCGATTCTCTTCTGTTCCGGTTTTCCGTCTTCCATTTACTCTCCATTCATATTCTGTACTCATTAGACTTCAATCCAGTCAGCTTCACTTTCACTAAGGATAGCAGTGTCGTCAGCCAGTCGTATCATTGATATCCTTTCACCTTGAATTTTAATTCCACTCCTGAACCTTTGCTTTGTTTCCATCATTGCTTCTTCGGTGTATAGACTGAACAGTAACAGCGAAAGACTACATCCCTGTCTTACACCATGCCGCGCGGAATGGCCGCGCGGTTAGAAGCGCCATGTCACGAATTGCGCCTCCCCTACCGCCGGAGGTTCGAGTCCTCCCTCGGGCATTGGTGTGAGTGCGTTGTCCTTAGCATAAGTTAGTTTAAGTAGTGTGTAAGTCTAGGGACCGATGACCTCAGCAGTTTGGTCCCTTAGGAGTTCACACACATTTGAACATTTCTTACACCATTTTTAATGCACATAATTCGTTCTTGGTCGTCCACTCTTATTATTCCCTCTTGGTTCTTGTACATGTTGTATATTACCCATCTCTCCCTATAGGTTATTTCTGTTTTCCACAGAATTTCGAACTTTGCAACGTTTTAGATTGTCGAACACTTTTTCCAGGTCTACAGATCCTAAGAAGGTGCCTTGACTTTTCTTTAGTCTTGCTTCCATTATCAACCGCAATGTCAGAATTGCCTCTCTGGTACCTTTACCTTTCCTAAAGCCAAAGTGATCGTTATCCAACACATCTTCAATTTTCTTTTCCATTCTTCTGTATATTGTTTCTGTCAGCAACTTGGCTACATGAGCTGCTAAGCTGATTGAGCGATAATTCTCGCGATTGCCACCTCTTGCAGTTTTCGGAATTGCGTGTATGATATTTTTCCAGAATGCAGATGGTATATCGCCAGACTCATATTCTACACACTAATGTGAGTAGTCGTTTTGTTGCCACTTCTCCCAACAATTTTAGAAACTCTGATCGAATTTTATTTATCCTTTACACCTCATTCTAACTTAAGTCTTCCAAAAATCTTTAAATTCTGATTCTAATAATGGATCCCCTATCTCTTCTAAATCGACTCCTGTTTTTTTTTTATCACGTTAGGCAAATCTTCCTCATAGAAACCTTCACTGTACTCTTCCAAATTATCCGCTCTCTCCTCTGAATTTAACAGTGGAATCCCCATTGCGCTCTTAATGTTACCACCACAGCTTTTAACGTTACCGAATGTTGTTTTAACTTTCCTATATGCTGAGTCAGTCTTTCGGACAATAATTTCTTTTCGGTTTCTTCACATTTTTCATGCAGCCATTTCGTCTCAGCCTTCCTGCATTTCCTGTTTATCTCATTCCTCAACGACTTGGACTTCTGTGTTCCTGAGCTAAGATGGTCAATTCATTTGATATTTGATTTTTCTGTGTCATCGATGTGCACACCAGAGAGAGATAGAGAGAGAGAGAGAGAGAGAGAGAGAGAGAGAGAGCAAGTTACGTTACTGTTAAACAATTTTTGGTCTTATCGTGGCACAGTGTTTTTCTCTGCGCAGTTTGGTACATTCTTAGTTGAAGGATGGTAGGTGATGGACGTGTTCAGTAGTGCTGTGTTGACTTTTGATGGTATATGCTAGATGAAGAAAGATAGACTGTAAAAGACAAGAAGGATGAGTAAGATGAATACATTAGAAAGAGAAGAGAATATATATTTTGAATAATATTATTATTTTGAAGAGAAGTAGTTTGCCGTAAGACAGCAGCAATACTCAGCTAGGGATGGTTTTTGTCAGCTAGTTAACATGCTCGGAGTTGAGAGAAAGACCACCCACTTCCCTGAGTCATGCACTAACAGGTTAACTGATTAAGTTGTTTGGTTTTTATACAAATTCTCTGTCAACATTGTACCCTTTTTGTAACATTGTTCGCTTTGTTAAGCATAATATTGTTTAGACCAATGTTGTGTGTGAAGATCACGCGAAATTTCACTTTGTCTTTTTTGAATAGGCTACATACTTCATTCTGAAGTCGTTGTCTTGGAATATCATTTCACAGGAATAGTTACTCTCCACACCCCAGCGTTTATCATTAAGCATTACCCCATGCAACAATCTGAGTATGCATTTAGAAACAGAAATCAAGTTTAGCCGCTGTCTGCTTGCTGTCTGCTGTTGTGCTTTCGAGAAATCTGCAACAGTGTTGTCAAGACGCGAGGTAAGTGAAAATTTGATTAGGACCGGATAATTGTTTTACTTGTTACCCATTTATTATAAAGACAAGTTGCTTTCAGGTCAGTTACAGTTGGATAACAGTTTGTGGGGACATAGTTTTGGTAATACGTAGACTTTTATACAGTGGGAGGTGTTGTTTTGTTTTAGGGCGCAAAAACAACTAGGATCAAGCGCGCCCAGATATAGAATGGTGGGTAAAGCTGGGCTAAATTGCATACAGAAACAATATATAGTGGGGAGGTTACACTGAATTTCCCTGAACATTTTTGTATTTACTTCTTTCAACGATCAACTGAAGTATTTCTTCTGTTACCCACGGTTTCCTCGCATTTACATTCTTTGTACGTATGCTTTTCCGTTCAGCTTCTGTGACGGTCATTTTTATAGATGTCTATTTCTCATCAACTGTACTGCCTACTGGACTATTCCTTTTTGCAGTATCTATAGTCTTAGAAAGCCTCAATCGTATGTCTTCATTCCTTATGACTTCCGCATCCCACATCTTTGCGTATTGACCCTTCGTGACTAATCGCTTCAACTCCATCCTACTGACAGTGGCTCTTAGGAAAGAAAAGAATATAAATGGAGAACTCTGCCGCTAAGGGGTATTGAAAAGTAGTGGCGGAGGAGACAGATGAGAATGAGCTGCACAAAATGTGGGAGAGATGACTTGTGACAGAATATGGACCGTTAGATGTCTTGAAGTTTGGAAGGGATTCCTCTGATATTTTAAAGGCTATTGTTCCAAAGTCGGGTTACTTACACAGAAAATGATTTGGAGAATATGGCACAGTTGTGTGATAGTACAGAGAGAATTTTACTTTGTCGTGAAAGAGTATTTCTACTGTGCTGTTCACTTAGTAGAGTAGGAGTTGAAGACAATAACAGGGAGTACAGTAGTGGAGAAGACGATAGAGCAAACGTTAAGTGTAATAGTCTTCTCGTTTATTAAGACGTAGCATGGTAATTGTTCGTAGGCTGGAGAGATATGGCCGAAAAAGTGTAAAGGAAGATTGGGTTTAACGTCCCGTCGACATCGAGGTCATCAGAGACGGAGCACAAGCTCGGATTGTGTGAAGGATGGGGAAGGAAATCGGCTTAGCCCATTTTGAGGAACCATTCCGGCATTTGCCTGGAGCGATTTAGGTAAACCAGGGAAAAACCTAAATTTGGATGGCCGGACACTGATTTGAACCGTCGTCCTCCGGAATGCGAACCTCGTATGCTAACGACTGCCCCATCTAGCTCGGTGACAAAAGGTAAGGGAGACCAAGGCAAAGGAACCTCGGGGGGCAAAGTGGCCATTGGAGTCCCGGGGGCTATAAGGTGCTGGTATGGCGCAAGAAATTCTTAAACATTCTCTCTGCAGGGTCGGCACCTTATTGTTATCTAGTTTTTCTGCTGTGCTCCTGCTCAGAGTTACAATAAGTTTTATGGATTTTAGTAATCCTATGTAAGGTAATTGTCTTTTTAATGAAATTTTGTTGGAAGTGTCTTATCTTGACTTGATAATCTTAGTTTAGTTATTGAATTTTCAGTAATACTATTAGAAGGTATACAGCTTTTGTGTAACGGCGCCAATGCAGGCAAAATGGCCATCTCGGCGGTGGCTTCTGGCCATTTTGCGTACGGGGGAAAACTTAAGGTAGCGGCCGAAAGATCACCCCGGCAGTACTCAAAGCAAATCCTTATTGGAGTGACCTAGAAACAGGAATTAAAGAAAGTAAAGAAAGAGGAGAGAAAGTAAAAAGAAGGGAAAACGGGAGGCAGCCGAAGAGAAAGAAGGTAGTATAAAGACGAGTGGGAAGAGCAGGAAACGCAAAGCTAGAAAATTCCTTTTCGACGACAATGATGAAGACAGAGTGCATGTACCGCAAAGAATAAATTATAAATTCAAGGCCATAATAACAATGAATTTAGTTCCAATTAAGCTCCCTCTGGGCCTAGTAATTCTGTACACGAGGGACGCACTTCGAATTTTATTTGTGGAAAGTATATATAATTTAATTCGATACATGTTTATATTCTTTGATAAATCACTTGTTATCCCTTACTTTTGAATTTGAAGCTAAGTGGCCACTTTGACCTGACACGTTCGGCAAAGTGCGCATTTCCAACTGATGAAAACACATCTGTTTAAAGTATCTAATTTTACCGTAAGATCATTAACTACTCGATATTATATTGGGTTGGTGCATAAGTTCGTAGCTTTTTCCGTAAGATTATTAAACACAGTAAATACACATAACACGCTCTAGTATTCAATAATATATTTTCTGTAACTACTTAGAACACTCTGGCAGCGCTACGGTATCTTTTAGATTCCGTGACGGTAGTAATCAACTGACGCTGAGGCGAAGAACTCGTCGAGTCACTTTCAGAGTCCACTTTCATCTGGAAAGGAAGTTTCTTGAAGGTTCTTAGACAGAGTTCGGAAATGATGAAAAAATGGTTCAAATGGCTCTAAGCACTATGGGACTTAACATCTGAGGTCATCAGTCCCCTAGACTTAGAACTACTTAAACCTAACTAACCTAAGGACATCACACACATCCATACCCGAGGCAGGATTCGAGCCTGCGACTGTAGCTGCAGGGCGGTTTCGGACTGAAGAGCCTAGAACAGCTAGGTCACAGCGGCCGGCAGAATGACATGGATCGTTGTGGACGATTGAGTTTAAACAATGTTCATCAAACCCCGAAGGTTCCTGGATATGGAGAGTCACTAATGTTGAAACGATCCTCCCTACAACGAGAAAACCCTTTTGTTGTCGTGCTCTGTCCAGTGGCATTATCCATATACATGACGGAGACGTTCCTGGCTGCCTACACTGCTGTCACCCCTTTACTGAATTCAGACAGAAGAATATATCGGAAATGTTCCGATTTCTCCACTTGGCACTTCGTTTTCTAGGGTCCACAGCTCCACTAACTGTCTCCAAATGACAAAAGGGCGATATGCAAACTCAAACTGCATTAGTGAACTACAATCAAAGAGTGGCAGACGATAAATAAAGCCATAGTAACCGAAATACTTCAATAGTTGCAGATTATAATAACTTATTTCTATGCATTTTCCTCTATTGAGGCTAAGGCTAAAAAATAAGAATACTTTAGCCTGGCCATTTTGCCCAGCTTTCCGCTACGTCTCAAATATACCGTACACAAGCATTCCGCAGGTAACGTTGACACTCGACTGATGATCTTGTGCAATATGTACCAACATACGGAAAACAAAATCTTGCCGCGCGGGATTAGTCGAGCGGTCTGGGGCGCTGCAGTCATGGGCTGTGCGGCTGGTCGCGGCGGAGGTTTGAGTCCTCCCTCGGGCATGTGTGTGTGTGTGTGTGTGTGTGTGTGTGTGTGTGTGTTTATCCTTAGCATAATTTAGGTTAAGTAGTGTGTATGCTTAGGGACTGATGACCTTAGCAGTTAAGTCCCATAAGATTTCACTTACATTTGAACAAAATCTTATTGATATAAATACTACACCTGGACAAGGTTGGCAATCTGCCCTAATACACGTATAGTGTAAGTTGCGGAGTTAACACGCAGGCGAGAGCCCGGGTTTCTGAATTGTGAACTGTCATTCGAGACGGTGAAAGTTTTTGTAACGGCGTTGGTAGGGAAGTCGGTGTATCTGTGACCCCTGTGCGTGTTCCAGTGGCAGTGTGGGACTGGCTCAGAATGGCCGCTAAATGTCGACCGCGGAGAGGGTGGGGGCAGCCCTTTCTTGGCGAGCAGGTAGAGTGAGGCCGGCCGTGCGTGGGCGCACAAAGGCGCAGCAGGTAGCCGCCGCCAGGCTGTCTGCCAGCGCAGACCGCCCGGCTCTGCTCTGTCTGGCGGGACGCCACGCACCGGAAGCGCAGCATACCCCAGACTCTGCCAGGTGCCTTGTCTGCTCACGCTGTGGGGCATCGCCGTTTCTCACCTGCAGTCTCATGTCACTATTTGTTATTGTTCTACACCACTTACATAGGTCAGCAGCAGAAGTCTAGTGGCTAACACCCTGGACTCGCATTCGGGAGGACGACGGTTGAATCCCGCGTCCGGCCATCTTGATTTAGGTTTTCCTTGATATCAGTAAATCGCTCCAGGCAAATCCCAGGATGGTTCATTTGACAGGGCACGGTCGACTTCCTTCCCTAATCCGATGAGACTGATGACCTTGCTGTCTGGTCTCCTTCCCCAAACAACCCAACCGAACCCTAGAACATGTTCCGAGTTGGAACACTGTGGCCTGCCTCCACGGCCAGTAGTATGTTACTAAACACTCTGTTTTTGTATTAAGGATTGAGAATCCTCGAAGTCAATATCGCAAATAAATTTTTATTTTGATTGCTAGTTTCTGCTTCACATGAGCCATCTTCAGGTATGAGATACAAAATTGCACATATGAATACAGCAACGTACAACAGCTTAAAGGAATCAAAATTTCAGATGCTAAATGCAAACTACACATAATATTATAGTGAAGTTCAAAATTACATAACAAGAAGAAATATTCTTGATGTCAAGAGTGTGCTGAGAAAACCAATTTTCAGCAATTACCTCTCAATCAGAGACAACTCTGTGCCTGATGGCCTTCACTTAACGACAGAGAGCAGCGGCGTTTGTGTAGAGTGAACCAGGAAGCAGATACTAACCCCTTAATGTCCTTGAAAGGGACCTGTATGTAGGTTGTGGTTTGATGGTGTGGGGTGGGATTATGATTGGTGCACGTAGATCCCAGCATGTCTTTGACAGAGGAACTTTAACAGGTCAAGTGTATTGGAACGTCATTTTGCAGCAGTATGTCCGCCTTTTCAGGGATGCAGTGGGTCACACCTTCCACCTGATGGATGATAATGCACGCCCGCCCGCCCCCCCCCCCCCCCCCCCCTCGAGGTGCCATCGCGGAGGAGTACTTTGAAGCAGAAGATATCAGATGAATGGAGTGGCGAGCCTGTTCTCCAGACCTAAACCCCATCGAGCACGTCTGGGATGTTCTCGGTGGACGTATCGCTGCACGTCTTCAAACCCCCTAAAACACTTCAGGAACTTCGACAGGCACTGGTGCAGGAATGGGAGGCTTTACCCCAGCAGCTGCTCGGCCGCCTGATCCAAGGTATGCCAGCCCATTGTGCGGCCTGCGTACGTGTGCATGGTGATCATATCCCATACTGATGTCGGGGTACATGGGCAGGAAACAGTGGCGTTTCGTAGCCCATGTGTTTCAGGACTTTTTTCTCAAATTATCACCAATACCGTGCACTTACAGATCTTTGCCGTGTGTGATCCCTATGTACCTATGCTATTAGCGCCAGTTTTGTGTAGTGTCACGTTGTGTGGCACCACGTGCTGCAATCATCCTTCATTTATGAGCAAGAGTGTAATAACACTTTCTCGTTGACACTCGATACCTAAATTCAGATAAAAAACATTATTAAATCAGAAAAACGAATAAAAATCAGAAACATAAATACTATTTCATATCGACGAATAACATCACTATTTTATTACCTGAATCATAGTTTGCTGCTGGTTAAGCGTTTTCAGTTTCCTTTCGAAGAAATCCAACGGTTCATCAGCTTCCTTGGAATGTTTAGTTGAGAAATGATGCTTTGATGTTTTCATACTCTCACGTGACAATATTTCGCCGCAAATTACTCATTGAGGTTTATTGTTCATGACAGTAAAACCATACTTCAGATAACTATCGTCATAAAGACTAATTTTTTTTCGATTTCGACTCGCTTCCGCCACTGCCACTTGTTCAAAATGGTTCAAATGGCTCTGAGCACTATGGGACTCAACTGCTGTGGTCATCAGTCCCCTAGAACTTAGAACTACTTAAACCTAACTAACCTAAGGACATCACACACATCCATGCCCGAGGCAGGATTCGAACCTGCGACCGTAGCAGTCGCACGGTTCCGGACTGCGCGCCTAGAACCGCGAGACCACCGCGGCCGGCCTGCCACTTGTACCAGACGTGGAGAGCTGCACAGATTTTTTAAGAAACTTGTCCATTTTATGCTCACTCAGAGTGAAGCGCGAAGACAATAATCACGACCGTACTTGCTGGCGCACTCGGACAACTGATGGTAGAGACCGAAAACGCGCGACTATGCTCCAGGTGCCCCTTCTCACCCTCCACGCCTCTACCGCGACAAAGCATATAATTCTGTCTCTGCCAAATACTTTGCCTTCGAAATTGCAGACATACTTTTATTATGGTTCGGGGGGGGGGGGGGGGGGGGTTCGCCAGAATATTTTTACTTGGAAAGGGGTCGCGTATTCAAAAAAGATTGAAAAACACAGCTGTAAGCTATTGTTCTTTGCTGTTTTCTTCCGTGTAGTTTTATATCTTAAGTCTGAAAATGGCTCGTGTGTTGCTGAAATTAGTAATCAGAACAATAATTTATTTGCAATCTTAACTTCGAGGATTTTCAATCCTTAATATAAGAACTACGACAGATCGATTGTCCAGTGTTGAAGATATCAACAAACATGATAAACTCACGACCTTGAGATGTGATACGCTCAGTGCCTGGACACGGAAAACCAGTCTGATTCGGTGTTAGTAGACTTTCGGAAAGCTTTTTATTCATTACGTCTTCTAAGAAAAATTCGCTTGTGTGGCATATCTAAGTAGGCATGTGAGCGGCTCCGTAGTTTCCTGACAGACAGGACGTAGCAAATTACTCTGGCTGGAGACTGATCCAACACACAAATTAGTATCCCGTGAGCGACGTGATAACGTCAAAGAACTATCGCTCCAGTCTTTGAAGTAAGTGAACCAGTAAGTTAGAGGGGGAACTTACCCTTTAAGGTGAAGTCCATATTACATCATTCTGGGAATTTTCAGGAAGGAAAGTCCTCTCTAGCGGCAAAATAAAAAGTGATGTCTCGTGACAACCTGGTTAGATACAAATAATTGATAGATACAGTCATGGGCCTAATTTAGTGTTATGATGTATGTATGATACATTTCGCTTCAATAGCGACTGCCAATAAATAGTTATATCATTTTCCCACACTTCATCCGTGTTTACGATGAACCTTTAGACATGGGTCAATAAAAAGTGTTGTATGCCACACATGTCACAGTGGTTAACAGGGTACGTCCGAGGTGACCCAAGAGTCCATAAACGTTTAAAAATGCACTACTTTTCAGAATAATGCAGGTAGAGAGGAAAAACGTGACACACATACCTGAAATGACATGGGGTTTATTGAAACCAGAAATGAGTGCAAAAAACCAGCCAACAAATGGCGCTGGACAGCAGCACTTCAGTGAGGCCGCATGAGAATCGTGGAGCAAATCTCAGCGCAATGAGTGCGACATACACCGATACGTTACAGAATCGCATTATCTCTAGCCTGATTGACAAAGACTTCTATGCATGATGGCGCTCCACCCTATCTTGCGACACGTATAAAAGATCTCTTGAACACATCATTCTGTGAGGATCGCGTGCTCAGCGGCCACTTTCGTCATGTTTGGTCTCCCATGTCCTCAGACCTCAGTCCGTGTGATTATTGATTGTGGGGCTATCTGAAGTCGCAAGGCTACCGCAATCGCACTACCTCATTATGGATGCTAAAAGACGACGTCCGACGGCAATTTCTTATCACATTTACTGATATGCCGTACAGTGCTGTTCACAACATTGTCGGTCGACTACACAGTTTGTTGTTGAATGACAGAGCATTTGTTATTATGATCGACTTTGTTAAACATCAACTGACACGCTAATTATTGCTTTTTTGTCGAAAAAGCGCTGTCTATTGGTCATTTTGTGCACTTTGTTTTGGTTTCAATAAAACCCCATTTCATTTCAAGCATGTGTGTCAATTTTTTCCTGTCTACAGAGCCATTTCTACCATTAGACAATACGAGGCAGCCACCTAGGGCCGCAACGGGACAAAAAAATTAATGTCAAATGAAACAGCGAAAAAATTGAGCAAACGAGGAGGAAAACACGAAAAAGAGAAAAATTACAACACCGAACTGTTTTCAAAAGCACTTAAGCAATTACTTAATAAGTCTTTAGTTACTTCTTTGTGTCTTCTCGTTGTCATTGCAAGCTTTTACCATGGGAAGCAAGGGGTGACCGGTATTCTCTTATGTAACAAACTGCACGCATATATGAACTGGGTTCTTTATGTACGAGAATACAAAATTGTTTAACTCAAGGTAGTCCAACTGTTGTGGTACAAGCTCTCCGTAATAATCCACGTTAGCCTCACTGCTGGTGAAGTACAAAAGGGGCGGCTAATAAGTTGTAGAACTCTCAATAGAAAGTGCAAACAAGCCATCACTTCTTTAATCGAAAAAAGGGATGCTGAAGAAGATGAGGTTTATTTCTCATTCTAAAAATATTCCAATTAAAGCAGAAACGAAATAATACTGCGATTATCGAGACGAGCCAGCTTGGTGCTTCTGCATGTCTCCCATCATTATAACATAATTTCTGAATTTGAGGAAAAATTCATTTGCACCAGAATATAGTTCTACATCTTTATTAGGGGGAGTCACTTCTTGAATTCTCCCCCAGATCGAGGCGGCAAAACATCTAGCAACGGCGCTGTCTCTCTGCGTACATTACTCCATGAAGTATTGAATTTTCAAATGTTATCGAACTTCTGGGTGAACCTGTATGTAGAAAAAAATCTACAATGAATGTCATCAACGAAAGAAATGTGCCTGTGGACCATTTTCAGTCATTAATGCACGGCCTAAGAAAAGAAATAGAGTATCTTTAGATTTTCTCGACACAACAGTATTCTTAAAAAATGAAGGTGCGACGGGTCAGTTGACTATTTTATGTGACTGCCCCTTCCCCAGCCCCCTCGCGACCCTTCCACATATCTTTTAACGTGCCACAGATGCCTGGAATTTTAATAATAATAATAATAATAACACTTATTGTCTGGTACAACACATTAGCGTAACTCTTAAGATACTGAAATTCAGGAAAATACATCCTTTTAAAAGCATTCGTCCAAAATTTTATTAATTAATGTGTCATGCAGCTGGTTTAACGACTGTGATAGCAACAAACTCTTACAGCTTCGATAACTTCTAATTTACACGATACACAATCGAAGTATGCACTCATTATTACTGTATCAGTATTTCACGTAGCAATACATCTGTGAACACGTATATAGGCAATATTGCTACGCGAGTGTAAAAGTGAGGAGTGGAGGCTTACGCTGTATCTTTCAGTCGTATCCGATTTCGTTAAGGAAATCAGTCTGTCTCTTAATATCTTAGCGGAGAGTATTTAACTTACTGTCTTGCTTGCTTAAATTCCTGTGGGTTTCCCGTTCTACCTGAAGTCTCACGAACATTGTTGGACTTGCTTTTGACAGTAAGTGTCATCTGGCAGCGAAAGGGGGGATTTTTCTGTCTGGAACGTTCTCTGCAGCCCCTATGGTCAGGTAGCAAGCGTATCTACGTAGACAAGTAACCAAGCAACCAAACAACCAAACAACCAAGCAAGCAACTGGAGGTTATTGTGTGTTATTTTTCTAGAATTACTTTGACATTTTCGATACTGCTAGTGTTAATGCTGCTTTGGCCCCCGAACATGAATGGAGGAAGTCAGGAATGTCAACAGAAGAAATAAAGAAAGTGACGTTTGAAAAACTGTTTCTGGGCAGTGTTCTTGAGAAGAGAGGGAAGGAAGAAGGGAGAGATTGTCATGACCCGTAGAACCTCCATGACTTCCTATCCCTTGGAAGTACAGTGTTCCTGGTTCTGCAAGATGCCGCATACTGTTTCTGTTAGTAGCTGAAGTGGTGATACTTCATCTAAGATTACATTCTGACTTCTATGCCACGCAGGTTTTAGATATTTCAGTGAGGTGATCTAGACGTTGGCAGCCCGCTGTGTATCGAAAAGTGTTGCTGTGTTACGTAAGCACTGCTATAAAGAGTGCTGAACCCCACTAAACTAGAATAATTGTAGAAAAAGCCCTCTCCCCTCCGTAGAATGGCTCATAACATACCCAAACCCTTCAAATTTTCTTTGCCGTGCGTGAACTGTTTGAATGCCCGTCTTATGCAGTGTTCTCCAGATAAGAGCCAGACTACGAAGCGACGGAATGTGGCGCAGAGATTTGTGTTTCGTTTCCGGAAGAGTGGTCAGCGAGCGGCGGCCACCCCCGCCACCGGGCTGCACCTGAGCCGTGGCGCGGCACGGCGCGGCCTGCCTTTGTAGCCGCGCCCATTCACTCATTCATTCATTCATTCACACCACCAGCCCAGCCCGGCCACTTCCTCCCCATTGAGCAGCGGTCGGCCTTCACGACGCTGGAATCCCGCGCCCTCCTCCGCCCCCGCCTCTGCAAGCGATACGTGACCTCACATGCTTCCACAGGCTCACCACTCTGTGCTCCGTGTTGCAGCCCACACGGATGACGTGTAAGGAAAGACTCTGGCGATGAAGCTAGAGTAAATTATTTTCTTATCGTTTCACCCCTGCCATCCGCCTCTTCCCCTACTTTTAGAAATTCTTGCCTCGCACAGGAAAAACTGCATCCTCGCCATATGCATCCTTAGCCGTTGTCAGCCGACTCCCATAAAATATTTGAATAATGCCTTTTCAGATTTGTCTACGCATTACGTTGGTCCGTTTAGGGCTTCCAGATATGTACAGATGTTTTCTGGAGTCTTTTATATACCATGGTCCAAACATCCTCCATCAAATTATCGTCCAGAGATGAGCGAAGAACTATCTATGTTCACATTCTGTCATTTCGTATAGCTATGTTTCATAACAGTCCCTGACAGCATCAACTTCTGTCACTTCATCTACGCTTATATTCGCCTTACTATTTTTTTTTTTTTTACTTTATTCCCAAGGAACGTTCTCTCTCAACATGCAAGCGGACAACGCGCAGTTGTGCGACTGGATTCGTGATTACCTGTGAGGAAGGTCGCAGTTCGTAGTAACAGACGGCAAATCATCGAGTAAAACTAAAGCGATATCAGGTGTTCCCCAGGGAAACGTCCTGGGACCTCTGCTGTTCCTGATCTTTATAAATGACCTGGTTGACAATCTGAGCAGTTCTCTTAGGTTGTTCGCAGATGATGCTGTAATTTACCGTCCAGTAAGGTCATCCGAAGACCAGTATCAGTTGCAAAGCGATTTAGAAAGCATTGCTGTATGGTGTGGCAGGTGGCAGTTGACGCTAAATAATGAAAAGTGTGAGGTGCTCCACATGAGTTCCAAAAGAAATCCGTTGGAATTCGATTACTCGATAAATAGTACAATTCTCAAGGCTGCCAATTCAACTAAGTACCTGGGTGTTAAAATTACGAACAACTTCAGTTGGAAGGACCACATAGATAATATTGTGGAGACGGCAAGCTAAAGGTTGCGTTTCATTGGCAGAACACTTAGAAGATGCAACAAGTCCACTAAAGAGACAGCTCGCACTACACTCGTTCGTCCTCTGTTAGAATATTGTTGCGCGGTGTGGGATCCTTACCAGGTGGGATTGACGGAGAACATCGAAAGGGTGCAAAAAAAGGGCTGCTCGTTTTGTATTATCACGTAATAGGCGAGAGAGTGTGACAGATATGATACGCGAGTTGGGATGGAAGTCATTAAAGCAAGGACGTTTTTCGTCGCGGCGAGATCTGTTTACGAAATTTCAGTCACCAACTTTCTCTGCCGAATGCGAAAATATTTTGTTGAGCTCAACCTACATAGGTAGGAATGATCATCAAAATAAAAGAAGAGAAATCAGAGCTCGAACAGAAATGTTTAGGTGTTCGTTTTCCCCGCGCGCTGTTCGGGAGTGGAATGGTAGAGAGATACTATGATTGTGGTTCGATGAACCCTCTGCCAAGCACTTAAATGTGAATTGCAGAGTAATCATGTAGATGTAGACCTTTCCATTCGTACGAATAGGACGTTTTATCCCCTAACCGGCTTCAAAATGATATCCTATTTATGTTTCTCTGTGTACATCTACATCTTCGAACCGCTGTGAAAACGTGTTGAGAGGATATTTATTGTAGTGTGGATCGGAGTTCTCCTTGTTACCGAAAATGCGACAGGTTATACTTTGTAGACTAATCCCCTTCGGGAACTGTTATATTTGTCTACTAATATCTGCTCGTTCTCTACGGGATGCATGCGAAGAGGGGAGGAGGGGGGGGGGGGGGGCTGGTTCTTCAATATTCAGTGTGCAAGTGTACAGAACATGTTCTCCAGAGATGTACTGTCTCTTCCTTCCAGTAGGCCAGTCAAGATTTTTGATTCCTCTATTACATTCCCTCCATAGTCAACCAACACTTTGATATATGTACCAATCTTCTTTGATTATGCTCAATACGTGATCAGAAGTATCTGGACACCTATTAGCGAACATTAATATGATGTACAGTTGTTTTGTAAATAAAACCACTTTTTCTTGATACACTAATTTATTTCTCCCAGACGCGTTTCGCATGTTTTTTCTTTAAGGCATTTTCAGTGGAATCTACAACGATACAGTTTGGTTTTAATATGTGTTATTTTTATATTTTTATGTAAATAAGTAATTAATTGTTGTGTATTGGCATCTGCGTTTCCTCTCATCTGGTCTGGAGGTCGCACTATCACTTCCATGTCCGAAACATAAGCACATTTTTATATCCAGAACTTTTTCCTTCACACTGTTCACCATGTTTACCCTTAATTTTGTGGCGCACTGTTACTCTTTTACCACTAGTTACAGATATTTGTTTAAAAACTGTGCTATTAAAGACGGAAATATTGTGAGTTAATTATGTGTTTCCTCCTGTTTCGATTGTTTACCTACATGTTGCCAACCTAACGATAAAAACTAATGTCTATTCGTCTATTCGTGATTATCTCTCTCTCTCTCTCTCTCTCTCTCTCTCTCTCTCTCTCTCTCTCTCCGTGTGTGTGTGTGTGTGTGTGTGTGTGTGTGTGTGTGTGTGTAGGCGCGCACGCAGGGTGGGGTGGAATGGGGGGGTGGGTTGCTGGTGTTTTTAGTTGTAGAGTGTTCAATATGAATGTAATACCTGTAAAAGAGAGATTGAAAGCTTCGGTGATCAGGCGATTTATGTTTAACTGTTCTGTGGGGGAGTTCATGGACAACGGAGTGAAAAGATGCTGGGTGGTATTATTATTATTATTATTATTATTATTATTCTCTGTTGACGTATTTTTCTATTATTTTATCTGTTAATGGCAAACTTGTTAATACGATGTATATCCACGCTTCGCCTTTATGACAGCTTGAACTCAGCTGGGAACACTTTCAATGAGATGGCTAAATAGTCTATGGACGACCGGCAGCCCAGTCTTCCTTAAGACCAAAACCATAGAAGGAAATAATGTTGAACACTATAGTCTAGAGCGAAGTCGACGTTCAAACTCACCACAAAGTTGTTCTATTGAGGTCAGGACTCTGGACAGGCCAGTCCATTTCAGAAATACTATTGTCCACAACCCGATGTTTCACAGATGCTACTTTCCGACAGGGTGCATGGTCATCCTGGCACAATCATCTTGTTTGAATTGTTCCTCCACCATACATAGTACACTATGCTGAAATGTGTACATACCCCTCACCATGTATCGTTTTCTTAAGCGGAATAGGCGGATCACACACTAACCTCTAAAAACGCCATGTAGATGTTCGAAGCCATAATTGCCTATTACGAAGACTGATTTAGAATGAGCGTACCAACAGTATGTTTAGATTTAAGTTTCCAGTAAAGGGGGGGGGGGGGAGGAACAATCAGTTATTCTTCTTGCTCTCATTACACACAGTAATATGACAGCCTCTTTTTGCACTTATTTTTGGATTCTTTATTTAGAATTAATTTCAAATAGTACAAGTAACATCACAGCTCCGCTTTCACTTACGATTAAATTTTTGGGTCAAGTGATGGGGTTATGAAGAACAAGGAAAACAAGATTTTTTGGGCGCGGAGATATCTCCGAATATTTCAGGAAAATGGTTGGTGTCGGTCCTGAAGACAAGAGTTGTCCCAAGATGGCAGCATCGAGGAGAATAGAACCGGGACGAGCGCACCGCCTACCTGACACTAATCCCTCAACAGAAATCAAGTCGCGTGCCTTCTTTCTCGGCGCGCCTCGGCCAGATGAGAATGCTTCGTGAACACGGCCTGTGCGCCGTCTGGGTTGCTGCTCTAGTATTCTCGCCTTGGGCGTCTGATGTAGCCACACTGACATGAAACCCCTTGAGTGCGAGGTACAATAGGCCAATGATATTCACTGCATTGGACGCCCCATATATTGTCTTGCATGCAATCACAATATTGGCTGCTAATGGCAATATGGGGTTGAACTGGAGGCATCGAATGGTGAGCACAGCGTGAGACTATGAAGCATATTTGACCCTGCTTATTCGACGAGTAACTCACTACAATGCTACAGTGCTAGTGGTATTGATACAGAGCAGAGCGATGGCAAGGATAAACAGAGTCGACATTTCGTCAGAAAAGAACCCAAGGCATTTCACAGATAGAGAAAGAAGTGGCAGATGAAATATTAGCGAGAAGAGTCAGTGGAATGTGTGGCGTCATAACGGTCGACTGTGCGGGCAATGTTCTTGAGGAGTACAATGATGACAACAAGCGCTTAACAAGTGAAAGTGATACTGAAACAGGTGTCGAGCCATGCGCTTGATAAACCCTGCTGCATAGGGAGCGAAAAGCTACCGTCTCCAGTGAAACATAGTGGAGGACAATCGTTATCCAACGAGCAGATACTAAACAATTATGTATGTGGACGGTCATCCGCACTATAGTAAAGAAAACAGTTATGAACAGATTTGAAATATGTCCGCAGCAATATGATCTTTTAGTGCGTAAGAAAAACTAGAGATATTCAAGGGGGGAAAGGGCGCACTCACTACAAAAACTGATCTTCGTGTGCGATGTTTGGAAACTGCACCCAGTGAAATTATCGCTCAACCAGAATTCTGTGAAATTTGTACACGGTTTACCTGGAAATCACCTGCTCACTTCTTCACGGCCTACCTGAGCCCCGAGTCCTTGCTCACCTGCTCCATGCGGCTGCAGCGGGGTGTTGCGCCGTTCTGCTATAGCTCTGTCGACGTCGCCTAGCAAATGACCAACGTGAACAAAATATCCTGCTGCTACCAGCTGTCTAACTAACGCCCTACGATATTTCCTCTTACATACGCTTATAACAGTGGTTCTACTTGTTTTAACGTTTATATCGTACTTTTCCTCCTTCTGTGATGAATATGTACATTTACCTCTCCATGACTACTCCGCAATTCACTGTTAAGTGTCTGGCAGAGGGTTCATCCAACCATTTTTATGCAATTTCTGTACCGTCCCACTCTTGAACAGCGCGCGAGAAATACGAACACCTAAGTTTTTTCGTACGAGCTCTGATTTCGTATTTTATAACAATCATCATTTCTCCCTATGTAGGTGGGCGTCAACGAAACATTTTCCGATAGGGGGAGAAAGTTGAAGATTGAAACTCCTTGAAGAGAATTCGGCACAATGAAGAACGCCATTGTTATAATGACTGCTACTCTAACTGTCGTGTGGTATCGGTGAAACTCTCTTCCATTTTGTGATAATACAAAATGAGTTGTCCTTTCGGCTTATTCGATATCTTCCGTCAGTCCTTTCTAGTAGGGATCCCACACCGCACACCACCGCACCTCTACTCTAGTAAAGGAGGTACAACCGTAGTCTCGGCAGTCTCTTTGCTAGACCTGTTGCATCTTCTGTTCCGGCAATAAAACGCAGTCTTTGGTTTGCCTTCCCTCAACATTATCTATTTGATCGTTCAGTCTGAAGCAGCTCACAATTTTTACACTCGATACTTAACTGAACTGACAGCACTTCGATTCGTGTCATTTATCACATAACCGAAATTTAATCGATTCCTTTTAAGTACTCATGTGGATAACTTCACACCTATTTACAGTCAATTGCCTCTTTTCGCACCATACAGATATTTCCTCTATATCATTTTGCAGTTGTTTTTGATAATCTGATGATTATACTAGACGAAAAATGACATCATCTGCAAACAATCTAACAGGACTGCTCAGATTGTCTCCTAAATCACTTACTGTAAATGGATTAAGAGCAGCAGAGGACCTATAACTCTTCCTTGAGCAACGCCAGATATAAATTCATTATTAATAAATGATTCTCCGTAAATTACTGTGAACTGTGACCTTTCAGAGGAAATCAAGAATCCAATAGCACAACTGAGACGCTACACCATAGGTAGGCAATTTGATTAAAAGTCCCTTGTGGCGAACGATGTCAAAAGCTGTCTGGAAGTCTATGAATACGGTATTCACTTGAGATTCCCTGTCGACAGCACTCATTACCTCACAAGAACGATTATAATGAACCCGTGCTGACTATGTTTCAATGTTTCGATTTCTTAGAGGTAGTTCACAATTTCCCAAAATGCTGCTGCTAATAGATGTCCTTGCATGGGTCTGTAATTCGGCAATTAATTGTATTTCCTTTCTTGAATACTGGTGTAACCTGTGCAACTTTCCACTTCTTTGGTACGGATCATTCGTCGAGAGAGAGTAATTGTATATGATCTCTAAATATGGAGCCATTAAATCAGCATGCTCTGAAAGGAACCTAATTCGTATACGGTCTGGACTGAAAGATATGCCTTTATTAAGTGTTCTGAGTTGTCTCGTTACGCCGAGGACATCGACTTCTAAGCTGGCATCAGTTCTTGATCCGAATTGTGGGCTATTTACTTAACCTTCTTTGGGAAAAAATTTCGGAAAACTGGATTTAGTAACTCCGCTATAGTAGCACTGTCACCGGTAACGATACCATGCTTACTCTCTCCTAATATGAAAAGTCGTTATGTTTTGTCACCTTAAAACGATTTTTTTGTTAAATATCTTATGATGTAACGTACGTTTTGATGAATACTCTGTTCTTTTAGTAAAGAAATTTACTTAGTACAGAATTTTATAATGGTCATGCATCTTCTACTTAGAGTTAACCAGGAGTATTGCTCCTACATAATTCTGCACCGCTGCAAAAGTAGTGACACAGATATTAGTGCCAGTGGTGTTGAGAAAAACTGAAAAATTTCACAAAGCTTCAGAACCTGTTGAAATCCCGATCAGATTCTATACCAGATTTTCGTCTGAGTTAGCCGCCTTTTAAACATAATCTGTTACAGATCCCTCGAACAAAAAACGGTACTCAGTGGTTGGAAGAAAGCACATGGCACATCCATATACAAGAAAGGTATCAGAACTGAACCATAAAACTAACGCCTAGTATCCTCGAGATCAAGTTCTTGTGGAATCTCGTAATATATTCTGAGCTCAAACGTAATGCCGCACCACCTCCATGCCAAACAACATGGATTCTGAAAACATCGACCATGTGAAACGCAACTCGCAGTTTATCACATGGCATCACGAAGGCTGTAGGTCCAGGCAATCAGATAGATAGAATGTTTCTCCATTTCCTAAAGTACCACATCTACGCTTGTAATCGGAAGTGCGATCGTATCAGCCGGCAGTTGTGACTGGATTGAAGATTTTGTGGTAGGGAGGATGCAGCAAGTTATATCGGATGGAAAATCATTGCCCGATTTAGAAGTAACTTCGAGTGTGTCCCAGGTAAGTGTGTTGGGAACCTTGTTGTTAATGTTGTGTCATACTGACCTTTCGGACAGTATTTTAATAACGTCGGATTTTTTGCAGATGACGTAGTTACCCATGAAGAGATCTATCTGAAAAACAAACTACACAAATATTCAATTAGATCTTGATAAGATTTCAAAATGGTGAAAAGACTGACAACGTGCTTTAAATGTTCATAAATGTAAAGCGGTGCACTTCACAAAACGAAATCATACGAATACAATATCAACGAATCACAATTGGGAGAGGTTCAAATGGCTCTGAGCACTATGGGACTCAACTTCTGAGGTCATTAGTCCCCTAGAACTTAGAACTAGTTAAACCTAGCTAACCTAATGACATCACACACATCCATGCCGGAGGCAGGATTCGAACCTGCGACCGTAGCGGTCTCGCGGTTCCAGACTGCAGCGCCTAGAACCGCACGGCCACTTCGGCCGGCAGTTGGGAGAGGCCAACTCATAAGAGTACCTGGGTGTAATACTTCGCAGGGATATGAAATGGAACGGTCACATAGGCTCAATCGTAGGTAAAGCAGAGGTAGGCTTCGGCTCATTGGTAGGATACTAGGAAAATAACAGTCAGTGCACGAACGAGACTGCATACAAAACACTCGTGTGAGCCATCCTAGAATACTGCTCAAGTGTGTGGGACCCTTACCAAATAGTACTAACAGCTGATATTCAACGAGAAAGAGAAAGACAACACAATGGCCAGAGGTTCGTGTGACCTGTGGGAGAGTGTCATGGAGATGCTGCTGAAACTGAAATGGTAGGCGCTCGAAGTTGGAGGGAAATTGTCTCGAAAAAGTCTAGTTAATAACTTCCAAGAACCAGATTCAAATGATGAATCTAGGGCTACACTACACGTACCGGTCCCGTAGTGACAGCGGCGGCAGTTTAGACTACTGACGGTGCCCACGGCGGCATTTAGGCAATCATTCTTTCCTCGTTTCATATGCGGATGGAACTTTGAGAACCCTTAATAACTGCTACAGTGAGAGGCTGCTTCTACCACACACCTTACAGTGGTTTGCACAGTATCAGTGTAGATGTAGAATTATTGTTATAAAGAAAATTGTTTTCATGTTTTGCGTCACTTGTGGAGAACGCGCACACGTTGCGCTAGGAGTGGGTGAAGAAGCAACGTACAACTCATGTCACCTATACAGGGTCGACTAGAACTCCGACAAAATTGCAGAGTCTATTTAGGAATATTTTCTGAGTATTTTGGTGTAACGGATCCGCAATTTCCTGTAGCTCGTTACAAAGTAATAAAGTAATTTTGGTTCAAATGGCTCTGAGCACTATGGGACTCAACTGCTGTGGTCATTAGTCCCCTAGAACTTAGAACTACTTAAACCTAACTAACCTAAGGACATCACACACATCCACGCCCGAGGCAGGATTCGAACCTGCGACCGTAGCAGTCTCACGGTTCCGGACTGCGCGCCTAGAACCATGAGACCACCGCGGGCGGCAGTAATTTTGGCTTAATAGGCTTTGTTACGAAGTTTATCATTATTTCTGAGAAATGCTGCAATACGGGATCACCAAAACGTAATAACACAAAAGGATGAGATTATTCGTGGGTGCCTATATGCAGATGGAAAGCTGCTGTTATAGTGTTGCCGTCGCAGTGGGTACAGCTCAGCATATCGTCGGAGTGCCGTTTTTCCTTTGAATTCAGTGAACCCATAGACTAGATCCATATCGTCCGATTCACCACTATTAAACTTATCTATGCTGTTGCGTATCCCTGTTAACGTACTATTAACACTGCCGGAAAAAAACAACCTTAAACTGGACTGAGCTGTACTGAACGCAAGCTTGAGGATCGAGAGTCAAGTTGGCCTTAGTGTTGTCAGCGACACTGGTGTAAGGGTGCAAGAAATCTATTATAACTTTCTTCGTGCTGTTCGGTTCTTTAGTGGAAATCTGTCGCTCATCGATACAATGTTTATTCACAAGATGTCGAGCCCTGGCCACTATGAAAGTCTGTAAACGTTATTCAACTGACGAATACGCAAGAAACTATCAGTCCTTGAATTCGTGGCAGCGCTCTCCTGCTGCGGTGGCGGCTGGAGGAAATGCGTCGGTGTAAATGGTGGCGCGAATTGAAAATGCGACCGACCGCGTATCGGCCGATACCAAACAGCTCCCCGCCCAACTTGGAAGGTGTGTGGTGCCGTGGTTACTGCTGAGGCTGTCTGCTTGGCTGGAGGTAGAGCATACCAACCCCCGTCCCGACAAAGCCCCTTGCGAGCGCCAGGGAAACTGCCCCAGAAAAACAGGCACAGGACACACCCGCCGGTTCAGGTAGGACATGGTGGGCACTGCAAGGGCGCGGGCGACTACGTATCGGTGACGGCGTCGCAGAGAGGGAGAGGGGACCTGAGGCGTTTTGGCGGCAGCGGCGTCGCAGGTGGGATCGGTGACATGTCCGCAGGTGGAGGCACCCGATCGGTAAGTTGCATAGCAGGCTGCGCTAAGTCGAACGGACATGGCTGCGTTACGGCGGTCGGACGTCGTAGACTGAAGAAACCTGAAACAGTTTATCTAAGGCAGGATCACTGAATTCACGGTGCCGTAACTGATTTTGTGGCGCTGGTGTGAACCTGCTCCGCCACGAATGGTATATTGCGCTCTGTCAGCTGATCTGAGAACAATCCCGGATTCCCATAAATGTAGCTTGTTGAACACACGATATTTATCTCTAACGTTCGGGTGAAACTTCGTGGTGAAGTCTAAACCTGGAGTAGAGCAGTAAAGATGAAGCAAACGAAGCAAGGTCCGATGGCGTCTTCCATGCAAAAGATCCGCCGACGAAATACAGTATCAGAAGCAGGCAAAACACGATATGAAATCAGAAACATCTGTAAGGCATCTTCACTTGATTGTGAAACTCGAAGTTTCAACATCTGTATCCCGAAAAGTTCTAACGAGACGCTTGCCCTCGCCATTAGACTGTGGCGAGAATGGTGATGTGCTGACATGCTGTGTCCCATTATGTTTGTGAAATTGTACAAATTCCTTTGGAGAAAAAGGAGGTCCATTTTCGGAAACAATTGTTTGTAACAGGCCCATAAGAGAACATACAGAAGCGAGTGTCTTGATAATGCTGGCGGCATTCATCGAGTGCACTGAGAAAACAAAAGGGTATTTTCTGTAGGCATCGATCATCAACAACTAACGTGTTGCCAAAAGCGGTCAGAAAAAGTCTACATGGAGGCGTTGCCATGGATTTTCAGAATGTGGCCAGGGGAAAAATTCCTGGAGCAGACTGGCTTGACTGTTAGCGCAAGCGCGACACTGTGCCATCACACGTTTTATTTGGCTATCTATGCCAAGCTACATACAACGCTGGCGCGCCAGCTGCTTAGTGCGTAATGTTCCCCAATGACCTCTACGTAGAAGACTTAACACTTGCTGTTGAACGAGGTGGTGATCAACACTCTTGCCTGCTCGTTAGGCGTGTGAAGCAGAATCACATAATTTAGAAGAGAGAAACTGTTGCGGTGCACAAACTGTCTTCGCACTAAGTGATCGGGAATACGTTTCTGAGAGCGAGGCCAATCTTTTCGAAAATAACTTTTTAGCAATCGTAGTGACTGATTATGCTTCGTGGCTTGTGCGATCCACCCTGAATCAAAAGAAAAAGGATCCAATGCTTGCGAATCAGCGGAACCAATACGTAAACAAGATACTCCCAATGCGTCGAATGCTGCATCTATGCCAACAGGTAAACGAGACACTGTATAGGCGTTTGCGTGTTGCGCCGCCCGGCTATACAGAATTTGACAACAATAAACCAACGAAAACTTTTGCTCCGTACGGTAGGAACTTGTTTCGACGGATCAAACAGTGCAATAAAAAGCTTGTGGTCTGTGACCAAGAAAAATTCTCTGCCATACAGGTATTTGATTGGTTGGTTGATTCGGGGCAGGGGAGCAAACAGCGACGTCATCGGTTCCATCGGACTACGGAAGAATGGCGAAGGAAGTTGGCCGTGCTCTTTCACAGGAACCATCCCAGCACTTACCTTAGAGAAATAACGAAAAACCTAAATCAGGATGGCCGGACGCGGGTTTGAACAGTCGTCCTCCAGAATGCGAGTCCAGTATGCTAACCACTGCGCCACCTCTTTCGCTTGAAATTTTGTGACGCCATATATTATAGCCAGGGCTTCCTTCTCTAGCTGACTAATTGATCTAAGCACTGTTCAAAGTTCAGGAAGAAAAAGTGATGGTTCGTTCCGTTTTGCCAATTTTGTGGGATAAATCCGCCCCTATGTCATGGGCAAGGGATCGACTGCAAGCACAAATGGTTTGAGCGGATTGTAGAGCATAAGGCAAGGCTGACGAAACAGTGGATTTTTTAGTCTTTAAAAAGCTTGGTCACTGTCTGTTTTCAAATAGAAAGGAATATTTACGTCTGAGGCGGTTCAGAGGCACGGCAATTCGCTCCGCATTGAGAATGAACTTTGTGGGGTAAGTCAATTATCCAAGAACAGCTTGCAGTTCACGTAAATTCATAGGAGATCGTAATTTCTGAATTGCTTGCAAATGTTTCGTCGAAGGACGAACACCATTGGCGTCGACGATATTTCCTAAGCATTCAATCGCTGTTTTGGAAAAAGAACACTTCTGCAATTTGCATCTGAGGCCCGCCTCAGTTAAAAGTTGAAAAACACAGTCCAAATTTTTAATGTGTTGTTCCGATGTTTGTCTGGAGACGATTATGTAGTCCAAATAATTAAACAAGAAGGCACCTTGGATGTTACTTGTTCGATAAATTTTTGACACAATACAGGAGCTGAAGCACTTCCGAAAGGTGGATGTTGACATTCAAACAAGCTGACATGAGTATTCACAACAAAAATTTTCTTTACTTCTTCGTTTAATGGTAACTGAAGATAGGCATCAGCAAGATCGGTTTTTGAAAAGAACTGTCCTCCTGCAAGGGGAAGCAAAATTTACGCTTTTCTTGGGAGCGAGCAAAAATCAAAGACTGTGAATTTACAGTCCGTTAGAAACCGTACAAAGACGAATCTTTCCATTTGACTTACGAATGACTACTAAAGTTGATGCCCACTGACATGCGGAAATAGATTTTAAGACAACATAGGATTCCTAGTCTCTGAATTTCTGTAACCACGTCGTCGCGTAATATATGTGGCACAGGGGATTCTCAGTGAAATCTGGGTTTCGCATTAGCTTTCAGCGTAATGTGAGTCTGAAAATCTTTTCCACATCCTAGAGTACTGTCTAAAAAATATTGATATTTGTGACAGTTATTGAATGGCGACAGAGGAAACTTTAATGTCAATGGCATGCAGATTGTCCTGTATGTCTAATCCGAACGAATCAAAGCATCCATGTCGAAAATATTTTCGCTGTTGCCTGAGCGGACTGCAGGGAGAGGGGCTTCTTTATTAGTGTTTTTTATGTAATTTTCAGGTAAGCGGCAAGTTCCAAGCACTGAAATACTGTCGCCATTATAGACGAAGAGATGCAGACTTGATGTCTGCAAAACGGTTTAGAAAAGTTTTTGATATTTATCCAGATTAAGCAACGTGACAGAAGCTCCGGTATCTAGTCGAAAAGACACTGACAGGTTACAAATTTGCAATGTAATCCACAGTTTGCGGTGTGTTCTTTGAATACAGTTGTCCAATCCTTGTTGCGGAAAATTCTCCCCTGTTACGACCTGCACGCTATAGCGCTTCGTGAACTTCGAGATTGGAAGGTCGTTTGTGAAGTGCATGTAATTGCATTAAACGCGTGTGTGTGCATTTTCTGTGTCTTCGCTTTACTGATTTTTAAGCAGGAGTCACAAAATCTGAACATGAAGTGACACTGATTTCCATCTGCTCTTGCTTTGCACTGTTTCCGCTTGAAACAGAGGAGGGCCTTCTAGTCTTTTGCAGGCCGACCAGTTTTATATGTCCCGTGTAATAAGAAAAATCGCATTCAGCTTGTCTGAAGAAGCAATTCTTCCGGTGATGAGTGACACAGCAGTTCACACACGACTTCGTTTTGGGCGGAGCTGGACCAGTGTAATTAGCGTTGTGTCAGCATTACAAATGTTACACGTACTTTGTCAGGTCTTTATGCGTTGCTGACGTCTGGGCTGTGGCTGAGCCACGAGTTGTTTGTTAGATTTGGGGTAGGGGACCAAACAGCGATGTCATCGGTCCCATAGAATAAGGGAAGAAAAAAATGGCTCTGAGCACTATGGGACTCAACTGCTGTGGTCATCAGTCCCCTAGAACTTAGAACTACTTAAACCTAACTAACCTAAGGACATCACACACATCCATGCCCGAGGCAGGATTTGAACCTGCGACCGTAGCAGTCGCACGGTTCCGGACTGCGCGCCTAGAACCGCGAGACCACCGCGGCCGGCAATAAGGGAAGATAGGAGGAAGGAAATCGGTCGTACCCTTTCAAAGGAAGCATCCTGGCATTTGCCTGAAACGATTTCGGGAAATCATGGAAAATTAAATCAGGATGGCCGGGCGCAGGTTTGAAGCGTCGTCCTCCCGAATGCGAGTCCAGTGTGCTAACCACTGCACCACGTCACCCAGCGTGTTATTTTTGTCTAGGGAAGCGATAACTGGCAGACAGAAATCTTGTTCAGTTAAGTGTTGAACTTGACGTGCTTCGATAACTTTAAGCGCTTGCGATGCTTTAGAATTTCGGCCCTCAGCCTCTGCTCCTAGAGATTCTATCCAATAACATCCTGGTAAGTTGCGCCACAGATACAACTGAATTTACAGTCGTTAGTCATGCCTTGCAATTCCGCAATCCATTCTTTACAGGACTGCTCGCTACGACGTTGCATGCGGAAACCTTTATATTGTGCAGCAGCAACGTGAATTTGACTCTCAAAAAATTCGTTTAATCTTGTGATTATGAGCTCGTGGGGCTGGGTTTGGGGTTCACTGAGGGGAAATAATTTCACTAGGAGGTGTACACGCCTACGCATGAAAAGAGAAATGCACGACGAGATTCACCTGTGATTTTGGAGGCGTCAAAATGGTTTTTTTTTTTTTTTTACCTCATCGAACTGTCAGAAGGGCGGAGACGCAGCTGAATAGCCTCTTCAGCTTCTGGCGCCTTTTGCTGCTGGACTACTTGCACTTGTACGAGGCAAGGAATTTTTTTCTGTTATTTGTTGACTTTGAAATTGAACAAGAGATGTTAGACGCTGCTCAACACTTAGATGTTGCTTTTCCTGGTTTGGCATGATTCCTTAAATATTTCAACTTAAGTATCTCAACTTACGCAATTCACTTTGTATAACCATACACAAAAAAAGAGTTCAATACAAAAATAGTGGTCCTACTCTGAAGTCCAAAGCTCATAGTTCCACTACCCCATTCTCGTCGCCAGTCTGCTGTAGCTTCCTAGGAAGCCATGTGGTTCTTTAGTGATATAGGAGCGAGGAACAGATGCTATTCAGATATTAATTTGTCCTACATCGCATACCAAATTGTAAACAATAATACATAAATCTGTTGCTTTAGTGGCAGCGCCAGACGCTAACATTAGTTTCGATTCTAGGAACAGATACAAAACATTTTTAGGTCCGTCGCTCTTCAGCGCAATGTATATTCAGAAGATGTTGAGCCCTGTCTAATATGAAAATCTGTAAATAGTATTCAACTGTCAAATACACAAAAAAGGGTAAGACCATGTATGTTCGAACTTAAGTACACCCACCGCTGGAGGTCCAGACAGGGGATACTTGATTCTCATTGGCAGCGGTGTAATCGTTTGTGGCAGCACGCTGATAGTGCGGTGGCAGCTGCAGGAAACGGACACTGGCAGCGCGTGTGTTTGAAAGTGCGGCCGATCGAATATCGGCCGATACAGCAAAATCAAACGAAATGTAATTTCTCCTTTGGTGGCGTGTTCTCCTGACCTTCATTTCTTACATATTCCGTCCTCACAATCGTATTCTGCACATCAAGACGCTTCATTCGAACCCAAACTCGATAAGGTATAGTCAACTTTTTATGAATTCATGTAAGCGATATGCAAATCTAATAAGTAAATCACAAGTGCACACCGAGGTTGAAAAAAGTTGAGGCTGGCGTACACAACATGACGGCTACAGGAATTTTCATTTTAAAGAGGAAACCAGCTCACTGGGAAGACTGTCCCTGGGTCAACGACATACCTACTTTGGCCGAAGCGACTGCCCAGAGAGAAGACAGCTTTTGCCGGAGCGAAGAGATAACGACCCCCATGTTCGACTTAAAAAGCAGATTCCACTACATTGTGACACATTTTTTCACGGACCAACTGCTCAGTTACGGAGTTCTCACAGGAGGACAGTATATGCCTAATGGAGATGCTACAGATTTCCGCATTGATCGACTTAAACGAAACGTCAGTCTCCCGTTTAAAAGAGTAACACTGATTAGCGGAATATTTCTGATGCAACGAGTCAGAGGAGTGAGGGAAGGTAGCGAATGATATACCATTGCAACTTTTCCAGAAAAAGGGGCCGTTCCATTGCCGCTCTTGGAGAGGGAACACGTAACGAGAGCGAGTGCGCTCGTACGTGTACGCAAAGCGCGAGGAACAAAGTCCCTCCTCAGTACTTCACTGGGAGAGCACCTCTGTCGTTAGCAAATCGGAGTACACTCTATATTGAGTCACTCGCGATTAAGCGTTCTCCACTGTGTTGGCCGCCACACTTATTGCGCGGTGTGAACACGGACAGAGTACTAGTTAAACGCCTGCGAGCGAGTATTGAATGGCATTGCGGTGGACTGGTTGTCTGACTGGTGAACCACACCAATAGACTAGGGATGGACAGGAGTCCTTGAATTCATCAAGGCGTAGGGAAAGTTTGATCGGCGAAGATCAATCCAGATAGAAAGAGATAGTTGTGTTATTTGTCAGCAGTGAGCAACGCTGGCAGCAGTTGTTGCAGCTCATGGTGTTATGTGCTACAGCGTATGCGAGCCCCATCTGTCCTCCATAACAGTGCACTCCATTACATTTCTCATGTGACAGCCTTGACCGTGCCTATAAAAGTTCAAGTTGTGTAGGCGTGGCTCTCAGCCACCTGCCAAGTAAATAACATTCTTAAAGAAAAGGAAGAAAAGAACCTTTCCATACTTTGTAAAATACTTTGTAAAATACTAGCATTTCTGTCCATAAGAGGCAATCTACTATTCCAAAAAGAACCTGGAAATTTATTATTATTTTTATAAGAAAAAGTTTCACTTGATTTCTCAGAATTTTTTTGTAATAAATAATATTGTTCGTTCGTTTAATGTTTTTCTTACACTAACTAGCAATACTCCCGTACCCAAGTGTCCCACTAGTTGCGTAGGAATACATAGAAGATTTTTGGTCTTTTCCTTACAGCGGACGACTCCAGAAGATATTTGTTGCTGACTGTTTTTCAAGCAGTTCTTGTTGGTACATTAGGAGCGTCTGTCTGACTTCTATAGTAGTGTGAGGTGTAAATTGGTTTTTGCAGGAGCCAAAGGTTACTTGTTGGATCAATCCATTGCGCAATTTGACAGAATAAAACCCACACACTCACACTCTGTAACGAACCACTGGAGACCACGAGTCCCTTATACCATATGGAAAACATCCCTGGACAACCTCCGAAATGCAAAATGGCGTTTCGTTAGAATGACAACGGATCTTAAGCACATTACATTTTATAATAGTCTACATGTATATACTGATCCACGGGAAATAACATTTTATTTTAAATACCTACTACGTTATGCACATCAAATTGCGTGTGACAGATTACAGCGATTTCAAGAGAAGTAGTGGATGCTTGCATAACTTCAAACAGTGCTACATAATTCGAGAACGTTGGACAACGAAATTTCAAGCAAAGCCCTTATTTGGGAACACGCAGCAAACTGCGGGATTGGCCCGAAAATGTGTAGATGAGACGAACACACTCATTCCGTCGTTCAGTAAGGAATTTGTTTCCAACATTGACCAGTCAGGATTTCTGCATCAGATCAATGCGGATTTGAAGGGAAAATGCGTATCAGAGGAACACAGGAAATTAGTGGTACCAAGAGACTGGTTACAAGATCAACTAATGCGTCTTTACGCATTCGGATACAGTTATGGAAAATTGGCTGGAAAGTTATTTATTGTGCTGCGAGACGTTGGAAGTGCTCTGCCCCCTACGATTCTGTCTCGTGTGCTGATCTTGCAAGGGCAGTTGGGAATATTTACGTCACAACAAGTAAGAGTGCGAAAATGGGCGCCAGAGAACTACAGCTACAGCGTGAGCAATGCTTGTGGCTGATAGCTGGTCAAAGTAACTTTATTTTGCTTGCTTCCCTAGAGCAAACTACGCTACTGGCCATTAAAATTACTACACCACGAAGATGACGTGCTAAAGACGCGAAATTTAACCGACAGAAGGAAGATGCTGTGATATGCAAATGATTAGCTTTTCAGAGCATTCACACAAGGTTGGCGGCGGTGACGACACCTTCAACGTGCTGACATGAGGAAAGTTTCCAACCGATTTCTCATACACAAACAGCAGTTGACCGCCGTTGCCTGGTGAAACGTTATTGTGATGCCCCGTGTAAGGAGGAGAAATGCGTACCGCCACATTTCCGACTTTGATAAAGGTCGGACATTGTAACCTATCACGATTGCGGTTTATCCTATCGCGACATTGCTGCTCACGTTGGTCGAGATCCCATGACTGTTAGCAGAATATGGAATCGGTGGGTTCAGGAGGGTAATACGGAACTCTGTGCTGGATACCAATGGCCTCGTATAACTAGCAGTCGAGATGACAGGTATCTTATCCGCGTGGCTGTAACGGATCGAGCAGCCACGTCCCGATGCCTGAGTCAACAGATAGGGACGTTTGCAAGACAACCATCATCTGCACGAACAGTTCGACGACGTTTGAAGCAGCATGGACTATCAGCTCGGAGATAATGGCTGCGGTTACCCTTGACGCTGTATCAGAGACAGGAGCGCCTGCGATGGTGCACTCAACGAAGAACCTGGGTGGCCGAATGTGAAAACGTCGTTTTCTCGGATGAATCCAGGACATCGCGATGGACGCACATTGGAAGCGTGTATTCGTCATCGCCGTACTGGCGTATCACCCGGCGTGATGGTATGGGGTGCCATTGGTTACACGTCTCGGTCACCTCTTGTTCGCATTGACGGCACTTTGGACGTTACATTTCAAACGGTTCAAATGGCTCTGAGCACTGTGGGACTTAACTTCTGAGGTCATTAGTCCCCTAGAACTTAGAACTACTTAAACCTAACCAACCTAAAGACATCACATACACCCATGCCCGAGGCAGGATTCGAACCTGCGACCGTAGTGGTCTCGTGGTTCCAGACAATAGCGCCTAGAACCGCTTGGCCACTCCGGCCAGCAGGACGTTACATTTCGGATGTGTTACGACCCGTGGCTTTACCCTTCATTCTATCCCTGCGAAACCCTACATTTCAGCAGGATAATGCACGACCGCATGTTGCAGGTCCTGTACGGGCCTTTCTGGATACAGAAAATGTTCGACTGCTGCCCTGGCCAGCATATTCTCCAGGTCTCTCACCAATCGAAAACGTCTGGTAGATGGTGGCCGAGCAACTGGCTCGTCACAATACGCCAGTCACCACTCTTGATGAACTGTGGTATCACGTTGAAGTTGCATGCGCAGCTGTACCTGTACACGCCATCCAAACTCTGTTTGACTCAACGCCCAGACGTGTCAAGGCAGATATTACGGCCAGAGGTGGTTGTTCTGGGCACTGATTTCTGAGGATCTATGCACCCAAATTGCGTGAAAATGTAATCACTTGTCAGTTCTAATATAATGTATTTGTCCAATGAATACCCGTTTCTCATCTGCATTTCTTCTTGGTGCAGCAATTTTAATGGCCAGTAGTGTATCCATCCTGAAAATTGTGTGACATTGAAATTCATATCACCTGGACAAGTTCATTCTCTCGATTTTTTTTTGTGTCTATAAAATGTGTTATGGCACTAACTGCAGCTACGCATTAAAGGATAGTCAGTTTCACGATAAGCTCAACGACAGACTGTTTCGCATTCGATTGCGTGCTAACACATTACACCAGTTCTCATGACCCGTTTACTTCATAAGGATTCTATATGCATTCTTTAAATGTGGATTCCTAGCTGAACGTCCTGCGCGGTTTCTAACTCCCAAGGAGTTCGCCTTTGATCGTGATTGTGTGAACCATCGTGATAATTATGGCGCGCCATTTTTCACCCGGTTTCTTGGTGCAATTTAATTCTTTGTTTTGAACATTTCTTGAATGTCTACGATGTACACTGAGTGGCGCGTCATACATACATCCCACAGAAGGTTGATCTCTGCACCTCCCAGACACTAGGTTTCTGTCGTCGGCCTGATGCACATGGTGAGTCGTTAGCAGATAACATTTTTCCTGTCAAAATTGTTAACACAACACTTTCAAGTGAGCGTTACTGAAGATTGAACTTGCGACCTCGCACTGAAGGTATTCCTTGTGAGCTAACTTGTGTAGAGGTAGCCCTCACAAAGACTTACGCATACTACACGTTTATTGTTTTATTAACTACTGAACATGCACAATACTACACAATGAGACATTAGATTAATAAGTAAAGCGCAGCCAACATTTATTGGAGTAACGTGTTCCAGCAATTCAGAATTTTAATTTTACTTTTTTCTTGGCCTTTATACATGTGTCTGGCCAAAAGCAGCAGCCACTATAAGTTTATTGTCGTTAATTGGCCAAGAATTATATCTTCACAAGTTCAGATAGTTTGAAACACTGTGGATATATAGTTAGATAATGTTAACACTTTTTACGTGCCATTACAAGCTTGGTATGGGGTAGGCTGCAATCTCAAAGGGTGCATGGCAAATACAGGACGTGCTTGGATCAAGGAACAGTCGGAATTATAATTGTAAATTGTTGTAGTTGTGCCGGGGAAGCCCCTAAGCTTCAAGCGCTAATAGAAAGCACAAAAGTTGAAATCGTTACAGGTACAGAAAGCTGGCTAAAGCCTGAAATAAGTTCTGCAGAAATTTTTACGAAGTCTCAGACGGTGTTCAGGAAAGATAGATTAGGCAGAATTGGTGGTGGAGTGTTTGTGTCTGTCAGTAGTGGTTTATCTTGTAGTGAAGTCGAAGTAGATACTCCGTGCTAATTGGTATGGGTGGAGGTTACACTTAACAGTCGAGCTAAGTTAATAATTGGCTCCTTCTACCGACCCCCAGACTCCGATGATATAGTTGCTGAACAGTTAAGAGAAAATTTGAGTCTCGCAACAAATAAATACCCCACTCATACGGTTATAGTTGGTGGAGGCTTCAACCTTCCCTCGATATGTTGGCAAAAATACTTGTTCAAAACCGGTGGTAGGCAGAAAACATCTTCCGAGATTGTCCTAAATGCTTTTTCCGAAAATTATTTCGAGCACTTAGTCCACGAACCCACGCGAATTGTAAATGGTTGACCTCTTAGCCACAAACAATCCAGAGCTAATAGAGAGCATCATGACTGATACAGAGATTAGTGATCACAAGGTCGTTGTACCTAGGCTCAATACCGTTTCTTCCAAATCCACCAGAAACAAACGCAAAATAATTTTATTTAAAAATGCGGATAAAGTATCACTAGAAGCCTTCCTAAGAGACAATCTCCATTCCTTCCGAACTGACTATGCAAATGTAGACGAGATGTGGCTCAAATTCAAAGATATAGTAGCAATAGCAATTGAGAGATTCATACCACATAAATTGGTAAGAGATGGAACTGATCCCCCATGGTACACCAAACAGGTCCGAACGCTGTTGCAGAGGCAACGGAAAAAGCATGCGAAGTTCAGAAAAACGCGAAATCCCGAAGATTGGCTATAATTTACAGACGCGCGAAATTTTCCACGGACTTCAATGCTAGATGCCTTTAATAGGCTCCACAACGAAACGTTATCTCGAAATTTGGTAGAAAATCCGAAGAAATTCTGGTCGTATGTAAAGTACACAAGCGGCAAGACGCAGTCAATACCTTCGCTGCGCAATGCCGATGGTACTGTTACCGACGACTGTGCCGCTAAAGCGGAGTTATTGAACGCAGTTTTCCGAAATTCCTTCACCAGGGAAGACGGATGGAATATTCCAGAATTTGAAGCACGAACAGCTGCTAGCAAGAGTTTCTTAGAAGTAGATACCTGAGGGGTTGCGAAGCAACTCAAATCGCTTCATACGGGCAAGTCTTCAGGTCCAGATAGTATACCGATTAGGTTCCTTCAGATTACGCTGATACAATAACTCCCTACTTAGCAATCATATAAAATAAACAACCGCTCGCTCACCGAAAGATCTGTACCTACAGATTGGAAAAGTGCGCAGGTCGCACCAGTGTTTAAGAATGGTAGTAGGAGTAATCTATCGAACTACAAACCTATATCACTGACGTCAGTTTGCAGTAGGGTTTTGGAGCATATACTGTATTCAAAGCACCTCGAAGGGAACGATCTATTGATACGTCATCAGTATGGTTTCAGAAAACATCGCTCTTGTGCAACGCAGCTAGCTCTTTATTCGCATGAAGTAATGGCCACTATCGCCAGGGGATCTCAAGTTGATTCCGTATTTCTAGATTTTCGGAAAGCTTTTGACAACGTTCCTCACAAGCGACTTCTAATCAAGCTGTGTGCCTATGGGGTATCGTCTCAGTTGTGCGGCTGGATTCGTGATTTCCTGTCAGGAAGGTCGCAGTTCGTTGTAATAGATGGCAAATCATCGAGTAAAACTGAAGTGGCATCAGGTGTTCCCCAGGGAAGCGTCCTGGGACCTCTGCTGTTCCTGATCTATATAAATGACCCGGGTGACAAACTGAGCAGTTCTCTTAGGTTGTTCGCAGATGATGCTATAATTTAGCGTCTAGTAAGGTCATCCGAAGACCAGTATCAGTTGCAAAGAGATTTAGAAAACATTGCTGCATGGTGTGGCAGGTGGCAGTTGACGCTAAATAACGAAAAGTCTGAGGTGATCCACATGAGTTCAAAAAAGTCCGTTGGAATTCGATTACTCGATAAATAGTACAATTCTCAAGGCTGTCAATTCAACTAAGTACCTGGGTGTAAAAATTACGAACAAACTTCAGTTGTAAAGGCCACATAGATAACATTGTGGGAAAGGCGAGCCAAAGGTTGCGTTTCATTGGCAGGACACTTAGAAGAGGCAGCAAGTCCACTGAAGAGACAGCTCACACTACACTCGTTTGTCCTCTGTTAGAATATTGTTGCGCGGTGTGGGATCCTTACTAGGTGAGATTGACGGAGGACATCGAAAGGGTGCAAAAAAGGGCAGCTCGTTTTGTATTATCACGTAATAGGGGAGAGAGTGCAGCAGATATGATACGCGAGTTGGGATGGAAGTCATTAAAGCAAAGACGTTTTTCGTCGCGGCGAGATCTATTTACGAAATTTCAGTCACCAGCTTTCTCTTCCGAATGCGAAAATATTTTGTTGAGCCCAACCTACATAGGTAGGAATAATCATCAAAATAAAATAAGAGAAATCAGAGCTCGAACAGAAAGGTTTATGTGTTCGTTTTTCCCGCGCGCTGTTCGGGAGTAGAATGGTAGGGAGATTGTATGATTGTGGTTCGATTAACCCTCTGCCGAGCACTTAAATGTGAATTGCAGAGTAATCATGTAGATGTAGATCCAGGCTGAATGTGGTACCGTGTTAACTTCTCTGTGCTTCAGGGGCGAAATTTCATACATTTCATATTTTTACATATTCTGTTATCACTAGATGGATGAGTTTTGGGAGTTCTGTGAATGAATTCCATTGATTAATTCGGATTAGTGTTTTTTTCCCTTGTGGAGCCATTAATCAGTGATGATCGAGGATAGCCAGCAAGGAAATTTTATTCTTTCAAGTGAACAGGAGGAGATGGGGTGATGTGACAGTAAAATTACACATATCGCTTTTGCGATAATGAGTGAAATTGGCACCTTAATGTCATTGACTGTGCTGGAAAGGAACATGTCGTTAGTGCTTCTGGTGTAAGATTTCCCTTTGTTGAGGTAGGCCTGAGAGGGTGTGGTGACAGATCTGTGAGGTCGCAGTGCAATGAACATGGGACGGCTCAAGCTCCCTTGCTGCCTTGCTGCACTCCTGGTTTGTGGAAGTGCTGTTTCCGTACACTGGCTGGTTTCCATTGTCCTCAAGGCAGCACGGACTTGGAAAATTGTAACAGGGAGCCCACGCGTGCCCTGAACATTTCTGGTGTGACGAATCTGCGTTTCCTGTCTGCAGTTGCACATACGTGACAGCGACGCTGTGTCGTGTTCAGTGCGGGTAAGTTCCAGAATCTAAGCGTCCGGATGATGTCAGCCAGTCAGGAGGGTCATCAGTATAGGCACTGAGGCATCTAAGTCTGAACCAAATAGTGGTGACCCAGCATAAACAGTGTACTAACCTCTGGTCAGTTAATGGACATACTGTAAGCAACAGTGGAGTAGTTCTGACAGGCTTCCCCAGTGTTTCACAGCGTTGAGAGGAATTATTGTTCATCACTGTAGCGAAAGTTCTGAATCCTCCCCTCCAAACGATGATTTTCTGGGAGCGGATATGAATGGTGATGCGTGGCCGAGAGGGCACATCGACAGAGAGAGATAAGTGCCTGATCGCAGCTTAGAACAGTTTTCGCTGAATCTACCTAGTAAGTGTAGCTTTCTAGAGCTGAATTTTGCACGTAAGTGGGCAGGCAGATAGCACTCCACTGCCGAGCCCCAGAACGTCACCATCATACCAGCGATCTACAACACATGGTGTACATTTCACGGTCAGTGTCCGTCAATACTTGAAGTCAGCCTGGTTTTAGTTCAGCCGTGGTTATTCTTACTTATTTCTGCCTCACTATCGCATCACCAATACTCGAACTGGACAGCTTTAGAAGGGCTGAAACGCCCCTGGCGAATCTGTTACTCAGGTGACTAGTCTACGTTCGAAGTTACTGAGCTCTACTGACAGACCTTATGACAACGTCTCCCTTTATACTCGCGGGGCTCCCTCTCGTGACATCTAGTGGTCAATACCGCATTACATAGAGGTGTCCAGATACTTGTGATCAAATAGTGTATGTGATCGCTCCATTTCGTATCTCTACACGTTATTACTTTCAAATATTTCAATTATTTGTACGACTCTAGTTTTGACTAATTGATCCCTTACTCAAAACATTTCACGTTTGCGTTTCGTGAAGTGCAGGTCTTTCCATTTCTCTTTATTAAGAGCTAGATGTCACTTTCTGCGCTGCACAGATATTTTGTCAAGATCTAACCGCCCATTACTGAAATTTTCGCAGACTTAGTTTCCTGGTGGCTAACTGCATTATTTGCGAAAAGCTTGACATTACGACAAATGCTGCCCGCTAGGTCGTTAACGTACACTACTGGCCGTTAATATTGCTACACCAAGAAGAAATGCAGATGAGAAACGGGTATTCATTGCACAAATATATTATACTAGAAATGACATGATTACATTTTCACGCAATTTAGGTGCATGGATCCTGAGAAATCAGTACCCAGAACAACCACCTCTGGGCGTAATAATAGTCTTGATACGCCTGGGCGTTGAGTCAAACAGAGTTTGGATGGCGTGTACAGTTACAGCTGCCCATTCAGCTTCAACACGATACCAGTTCATCAACACTAGTGACTGGCGTATTGTGACGAGCCAGTTGCTCGGCCACCATTGACCAGACGTTTTCAATTGGTGAGAGATCTGAAGAATGTGCTGGCCAGGGCAGCAGTCTAACATTTTCAGTATCCGGAAAGGCCCGTACTGGACCTGCAACATGCGGTCGTGCATTATCCTGCTGAAATGTAGGGTTTCGCAGGGGTCGAATCAAGGGTAGAGCCACGTGTCGTAACACATGTGAAACGTAACGTTCACTGTTCAAAGTGCCGTCAGTGCGAAAAACAGGTGACCGAGACGAGTAACCAATGGCACCCCATATCATCACGCCGGGAAATACACTAGTATGGCGATGACGAATACACGCTTCCAATGTGCGTTCACAGCGATGTCGCCGAACACGGATGCGACCATCATGATGCTGCAAACAAAACCTGTATTCATCCGAAAAAATGACGTTTTGCCATTCGTGCACCCAGGTTCGTCGTTGAGTACACCATCGCAGGCGCTCCTGTCTGTGATGCAACGTCAAGGGTAACCGCAGCCATGGTCTCCGAGCTGATAGTCCATGCTGCTGCAAACGCCGTCGAACTGTACGTGCAGATGATTGTCTTGCAAATGTCCCCATCTGTTGACTCAGGGATCGAGACGTGGCTGCACGATCAGTTACAGACATGCGGATAAGATGCCTGTATCTCGACTGCTAGTGATGCGTGGCCATTGGGATCCAGCACTGCTTTCCGTATTACCCTCCTGAACCCACCGATTCCATATTCTGCTAACAGTCATTGGATCTCGACCAACGCGAGCAGCAATGTCGCGATACGATAAACTGCAATCGTGATGGGTTACAATCCGACCTTTATCAAAACCGGAAACGTGATGATACGCATTTCTCCTCCTTACACGAGGCATCACAACAACGTTTCACCAGACAACGCCGATCAACTGCTGTTTGTGTATGAGAAATCGGTTGGAAACTTTCCTCATTTCAGCACGTTGTAGGTGTCGCCATCGGGGCAAACCTTGTGTGAATGCTCTGGAAAGCTAATCATTTGCATATCACAGCATCTTCTACCTGTCGGTTAAATTTCGCGTCTGTATCACGTCATCTTTGTGGTATAACAATTTTAATGGCCAGTAGCGTATAACATGGATAACAGCTGTGCTACTACAGTCTCCTGGAACAACCAGACTTTACTTCAGTGTCTACGGCTCATTCTACATTCTGAAAAACGTTCTGTGTCCTGCTTTCCAGAAAGTTGTTGATCCTGGGGCAAACCTAATTAGATATCTCATGGAAACGTAATTTATTTACGAGGCATCGATGTAGTACTGAATCAAATGGGTTCAAATGGCTCTGAGCACTATGCGACTTACTTTCTGAGGTCATCAGTCGCCTAGAACTTACAACTAATTAAACCTAACTAACCTAAGGACATCACACACATTCATGACCGAGGTAGGATTCGAACCTGCGACCGTAGTCGCTCGGTTCCAGACCGTAGCGCCTAGAACCGCACGGCCACTCCGGCCGGCAGTACTGAATCGATAGATGTTCGGTAGTCCATGAATACCCAATCAATTTAGTTTCCTGGACACATATGGCTAAGAATGTTAGGTACGAAGAGGGCGAATGGAACTTCACATGCTCAGTGCTTCTCGTTCCCATTCCGTTGCCCAAGGAGATGAGTATTTTTTCCACGTAGTTGCAAATGTCTGAGCTCAGAATGCAGTCTAGAATTTTCCAGTATTCCTGTACAGATAAAAATGAGTTCTATAGGACGGTTTTTTCTGTATCAATTCTACACCCTTTCTTGTGGATGAATGTGATCTGCAGCAAGTTTTATTAAATTCGTATCTGGTAATTGTACCCAAACCTTTTGGTATGCAGACTCAGTTTCTACCCGATTTTACATATTCTTTTCTACTAAACAAATACATTACCTCCAGCTCATGAAGACCTCATTTTCGAAAAAAAAATAGAATTTTCACGGAAAATCTCGCTGTTAATATCTGGCTTTAGCGAACTCTCATTTCCTAGTGCAACGCGGGCGCAACTGCTTTTTAATACAACATCGAACCCTTCTACTTTTTGCAAATGTTTCTACAATCCATCTGCAGGACACCCCTGTAGTATTTTCCAGTTACTGATGTATGTGCAGGTACAACATGCTGGTAAACCATTCCATGAATATCAAAGAATGAGACGACCACAAATTTCCCAGCAGAAGCAACCACTTTTGCTCTTTTGGGGGGTTGGTGATGGAGATTTCCAGACTGAGCTTTGCTGTTTGTACTCAGGGCCAAAATGACGTAGCCAAGTTTCATCAGTAATGATTACATTTGAAAGAAGCTCCAGATCTTCGTCTAACATCAGCTTTAACTGCATGCAGACCTGCACGCGAATGTTCTTTTGTTCGGGAATCAACAGTCTTGGAACCCATCGCGCACAAACACGTGACATGTGTAATTTTTGTCACCATCGTGTGGGTGGCATCCAATGAAATATTCATTATTTCAGAAAGTGATACTAAGATAATTTGCCGATCCTCTCTCTCAATGAGAGCAGCAGTGTTGATGTTTTCTTCCGTAACTGGAGCACCGGGATCACCTTCCTTTGAAATTGTCTCCCCTCTTTAAACATTTTAAACCACCTTCGAGCTGTGCTGTAGGGAAGAACAGACCCTCCATAGGCCCCCTGTAACATTGTATAGGCCTCATCTAAAGATTGTTGAGACAAAAGCACAATTTCAAAGCCGCATATTGTTCCTCGCGTGTTACCTCCATTGCAGCGGTAGGCGGTACTGAACATGTCTGACCTTGCCTGCTTCTCACAGGCGGGAATCAGGAGTCCCAACAAAGAAACTACTATGGCGCGTTTGTTGCACATTAAGCTAACAGAATATCAAAAGATTAAATTTTAGCGCGAGAAATCATGGCCTTAAAAAATTATGATCATTTATTATTGAACAGCCCTCTTATGTCGGTGGTCCTAATGTTCTGACTGATCAGTGTATAATATAATACGAAAAAATGTGTAGAATTTGTCTTCGTCATTATGCAAATCGGACTGGAGTGTGACGAACGCTTCTTTCGTACGTCTTTATGCCACGATACAATGCAACTTGCAGCATAAGAACTCAACTTCGTTCTGCCTACAGCCTTGTCAACGAGGGCGGAGCGGACAGAGGTTCACGGTACTGTCTTGCCCTCGGGTTTGGAGACTGCCCCTAAAATCCGGAAGGATCAACTTCGTGAGGATGCAGAAGGCAAAGGAAACCACTGCATTAAAGACACGTAACGCCACTGAATTAAAGACACGTAACGTGCATCCACAGGGTATTTGACCTGTAACTGAAAAATCGTCATTATGATCTGTTGTTGACATAACATTCCGTAGTAGTCCCCCTTTCGGATCTTCGGGAGAGAACTGCCAAGGAGAGGTGCCTATAGGAAAAATATTGAATAACTAACAAAAACACCCCACGAGTCAGGATGTTGACAGTCAAAAGTTTGAACATGGTAGGGAAGCTAGAAAATCTGAAAAGGGAAATGCACAGGCTCAATCTAGATATAGTGAAGGTAAATGGAAAGAAGGCAAGGATCTCTGGCCAGAAGAGTTTAGGGCCAGAAATCCTACATACGATAGACGTACGTTTATTGAGATACCGAAAGACGTACATTTATGGAGGTGCCGAAATAACAGTGAGACATACAGTTGCAATAATAATAATGACTAATCTGAGGAAAAATAGCAGAGTATATATGTTCTCAGTACAATCGCAGGGGGAGAAGTTGATGCGTCATCTGTGCGGTCATTGCCCTGTTTGAACTCAAAGCGAAGGAATAACAGGAGCAGCAACGTATGACATCTGTTTGTCAGCAAGACAGTTACATCAGGGGTTCTATGGCTGATAAACATGGGGAGGGAGCTCAGAATTTAAAATGAACAGCTGGTGTTTGTTGACAAAACAAGGACAACGCGTCCAGCATGTTTCTGGGGGAGGGCTGTCCTGAACAAATGCGGGATGTAAGAACTGCGTCAGTTTTGCTGTCAAGTATAAGAACTGAGCCTCTCGCTTTGAGAAAATTTTGCAATGTACTTTTGTTGGTAATTATTTAAAGTGTGCAGTACGAATAAATGGCATTCACCAAAAGACGATAATAAGTTGCGTGGTGTGTTTATTAACAGCGCAAGGAGAACTGTCACATCTAGCCTTTTCCTAAAACTTCGGAGTCTCGTAACAGTTGGACTCTATGAAACCCGAATTTTCAATTGCAGAATTAAACAGAGCACTATCGTCTGCAATAAATACAGCGCCAGAGCCAGACACTATTTATTACCCAATGATGTACACCCTACTCGTCAAGGAAGGGAATCACTCTGCGAAATATTAAATGAATTTTCGAATCAAAAAACATATAGTGGCACTAGACTAAGCTGGGCGCAACATATTAGGCACAGAGTCATTAGATGCAAGACAATGATTAACTTCATACGATCGATGACATTATAAGAAGGCTTAAATGTATCCATTTCGTATGCAATATGGCTGCATTGTAAATTTATGAAGTAATTTCTACTGTTGTTACTAATATCTAATCCTCACGGCGCGTCTCGACAACATTCAGCCTTCAAGTGTATTGTAGTTACCGGCACACTACGTTAATCTGGCGTGTGATTAGGCTTACCTGCTGTGTGTGCCAGTTCGATACATAAGCTCACTGGCACACACAGCAAATGTACCTACTCACACTTCAGATTAATGTAATTTATAGGTAACTATAATACACATGATGGGCGCAGCATGCTGCCGAAACACGTCGCGCTAATTAAATATTAGTACAAAGTGACTGAATCAGAGGAATTTATTTCATAAATTAAACGAAGAGCGCCTCAAAATAAGTGCCTACACTTGAATTGTGCGTTACTACACCCACTCTTAGGTTGTGCATACATTTGTTTTGAGTCACCGTATTGTGCACTTGGGGCATCTAGTTTGACAAAAATCTCACTGTCATTGCAAAAGACTAGTAAGATGTCCTGGTAGGACGGATGTGTGGGTTCTAGGGCAGCACACACACACACACACACACACAATGAAAGTAGCACAGAGTATTGAATCGTAAAATACATCATTCTACTTTGGTAACGCTGGTTGCAGCAATTGCAGAATGCAGGTTTCCTCTATCTGTCCTGCATTGACTACAGTTCCATGATCACAGACTAACAAATTTTCTCTGAACTAAAGTAGGAAGAAAACCAATCTGCTGCCTTAATGTACTACTCGAAGAATAGTTCCAAACTAACGGTAGCCAGTAAAATCTCTGTCCATACGCGACAATTCTATTCGCTGCTCCGTTTCTGCTGAAGACTAACCACTGTCTGTCGATCACTGTTTCTAGCTCATTTGACCACTTTAAGGCAAGACGAACGCTTTCAGTAACTCCCTAGCAAGAGTCGGAATGGCTTACAACTTTTAACTCCCTACTTCTGTTGGTGCACTGTTACTTAAGCGCGCATCTCTCTCTTCCAGGTGGCGCTGCCGCTCCAAGGGGTATGATTTCCGCAGGCAGCGTGATCGGTTTGCGTTCAGCGATGTTCCTGTTACGGACGGATGTCCACAGTACTTCGGGTACCAAACGGTTCAAAAGGCTCTGAGCACTATGGGACTTAACATCTGAGGTCAACAGTCCCCTAGAACTTAGAACTATTTAAACCTATCTAACCTAAGGACATCACACACATCCATGCCCAGGGCAGGATTCGAACCTGCGATCGCAGCGGTGGCGCGGTCCCAGACTGAAGCACCTAGAACCGCTCGGTCACACCTGCTGGCAGAGTACCAACTGTCCCAAACTCTTCTTGTGTGGTATCTCAGTGTACCACATAAGGGAAGATAGTGAGTTAAAAAAAATTAAGAGCCAATACAAAGCTACTAGAACTTTAATACGTGTCCTAGCAACTATACCAACTAAACCCTTTCTCGTCGAAGAGAACAAACCTTCATTACATTTCAGAAGGAAACACGTGAGTCAAAAATTCATTATGAAAGGTGCGCGTCTTTTTGAGGGCAAACTGATGGAAGAATGATACGCTCATCCACTTTGATATCTGGTGGAAGGATTCTCTGTTATGATGAACATGCCACATCCTAAAATTGTAGCTTAAGAACAACATGCGATCTGCTGGATCCACTAACCAGATTTGTCACTGGCCCTGTCAAAACAATCGGAAACACAAATATATCTGCCATACAAGAACTTTTATTTGGGTTCTTTAGTGTGACAATTATATATACAGATGGATCCAAGAATGAGTATGGCAGACACAGTGTATATTGGAGGGGCATATGGAAAGATGGAAAAAGTTAAAACGCGCAAAGTACATCATGATTACAGTTGAACTAGTCGCAACCCTCGAAGACGCACTTTCAGTTCGGTCTACGATATTCATAATCAGCACTCGCCTTGCTAGAGAACAGCGCCGCCACAAAATGAGTCACCCCGCAGCACATCGTTCTACTTGAGACAAATTTGAAACAATAAGCGGCACGTAAAAATGTATTGTGTCAAAGACCACTGTGGTAAAAAGACAAAAAAATTGCAGATAGTATGGGAAAACAGAAAATATACGATGGCGAAGAAATCATCTTTATATACTTGCAACAGATGGATCAAATATGGGATAGAATCCTTGGAAAGAGCTAGTCGGCACTATGCCAGTATGTCTCAGCCACCACAAGCAGATCTTGGTAGGTGAAGAGTTGTGGCAGGAAGTATGTATCCACTATTGCACGGCACAATTTCAATCATGCCTGCCTCAGAAATAATCCACACCACGTTCATGTTGGCGAGACATCGCTTTCTCAACGTCGAATCGTGGAGGTTGTGAATTATCTGCTATTTAAACTGCAGTTGTTTCAAAGAAAATGCCTTTTTTGCATGCTGCACATGGAAATTTTTATTTTTATTTATGCACCCAGACGCGTTTCACCTTTCTTACAAGGCATCTTCAGTAGGTGTCCTGAAATATTACATGATTTGTCCATTTTTACACATAGGTTATGGTTTCACATCTAGGTTACACATTTAAAAACAGTTCCTTATCGTTTTTTTTAATGAAATGGAAAGGTACTTACTGGTAACTTCTAATGGATCTAAGCAAACTGCTTTTTCTCATCTGGCAACCAGGTGGACATCTTACAGCTCACTTTCAGTTCACTGTTTACGTTACACATCACTAACTGTCATGTTTTTAACACAGAGTTTCATTTGTTTTTCTAAGTGTTACCAACATTCTCAGTTTTCTGCATTCAACTATTTTGCGAATGTGTGTGTGTGTGTGTGTGTGTGTGTGTGTGTGTGTGTGTGTGTGTGTGTGTGTGTGTGTATTAGAGAGGAAGAGAGATTTCTTATTTTTTTAATAAAATAAAAATTATTTATTTTATTTTTATTAGTATTTTTATTCATTTATTTATTCTTAAAAATAATAATAATTATTATATTTTCCTGTATATACTTATGACAGGAAACAGACAGTATTTGGTTGCGACAGTCTAAAACAAAACTTCGATATTGTTTCGGCACCAGGCGGTACTTCTATGTCCTTTTCCACATCTGTGCTGTCAGAGATGACAAATGACAGTAAAATATACTACTTATTCTCATCCTGTGTGCAGAAAAGGGATTTATCGACGAGTACCTACAGGATAAAACTAACTCGTAAATTTGAATTCGTGTGTTAACATAAGCGATTTAGTGGCTCATGAAGGATTATGCAATTTGTACATTGTTGGTTTATTTATCACTTATGTAAATCGACTTATTATCTAGCTAGGTAATGTATATATTACTCATTACGTTTCTCTCTCTCCTTCCTAACTAATATAAAGTGAATGACTAGTTTTGACCTTTAATTGTATCTATCTGTCCATGCAGTTAGCAAAATATATTGTATTGTAAACCAGTCAGTACAAGCGTTAAGAAATTTTAGGAATTAAGTGGGATTAAAACTTCTTTGTAGATGACTGATGCAACTGCATTGCATTAAAACACTACCTTTCCGTTATGCACTTTAACTTATATCTGTTGTACTACTCCATCGGAAGTAGCCGGGGACATTTAGGTTCACACAGAACTTCTAAACACCTAAACTTACAACGGAAGGTACTTACTTACTGTTTTGCTACAATTTTCAACCTTCGCTGGTAGATTATATCCAATCATATACTTACGGTGTTCACAGATCGAGTTCTTGGTCAGATACAGCGTCATGACGATCTAGGTGCAAATTGGTGCCCGCCACGAATACTGATTCGATGTGATACTTCTGTTAAGTATGGTATTTTCCATGTTAGATTTATCTGAGGAAATTAATTATCAACATTAAGTAACGTAATGAGTGTTTCGAACGTGAACAGAAATATTCTCGGCCTGGCGTAGAGAAGGCGTATACATTAATGACATTTGGTTTACACTTTGTTGGAACATGCACGTTATCGAAAGTCAAGAGTCATCTGGAACTGCGGATCTGTTTTCTTTATATGGTTTCCTGAAGCCGTCGCCTCGTGTAAGTTGCGCCCAAGCGGAAAAAATGGAACACCGCGTTGTCATAAAATTGTTTCATTATTCTGTTTTCAGCCTTCATCATCCAAATAGTTTCATAACTGGTTTCGACCAGTTAGCGAATCATCAGTTTATGATATCTTTAAAAACAAAGAAAATGGTGGATAGTAAAATACTAGAAAATCAAAGTACAAAATCAAGCTAGCTTTTCACACACATCTACACACACTTGAATACGTTACACTGCAACGCGTTAAAGTCAGGTTCGCTTAGGTGACATTTTTCCATACAAGTGACAAAACATCAAAATGGCTTCAAATGGCTCTGAGCACTATGCGACTTAACTGCTGAAGTCATCAGTCACCTAGAACTTAGAACTAATTAAACCTAACTAACCTAAGGACGTCACATACCTCCATGCCCGACGCAGGATTCGAACCTGTGACCGTAAAAGTCACGCGGTTCCAGACTGAAGCGCCTAGAGCCGCACGGCCACACCGGCCGGCACATAACATCAGGAGGCCACCCCCACCTCCCCTCAGATTTCCCCTTCCGTGGACTCTTAGGAAGACCTTAAAAAATAATTCCAAATCTAGTGGTCTTGGAAATGAGGTGCTATATTTTCTTTTAAAATAAGAACTAAAAAACAGAAATAAATTTCTGAACTTTCTTCGAGTGCTAAATATTGAAAGGCGCAAAAATTTCCATTTACAGTAATTTCTAAAGTCTAAAAACATTTAGTGATAGCGAAAAGAACTAGACCTATTACACTGTTGTAGCTTCAATAAGAATCTGGTACCTATTACACACACACATTGGAAAAAATGAGCGTATAAAATTTCTGTTAATTTTTGGTTTTGTAGTTGAACCTTTAAATTCTATGATTTATAAATTATTACACTGTCTCTCGGAAAACGTGAGACAGATATAGAAAAAATGTCCTCCAGTTTTATAACGACTTACTAAAACATAAGACGTTGTTCAGCTGCAAGAGTTGTATGTTACACGTAAATAAACTCAACAGTAAGTGATTAAATTTTAGAAATCTCGCTATATAAGTTGTTGAAAATATTGATAAAAATAGACAGAATCTTTATGTACGCAATTCAAAACGGAAAATGAAATTTATGTGTAATATGAAATGGAAATATTCCATTACTAAAATCATGTGAGGAAGACACTACGAACAAAGACTGGAACTTGAACCGTGCTGAGATGCTAACATATTTCTTATTAACACAGGCTTTGGTTGAAATTTGAACGCAACCAGTTGGGGACTTCGTCGAAAAGTTTATCTTTCAAATGCATCTAAGTAACGACGAGTAACACTTTATGCTGAAGTCAGTAACGAGCGTGAGCTTATTGGACGTCCAGAATCGTGCAACAACAAAAATTTTATAGACATGTATAGACAGAGTGCTTTACTTCCCTGTATACAATTTTGTAGTCAGAATTGGAGAAAAATAAATAATTTTCTTCATAACAGTGATTGGGAGCTTGATGTAGATATGATCAATGATGTAGTATGCTCCACTACTGCATTTAAGTAACAAGAAATTTCACACACACACACACACACACACACACACACACACAAACGCGTGCGCGCGCTCATACGAACTAACATTATTAATCATGCATAAAGAAAACACTGCAAATAATCTTAAATACATTACACAGATAGAAATATTCAGTGACGTGACTTTAATGGCTTTTGAATATAAACCAGTAAGAGAAGAGAAATTAAGTAAACTTTAATGTCAAATAGCATTACTGAAGAAAGTTTGTCTTTACTTTTCGATGGAATAACTAATCTCGTTTTATTATGATGGACCCAAAAATTATTAAGTAAGGCTACTTTGCTGAAATTACTTTTCATTATAGAAAGAATAAAAGGTCAAAAAGAAATTCTTGTAAACTCCATTGAACAAAATCTGTTGATTGACTTATTTTCGTAGACGCATAATTGAAATGGGTCTCAATATTTCAGTGACAGACTGGCGTCTTTCTCACGGCATCTTCGTGGCGGTTATGTGTTAAATAATCAATGGCGATAGACATCTTCCTGCTTCTTCTCTACACCACCACCACACATACGTATATCAGGCCACATGTTTTACTCTCGACACCAGAAGCATACACACATACACCCAATGAACACTTATTCACTCACTGCCAACAACGGAGTACAACTGTTCGACTCCCCCTCAACAACAAATAATATCTTTGGCCTATTCGTTGCAGGCCACTTTCAAATATTAATAAAGAATATCGACACCTATGTTTTAATTTATGTCACACACTGTACTGTTAACATATTACGCAAGCCGTCCAAAACTTTATGCTAAAAAACTAAAATTAATAATTCGGACAGACAAATGAAAACCATTTACGCAGATAGTTCCGCACGCTACTAACAGGTGGCACTGTTTGTTGTTTAGTAGATGAATACTCGCCTTTGAGTGTAAAAGTTACTTATTTGCACTGTTGCCATTTCAGTCGTGTAGCCAGTACCAAGTGATATACCTGTGCTTGACAAAGCTCACACGGCTGAAATTGCAATACTGCAAATGAATATTTTTGACAGTCAAAGGCGACTGTCATTTATAAAATTTTACAGGACTGTGAACCACAACCATGGGAAGTTAACTACTTGTATGGTTACAGATCATTCGCATTCCTATTGAGACAGTAAAAAATGAATTAACTAAAAAATTGACATATAAAGGGAAGAAAATTATATTGTATGTTAGTGTAATGAATTTGAGTGTGTGTTTTGAATGTGTTATTGTCTTGAATTAACTGTGTCAATGCGAATACTGCTATCTCACTAACGGCTCTTCAGCGGGCCCAATTTTACCGGATCGTTTGTGCTTCTACTAACGTATACTTTCATCTGTGTCAGAGTCCGTCACCATAGCTGAGTGGTCAGCGTGACGGATTGCCGTCCTACCGGCCCGTGTTCGATTCTCGGCTTTCCATTTTACCTGTGACAGTTTTCACTACTAGTTATGGTAAACTGTGCAGATTTCGCACTTGGGTGGCCTTAGCACCCCCTCAGCATATCGCCGCAAGAGGCCGCTTATGTTGCATGCGCCGTTACCAGCCCTGTTCAAAGTAAGTTACTACTTGCCAGACCAGCACAAGCGCTCATAATGCGAATATATCTGCGCCGCGATTGTTGCAACTTAAGGCTACAGCTAACTGCAGAGTAGCACAGTCTAATATATACTGTCACGACACTCTCGCTGGCCGGCCGCGGTGGCCGTGCGGTTCTGGCGCTGCAGTCTGGAACAGTGGGGCTGCTACGGTCGCAGGTTCGAATCCTGCCTCGGGCATGGATGTGTGTGATGTCCTTAGGTTAGTTAGGTTTAAGTAGTTCTAAGTTCTAGGGAACTTATGACATAAGATGTTGAGTCCCATAGTGCTCAGAGCCATTTGAATCATTCGAACACTCTCGCTGATTTTTGTTATACACTGCGACCCACAGCGCCCCAAGCGGTGGAGAACCTACGCTGCTGAATACGGAATTCAGGAAATGTAAACAGTATCTTTTATATTCATTTTTAACGTGGTTTTTACGAAAGGCAGCGTATGTAGCGCAAACAATTGCAGTAATAATAGGAAGAAGACACACATTTGTCATTCTTCAGGTTTCCCATGGAGCCTGAGAGGTATTGAAACATCACATTAGAGCTCTCTTTATTTACGATTTTTTTCTAAACTGTATAGAATTACTGAATTTGTTTTTCTTTTTTAGGAGCAGGAAATGGTTAATAAGTAGTAGAAGACAGGACCTGCTGCAAAAAGATGTACTTTATTTGCACAATAACGTAAAGTTTTGTGCATTACATTTCGAGTCAAACCAGTTCATGAGCGCGGAAAAGAAGACGCTGGTATGGAACGCAGTTCCTATGTTATTTGAAACTGTCTCCTGACACAGACGAAACAGCTATCACAAGTGTCCCTACACGAGAGACATATATAAAATCACTAATAACTGAATCTGCAACACAGACAACTTTTGAGGATGACGTGCTTAGATTATATGAAATTATTCGCGCGTTGAAAAATCGTGCGAAATGTAAAAACGTGCAAATCATTAGACTTCGTACAAAATTACTAGGTGACAAGGAAAGTGCCCATCGTAAGAATAAACTGCAACCACAACGTCACAGGAAACAAGTACAAAAGGACAAGCTCATTTTAAAAAGTATTGGTTCCAAGTACTTGAAAAAAGATGCTCTCGATTTACTGATAAGCCAAATCAGTATACCATTGAATGCTAAACGTGGTGCGAGATGGAAAGATGAAACTAAATTATTTGCACTTAATTTGTGTCTTATAGTACTCAAGCATACAGTTTTTTATCACACTGTTTTAGCCTTCCGTCAGTACGTACCTTACAAAGATATGTGGAAGATATACAATTAAATTGTGGGATAAATAATAACATATTTCATCTTTTAAAGCAGAAAGTGCAGCAGTTACCAGAAACTGATATAATTGTTAATTTGTCTATGGATGAGATGTCCCTAATGGAAAATTTGATATATGACAGCTATAGGGATCGTGTTATTAGATTTGATGACATGGGTTTCATATGTACATCTGTGGTTGCACATATTGCATTAGTTACAATGATTAACGGCATCTTCTCAAATTTTAAACAGCCATTAGTATATTATTTCTCTATAGGACCAGTCGAAGCCACCCACCTGACGCGCATATTTTTTGAGGTTGCCAAAAAACTCACAGAGGTTAGTTTGGTTGTAAAAACATATGTGACTGACCAAGGCTCGAATTTTGTGTAGCGGAGGCACAGACTGGGTATCACACCAGTTATTCCATGCTCTGTACACGAAAGGAGTAAGATCTCCTTTTTTTATGACACACACACTTGACAAAAAGCATATGTAATAATTTATTCAGGTATAACATTATTCACACAACAGATGAAGGATGGATTGGCACTGCTTCATGGAAGGACATTTGTCAGTTGTACTGAAGTGATTGTGAAAGGAAGTACAAGTTGGCCCCCAAGCTCACTAAAAGCGATGTCCAATTGCCAGCATTTTCAAAAATGAGGGTAAGCACTGCAGTTCGTGTGTTGAGTCATGCAGTAGCAGCAGGCATTGAGATACTTGTTACTTGTGGCACCATATCATCATCTGCTACTGCTATTGCAGATTTTTACCAAAGAGTAAACGATATTTTTGACATATTTAATGCGTAGAGTGTTAAAGGGCCTGTATCCTTAAGGAACTGCATTACAAGTGCCTCAAGACATTTGGAAATATTAAAGACACTGAAGCCATGGATACAGTCATGTAAATTTGTAGATGTTGATGGGAAAGATTTTTCATCTAGGATTAAGTGTGTTAAAGGACTTCTGGGTAACATAAGCGCTTTGAACATGTTTGTTGATGATGTTTTGGATGGAACCAAGTCATATTTATTAACACGCAAAATTAATCAAGTTCCACTGGAAAAAGTTTTCTCAGTGATAACGCATAATGATGGTTTTTGTAGCAACCCATCACCACAACAATTTTGTGCTGCATTCAATAATTGTGCTTTAAGCAAATTAATGAACACACACAGTGTAGCTACCTCGAATTGTGAGGGGATCAACTGGGGTCAGACAATAGTGGATATGAAAGCAGCGCCCAAATTACTTGTTTCACCACTGTTGGACATCAGTGACACGAGTTTAGTGATCAGACTGCCAAATGCGGAAGTCCAAACAGACCTCGGAGAGGCAACCAGCATGAGATACGTGTTTGGTTATGTAGTAAGGAAACTGCTTACAATTCATGACTGTTATAAATGTAGGACAGTACTTGCAGGTGGCAGACAAGACTTAGATGCAAGTGACAAAGTTTATTGTCAATTTAAAAGTTATGAAGGCAAATTTGGAAGCCTACTTATTTTTACAGAAAATGTCAAAGAATTTTTAACTCATTGTGAGACTAAGATGACTTCTACCTTAGATGACTATGGTCACATCAGTAATTGTGGTGCTTTCGTTGTGAACATGTTGATGGACATCCCCAATTTTCCACTTGGGTGCTGTGCAGAAACCAAGATGCTGTTAATAAGACTGTTTGTGAAAGTGAGGGTCTTTTACATTATTAAATTCAGGAATCAAGACTTAGTCTGTAGGAGCAAGAGAAGAAATAAAAAAGTGACGAAGCTGGCTCATTTGGGTTGCTGAAGTGTTAGGATTGACTCATTCATTAAATTTTATTTTCGTTAAATGTATCAATGGGATATAACAAAGTTTTAAAATAGTTATGCTTTTATTGAGATAACTGATACCACAAACAATAAGGTGGAAATTGTATTTTTGGAAGCACGCTTCCTGCAAAGCAGAACGTAATGAAAAGTGATGTGTTGCTTAATTTTTACACAAGGAAGAGCATTTATATACTTCATATGTGGGATATACAATGTGTATGCTCTTACTTTCAGTGGAACAAGTGCGATTGTATGCTATTTCTTAATTATTTCTTCAAGAATATGTTGCAGCTTATGTCACTTCATTCAATAGTTCGTGCTCTGTTTACTTTTATTTCACAATCATTTATGTCCCTCGCTGTTCTTCTAACACTTGTGACGCAAAAATATACTATTTTGTAAATTACGTACAAAAACGAATTAAAAACAAACATTATTTTTACGTCGCATCTGCCGTCAGAGGACGGCGAGCTTTCTGGCCGCTAGGGGCGCTAGTGTCACTTGAACTGTCAAATGGTAACAACTTTCACAGCACTGAGTGTCGCCACTAGTAGTATAAAGCTTCAGTTGCAACAAGGAGAGTATGGCATTGTTGGCCGGGAGGCCCCATTCGGGGTAGTTCGGCCGCCGTATTGCAGGTCCTGTTTAGGTGACGCCACTTCAGCGACTTGCGAGTCAATGTCGATAAAATGATGATGAAGGACACACAACACACATGTCCTCTGGCGGGAATCGAACCCGGTCCCCCTCCGCGGTAAGCGGTAACGGTAACGCTACCGCTAGCTATGGAGGCGGGCAGTATAGATAGGTTTACACTGTAAGTGCCTCAGGTAGCATGTTCAGTGGGAATGGGCGATTGTGAGTAAGAGTCATTCAGTTGGCCTTTCCGATTATTCGAAAGAAACGATTAATGTAGTCGATTATTTGTATCCTAATAATCAACTGTTTGTTTAATTATTTTGTTCTGTCTTTATTTTTAGATCAACAAAATTCTAGCTGCGCCACGCGGTGTTGCCCGCAGTTAAATAGTTATTTATAAATAAAAGTTAACACCGAAACTCACTACGCATGCGTATGTGCCATCACAAAATTTATCTCTTGGAGATATCGAGGCGCGAGACACTTAAGGGCACAGTAAACTGCGCGACACCGGAAAAAAAGAAAAAAAAAAAAAAAAGAAAATTTTTTGAGACGATGGGAGAAGCTGACAGTATACATGTCCTCACAACTCACTCATTTACTGAAAGAAACAACTAAAGTCTACGCTAAATTAATGCATTTGTTTCTATGCGTGACATTTTAATCACGTTTCCCGTACTAAGGGGCGGGCAATCACGATGACCATCCCACGGAAACAGATTTCTTCGGAATAAAACGTAACCTTTGCGTCAATTCAGGGTATAGGCTACCTCCGTTCCAAAATTCATACAAATCCGTCCAGCCGCTTCAGCGTGAAGGAGTAAGAAGCAAACTGATTCAACGAAGAAAGAAAATAAGCAATTTCTAGATCGGTGCAACGCAAATTGTACAGTAATATTTGTACGTGCAACGTCATCTGCCCTCACGTATGTGTCTGTCACCAGTGGATACGCTCGCATATTATAATCAAATCCAGCCTCACTAAAAGACTGATATGTTCTACGTGTAAAGGCACGACGCCTCTCCGTCGCGCAACATTTAAATGACAAGTTGTTGTGAGTCTTCAAGGATATCAGAAGCTGTTAAGATCCGCCCGATCGTCAGCGGCTAAAATACAACAGGCTTAAATGGGCGTCTGGATAATCACAAGGTTTGTATAAACATTGTATTCATTACAGTGAATCGTATTATGTAGGCCATATCACACCTCGGCTACAACAGTGACACGACTCAAAAATGCGCTATTGAGACAAATCGACTTAGAGAGTTCTATAAAACTTATATTGAAATAGTGTAAATAAAGTATAGTGTAATAGTATAAGCATCCTTTAAATTTGAAGTAAGTAATTTTTCCAGTAAATTCCATTACAGCTCACACAACAGTAATATGGGCATGTATTTCTGTGAGGTGTTATAAGGAATTATTGATTAATTCTTTGAGTTGGGTCACTTTTCTTGATTTAACAAAAACTTTTTTTGACGACATTTCGTCTAATACTTTTACCACTTTTCCAAGCCAAATATATGAATTTTTTACTTACTCTAATACAATACGACATTCGGACCTCCATCAGGGAAAATTAGTACTTAAAGAAAGGTTGAAATCTTTGTGTTAGAAAATCACAAAATACAAAACTGTAATTTATGAAAATTAGTACACTGTAATAAGAAACAATTAGGTAGAATTAAGGAACACAGTTCACGAAAACAAACGATCATAAATGGGCTTACATACTCCAGGGACACTTTTCGCCGAGAAAAGGGATTCAGTATTAACTTTCTTTACAGCAAAATATCCATTTTTTTTTCCTTGGACTCTGCAACGCACGAAATTTCGTAGTATTTACAACAGCTGTAATCATAAAAACAGTATACGTACCTTCAGACATGCATGCTTGTGTGAAGGCCATGGGAGTGTAAGCTACAGACTCTGTGTAAACAGTGACATGATAATTAATGATATTAACAATTAATTCAACTTACCTTACACATGGGAAGTTCCACAACTCAGTACGTGTTGCTCTTCGTGAATGTCACACCTCCCGGTAGCAACGGCGAAGTGCCACTGCACTTGGTGTGAGGTGCCATGAAGTAGCCTGTAACAAAACTGACACATCTGCTCTGAAGTGGACAAATTGCGAGTTAGACATATGACGTTTCTCGTGCACGCAGGGGCACTTCACACGTACTTTTTGGTGGCAGAAGTTAGAAGCTGCAGTTTTTTGACTTGTGTCACTTTTCTTGCCGGGGTACGATATTAAACAATAACATCGCTTTTACAAATAGGGTGCAGTTCAAAAGCCGAAGAATAAACAGCTTTTTCTAGGAGTAATTGAATTAATGGGAAAACGCATCTACTTTGACATGCAATAAAAATTCACGAACCGGTTTTGGAAAATATACATTTATTATCAATGTCAAGGAGGCCTTCTTCGTCGTTGTGTGAAAATATCAACAAACAAAATGGCATAATGCAAGAATAATGTAAGAAAAATTAGTAATGGCAGTGCACGAGAGTACTGAGAAGAAAGATGGTATAAGAGCACCACATATTGTTCTATGGATTCAGTAGGACATTACTTTGTCAGAATATGAAATGAAATCTTAGGCTAACAGTTTACATTATGGAGCCATTTTCAGTACTTTAGTCACTATCTTTGTCCATTACACTGCTGCACGAATCCCCCCGGGAGATCTGTGAAACCCTGTTGCGATTGCATGTCGTCCAGGCGTGAATCCACGTTCTGTGCCTCTACTAACTCCTCTCTCAAATTTAAGCGACTTTCAGATTTCTTGATAAATGGGAGGAATGGAAGGTAGTAGTTGCTGAAGATTTTTCCATTCCGGTTCCTTGATTTTAGATTTTAAGAGGCTCCTTGTACAGATCAGCGAGTTAATTGGTTAGTTGCCTTCCTTTCAGTTTATTTGGAAAGTCACCTTCAGGAATTCAAAAGCAGGACTAAAAAAAAGCTTCACCACCATTACAAATGGCCTGTTTTTCTCAAAGCGCATCCAACGAATTGAGGACCACTTCAGTAGGTGCTCCGGTTCATCCTTGCAGGTACAAGGCCTGATATCAATGCAGTCCATTGTGTCAAATGAAACAAAATCACTTTGTTGCATTTTTACAACATTGAAACTCTTGCTTTGCTTTAGAAACTGCTTTAGCCCCGTCGTCAGGAACAAACACATACTCACGTTTAGATTTACGTTTCTCTATTACGCCAAAATCTCTATCACACTCCATGAACGAGTAACCTGCCTCCAAGAATTTATGGTCAACAGCATCAAGAATACCTTCCTTAGCGGCATACATCTTAAACTTTCCTATGTTCTCTACTCTATTCTGTCCTACACAACACTCACTGTATGGTATGAGATGCTTAACAGTTGGATGATCTACCAGAAACATATTCAAACATATTCAAACTGGCCAATACTTCACCACTCACTGTATGGTATGAGATGCTTAACAGTTGGATGATCTACCAGAAACATATTCAAAAATATTCAAACTGGCCAATACTTCACCCATTGCGCTCTCTTTGGCTGTTGACTGATCATTCTTCTTAGATTTTACAGCGATTTCGGCCAAACGATGGCGCCATTCCGGTTGAGTCTGCAATTCTCTGATTTGGCACATATCTGCTGCTGTTTTTATAGCCACGGCGATATAATCACACTTATTATGTGGCGATGTTATCATTCCTTCACAGATGTTTTATTTACGCTCATTACATTCTTCTACGTGTAAGGTATACATTGTTGTTATCGTCAAATGCTGCGACAGGTACTGTTTATTGGGGTTCTGTAGTCTTGCATAATGACTAGCGCATCGGGGAAATGCGCCGATATGTTTACTAGCTGACTCCAGACGAAGTTTTGCTGTTGATGGTCTGCCTTTGCAATCTCCTTTATCCTGGGACGACATACCAGTTTCATTAACTCCATCCGTGGCCCTGGTCAACCGTCCGTTTGAAATATTGATCGCTTATACGAAGTCTTTACACACCCTGTGTCCCGTGACAAGGATCTGCATCGTTGTCTTCTTTAATGAAATCGCAGTTTTCTTGCGTAGTAATGTAGGTTTCCGAGTCACACAAAACCTATAAATGCATTTTGCAGTTCCGAAGACCCCCAGAGCTCATATCTCAAGGAAGATATTCCTGCGCGGTTTTTATCACTTATGTTACTGCACTGATACCTACAGTTTTGCGTAAAATACTTAAACGTTATTCTCTCCTTAATCTTACCACCATGTCCCTCATATCCCTGCTCACTGTTTCGTAATCACTTTTCTTCACTTTTCTATGTCCTCGCACGTCCTTCTTTCTTCCGTTGCCCTTGTGTTTTATCATCTTCATTACGACGAAAGCCTGAAAAATAAATAATGCTCCACCAACAGTTACTACACTGGCATGAAATTGGTGAAAGTTAAACTCAGTATAATGATAAAACGTCATTCGATACAAATCTGGTTCATCAGATCTTTCACCTGCCCTTCAAGTATATTCGTTCATATCAATTCGATGTCCTTTCCCATGAACCATGGACCTTGCCCTTGGGGGGGGCGGGGGGGGGGGGGGGGGGGAGGAGAGGCTTGCGCGCCTCACCGATACAGATGGCCGTACCATAGGTGCATCCACAACGGAGGGGTATCTGTTGAGAGGTCAGACAAACGTGTGGTTCCTGAAGAGGGTCAGCAGCCTTTTCAGTAGTTGCAGGGGCAACAGTCTCGATGATTGACAGATCTGGCCTTGTAACAGTAACCAGAACGGCCTTGCTGTGCTGGTACTGCGAACGGCTGAAGCAAGGGGAAACTACAGCCGTAATTTTTCCCGAGGCCATGCAGCTTTACTGTATGGTTAAATCATGATGGCGTCGTCTTGGGTCAAATATTCAATATTCAGGAGGTAAAACAGGGCGGGGACTACTCAGGAGGACATCGTTATCAGGAGAAAGAAAACTGGCGTTCTATGATCGAAGTGTGCAATGTCAGATCCCTTAATCGGACAGGTAGGTTAGACAATTTAGAAAGAGAAATGGATAGGTTAAAGTTAAATATAGTGGGAATTAGTGAAGTTCGGTGGCAGGAGGAACAAGACTTATGGTCAGGTGAATACAGGATTATAAATACAAAATCAAATAGGGGCAATGCAGGAGTAGCTTTAATAATGAACAGGAAAACAGGAGTGTGGGTAAACTACTACAAACAGCATAGTGAACGCATTATTGTGGCCAAGATAGACACGAAGCCCACGCTTACTACAGTAGTACAAGTTTATATGCCAACTAGCTCTGCAGATGAAGAAGTTGGTAAAATGTAAGATGAGATAAAAGAAATTATTCAGGTAGTGAAGGGAGACGCCGGCCGAGGTGGCCGAGCTGTTCTAGGTTCTTCAGTCCGGAACCGCGCGACTGCTACGGTCGCAGGTTCGAATCCTGCCTCGGGCTTGGACGTGTGTGATGTCCTTAGGTTAGTTAGGTTTAAGTAGTTCTAAGTCCTAGGGGACTGATGACCTCAGAAGTTAAGTCCCATAGTGCTTAGAGTCATTTGAACCATTTGAAGGGAGACGAAAATTTAATAGTTTTGGGTGAATGGAACTCGATAGTAGGAAAAGGAAGAGAAGGAAACCTAGTAGGTGAATATGGAATGGGGTTAAGGAATGAGAGAGGGAGCCGCCAGGTAGAATTTTGCACGGAGCATACGTTAATCATAGCTACCACTTGGTTCAAGAATCATAATAGAAGGTTGTATACATGGAAGAAGCCTGGAGATACTGGAAGGTCTCAGATACATTATATAGTGGTAAGACAGAGATTCAGGAACCAGGTTTTAGGCTGTAAGACATTTCCAGGGGAAGATGTGGACTCTGACCACAATCTATTGGTTATGAACTGTAAATTAAAACTGAAGAAACTGCAAAAAGGTGGGAATTTGAGGAAATGGGACCTGAATAAACTGAAAGAACCAGAGGTTATAGAGAACTTCAGAGAGAGCATTGGGAAACGATTGACAAGAATGATAGAACTAAATATAGTAGAAGAAGAATGGGTAGCTTTGAGAGATGAAATAGTGAAGGTAGCACAGGACCAAGTAGGTAAAAAGACGAGGGCTAATAGAAATCCTTGGGTAACAGTAGATATATTGAATATAATTGATGAAAGGAAAAATACAAAAATGCAGTAAATGAAACAGGCAAAAAGGAATACAAACGTCTCAAAAATGAGATCGACAGGAAGTGCAAAATGGCTAAGCAGGGATGGCTACAGGACAAATGTAAGGATGTAGAGGCGCATATCACTAGGGGTAATACAGATACTGCCTACAGGAAAAATAAAGAGACCTTTGGAGAGAAGAGAACCACTTACATGAATATCAAGAGCTCTGATGGGAACCCAAAGCAAAAAAGGGAAAGCAGAAAGGCGGAAGGAGTATTTAGAGGGTCTATACAAGGACGATGTACTTGAGGACAATGTTATTGAAATGGAAGAGATTGTACATGAAGATTAAATAGGAGATATGATACTGCGTGAAGAGTTTGACAGAACACAAAGACCTAAGTCGAAACAAGGCCCTGGGAATAGACAACATTCCATTGGAACTTCTTACCGCCTTGGGAGAGCCAGGCCTAACAAAACACTCCCATCTAGTGAGCAAGATGTATGTACCCTCAGACTTCAAGAAGAATATAATAATTCCAATCCCAAAGATAGCAGGTGTTGACAGATGTGGGCCGAACTAGCAGTTTAATAAGCCACGGCTGCAAAATACTAACACGAATTCTTTACAGACGGAATGGAAAAACTAGTAGAAGCCGACCTTGGGGATGATCAGTTTGGATTACGAAGAAATTTTGAAACACGTGAGGCAATACTGACCCTACGACTGATCTTAGAAGATAGATTAAGGAAAGGCAATCCTACGTTTCTAGCACTTGTAAACTTAGAGAAAGCTTTTGACAATGGTGAGTGGAATACTCCCTTTCAAATTCTGAAGGTGACAGGGGTAAAGTACAGAGAGGGAAAGGCTATTTACAATTTGCACAGAAACCAGATGGCAGTTACAAGAGTGGAGGGGTATGAAAGGGAAGCAACTCTCCATGCTACATGGGAGTGAGAAAGGGTTGAAGCCTGTCCCCGATGTTATTCAATCTGTATATTAAGCAAGCAGTAAAGGAAACAAAAGAAAAATTCGGAGTAGGAATTAAAATCCATGGAGAAGAAATAAAAACTTTGAGGTTCGCTGATGACATTTAATTCTGTCAGAGACAGCAAAGGGCCTGGAAGAGCAGCTGAACGGAATGGACAGTGTCTTGAAAGGAGGACATAAGATGAACATCAACAAAACCAAAACGAGTATAATGGAATGTAGTCGAATTAAATCGGGTGATGCTGCAGGAATTACATTACAAAATGAGACGCTTAAAGTAGTAAATGAGTTTTGCTATTTGGGGAGGAAAATAACTGATGTTGGAAGAAGTAGAGAGGATATAAAATGTAGACTGGCAATGGCAAGGAAAGCGTTTATGAAGAAGAGAAATTTGTTAACATGGAGTATAGATTTAAGTGTCAGGAAGTCCTTTCTGAAAGTATTTGTATGGAGTGTAGCCATGTATGGAAGTGAAACGTGGAGTTAAATAGTTTAGTCAAGAAGAGAATATAATCTTTCGAAATGTGGTGCTACAGAAGAATGCTGAAGATTAAATGGGTAGGTTGGTTCAAATGGCTCTGAGCACTATGGGACTTAACTTCTAAGGTCATCAGTCCCCTAGAACTTAGAACTACTTAAACCTAACTAACCTAAGGACATCACACACATCCATGCCCGAGGCATGTTTCGAACCTGCGACCGTAGCGGTCGTGTCTAGAACCTCTCGGCCACTTCGCCCGGCAGATGGGTAGACCACATAACTAATGAGGAGGTATTGAGTAGAATGGGAGAGAAATTTGTGGCACAACTTGACTAGAAGAAGGGATCAGTTGGTAGGGCATATACTGAGGCATCAAGGGATCACTAATTTGGTATTGGAGGGCAGCGTGGAGGGTAAAAATCGTAGAGGGAGGCCGAGAGATGAATACACTAAAGAGATTCAAAAGGATGTAGGTTGCAGTAGGTACTGGGAGATGAAGAAGCTTGCTCAGGGTAGAGTAGCATGGAGAGCTGCATCAAATCAGTCTCTGGACTGAAGACCACAACTATTAGATGTAAGAAACCCACGTTCTATGGTTCTGTGTCACAAACGTCGTTCATTTTATTTTAGTTGTCAGAAGCATATTCTGAAATGTTAAATTAATAGAATACAGAGCCATTTTTGATTTATTATATTAGCTTATGAATACTAGGCTGGCTTAAAACTGGAATGTGACACGTTATGTTACGGTGCTATTCATGGAAATATCCCTACTTAATCATCCATACAACAAATCAATACAGCATTAAAATAAACATAGCGAATACTGATCCATACTCAAATGACTAATAAATGTCTTACCTTTCATTATCATAGATAATCCAGCACCAAATGCCCTCTGTTCACGGTTTTTTGCTACTTTGTGTCAAGTAATGTAACAATGAGTGTACTTGTACCACCTCTTTTCCCAGTAATCATATACTTCTCTGTAGAGAGCCAACTGTTGGCCAACACATTCTAGCACCAATCAAGGTTCCAGCTGTACAATTTTTTTCCTGAGTCCTGCACGTACTTGCCAACCCATATACCACTAAAAAGTTTGTTTTTAAAATTTTTGTCACGCGTACCACCTTTTTTTATGAGCCCTCCAATTATTGTTCCACATTTCGTGTTATATTCTTCAAATCACTTAATATCTTATACTACACATTTGTAAAAGTAGCCTAGGTGTTAATTGAGTGTATAAGCTAATTGCATTCTAAATTTCCCAAACGCTTCCAGCCGTTTCAGCTTTAGGGAATAACATACATACTCACACTCGAACTTTCGTATATATATATATATATATATATATATATATATGGGATTCCCTTATAATTAATTTTACGAAGTGTTTGTTCTAGCTATGTTATCACGCTTATATTTCCCCTTTTTGTAAGTAATAACAATTACTCTGTTACATGAAATACATATTTACTATTTTCTATTTTCAGTAGAAATGCGTACATGTTTCAAATATGTTTGTATCGCTAATTAATATCGTTGTCTAAACAGAGATACTCTAGGAATATGCTTACCTGCACCAAAATATTTTAGAAAGTGGGCAGAGGAACACCAATATAAGTAATCTTTTCATATAGAATCTCGAACGGCAAGCCGTTGTGTCCCCTTCCTTAGAACACAGCCTTTCGGAAAATAAAATAAAGGAAGCCACTCTTCCCAAATATTTACGAGCCAATATACGCAGAGTAGCACACGCTGCCTCGCTATCATACCAGAATTACAGAATAGATTATTTTTCCATGGCTAATTACTGTTCCAGTGGTAAAGCACTGCTCCAGCTCTGCTGACACACATGTCTCAACGAATGCTCCATAAATTATCTTCTGTAGTAGCTGGTAAGAGTACTTCTGATTTTTCAAAAAATGGTTCAAATGGCTCTGAGCACTATGGGACTTAACTTCTGAGGTCACCAGTCCCCTAGAACTTAGAACTACTTAAACCTAACTAACCTAAGGACATCTCACATATCCATGCCCGAGGCAGCATTCGAACCTGCGACCGTAGCGGTCGCGTGGTTCCAGACTGTAGCGCCTAGAACCGCTCGGCGATTCCGGCTGGCTGTGATTTTTCGACTGCGGCAATTTTTTGTGTCTGCTTCTTCTGACCCGTAGCATTTAACATGCTAAAAGCAGTAGTTATTGCGAAGGAGTTTTGGGAACGGAGACGCTTGAAGCGAGGTTCCAGAATCGTGCACAGTGCCAACAGAGTTTGGTCTTGTCGACGCTTTTAAAGCGCTTTTGGTATTGTTCTTGCTGTTCTCTTTGAGACATTTAGATTCTGGTGTCGCAATATTTGTTTCCATTAACTTTCTTGACAACAAAGAAACAAATGCTATTACTTTGCTTTCTCTTACGTTATTTTCATCATTTCTTCGGTTACTTGGTATAAGATCAGCCATTAATCGATTAATTGAAAATTAATCGCTCATCCCTACTGTTCAGCTGACTTGCCATTGCAGTTACTTCGTAATCCAGTGTGTGACAGAGGATATTTAACACGATCATTAACAGATCTCCTTACCGCTCTACTCTCCCATGGAGCCCGGTGAAAACAACATACGTACAGTCACGGGTTTCGTTCCTGATGTACACTGAAATAAATATTTCGCACACTGCTTCTCCAAATTCACTCACTAGCGTTCTCAGATGTATGTTCTGAGCTTCCCCACAACACTTTAGAGCAGAGATCGGCAACAGGCGGACCGCGGTCCGTATACGGACCGCAGAAGGTCGAACCTCGGACCGCCAAATATTCTTAAATACAGTACGACGTCCAACTAAGTATCCCGGCGTCTCGTTCGCACTAGTATGCCAATTTAGTCGAGTACTGAGTAATTAAGTAACTAAATGTGTCTGAAAAACAAAAATTTAGTCGAGTAGATTAGCAAGTCATTTAGTCGAGTCGCTCCATTTCATTCTATTTTTCTCGGCGAGTAACGCCTCCCACCACGCGTCACTGCTCACTAGTTCACTTGTTAAATCTGTCGTTTTAGTCAAAGAGAGCACAGTGGACGGTCGGTCTTCGTTTCGTCAATCGCACGCAGGCAGCAGTGCAATTATTCATTTGTTTTACAATTTGTCGGGTGAAAAACCTTTTCGTACATACATACCTACATTAATAATGGGTCCTAAAAAGCGAAAAGTGGACACTGAAAATAGGGGATTTTGGACTGAATGGACTGAACAATATTGTTATACGCTGCCTGACAGGCTTCAAGCGGTTCCAGTTTGCTTAATGTGTAATGTAATTGTCGCTGTTATTAAAAGTGGCAATTTAAAGCGACACTATGAAACAACTCATCAGCATTTCCACAAAAACTTTCCTCTTGACAGTGAGGCTCGTAAAGAAAAACTATAGGTAATATAATTTTATTAGATAATGTATAAATATGATATGTGTAACTGCTTCGTAAGTTTATCACGATAAAATTTAAATTTAAATTACAGGAATATCTCACTTCTTACGAAAAAAAAGCACGAAATTGCTGGTTCGCTGCATGAGTGAGCAAGAAAAGTCGGTAGAAGCAGCGTTACGTGTGTGCTGCACACTTAGTAAACACCATTTTCAGACTCTGAAGTAATGAAGGAACGTATGTTGGAAGTAGCGTCGGCACTTTTTGAAGAAAAAAGGATGTTGTCGCAGCAATTCAAAGTATTCCAATGTCGGCAAGAAGTAATACAAGAAGAACGGAAATTTTAGCTACTGATATTAAAAGCACTCTGCTTGAACTTTTGGAAAAGGCACCATGCTACGCCATTGCACTTGACGAATCATGTGACATTGTTGATGATGTACGAATATCTATTTTCGTGAGATTTTTCGACATTTAAAATAAGATATTCAGAGAAGAATTGCTCGCAATATTGCCTCTGAAAGGTAACACTCGAGTAGAATTTTTATTCAAAGCTATTGACGAATTTATTAATAATTTCAACATTCGTTAAGATAAAATAGTTTCGCTTTCAATTGACGACGCCCCAGTGATGATTGGCAAAGAAAGAGGTGTAGTAAAGAAAATCAGGGATCAGAATCCAGGTCTAATATCGTATCAGTGTATAATTCATCAGACTGCCTTTTGTGGAAAACTCAGTGCTACACTGAAAGAACTAATGGACAGCTTGGTGCAGTTGATTAATTTTATGAGATCTTATTATTCTCTTCAACACCGAAAGTTCAAGAAGTTTCTTTCAGAATGTGATGCAGCGTATTCTGACTTATTGCAATACAACAATGTTCGTTGGTTAAGTAAAGGTCAAGTTGTTGAACGTTTCTGGCTACGCAGGGAGCAAAGAAGCATTTGGAGTTCATAACAAACGAGCGCATTATGCTAGCTGTAGCTTTTCTGAAGGATATTCTGAAATATTTAAATGTGCTCAACATAGAGATCAAAGGGAATGGGAAATTAATGTGTGATCTGATACAAAGCGTGTCTGCTTTTCGCCGTAAGCTGGATATTCTTGAAAAAGAAATTGCAAGACACGAATTTATTCATTTCCCAACAATTCTTGACTATAAAAAAGAGAACTCTGAAGAAGACATTGCAGTGTTTGTAAGATTTCTGTCCGATCTAACGGACGAATTTTCTACAAGATTTCAAGACTTTGCACAAATTGGAAAGCTGTCTCAATCCTAAAACTTCCTTATGAATGGACTGATGGACTGATGTGGCTGCTAAGTTGTTCAGCATTTCAAAGTCTTCGTCTCATGTGGAGATAATCGATTTGCAAAAAGATATTTCTTTGCAAATGTATAAAACAGTATCCACTGAAGAATTTTGGGGTAAACATGTTTCAGAAAAATATGAAAATTGTAAGAAAGTAGCTATCAATTTGGCCACTATGTTTGGTTCGACATATATATGAGAATCGTCGTTATCGAAAATGAATTTTTCGAAGAACACATATCGGTCAAGGCTGACGGGCGCCCACCTCGAAGACATACTTCGCATTTGCTGTACCCCTCAAAAACCGAACTCTAAAAACTAGCTCAAGACCGTCGATGTAATTTCTAACATTGAATATATTACAACATTAACTGAGAACTACTTGTGTTACTTGGTTTACCCTTTTTTTGGAAACTAAGTCGACTTGAAAACAAAATAAAAAACAATATCTTTGAATTACTAGTTCTTTTCTGGACAGCCATAACAATTTTACACCGAATCCGGACCCCACTGAGAACTACTTGCCGACCCCTGCTTTTGAGTGTACTAAAGTTGCAGATTACAGGCCTATCATCAAATACGTAGTGGTATCAGTAGTAGCAGTAGTAGCAAGAGTAGCAGCAGTCGTTCTATCATCCACAGACCACTTTTACAAGGATGCTGAACATATCATGGTATTACAATTTAAGAAAAACAAAAGTAACGCAATTTATGTAGTATATCCATGCAGGCGTTTACAGGTCACGTTTGACAAGGATGGGACAGGTAGTCGGCCGTGAGCTTATAGTAGAAACCATCCTGACATGCTCTCAAGGGAATTTAGGAGAACCTCGGAAAACGTATGGCACTGGAGCCTTAACCCTGCAGAATACAATGCCAGTGTATTTAAAACAGTGCTGCCTCATTTGGTTCGTCTCTAGTGTACAACACTGTCCTCGCTTCGCACGCCCGGGTTCCCGGGTTCGATTCCCGGCGGAATCAGGGATTTTCTCTGCCTCGTGATGGCTGGGTGGTGTGTGATGTCCTTAGGTTAGTTAGGTTTAAGTAGTTCTAAGTTCTAGGGGACTAATGACCATTGATGTTAAGTCCCATAGTGCTCAGAGCCATTTGAACCATACAACACTGTTTTACAAAAAGGTTATTAAATAATGTAAAATGCCTACACAGTTCGTTCATTTCTCACTCCCAGTCACTGTACACACTATACACACCGTACACATGTTGTTTCATAATGTGACGCTACACAACCATCTGACGTCAGGAACATTGCGATGACGTCTTGTTCCATTCTGTGTGCCACTACTTCCCAGTTGCTAGCCTGGAAAACTGAGGCAACATCTCTCTATACTGAGTGAGATGCTGACCACAGAAAAAGTTTAAGGTGTTATTACAAAGTCCACAGCTTTGGGACTAAGTTATTCCAGAAAATAAATGAAACAAAGATCGAAAAACCATAATTTGAAAGTGTTATGTAGGATGCCAGATGTTTCATTATGTTATTATTATTCTACATCTACATCTGCATAGATAGTTCGGAAGCCACCGTACGGTGCGTGGCGAATGGCACCCTGTACCACTACTAGCCGTTTCCTCTCCTGTTCCACTCGCAAATAGAGCGAGGGAAAAACGACGGTCTGTATGCCTCCGTAAGAGCCCTAATTTCTAGTATCTCATCATCGTGGCCCTTAACGCTCAATATACGTTGGCGGCAGAAGTATCGTTCGGCAATCAGCTTCAAATGCTGGCTGTTTGAATTTTATCAATAGCGTTTCTCGAAAAGAATCTCGCCTTCCCTCTAGAGATTCCCATTTGAAGTTCTCGAAGCATCTCCATAACACTTACGTATTGTTTGAACCAACCGGTAACAAATCTAGCAGTTCGCCTCTACATTGCTTCGATGTCGTTTATCATTCCTACCTGGTAGGACCCCAAATACTCTAGCAGTACTCAAGAACAGGTCGCACCAGCATCCTATAGGCGGTCTCCTTTATAGGTGAACCACACTTTCCTAAAATTCTCTCAGTAAACAGAAGTCGACAATTCACCTTCCCTACGACATTATTGAAATGCCCATTCCATCTCGAGCGAGGTGGCGCAGTGGTTAGCACACTGGACTCGTATTCGGGAGGACGACGGTTCAATCCCGTCTCCGGCCATCCTGATTTAGGTTTTCCGTGATTTCCCTAAATCGTTTGAGGCAAATGCCGGGATGGTTCCCTTGAAAGGGCACGGCCGATTTCCTTCCCAATCCTTCCCTAACCCGAGCTTGCGCTCCGTCTCTAATGACATTGTTGTCGACGGGACGTTAAACACTAACCACCACCACCACCATTTCATCTCATATCCCTTTGCAACGCTATGCCCATATATTTCATCAACTTGACTGTGTCAAGCAAGACACTAGTAATACTGCATCCGAACATTACAGGTTTGGTATTCCTACTCATCCGCATTAACTTACATTTTTTTCACATTTAGGGCTAACTGCTACGCATGATACCATCTGGGAATTTTGTCTAAGTCGTCTTGTGTCTTCCTACAGTCTGTAAACTCCGATACCTTACTGTCCCCACGGCATCATCAGCTAACAACCACAGATTGCTGCCTACCCTGTCCGCCAAATCGTTAATGTACACAGGGTGGTCCATTGATCGTGACCGGGCCAAATATCTCACGAAATTTGCGTCAAACGAAAAGATTACAAAGAACGATACTTGAAGGGGGAAACCAGATGGCGCTATGGTTGGCCCGCTAGATGGCGCTGCCATAGGTCAAACGGATAACAACTGCGTTTTTTTAAAACAGGAACCCCCATTTTTTATTACATGTTCGTGTAGTACGTGAAGAAATATGAATGTTTTAGTTGGACCTCTTTTTTTCGTTTTGTGATAGATAGCGCCGTAATAGTCACAAACATATGGCTCACAATTTTAGACGAACAGTTGGTAACAGGTAGGTTTTCTAAATTAAAATACAGAACGAAGGTACGTTTGAACATTTTATTTCGGTTGTTCCAATGTGATACATGAACCTTTGTGAACTTATCATTTCTGAGGACGCATACTGTTACAGCGTGGTTACCTGTAAATACCACATTAATGCGATAAATGCTCAAAATGATGTCCGTCAACCTCAATGCATTTGGCACTACGTGTAACGACATTCCTCTCAACAGCGAGTAGTTCGCCTTCCGTAATGTTCGCACATACATTGACAATGCGCTGACGCATGTTGTCACGCGTTGTCGGTGGATCACGGTAGCAAATATCCTTCAACTTTCCCCGCAGAAAGAAATCCGGGGACGTCAGATCCGGTGAACGTGCGGGCCATGGTATGGTGCTTCGACGACCAATTCACCTGTCATGAAATAAGCTATTCAATACCGCTTCAACCGCACACGAGCTATGTGCCGGGCATCCATCGTGTTGGAAGTACATCGCCATTCTGTCATGCAGTGAAACATCTTGTAGTAACATCGGAAGAACATTACGTAGGAAATCAGCAATCATTTAGATTGCCATCGATAAAATGGGGGCCAATTATCCTTTCTCCCATAATGCCGCACCATACATTAACCCACCAAGATCGCAGATGTTACACTTATCGCAGCCATCGTGGATTTTCCGTTGCCCAATAGTGCATATTATGCCGGTTTACATTACCGCTGTTGGTGAATGACGCTTCGTCTCTAAATAGAACGCGTGCAAAAAATCTGTCATAGTCTCGTAATTTCTCTCGAGCCCAGTGGCAGAACTGTACATGACGTTCAAAGTCATCGCCATGCAATTCCTGGTACACAGAAATATGGTACGGGTGCAATCGATGATGTAGCATTCTCAACACCGACGTTTTTGAGATTCCCGATTCTCGCGCAATTTGTCTGCTACTGATGCGAGGATTAGCCGCGACGGCAGATAAAACACCTACTTGGGCATCATCATTTGTTGCAGGTCGTGGTTGACGTTTCACATGTGCCTGGACACTTCCTGTTCCCTTAAATAACGTAACAATTCGGCGAGCGGTCCGGACATTTGGAGGATGTCGTCCAGGATACCGAGCAGCATACATAGCACACGCCCGTTGGGCATTTTGATCACAAGAGCGATACATCAGCACGATATCGACCTTTTCCGCAATTGGTCAACGGTCCATTTTAACACGGATAATGTATCACGAAGCAAATACCGTCCGCACTGGCGGAAAGTTACGTGATACCACGTACTTACAGTTTTGTGATCATTACAGCGCCATCTATCACAAAGCGAAAAAAGTGGCAGAATCACTCCCCTAGTCTGCTTGACTGACCTATTAACTTTCGTAACCATAGTTGTTATAATGACAGCATGGTCGCTAATCCCCGTTTCTATAATGACACGGCATATTTTTAGCTACAAGATCTGAGATATTTCCATTGCATGTGGGCTGCCGAGCTAGCTGCTCAAGACAGTTTTCAGAAAACGCGTTGAAAAGTATTTCGCATGACTGTCTGTCTGTCTGTACATACGCAATGAGTCCATAGACATCCCAGTCTATACCCCTCAGGTTAAATCAGGTTAACGTCGCCTCCAGTTATTATTCAATGATCTGGATATTTATGCGCTATTGACCGTAGACCATCTTTGAATGCCTCTAGAAATGTCATAGCAGAATCGGGTGGCCGGTAAAAACATCCACAAATTAATTTGGTTTCGCCTACACCTGTTTTACGCGATCAGATGACTTCACTGTCACACTGAACTTCTACCTCAATAGAGAGAATATTTTTGTTAACTGCAATGAACACCTCCCCCCTCCACCTACGGCAACTAATCTGTCTTTCCGATGTAAGTTCCCAGAACTTTCCACTTCGTGTTTCAGCCAGCTCTCGGTCTCAAGAATAATTTGAGCGCGAGTACTTTCCTGGAGGGCAGTAGATTCGGGAACTTTAATACGAATACTTCGACAGTTTACTGATAAAGCAATGACAGTCGAAGTATCTTTATTATGAACGCCGTTTGAGTTCCCTTGCTGCATATCTACTGGCGATTATTCATCAGATTACCTCAGTCTACCACCTAGCCTAAAAAAAACTTCATGTGCAATCCAGTACTTCTTAAATAAGTTTGTTTTAGTAATAACTTTAATCTCCATGGACGATTTACAGTGTAGTTTTATTCTTTGGTAGAAAATGCAGTTTTGAGTTTCGTATTTATTCTGTCTCGGTAAATATAAGTTCAGTCTAGATCTTGTTCCATGCTCAAGCACTGAGCTGTTTGTGGAGTAATTATCAATTTAATTTTTGGTGTACACACAGCTGAATGGCAAATTTACTTACACAGTGTGCTTAAAATCCCCACTATTTTTAACATGTCTTTCCAGTGAGCTCGACTACCATTTTTGGTTGTTATCCTTCTGGGGTTTTTCTGTAGAATGAAAACTGTATTCATATTTTGTGCTTTTGTTCCAAAGAAGCCGCCCGGATTGGCGGCGCGGTTAGACGCGCCATGTTACGGATTCTGCGGCTCCTCCCGCCGGAGGTTCGTGTCCTCCCTCGGGCATGCTGTGTTGTACTTAGCATTAGTTATTGTAAGTAATGTGTAGGTCTATGGACCAATGACCTCAGCAGTTTGGTCCCTTCGAAAGAAAAAACCCATAACTAAGAACTGTATAAATATGAACAATATGTAACTAAAAGACACTGGTTACTACACAATGATGACAGGAATTTAAGGCCGTAACATACTGACGAAGTTCTGTTTGCAAGAATCTCTGTCTGTTCGTACCAGTTCAACTAAGGATCAGTATCCATTCCTAGAAAACGTGCTATTTATATTCAAATTAACAGATATCATTTTCCATCTTCAGCAGTACTTCGACCTCTTCCTTGACGACAATTTCATGAAAATAGCCAAGTCAAGCAGAAAGAAGGTGCAATAAAAGTTTCGTACAGTTTCAAGTGCAGTGACCTGCGCAGAGTGGAATGCGGTACACACCCGGCCAGCTCAAGTACTCTCGGGGTTTTATCTCCGGTCGGCAGCTGCGTTCCCTGTTCATGTGCTTCTGATAGCCCTGGCTGTTGTCATAACTAGCACCTAAGTGCAAGACGGATGGCGGCTATCTTTCAGGCGTGTGCATTCCCGGGGAATAAACATTCCGTCTGAGCTGCACCATAATCTGCTTATACGCCGCACGCAAGTCGGCTGAATGCATTCATTATGCCGATCTGGCTCGCGTTTGTCAATTCGTCTTTTTACCGGTTCCCTAGGCTGGAGCACAGTAGTAACTGTGCTACGTCACCGTCTGGTGATTTAGGGTGTCGCTTTATCAAGTACGTTTTCTGGGTGCACTATTTCAATGCTAGATTCATTCTTCACTGCAGCGGCACACCAACAGTGTCGCAGTAGGTCGACGAACAATGACCGTCTCCGAACGGCAACATCGGTTGCGCCTTTACACGGATTAATTTATAGTGTCAAAAGGTAAAGCCAACAGCAATAAATACACAAACTTTGTACTTTCTTTGGCTACATTAAGGATTATTTGGAACTTAATACCGAGAAAGGGCGTGGTTAGTTGCATATTCCATAGCACACTTACATCATCGACCGTAATCTAACGGAACGAGCCAGTTTATTAACGTATGTTTAAATACGACGGCAGAATAATAACTATTTAGTGGTGAGTCCACATGCCAAAAAAGAATATTTAGTTTAAGAACAGAAGCAAATAAATAATACCATTGTACCAAGCGACAAGTATCTAGTTAAAAATTCTTCACTGGAATGGAAGGAGTTGCCCAGAAGGAACTTTATAAGGACAACTTCAAATTTGGCGTTGTTTGCCCATCTGTCAGGCATTTAATATCTTGAGGTAAGTGACCAGCTTTTAACAGCAGCATTATTCAACTTGTTCGAGTAAAAGTCAGTTTCATTGAATCGTAATGAACGTAATATTTTCCTCTGTAACGTAATTGGTTCTTGACAATACATCACGTGAGGAAAATGTTTTGGCCTACTGCGGTGCTGTAGCTAAAATCCACACCACCTTAAACTGTTGTGTTGTTAATAATTATATAGCATTCACATTTAGCATAACCTGCCAACAGAAATTCTGTAAACTACCGATAATAAAAATGTGACTAATCTCTCAATAGAATTGTGGCTCACTTATAACCTTTCAATAACTGACTGGGAATTTAAACTGGTAAATTTCGGACGTCAGCAGTGCTGCGTCATGGCCCTGAAAGATCATACTGAATAAATTAAAACTCCTTACCTCAATAAGGTCGTCGGATCACGCATATATATCTGCTCCTATAAGAAATTTTCCTGGCACAGTCCAGTGCAGTGCTGGCCGATAGATCTGTCATGTATAAAAAGAAACAACTGATTTTTCTTTACAATAATCGGGATGACCATGGATTGGAGAAATTATTAAATTCTTTAAATTGATATAAATGATTGGCAAAAGTTAATTTTTGTAAGAAAGATTTTTTTTATAAGAAAGGTCTTTTTAAAAACATTTACATGGGACTTGATATAACAATAGTATATATGCGCGAGGCTGCTTTTACCTTATACTACAATGTACAGGCTCTGCCATCGCTCCCTAACGACCGGTCCAGCCAACTCGATACACACGACTGCTCGCTACGACGCTGCTACATACTGCATACAACACTGCTCTCTGGACTGAGATTCTCTTATAGCTTACATATCGCAGGCAGCGCGTGAGCAATCCATCGAAATTACATCTGCTCGAGTGCGCTAGCAACAAATTCATTAATCATGGACCTCTTACAGCCTATTATCTTGCAGATAAAATAGCTGTTATTTCTTTTAAACAGCAGAATTTTATTTACGTATTTATCTATCCAAGTGTGACACTAAGAATTTCTTAACTATTTGATAACTAGAAATGTTTCGTTACGAATAGTTTCGATTTACATATGTGGTGATCCTTAGAAGCACTTTTAGGATGACTTACTATTTTCATTAGTTACAAGTAAAAGTTGTAAACTGAGCATTTTTGTTCCTTCTGTGTTTGACGTATATATTTCAATTTTGTGTCAGCACTTCTGGACTCCATATTGTTGGAAAGAAAAAATTTTAAGGGTCTGATGTCAGTTCCTTCACTTGACTTGCTGAAGGGTTGTGGTATGATATCCATTGTAGAGGGCACCATTGATATAAACAGTTACTTGGAACACAATCCTAGATGTACACAGCACATTCCGCATCTTGTATTATGTAAAGACAGCTTTATTTCTTAAAGATCAATTACATCAGAAAAGTATCTGTATGGTATTACTGAATGAAAATAAGTGAAGTTTGGTAAAGTGCTATTTTTTTTAAATTTCTTATTGACTCGAAATGCAAACATGGGCTTTTTGTAAAAAAAAAAAAAATCTGCGGTCGCGCGGTTCCAGACTGTAGCACCTAGAACCGCTTCTGAAAATTTCCAGTTGGTTTTGTAGCGTCTGACAAGCAGAACTGATTATGTTACTTTGTTCTCAAACGTTCAGAGCCACATATTTGATTCGTCGTAGAGTATTCTTTGCATGGGTTTAGACATCACAACAGCAAACGGTAGATATGCAGCAATCATAAGTAGAGTGCACAGGCTACGTTGATAATAAGATAATGCTAAGTAACGAACCGTCAGCTGAACAAAAGTCCCATGCTTCCGCAAGTAATGTTCGTTAGAGGCAGGCACTCTGTGCTTCTCACAAATTGACTGAAATCTTGGACTAGACAATATTTTCTGTCCTGACTGAACGATAGACTGATTTTAAACGAAGGAAGAGAGTTCAGAGTTTGATGTTGTCTACAACGAAATAAATACCAGCAATATAACTCTGATAATGCTGGAGATGGAAATCGGCTGAAATGAACCATCCGGCTTGGATTTGTGTTGGTCCTTACCTTAAGTCAATTTCCAAACAAAACTTAATATACACAGGGTGTCCCAGAAAAGTAGCAACAAATGTCGAGATGTTGTAGAAGATATCTCGAGGAATAAATCGAGGACAGAAACCCGTGGCCGGAAACTTCATCCAACGACGATAAAATCTCCAGTGTTTTTCAGTGTACAGAAGAAAACTAAACTGCACAAGGAAATCTGTGTCAGAAACCGTCACTGACCAACGCAACAGAACATGGCATCCATAGGAGACCGGGGCTGTCTACGTAGCAGCTAGCTCCATCTTCCTCACTGGCGATCGTGACAATCAGTCGCAATCACTGCCACACGTTCACCCTACGTCCGTCAGCGTACAATGTCACGCTTGCTGCTTAAGGGGAGGCCTGATGGCAGAATTTTGACACTCTGCAGCGTCGTTGGATGACGTTTCCAGACAATGGTTTCTATCCTCGATTTGTTCCACAAGACACCCTCTACAACCACTTGAAATCTGTCGCAACTTTTCTGTGTAACCGTGTGTATGAGGTAACGCCCAGTACCATCGTGGACTGACTTCAATGAAATGCTGTGCGGCCGGCCAGTGTGGCCTTGCGGTTCTACAGGCTTCAGTCTGGAGCCGCGTGACCGCTTCGGTCGTAGGTTCGAATCCTGCCTCGGGCATGGATGTTTGTGATGTCCTTAGGTTAGTTAGGTTTAAGTAGTTCTAAGTTCTAGGGGACTGATGACCTCAGATGTTAAGTCCCATAGTGAAAAAAAAGAAAAAAAAGTGCTGTGGATCACGGTATACTGACACCATGAAATTCCGACACCTGTAAAAGCACAGTCTTCATTAGCTTCAGCGCTAGTAATAGTAAGCACTGACCACAACAATCTCTACGTTCGAAAACACTGCAGAAGATGCTCCTGCAAGACTGTGCAATACTGTTTTCGAAACTGTGTGGGCCACGCTTTCACAGCAATTATCTACTGTTGGTTTAAGTCCAATGAATGGTTTGACGTAGGCTATAAAAGGCGTAAGAAACGGCCTGAGCATGATCGCGATTTCCTTACAATTGAGACGAGCAGCAGGTGTTCGGTAGATTATGATATAAGATGAGGTAGATCCGCTCGCAGGCAGCGGTCTTGTCAGCATTACCATTTAGCGACTGTAGGGTGTCTGAAGTCGAAAATGCTAACAAACTGACTGACTGACTTCAGACTCACCAATTGCTATTCCCAATGGCTAGTTGCCTCATCACACGACCTCTTGTCACTTATTTTATGGGAAAATGTTCAGAAAAGTTTCATAGAAATCATGGAAAATTCTCTTGTGTATAATAAAGTACAGAGAAGTAATGAAAGAATGTTCTGTGAGGAAATCTGTCGCGAGAGGCAGAAAGCTACAATGCGGATAGAGTAAGAGAATCAATGCTAAATACATTGGAGCTGCACTGGAGTTGATTTTTTTACGCGCAAAAACTCGATGATTGGGGAGTATAGGTTTTAAGGGTCCTTCCGTGAAAATTTCTGCTGCGGTTAATTTTCTTCGAACTAATGTTAAGACCCTTAGAGATCCACAGGCTTAAATTTCAAGTGCGTCTGATGAGTGTGAAGAAGTAGACGTCGACGTTTCTTATGTCTTCCCCAACTGTCAGGAGAGAAAGACGCAATATAAATTACGTTGGGTGGCACGAAATAGAAATATTCCGCAGTATTTAGACTTACTTCGAGTTCTTTTTTATTTCCAGTGTTTCACCCCTTAATTTGGTTTATGTAACGGCATTGACAGAAACGTTAGGATGAAACTGGCAGTGCCTTCACGCTGGACGTTTCAGGAGGATCAATGAGCATGTAAGCGGCTGAGATGCAGTTTGTACGGTAAATAACCTATGAAAGCGTAGCAAACGAAATGTTTTATACTCGAATCTCAAATGGCTCTGAGCACTATGGGACTTAACTTCTGAGGTCATCAGTCCCCTAGAACTTAGAACTACTTAAACCTAACTAACCGAAGGACATGACACACATCCATGCCCGAGGCAGGATTAGAACCTGCGACCGTAGTGGTCGCGCGGTTCCAGACAGTAGCGCCTAGAACCGCTCGGCCCATCCGGCTGGCTACTCGAATCTCAGCAAGGACAGAATGAGACAGTCACGTGAATTCGTTAGACTAGATAAACGGCTGTTTTTAATTATAATCTAGTGTACGAAAGTTGTTATTGTCCTTATAGTTAATCGATGGGCTGAAAATGGAATGGCATATTCCTGTTAGACCACATTCCTCTTTGACGCAGATGCAACAAAAAAAAACCGCACTTGATTCTTTGTAAAGGAAAAGAGCATCAGCATTAAAGAGTCAGAAATTTTCATGGTAGACAAGAGGTCCGGGGAGGATGTGGAGAATGGTCGTCTTCGTTATTCAGATACTTCGAAACATGCTTCAGCCCACCATGAATTCGCAACTGTCATACTTGTGTATAAACCTCAAAATACTGCGTAGTTAGTGGTCATTATGTTTGTTGCATTGAGGACTACATGATAGGCGAGAGACAAATTAGCAATAGTTCACTGTTCTAGCGGCGTAGGTGCAGACGAGGCAGTCTCGAAATCGTACAAGTGTGTGTGTGTGTGTGAGTGTGTGTGTGTTTGTTGGCGTTTGTATGTGTATAGATGAGTGGGTGGTTGAGCTCTGCTGTATTATACTGTTCCAAACAATTAAGATGGAAACATCCCCCACGCTGTGGCTAAGCCATGTCTCCGCAATAGCCTTTCTTTCAGGAGTGCTAGTTCTGCAAGGTTCGCAAGAGAGCTTCTGCAAAGTTTGGAAGGTAGGAAACGAGGTACTGGCAGAAGTAAAGCTGTGAGGACGGGGCGTGAGTCGTGCTTGGGAAGCTCAGTTGGTAGAGCACTTGCCCGCGAAAGGCAAAGGTCCCGAGTTCGAGTCTCGGTCCGGCACACAGTTTTAGTCTGCCAGGAAGTTTCATATCAGCGCACACTCCGCTGCAGAGTGAAAATCTCATTCTGGTATTTAACATGTAATTGAAACAGACTTTATACGTAGTAATTTGAAACACGGAACTAATGATGTTAATGAATATTCAGCTCTCTTATGACACACAACTCATTACTTCTAGCTAAAACTTAAGCTTACAGCAATTGTTCAAAGTAAAGACCACCAGTCTAAACGCTTGCTTCAGAACGAAGAACAATTTTTCCACAGTCTATCTAATATCCCTGTTGTCTGTTGGAGAATGACATGGGAAGATAGGGCCCTACTAATCTGCTCCTCTTCTGTTCCTACTGGGGTTTTACAGACCAACAGTTTCATGATCCGAACGGAGAAACAAAACATATGAGTGGATAATATTCTGACAGATATGAATTCTGGGTCCAAAATGAGCTCACCGAATAAAATATTAGTCATCCCTTGTAAATCCGCAGCTGGACTCGACAACGGCCTGGATTCGCTTAGGAAATGACTCCACAATGTTGTACAGGTACGCCGCATCCAAGTTAATCTAATCGCGGAGGATTTGATCCCGCAGTTCCACCAAATTACGGGGATGCTGATGTCGGTGTTTAACCGGCTGTTCCAACATGTCCCTCAGATTTACTATGGGGTTCAAGTCAGGTGGTATTGGAGGTCAATCGAGCCGTAGTAGGGTGAGGGAGTGTTCAGAAAATCAGTCACATATTCTTCCAGCCCCATGAAATTTGATGGTGTTGTCTCTCTGCCTATGTGTGACCAACGCCCTCTTGTGAGGTGACCTACTCCAAGTGTTCATTAAATTCAGTGCCCGTCGCAATATCCTCTCGCTAACAGACCGGGAGGGACCTACATTTACTGCCAGCAGTAATTTCTCACGGATTTCGAAGCGGTTTTGATTCACAAGCCGTGAAAAGTGTTTCCGGTCGCTCTCACTCAGGCTCTTATTCCGGCCACAATTCTGACGGCGTATTTTGGGGCCATGTGTGTCACATACTCGTAGACACGTTGAACAATCCGACGTCAAACACCAACAAATCCAGCTACTCCACACACTTTATGGCCCGTGGCCAGGGCCAAACAAGATTGCTCCTTTTTGCCCCTCTTTAAGTTCAATGTCCGCTTGAAATATAACTGTCTCCCTGATCGCTACTTTCTTTTATACTCACGTCGAGGCAGTGCGCGTGGAGTTGAGTGCTATCTGCGAAGGCTCAACAATTTATCTGTGCGTGTCCACTGGCGTGACTAAGTTTTTGTGCAGTGAGCTTAGTTTGCTTGTTCACGTTTTGGTATTGTTGTAATTGTTGCCTCATACTGTATTCTTTGAAGTGCGCAATTCACAGCAACTCATCCGGTGATTATAGATGAATCTTCCTCCATATGTTCCAACATCTCTTTCAATTCTACTGTGCAGAAAGCTCTTTCTCGATACGTTTCGCCATCTCTTTGCGGTTTGGGCAAACCAATTTCTCGTATCTGTTTGTCCACGCAAATATATCATATCTGGACATTCGTTAGGATTTCTGGGCACTACATACTGCTTAATGCAAATCAGCAGCAAATTCCAGTACCCGGTTATGCAGGAGTTAGGCAACCAGTCTTCAACTGAAGCGGTGCTAAACCCCGCAGGGGATTGTGTATTGTTTGGCGTTGTAACGCTGCCAACATCGACGCTATAAAGGCACATTTGCATCCTGAGCTTTTATTAGCAGAAAACGTAATTATAAGTAATGAAATAAAGAAATAATTTGAGCTATAAATACAGTCCACAGCTGTATAAATATTGTATGCAGCTGCTGGAAACATATGATGTTTGATCGTCAGATTAATGGCGGAATAAACGGCACATGTCATTTTCTAGGTCTTATCAAGAACGGACGGTTTTTTGGTACACCGCCATTAATACTACTTTATTTTATTGATACAATCACGAGTTGCAATCAATCGGAACTCGTAAGTGCGTAACGCAAGTCTCATTGTAAGTGTCGTAATTTAATTGTGTTTTATTTCAGAATATACTGCCATTACTACCTAACCTATATATGTTTTATTTTGTATCTTCTGTCATTGTTAGATAGTTGGGTGACTTGGGATGGCAAAAGGTTCCGTACTTCTAAGCAAAAAGTAGTCAGCTCAATCCACCGTCGTCTTCGGGTGCTGTCTTATTACGAAGTCCGATTGTAGTGAAAACAAAGAGAGAAAAAACACCGTTAAAAATGCATGAACGGATCTTTAACAGAAAAAGCCATCCTCAAGAGTCGAGAGTTTGTAGGAAACATATTTTACCAATCCATAAACTTAACTGATATCGACTTAATATTTATTAATTCATTGTATTGTCTCTATCCAGATACGAACGAGCTAAATTAAACTGGCGACTTCGTATCTGGACGCATTGTTATATGTACTAAATTGTCTTCCTTTTGTTGCATGTTTATTGGATACTACAGTACAAACTAGATACGAGACCCTATTACTATCACTGGAATACACCAAAGTAAGACGCATTACTGGATTGTCTGTCGACACCTGAAACTACGGTGTAATCGCGGACACAAGGTAAGGCACCGCATCTTAACATCAGCAATCCTGCCCAAGCGCTTTGTATTATCGTAGGTTGCTTGGTAGATGTATCATATCACAATATTCCGTTTCCGTAGCAGTGATTTTAAGCTACATCGCGGTTTCCAGAATTATTTTCATTATCCATACAGTGCAACAATCTAGTTTCATCAGTTCACAATATGGCCGACTATAGTTCTGTGCGATGTAATAGTGCAGCGTCTAGTGCTCAAAATTCCACCATTACTTACGACAATTAATTTCTTGTTCAGACATTGTAGCACAGCGAGACCAATTTTTACATTTATTCTGATTACACGTACGAGATTAAATTTTTATTGTGTCTTACATTACGTGTGGCATGATATTGACCAGAAAACAATTAACAAAGATGGAGAACCACAGACTGCAAACACAGAGTAATCCACTCTGACATGCCATTAAATAATGAATAGTGACGTTACGGTTGACTCTAATTCTAACGAGCATATTATTGACTATTCTGGTGACTTAAATTTAGAAAATAGACCGTCCACCAATAATATGCCTCAGTCTAGTTCTGAACCCATTTTGGTGTCTGACATCATGTGTAACGACGTGGCGGGGGCGGAACAGTTGCACATCACTAGTGTTTGCCAGTATGTTCGATGCTATTACGAAACAGTTGAGCGAACAAAAACACACGGTGTTTGACAACAAAAACCAGATTGAATCAATTCAGAATCAAATGACACAACATAAACAGGACATTGACGCTCGTATCGACCAACAGATGACGTCTATATGCCCCACTTTAGAAACGGCTCATGGCGAGATAAAAACACGACATGATGAAATTAAATCAGATTTAGGTGCACTTAAAACATCAAACGACACTTTGTGTAGCCTTGTTGAGGACACTGAACAAGTTCCGACCTCAACGTGAACTTTTCAGAGCTTACGTTACAAAAAGAAAACACATATAAAGATGTGACAGATATCCAAGCACAAGTAAACAATTTCAGTAAACCATGCGAGTCTGTAGTTACTCAGATGATGATATAAAAACGCGTATTGCCGATGTCGAAAACAAGGTTGACACAATTGACCAACAGCTTTATGATAAAGTAAGACTACGCACTGGGTAGAGCAAAAAGACCAATATTTTGACTATTGCTTACAAAACAAATTGTCTTCTGTTGTCCACGACACTGCCGCGGAATTTATAAATAACAACAAACACGTTATCAGTCAAGCAGCACAATCTGCCGCTGCGCAATCGAAACAGTTTGACAATTAGTACAACCAGTATGCAACGACGGTAATAGTAACCAAAACACACAGTTTGGCAATGAATACAAGTACATTTATGACGCCTACTCAGTGCACAGTACGTGCTCACAACAACAGCACGCACCTCGGCATGACACACTGCATTGCAGTCATGAAAATTATCAACAACATGTTCCTTGGCATTTGCCAGTTGAACCTTAAAGTAATTATTCTGAAACTAAACATTACTACAATGCCAAGGAAGAGGAGAGCCTCATAAAACACAGACAATTTATACCCTTTATACCTGAAAAAAGAACCGTACATCCTGTTATCTTTCTTAAAGACTTCAGAAATGCATTTCCTCGTACGTGCAGTGACCGTAAGAGGATACGCTGTCCGTTATATCCAAGGCGGGGCAACTGTATGGGCGTATAATAAAGCCGACAGATGCATCACGTGCGAACAATTTGAGGGAGCCCTTCTCTCTAAATTTTGCTCATATTTATCTGTACAGGAACGACTTCGTAGTAAGATTGTGGATCCTGAACCATTCAATCCTAAGCACAGCAATTGTGCCAGTATTTTGAGAAATATTTAAATATGGGACATTTTCTTGACGAGCCGGTTGCATCGCTCGACATCCTCCGCGCACTGAAGGCAAAACTGCCGTTTAGTATCAAAGCAAAGCTTCTGCACATCCCAGACAACGGCGCAGAGTATTTTCTCGCAGTGCTCGATTCAGTTGATATGCTTTACGAGGACCAGCGTTCCGTACGGCAAAACAATTGCTACAGTGTTTACACTAGCGCCTTGCGAAATACCCAGGCTAGCCAACCCAATTCCTGCGCGCCGACTGCTGTCGGACACGTAAGCCAACAGAATCAACCGCTTCACGTGGCAGCTGTATATGCACAACATAACCAAATTGCTCAACACAGTACAAACGGCAATTACATCACTTCTTATTCTACTGGTGGCAATCCAAATAAGAGACGGCGAAAAAACAACAACTAAAACGGTAATAATAATTATCAGAATGGTAACAAAAGTTTTAAGAGAAACAAAAGTAACTATCAGTCCCCACAAAACCAGCAACAGAGCTGAAGTAACAACTACGCTGCTCAGTGTCAAAACACTGCGACACCACCGCAGTAAAACAAAAACACAGGCCAGTGGCAATTGCCGCTGCCGCAAATGCAAACTCAAAACCGGAATGCATCTACGAACCAGGTGAGTCAAAACATGCAAACGCAACGATCGCCACAGTTTGTAGAGTGGAATATACAATACCCTAATGTAAATATTATCGAAGTAACTAGCGATTAATACACCTCCGTCTGTGTCCGCACCCACTACAAATGTGACGACGTGAATCTAATGCACCCACTACAAATGTGACGACGTCAAACTAAAAACAGACACTACTGTGCCCCAGGTCGTGGCTGTGGAAGATTCGGGGGGCGACTTCAATTTAAATTTATTATTTGACACAGCCACTTTGCAACAGCACAATTATCATGTACCTGACAGTTGTATACAGCAACCCTTATTATTCGTAAGGTGTGATCATGACGAAAACTTGTCTGATGAACTATTACAAGAGAACACACAATGTCTTACATCATTCAATGAAATTGTTTTGGTCTCAACTACTGTGCTGTGGGTGGTACTCCCACTACTATTATTCTGGACAGAGAAGCGGCTGTTAGTGTCTTGTCCTATGATTCGTACAAGAAAATGTGTGAGTTTGAACCCGTACCAGAGCATCCTGTCCAGAACTAAAAATTTTAACTGCCGTAGGCAGGGTTAAGAAACAGATATCTGTGACAGTCAAGGTAGCTATTGGAATCGTACAACGGCCATTCCTCGTCGTCCAAAACCTGGTCACTAATTGTATTTTAGGTTTAGACATATTGTGCGAGAAGGACAGCACTATTGACTTCTCCCAACGTAAATGTATACTTAGAGATAAGGCCAGTAAAATTTCAATTGATCTGGACACCAGGACTCTGAAGTACGTTAAATATTGTGCAGGGTACAAGATTCAGTTACTACAGGTCACTGATGATGTTGACACACTCACTCACTCAGTCACACACACACACACACACACACACACACACACACACACACACACACACACACCTGATGCCGATTTAAGGACTTGAAAAATTTAATTGGTAATAATTTATCAGAAACCACAGCTGTCACACATGATGAACATAATGTACTTTATAATGTTTTGTCCAAGTATATACAAGTATTTAGCAAACGACCAGGTGTGATCAACACATACATGTATATAAAATAGAAGTTAGGCCTCACCAGATTTTCTTCCTCAAAACCTATAATGTGCCTCTATCCCAACGTCCTGCTGTGTGGCACGAGTTGAGTGGAAAATCACCTTCCACGTCACCTTGTGCAGCCCTTTACTTATTGTACAGAACCCAACGGGAATATCAGAATTACTCTTGATGCTCGTGCAATTAATGAGATTATTTTAGCTGTTCGCACGAAACCTGAGACTTAGAGGAGCAACTCCAGAAATTTTTAGATTTTTCTACGATAGATCTGCCCAATTCGTTCTGGTAAGTCGCAATCACGCCGGTTTCTGGAAAGTATACTGCATTTATATATTTATATAATTTTGTGTCCATCCCTTGAGTTTTATTTCAGCTGTTCCTGTCAGCAGCAGAAGGAGAAAGAAGAGATTCGTCTTCGCCGAATACCTATAGCAGCAACTTAATGTTTTAAAGCAAATTTTATATTAACTTTTAAACAGGGGTGAAGAAGATATATTTTCAGCCTACGACATTGACTATCTGCACCGTCGGTCTTCGACTACTAACGACTGCCCGCATCTCGTGGTCGTGCGGTAGCGTTCTCTCTTCCCACGCCCGGGTTCGATTCCCGGCGGGGTCAGGGATTTTCTCTGCCTCGTGATGGCTGGGTGTTGTGTGATGTCCTTAGGTTAGTTAGGTCTAAATTCTAGGGGACTGATGACCATATATGTTAAGTTCCATAGTTCTCAGAACCATTTGAACCACTAACGACTGATTGATGTGAATACTTAATCATTCTACACTCTTACACTTTCACCTTCAAACTGATTGGATACGCATCTCACCATTGAACACACGCACTTAACAATAGCTAAGGCCATGCTTACACAGCACACTTACACTCATGTCGCGAGTATTTTTTGTGTTTGATGTCAGTTCATTGCTTCTGTTATTTGCTTGTTTGTAGTTGTGCGCTTTGTCTTATTGCTGGTGTGGGATGTCGTGTCCAGTCCTCCTCTATTTCAGGTGACATCATTTGCAAGAGCAAAACACGAATCTAAACTTGTCATGATTGTAAGTACTGTAAACGTATGTAAAGCTATATGAAAAATATTTCTATGTGACCAGTCGTACCTGAGTGAAGACAAGAGAAATATGTTTCTATGTTTATGTAAAGCCAATATGTAATATGTTTGTATGTATTTGTACCTATGTAAAAACATATATGTAACATGTTTCTATGTATTTTTCTGAATTTAGGTAAAGCTAAGTGATATATTCTCACATGTATATGTTGTCTGTACTTGTTACATGTGTCCATATGAGAAAAGTTATGAGACTTGAATAAACTGAAACTATTTGCGGACGTTTACTATACGTCACTGAACTTGTAACTACATTGCTATTTGTACAGACGTGATGAACTAATATGTTTGAAATTTGTTTACAACTGTTACTGTAAAGTCCCGTTACGAATTATTTGCGTAAAGACTTGTCAAAGGACATTTGTTCTACGTCACAACTACTTGTGTACGAATATTTGTATATTGCCTGACAAACTGAGTACGTGTAAAAACTGTCATAGTGAAGTGCACCGGCACTTTTGAGTGCATCGAAAATTGACATTTACTGCTCGGCATCTCTGTATATCTGCAAGTCCGAATAACAGGAACTGGTTCACTACTGCACCTACGGTTGCTTTGCTCCAAAACGATGAAGACCACTTGACGGATGGAGGAATTTTGGACGGGTCCTCAGGGAAAAAAATGTTCTCGGAAATGCCGGACACTCTTACCTGGTCTAAACGAGGATCGACGCCAACATCGCGCCGTCCGAGGTCCTGCTTCCATGCCGTCACGAACTCATACTGTGGAATTGGAATCCCACAGTCTTCTATCAGGCGATGTACAACCTAGGGCAAAAAAAGTGACATCAGTCTAAATAAACAGTGTAACCGGTAAAAAATATAAACTGTGCTACGAGTGATCGCGCACACGCATCTCTATCAAACCTGCGAACTGTGGCAACATAATTCCAATGGCATTTACGTAATATTAACTGCCATAAACAGTGCTTACCTTTATAATGTTAGCGTATGTTTTCGGTTCATGGAACTGTGAACGACTACACGTCGTGAAAAGACGTTTTACCTGAAACAAAAGGACATTTCAAGCACATTCTGAGCGAAAGAGACTATCAAACTATTTTTAATTTGTAATTTTATGTTAACAAATGTTGTAACTTTAGGATTTTGTACCTGTTTTAAATATTAATCCACATTTGTGAAATCCATAATGATAAATCTTGTCTCTGTGATGTCTTGTGCACATGAACACACTGAGTATAAATTATGTATCACTATGTCGTGTGATGAACTCGCTTCGCAACGGCCGTGCTGGAGCGAGCGAGCGACTCTTAACCTAAGGGACATCCTAAGTGCCCTGTGGTTTCACAGGCTAAACCCAATTGTTATTCCTGTTTATCCTAATTGTATTTGTGTCTCTGATGGCCTAACGTTTTGTGTGTGTCCTATGTGTCACATGAGTGTTGTGTGCGTGTGTAGTGTGTCTGATTTTGCTCCAACAGTGGTCGTGAGTGTTTACACTGGCGATTACTGCCGAAGCATGTCGGGCCATCGTGTGGTCCCCCTCCTGTGCTCCTGGGTACCCAGGTTTGCTATTAACCTGTTGTCTGACTGGGACGACAGTTCATAGAACTGCCGCGCCAGCAGTTTGAAGCGATCCCTAATCATGGGGATCCCTGTGACGTCATGCAGGTCCCTGGTGGGGAAGTCCCGCGGGAGGTGCATGGCAAGGCGCAGGACCTTACCTTGTAGGCCTTGTAACCCCTTGATATGGCAGTCGGCGGCATTTCCCCACACTACGGCCGCGTATTCCAGCACTGGCCTGATCAGTGCTAGATATAGCGTAATGCCGCAGTGTGTGGGAAGCGTGGACTGTGGATTTAGTACAGGGTAGAGTTCGCGTAAGCGTCCTAAGACTCTGCCCCTAACCTCTGTGACATGTGGTCCCCATGTGAGGTGCCGGTCTAAAGTCACGCCCAGATACTTAACAGTGCGAGACCATGGGATGGGGCCTCCCATGATCTGCACTGGTTGAAGATCCCTTGGTATCCGGCGACGTGTAATAATAATTGCCTGGCTTTTTGTGGCGTTAAATTTCAGGCGCCATTTTGTTGCCCAAGCTCCCAATACGTCGCACGCCTCTTGTAGGCGACGACGAAGGATATTAACCTTGAGGCATCGTGCGTAGAGGGCGGTGTCGTCCGCATATAGTGCTAGCGACACTCTCTGCGTCCTAGGTACATCTGACGTGTACAGGGTGTACAACAGGGGGCCAAGGACGGATCCCTGTGGTACTCCCGCACGAACAGGCCTATTAGTGGATACTCCGTCACCGGCGCGGACACTAAAAGTGCGATTTTGCAGGTAGGATGCAATGAGTTTCACATGTGGCGTCGGTACCCCCAGTTCAAAAAGTTTGAATAGGAGGCCCTCATGCCACACGCTGTCAAAGGCCCTGGAGACGTCAAGGAGTATCGCCCCTGAATACTCCCGGCGCTCCAGGGCACCCATCGCATCTTCTACTAACCTCAAGAGCTGTTGCTGTGTACTATGCCCCTGCCGAAAACCGAACTGTTCGGGAGGCATGAGCAACTCGCGGTTTACATGAGCTAGAAGTCGTTGGGCATAAATCCGCTCAAAGACCTTTGACATTACTGGGAGGAGGCTAATAGGTCGGTAGTTTTGCGGCAGCCTTGCATCCTTCCCTGACTTTGGGATGGCTACCACCTCTGCATGTTTCCATACAGAGGGGTAGTCCCCAGTTCGCAGCACATGGTTGAATAGCTCGGTGAGCGGCTGGATAGCAGGAGGGGGGAGCTGCCGTAGCATAACTGCCTCCACTCTGTCACTGCCACCGGCTTTCCTGGTGTTTAGGGTTCGCAGTTGGTATTCAACCTCCTCCTCAGTGATAGCAGCTATCTCGTCCTCTGGAGCTGCCTCTGCTGCCAGGAATACAGGCAGACGCTCGTGCACGAGTTGTACATGTGCTGCGTCTATGATGTCCGCTACAGGCGTGAAGTTGGCTGCAAACGTGTCAGCCAGGGCGCTAGCCTTGGCGTCTGGTTCGCAAACCACCTCCCCACCAACTTGTAGCGGAGGTATACGCTGCCCTTTCCTGAGAAGCCTCTTAGTCGTCTGCCAGGCAGAGCCATCATCAAGGCGGAGCATGGCCACCCTCCCTGCCCACTCTCTATTGCGATGGTTTTCAACCGCCACTTTAATCTCGCGTCTGAGTTGGTTGAGGCGACGTTTAGTGGCGGCTTGCCTCGTGATTTGCCATTCTCTGAAAACCCTATTTTTGTGGCGTATGGCTTCCAGAATATCAGGAGGGAGCTGGCGCGAACATTCAGGCGGCCTGCGTGGTCCCCTCGGTGTTGCTGCGTCTACAGCTTGTAGCGCAACCTCAGCGAGCCGTCGTATCATCTCATCAGCTCCTACATCACGTGGGTGAGGAACGGTATCGAGATCGTCAAGTATACTTTCCCGATATCGCTCCCAATCCACCCTGCGAAGCTGTCTACGCCATTGTGGTGGCTCTGTTCCCTGGAGATCAATGTCAAAAACCACGGGGACATGATCCGACGATAGTGCGCACCGCGTAGTGGCAGTAATGAGGTGTCCGATACCCCTCACCACCGCCACATCGAGTACGTCAGCTAGGCCTCTGTTGTGGGGATAGATGGTTGGGTCGTAGGGGCCCACCACGATCCCATTGTGCTGCCGTACTACACGTAGTAGGCGTCGTCCACTAGTATTAGTGACTCTTGAATGCCACTCCGCGTGTTTCGCGTTTAAGTCTCCGGCGACAAAGAGTTTCCCACGAAGGTTCATCAGTGTCGCGAAGTCAGCGGGATTCAGGAGTCCCCTAGGCGGTCGGTAGGCTGCCACAAAAGTGATCTGACCCTCTGAGGTTTGTACTGCTACAGCAGTGGCCTCAATCGTAGCAAGCTGAGGCACTTGTACTAAATGGTGCTTGAGAGAGGTTTTGATATATACTGCAGTACCTCCCCCTGCCGTTAACCTATCTGTTCGGTAGCAAGTGTAGTTTGCTGCACGAACGTTGACTCCTGGCTTTAGGTGTGTTTCGCAGACGAGACAGATGTCTACTGCCTCGTAATACAGAAATTGGCGGAACTCACCAGCCTGTGTTCTTATGCCGTTTGCATTCCATGCGCAAACTGTCAAGCCATGAAGTGGTGTATTATTCATAGTTTTGCATGGAAACCTGTTGGTGGCCGGCTGCTAGAGCCGTCTGCACTGCAGCAATCAAGAGCTGCGGTAATTGCACGAGCATCTCCTTGACAGTTCGGAGAAGCGAGCAAAGCTCAGCTTGCAAATCTGCAGGAGTCTCCTGGCTTGCTGAGGTTGCAGATACGATCGGCTGCTCTATCTGCCGTCCGCTCCCGTGGGCGGCTACAGCTGCCGGCTCCGTTTCGCTCTGCTGTGCTGCGTTCTGATTGGCTGGCGCGAGCCGCTCTCTCTCTGTTCTCTGCCGTCCGCGCCCGGAAACGACTTCCTTTGCGACGGGGCGAGCGTCACTCACATCAACCCGCTGGCCGACGTTTTCAACCTCGGCACGCGGGCGTGTTCTGATAGCATCGCTAACCTGACGCGGTCGTGCCGATTTAGCCTGAGTGGCAGGTGCGGCAGCCTTTCCCCTCGCGATTTGGCTAAAACTAAGGCCAGGGGTCACCCGTTTGGCCGGAGCATTGTTGGCACGCTGTTTAGCGTCCGCCTTCTTAAACGTTGCACAGCCACGATAGCTGGCAACATGCTCCTGTTCACAGTTACAGCACTTAGGTTTTACGTCCTGTGTCTGTTTACAGTCACGGCTCTGATGCGGGCCTGCACATTTTACACACTTGGCCGGCATACTGCACCATCTCGCGACATGGTTTAGTCCTTGGCACTGGTAGCACTGTGCCCTTCTACCCCTGCCGCGAAATCGTTCCACAAGCACATTACGAATATTTGCAACTGTTGTCAGTTGAAATATTTTCCTATTTTCAGCATTATCCACTAGTATTACCTGGAATAGTGGCATCTGCTCATTTGTTCCGGGCGTCTTCATGCGAGAGACAGCCCTGACACCATAACCTAATTCCTCCAACTCCTCTTTTAGGTGGTCCGGGTCCATTTTAAATGGGAGTCTGCGGAAAACCACCTTGAGCAGTTTCAGTGGCTCTGTAGAGTGAGTGTAGTTGGGCACGCCCATTTCCCCAAACACTTTCATGAGAGTCACATAGTCCTCTGTATCTTTTACAGTGACCTTATATGTGTCCCTGCCCGCAGTTTTAAGAATAAAGTTGCCCTGCACCCTACTTTTCAAGAGCTGTTGAAAGCTTTTGAAATCAGCCGTCCATCTGACGACGAAGGGAGGAGGAGCACGGGTCTTTGGCCTAGCCGGTTGTTCGATACTCGCGTCTTCCGGCGCGTCCGTGACAGTGGCATACCTATTGGTTGTCTCTAGCGGGGGAGCTCGTGTGAGCTCTGCTGCCCTGGCAGTGTGCTTCCTGCTCGGTACCTGGAAGCCGTCGTCGGTGGAGCAGCGGTCGCCAGTGGCGGCCTTGGTGCCCACCTGTGACGCCTTCTTCTTAGTGCGCGTCCTAGGCGCCTTGCCCTTCGAGGCGGCCGGTTTCTTTGCTGATGCCTCAGCTCTATCAGCAGCGGGGCGCTTCCTTGCGGTCGCGTCCGCATCCCGGCGGTGCGTGTGCGTGACCTCCTCCCGACCACTCGAGGTCACGTCCACGTCCACGTCCATGCTCGCTTGCCCACTGTCTGGTATGAGACCTTTCAGTAAGGCCAAGCTCTTCTCAGCCGCAGCCGCAGCCGCAGCAGCCTCGGTAGCACCGGTGCAGCTAGTAACCGCGTCATTTGCGTGCGAGACAGGTGTCTCGTCCGCGACGCAGCGTTCGCTCGCACCGGTGGTGCAGGGGGTGGGTACCACCGGAAAACAGCCAGGGTACGTCAGTGGCCCTCCCCTTACATCAAGAACTCGTGCCACTGTGTGCGGGAGCAAACCCCCGTCCACATCACACGTAGAGCTACGATGATCGCCTTCGGCGTGCGGAGCCGAGGCCCCGTCCGCCGACGATAACCTCCTAACATTCGGCATCGTAGCCACACTGGCCGTGCTGGTACTGAACTTCACGCGACTGCGCATGCGCGGTAGGCGCAATACCAACATAAAACTGCTACAGGCTCACGGGCTACATTCAAACATTGAAAATCTGTTTTGTGTAAATCAGGGTGTACATAAAGTCCGGCAACGCTTTCAATTATTTATTGCACAAGAACCAAGCATTGTGCAGATATCATGCATATGTCATTTTGAAGAGAAACCCTTAAAGCTTTTTTTGTTTTTCATGTATACCGCCACAGCGTAGTTTAGAAATCTGCCGATAGTCTGCGCTAGTTGCAAACATGGAGAGTGCAGGTGCGGAGCGAGCTTTCTGTGTGTTGGAGTTCGACGAACTGCTCAACGGGTGTTTAGAACCAAGTAAGGTAAGAAGCCACCAACAAGGAAGGCCATTTACCACTGGCACAACAAATTCGTTACGATGGATTGCTTGTGCCCAGCAAAGAGAAGCGGACTTCCCAGTGTGAGTGAAGTGAATGTGGAGCGCGTACGAGAACGAGTCCAAAGAAATGAATGCGTCGTGCATCCCGTGAACTCGAAATGCTCCAATGACAGTGTGAAAAGTCCTGCAACAAAAGCTGTCAATGAAACCATGAAAAATGGAGCTAGTGACAGAACTGAATGACTATGACAGAGACAAGCGTTTTGAGTTTTGTTCGCAGTTGCAACAGTGAATGAGGATGTGGATGACATTGTTGATCGCTTAATTTTTAACGAGACGAAGCCACTTTTCACTCTAATGAGAAAGTGAACAGGCATAATTGTCGAATCTGGGTACAAAGCATCCACAGCATGCATTGAATTTGAGCGTGATTCCCCAAAGGTAAATGTTTTGGTGCCTTGTCACGTCGAAAACTGTAAGGGCCATTCTTCTTCACCGAGAGCACTGTCACTGGATATTGCTACTTGGACATGTTTCAGCAATGGCTGACGCTTGAAATACAACCGGACTTTCCGTTCATCATCAGGATGGGGCTCCACCCCATTTTCATCATGAAGTTCGTGGGTACCTGAACACAGAGCTGCTACATCGATGGATCGGCCATGCTACAAAGGGGACAGCTGTTTCATGAAATGGCCTCTCCGATCACCAGGTATCCATGTGACTTTTTTCTGTGGGGACACCTTAAAGATCTGGTGTATGTACTGCCTGTACCACGTAATGTAGCAGAGCTCTGGGAGAGAATACGGAAGCGACTGCCACAGTCGACGATGCCATGCAGGGATGGGTATGGCAAGAATTGACCACCATATTGACGTCTGCCAGGTCACTTATGGTTCGCATATCGAATGCTTGTAAAAAAGCTTTCAGAGTTTCTCTTCAAAATGCAATATGTATGACATCTGCACAATGTTTGGTTCTTGTGTAATAAATAATTGAAAGTGTTCCCTTTCTTTCTGTACAGCCTGTTTTATGTTATGTTATGTATGTTATATATGATATGTATGTGTATTTGTGGACTTATGCTTGCAATGTGGTTTAGAGTGAGTTGCTTGCCTGCAGGTATGTCCTTTCGCCTCGCAACTCAGGGGGCAGTTTAAAAGCACATTTGTATGCTGAGCTTTTATTAGCAGAAAACGTAATTATAAGTAATGAAATATGGAAATAATTTGAGCCATGGATGTTGTCCACGGCTGTATAAGTATTGAATGCAACCGCTGGAAACATTTGAAGATTTTTGATCGTCGTATCATTGGCTGATTAAGAGGCATCTTTTGTTTTCTAGGTCTTGTTTAGATCGGACGTATTTTGTCACACCGCCATTAATACTACAGTATTTTGTTAATACATTCACGAATAGCAACCAATCGACACACTCAGTTGCATAATGCAAGTCTCAATGTAAGTGTCGGTATTTTATTTCAGAATATGCTGTCATTATTAACCTATGCATGTTTTGTTTTGCATCTTTAGACATTGTTAGACTGTTGGGTGACTTGGCATGGCAAAAGGTTCCGTACATCTAAGCGAAGAGTCGTCCAGCGCGATCCACCTTCGTCTTCGGGTGCTGCCTTATTAGAAAGTCCGATTTTAGTGAAAACACTGAGAAGAAACACGGTTAAAAATACATGAGCAGACCTTTAACAGAAAAAGCTATGCTCAAGTGCTGAGAGTTTGTATGAAACACATTTTACCAATCCGTAAACTTAATTGATCTCTATTTAACATTCATTACTATAATTCATTGTGTTGTCTCGATCCAAATACGAACGAGCTAAATTAAAACGCGACACGTTGTTATTTGTCACAAAAGATAAGGAATGTGGGAACACGTCCCTCTGAATAAATACTATTGAAAGACCGCGAACGCTTTAGATGTTTATTACTGATCAGTGTTTCCCCATCCCAAAATAAACATTTTCCAATCCACTAATTCACAAGTGTAGGATGCTCCAAGGTAAAAATACTGATAATGTAAAATGGCATGCATTTTTAGCGACAAGCAACACCAACAGCCATTTAATAACTAATATTTGACGTGCTTCCCATTTGTACTGGTTGCGCCCTGAATTCTGCACAATGATGGGTCAATTATCATCATCATCACCTCCTTGATGGGAAATTTTCTGAGTGGAGCATACGACATGACGAGCTATTTAAGGGGTGACGTGCTATCTTCATTAGCAGACATCCCATTACAGCTATTTAATGAAATTAAAAATAACATGACGATTAGTGTATCAGTTTATTTCAGTCAAACCATATATGTCATTTACCTAAACAGTGCACATTTCTTTAAAACTCGTGTGAATAATGTTTAACGGTGACAGTATCAGAAGTTAATAGCGAGGATTCCCGATGGCCGATAGTTACTCGGTATCGGTATCATACAGCAGACTTGGTAATTATTGCAGGCTTGCTGTTTACTGCGCAATCAGATCATCGAAATGAAGCGATGTCGGGCGTGGCCAGTACTAGGATCGACAACCACCTGGATTTGATGTTGGCTGCTTTCCCTCTGCGTTTACAGAAAAGGGGAGGTAGGGTGGTGGCGTAAAGTCCCTGATCACGTTGGAGCCAATTTCCTGGGTTAAATTTCGAATCTTTCCGGGGTGTCTCATGAAGCGAGGGTATGTGACAATGTTGGTGGTAATTCGTCCTTCGGATTATGACTAGAAACTCGGCAGCGCCCTTGGTGATTGGGGATATTTGAGAGTAGCAGGCTATGCATCGGCTTTGGGTTCCCCTCTTCCTTCCTCATCATTGTCCAACATAAACAAGAAACCGCACGAAACACACACCCAATAGACTCTCCTACACTTAACCACACAAGTTTCACACTTCGCGAAGGGAAGGTGCCATTGTGCGCCATAGTTAGAAAAATGCGTGATATATGATTGTGTGTATCGAGCAATTAGAAACTATGCCAAACTTTCCTCATCAATCGTTATCTTCCTCGTTGTCCTCCTAAATGAGGAAAAGAAGATTATGGTTTAACGTTCAGCCGTAGATGATGTCATTAGAGCCGGAGCACTAACAAGGGTTGGGGAAGGATAAAGAAGGAAATCACCTTTTTTCCCCAAAGGAACCAACCTGGCAGTTGCCTTAAGAGAAATGGTGTATCCAGGTAAAATATGATTCTGGGTGGCCGCATTCCCATTCTCGCGAATGGGAGTCTAGTATCTTAACTTATCCACATCGCCACATTTCTCTCTCAGCAAACACCTGCACTAACTATAGTTTGAGATAATTGTAAGTCAGAATCATTATACACAACGGCATTCTGTAACGACTACAACAACTAGTGAGTAACAAATACTTCGGCCGGCCGCGTTGGAAGAGCGGTTCTAGGCGCTTCAGTCTGGAACCGCGTGACTGCTAAGGTCGCACGTTCAAATCCTGCCTCGGGCATGGATGTGTGTGATGTACTTAGGTTAGTTAGGTTTAAGTAGTTCTAAGTTCTAGGGGACTGATGACCTAAGATGTTAAGTCCCATAGTGCTCAGAGCCATTTGAGCTAACAAATACTTCTCAATAGGTAGATCTAGCCCATAAGGCCAAAATATAAATATTTTTACAGTCCTACTGTTAAGAAATGGGTACAGTAATCTGAGATAGTAGCTACTCGTGGAGGTCAACCAACACGTGAATGCGTCACTTCCGATACTTCTAGGTTGTGTAAGCGCTACAAACAGCAAATTTGTCACAGTAACGTCTCTGGGCGCTGTACGGGGCTTCGTACACATTTCTGACAGTTTACGTCAGTGGCGATAGTATCGGCGGTAAGAGGCTGTGGCGGAGTCCTCTCGCTGGGTGGGCCAGCTGGCTGCTTCATGAATAGCGGCTGCATCAGCGACACGATCGCGGCTGCATTCGGAAGCGGTTCCTCCGCGCCTTTCCCAGAGGCCCCGCCGCCCAGCTGCACCTGTGCCGGATCGGACCCCGGGCCACAAAAAACGCGTCCGTAATTTATCTCCTAATCCATATAATATGGCCTTAATGATACAACTATTAATAACGGCAGCGCTTTATGTTGACTTCATACGTCAGGCGGCCGGCTACCGGTGTTACGGTCGCCATTAGCGTTTATCAAAGGATTTGAGAACGTCCCGTCGCCTCAGCACCTCGGCGCGCGCAGTCGCCGCGTCCAAAGCCCAGCGACGCGGCGAGGAGGTCGCCGTGTTCGAGGGCGGCAGGCGGGGGACCCTCACACTGAGAGCGTGGTACGGCCAGATGCACGCGGGCGGCAAATCACTACGCACTTAGCTTGCGGGAGACGTTAAAAAGACAGCTCACGTATTTGAGATGCTCAGCTCGACGTAATGTTCACTGATGCGTGGAAGGCATTTGATAAGAAATTCCTGGCGGGTTAAAACTGTACTCGCACACGGCCCATGTCGGGAAAATGCTCTACCGCCTAAACCGTCCGGTCACAACTCACAACCCGCCGTCGCTGCTTTCCTTCTACCAGTACTCCCCTCCGACTTTTCAAACTCCCGTACGTAATGAAATGAAACAGCCGCAGCCGTCGTTTTGATGTTATGTTAAACAGAAGCGCCAAAGAAACAGGTACAGCAATGCGTTTTCAAATACAGACATATATGAACAGGCAGAATATGGCGCTGCTGTCGGCAAAGCCCATATAAGACAACAAGTGTCTGGCGCAGTTGTTAGATCAGTTGCTGCTGCTGTCAGGTTATCAAGATTTAAGTGACTTTGAACGTGGTGTTATAGTCGACACACAAGCGATGGGACACTGCATCTCCGAGGTAGCGATGGAGTCAGGATTTTCCTGTACTACCATTTGACGAGTGTACCGTGAAAATCAGGAATCCGGTAAAACATCAAATCTCCGACATCGGTGCGGGCGGAATAAGATCGTGCAAGAACTAGACCAACGACGACTGAAGAGAATCGTTCAACGTGACGGAAGTGCAACCGTTCCGCAACTTGCTGTAGATTTCAATGCTGGGCCATCAACAAGTGTCAGCATGCGAACCATTCAACAAAACACTGCACGACACAAAGCTTTACGCCTCGCGTGTGCCGGCCGCGGTGGTCTCGCGGTTCTAGGCGCGCAGTCCGGAACCGTGCGACTGCTACGGTTGCAGGTTCGAATCCTGCCTCGGGCATGGATGTGTGTGATGTCCTTAGGTTAGTTAGGTTTAAGTAGTTCTAAGTTCTAGGGGACTGATGACCACAGCAGTTGAGTCCCATAGTGCTCAGAGCCATTTTGAGCCTCGCGTGTGCTTGTCAACACTGACATTGGACTGTTGATGACTGGGAACACGTTGGCTGGTCGACGAGCCTCGTTTCAAATTGTAACGAACAGGTAGACGTGTACATTTATGGAGACATCCTCAAGAATCCATGGACCCTGCATGTCAGCAGGGGACTGTTGAAGCTGCTGGAGGCTCTAGGGCGTGGGAAGTTGGAGTGATATGGGACCCCTGATACGTCTAGATACGACTCTGACAGGTGACACGTACGTAAGCATCCTGCATCCATCATCTGCATGTCCATAGCGCATTCCGACGCACTTGGGCAATTCCAGCCACCAGACATGAACGTTATTGAATATATCAGGGATGCCTAGCAACGTGCTGTTCAGGAGACATCTCCACCCAATCGTACTCTTACGAATTTATGGACAGCCCTGCAGGATTCATGGTGTCAATTCCCTCTAGCACTACTTCAGACATTAGTCGAGTCCACGCCACATCGTACTGCGGCACTTACGCGTGTTCGCGGCGCCACTACACGATATTAGGCAGATGTACCACTTTCTCTGGCTCTTCAGAATATTATACAGTAACCAGTTTTGGTGCCTCAGTACGCCATCTTCGTGCCAATAGCGTACACCATCCCATCAGCGCCCACTATCTATGAATTGGCTTCCGCACAATTTTTCAGTGTTTCTTCAGTCAGGTGGTAGTTGATGGTTGCAGACACATTATTTTTACAATATTCTACCGAAGCCAGTTCATAGACGTTGGCGATTTTTATTCACCCCCTCAGCGTCAGCCAAGGCCTCGTGATGCCTACTAAGTCACCGAAACTGATTGGAATATAATAAAATAATACTAAAACGATGGCTGTAAGTGTTTCATTTTCTTATATAAGTAAGCGGCCGAAGCCTTGCAGGCCATCAGTCACAGTGATGGACATCTTCCGGTCTCTCACAGTTTTAATATGCCAGATAATTTCAGATCAGCACAAAAACAGGTTGATGCTGTGTTCCTTGACGTCAGGAAGGCAATTGACACCGTCCTGAATTGCAGTTTCGTGAAAAAAATACGGGTTTACCGAGTATCGGACTGGATCCTATACTTCCTTATAGAGAGACCTCGAAACGTCGCTCTTAACGGAACAAAATCTCCAGATGTATGCCGGCCGCGGTGGCCGAGAGGTTCTAGGCGCTTCAGTCCGGAACCGCTCGACTGCTACCGTTGCAGGTTAGAATCCTGCCTTGGGCATGGATGTGTGTGATGTCTTTACGTTAGTTAAGTTTAAGTAGTTGTCAGTTCTAGTGGACTGATGACCTCAGATGTTAAGTACCATAGTGCTCAGAGCCATTTGAACCATTTTTGACCGATGTAAAGGTGATTTCTGGAGTACCCAAAGGAAGTGTGATAGGACTGTTACCGTTTACAGCGTGTCTAGTAGGAATCGTCGGATGCTCTTTAAGACTGTTCGTAGACGATGCGTTTGGCTGCAGCAAAGTAACACGCCTGAAGACATTATAGATTTGCAGAATGACCTGCAGAGTACTGATGAATGGCGCAGGCCCTGGCAGTTGACATTGAACGTAAACAAATGTAGCATACGGCGCACACTTAAGAGAAAAAAAGCCACTACTGTACAACTACTCTATTGATCAGAAACTGCTGGAAACAGTAGGTTGCGTAAAACATCTAGGATTAAGTATCCAGGGCGACCTTAAGTGCAGTTCTCACATACACCAAATAGGAAAAGAAGATGCCAGACTGAGATTCATAGGAAGAATCTTAAGACATGTAACTCAGCTCCAAAGAAAGTGGGTGATAAGGCGCTTGTTCGAGCGATTCTTGAGTATTGCTCATCAGTCCGGGACCATTGGCAGGTAGGCCTGGTAGAAGATCCAATGAAGAACGGCGCGTTTTCTCACTGGATCGTTTAGTCGGCCCCAGAGCGTTAAGAGATACTCAAAAAACTTCAGTGGCAGACGTTGCAAGAGAGGCGTTCTGCATCACGCAGAGGTTTGCTACTGAAATTTCGAGAGTGCACTTACCGGGAAGAGTCTGACAATATATTACTTCCACCCACAAACATCTCATGTAATGACCACGAGGAGAAAATTGGAGAAATTAGAGTTGATACAGAGGCTTACCGACAATCATTCTTCCCACATGGTGGGTAGCGCGGAGGGGGGGGATCAGAAGTATCCTTCACCACACACCGTTAGGTGGCTTTCGGAGTATGACATAGATCTAGATGAAACTCAACTACAAAATGAAAGATTATTTCTGCATTTGATAAGACTTTCACACTGCCAGCTCGGAATTTTGACGATCTAAAGCGACAATTAGACAGAATTTGGACATCCAACAACTCTATCAGTCAATGCCAAGACGAATAATTGCTTGCATAAGGCCGAGAAGTGGACCAACACGTTATTAACTTACTCAATCTGTGAACCTCTTTCTCTTGAATAAATCATCCAACTTTTCTGAAATTGTGATCTTTTGTTTTTGTCTGTATATGAACGTCACATATGCCGCTTTCCATCCCATCCACATAATTCCTTTTTGGTGCGTAGTTTTTCCTATCTTAGAATGTATCTGTGTTTGTTCTGTTATTAAAGCTTTCTGTATATGTAATTTCTATATTAAAAATAATTCTTAATACAAATTTTAAACGAATATTACTTGAATTTTATGTATTACCCTTGTTTTTTCGAGGTTCATTCAATAATTAAAGAGACAAATTGGCCTGGAGAAAAAAGCGTTTATTTTTACAAAACAATACTTTCCCTACCTTTCAACATAATCCTCTTGAACATTTATACACTTGTTCCAACGGGCTACAAGCGTTTTTATTCCGGCTGCAAAGAAATCTTTATCTTGATGTTCGAATCAATTTCCCACAAACTTTTTCACGTCCTCGTTGTCCTGGAACCTCTTCCCAATTAGTGCCTCCTTCAGTGCACTAAACAAATGTAAATCACTAGGTGCTAAATCAGGACTGCAAGGGGGATGAGGCAGTACTTCCCAGCCCATTTTGTCGGTGGTTTCACGGGTTAGTTGAACAATGTGAGGACGTGCGTTGTCTTGCTGGAGAATCACACCCCTTCTCTGAGATCCACGACGTCTCTCTCTCTCAGGGCTGGCAAATCCGAGTAGTATTGGCTGTTCATTGTACGCTGTTCTTCGAAATAATCACAAGAAACTGGACCTTCAGCATCCCAAAACACCGCCAACATGACTTTTCCTGCTGATGCTTGGGTTTTGAGTTTTTTCCTGACAGTTGAGTTGGTGTGCTTCCACTCCATGCTTTGTGTTTTTGATTCTGGCTCATAATAGTGAACCAAAGTTTCATCACAAGTGATCACCTTCTCTTTCATAACGTTTCTTTAGCTCTGTGCACACTCTCAACCTCCTAGGCGCGCAGTCCGGAACCGTGCGACTGCTACGGTCACAGGTTCGAATCCTGCCTCGGGCATGGATGTGTGTGATGTCCTTAGGTTAGTTAGGTTTAAGTAGTTCTAAGTTCTAGGGGACTAATGACCACAGCAGTTGAGTCCCATAGTGCTCCGAGCCATTTGAACCATTTGAACACTCTCAACCTTGTTTTCTTCTGTAGCCGCGTCAACTCCCTTGCGAACCATATTGCACATTGTTTGCGGTGCTTCATCTTGTTACAGATATTGTTATGAACTGTACCTGTACTAACTTGAACCTTATCAACTATCATTTCCAGTTACACAGTGGTCGGCAAGAATAATGTTGAGAGGCACCCACATGCCGTGCTCACACTGAGGCATCAATCAGTCAGGCCTGCAAGATGAGTGGTCTGCCAAGCGAGTGGATTCATTCTTATTTATCGAGTAACATGAACTCTAGTACTCGCAGTTAAGTTACAAATTATTCTCCTGTATGAATATTACGCAACGGAAACGTACATCTGACAATTAGTAATTTACACAACACTGACTGTTCACTACGCAATGGCAACACCACATTTTCTTTCTTATTTAACGGCTTTTATCAACACGTGGCCATCGCACTGAATATGAATGGCGCACACATTATAAATTCTGGATATCATGACATCATACAATTCGAAGGAAAAGGCCACCAATCTTTTTCTTTTCACTACCTTATTTATTCCCATAAACTCTATAACGTAAACACACAAATTCTATAACCTACAATAATAACACATGAGAAATTCCGCCCAGTGGGCATGGTTTTACCTTGGTGATTCTCTATCTCATGGTCTCGTAATTATTTAACGCTACAGTGCACTCTCTGGATAGGATGGTGGATCTTTTTTGCTATATCTCACACTTCGACTCTCACAACCATCATCACGAAACTTTCCTGAAGACATAGCGGTACAAAAGGAACATTCATAACCCACTACCTCTGAAACTACCTTGCTACTCTCCCATGCAAACCACACATACTTAAATTACATGACATACACCACACTGTAACATGGAATACAACACAAGGAATAGTCACAACATTATAATCGCATCACTTTCAGCTTTCCCACTTCAATTAGTTTTTATCCCAGTTTCACACGACACTGCCCCACTTCGAAATTTTTCTTTCCTACTATGAACTCTGGAGGATATATGCACGTCTTCCTGTGCAATGCAAGCCAAGTGGCGTTGCTGGATAGATGGCTGACTCACCTTGCTTCTCTCTCAGAGTATTGTAGTTTAAATCAAGCGTCACATGGAAACATAACACGCAAAGTAATATTAAGAACATATTCATCACACACGCGAGTCCTCAACTGATATCATGGACGAGTACTTCTCTTTATCCTTTGTCTCATACACAGATTGAGACTCACACAGTACTCACCACGTGGAAGTACTCGTCTCTAATTTCAAGTCCTGCACACGCCATTTCTTAAATATTTCCAACTTATAGTACACACACTAGTAATTCAGCTTAACTTAAGCACTCGGAAGTATTTCAACTTATTGCTACACGTGGTTTCATTGTGACCGTTGGTCACTTCCGAAGATTACTACGATCCCCTTAATATTACCTGCCTGACATTTAATTCTCCCCAAAAAAATTCCTGAAATAGAGAAATTATTTTTCGAAACTACTCTTAAGTACTTCACATGCATACCATATCTCCACTCATTTGTCTTTACGGAGCACACCTAAGACAGGTCTTACCAACACTAAATCCAGCGGCAAAGTGCTGAAACATGGCCGTTCTTCAGGTCCTCTCGCACTTCTGCCGAAGTGGGGGAGCACCTTGCTACCGTATTAATCAGCCACATTTCATGCGCTCAAAGCTCCGGTGAATTTCATCTCTTTGGTTCCACCAAAGGTGGCCAAAGGATCGTCTCAAAGATGATCATATATTCACATTCACTATCTGCGGTTAGCAGATGACCATACATTCATTCATTTCACAGATCTCACCAAACTGGATGTAGTTATTTATTTTGTGGTAGTGCACATGTGATCAATTAAATAAATAAATTGTCATTCTTTTCCACACTGGTATCTGGCTTCGCTGTATTAATTGAAATTTTTACAAAAAATATGTTGTTCTGACAAGAATAATGAAGTATGTTGTAGCTATTTTCAATGTTGGGCGGTACTGTACCTTTTCAATGTCATCATTTCGACTTTCAAGTGAGGGAACTGCAACTGCAACTGGTCGTCCAGAACGGTGATCGTCAGTCACTGAGTCGCGACCATTTGAAGTGCTCTACCCACTTATAAAAATTTGCATGATTCATACAATCATCTACATCTATATATATATTCTCCGCAATCCACCATACGGTGCGTGGCGGAGGGTACCTCATACCACACCTAATATCTTCTCTCCCTGTTCCACTCTCAAACAGAACGAGGGAAAAATGACTGCTTATATGCCTCTGTACGAGCCCTAATCTCCCTTATCTTATCTTTGTGGTCTTTCCGCGAAATGTAAGTTGGCGGCAGTAAAATTGTGCTGCCTTCAGCCTCAAATGCTGGTTCTCTAAATTTCCTCAGTAGCGATTCACGAAAAGAACGCCTCCTTTCCTCTAGAGACTCCAACCCGAGTTCCTGAAACATTTCCCTAACACTCGCGTGGTGATCAAACAAACCAGTAACAAATCTAGCAGCCCGCCTCTGAATTGCTTCTATGTCCTCCCTCAATCCGACCTGATAGGGATCCCAAACGCTCGAGCAGTACTCAAGAATAGGTCGTATTAGTGTTTTATAAGCAGTCTCCTTTACAGATCAACCACATCTTCCCAAAATTCTACCAATGAACCGAAGACGACTATTCGCCTTCCCCACAACTGCCATTACATGCTTGTCCAGTTCATATCGCTCTGCAATGTTATGCCTAAATAATTAATCGACCTGACTGTGTCAAGCGCTACACTACTAACGGAGTATTCAAACATTACAGGATTCTTTTTCTTATTCATCTGCATTAATTTACATTTATCTATATTTAGAGTTAGCTGCCATTCCTTAAACCAATCACAAATCCTGTCCAAGTCATCTTGTGTGCTCCTACAGTCACTCAACGACGTCACCTTCCCGTACATCACAGCATCATCAGCAAACAGCTTCACATTGCTATCCACCCCATCTAAAAGACAATTTATGTAGATAGAAAACAACAGCGGACCTACCACACTTCCCTGGGGCACTCCAGATGATACCCTCACCTCCGATAAACACTCACCATCGAGGACAACGTACTGGTTTCTATTACTTACTTCACCATAAACAAAACATTCTACAGTATATATTCACTGGTTTCTCGCCTTCAGCAAGTAAAAAACGAATAACAGAACGTTGTTCAACTAATGTGGTCGTTTCAAGCTAGGTCGCCATCTTGAAATGTATTTTTCAGGTTATAAACAAAACAATGTTGGCACATCAGCTAATCGGGGTTCATACCAGTGATGCCAACTTAAAGCCATGAAAGTACCAAACTTGCCCCACTAACAGTTTTTTCTCCAGACCAGTTTGTCTCTTTAATTATTGAATGACCCTCGTAATATCAGGTGATGGCTGTAAAGAAAAATGGGAACAGATAAATGATACGAAACTCGTTGTGACGACAGACACCTGATTGAGTTGCTTCGTGGCATTTGAAAAACGAGCCTTGGCCGCGTACCATATAGCACCCCAGGCCTTGCTTGCCACTCTACCTGTCGGCCAGCAGCTCCTCCACAGCCCCCATCCGGCAGCCGCAGCCTCTAGGTAGCACCTGGCCGCGCCCACACACTGCAGCCTCGGCATTAATCACGCCAGTGTGGGAGCTGGCAGCGGTAATGAGCGCCCGCAGACCACTGCCTTAGCCCTTTCTTTTTTGTGCTCGTTATTTCCAGATTCGAAAGCAATCGAGCCGCTTAATATCCCACACCGGTGGCTGGACCGACCGCCCCTTACATTTTTCATCCTTTCCGTCCAGTGATGTCATTTCCGGCCAGTAAGATATACTGAGCAAGGAATTCTGTATTCAGACATTCACTTTCGCTACGTTATGATGTGTGGCAGAGGGTAGTCCACGCGTCGCCATAGTTTGTGGTCTAAAGGTAGTGGCATGCAATCAAAGAGTGTTTCTAGGAACTTATCAAATGGATTCAAATGGCTCTGAGCACTATGGGACTTAACATCGGAGGTCATCAGTCACCTAGAATTTAGAACTACTTAAACCTAACTAACCTAAGGACATCACACACATCCATACCCGAGGAAGGATTCGAACCTGCGACCTTAGCAGTTGCGCGGTTCCAGACTGAAGCGCCTAGAACCACTCGGCCTCTCCGGCCGGCTAGGAGCTTATCCACACATGTGCAGTTTGCATGAGAATCCTCGAAGAAACAACAATGGATGCTGTAGGAGCCTGAAAAACAACTTTTCAACCAACTACTTGTGCGGAGAAGGACTTAACAGTTTAACAGGGATTAGTGGTAGCCTCATTTTTTAAAGAAGGCTTTCCCTTTTCCCACTACACGTGGCCTCGCTGAGGATCATCCTAACGAAACAAGAAACGTGGGATTGTAAGGAGGAGGAACACCAACACCTGGAAGTCGACGAGGCGTTCCGGCATCTGACTGACAGAGCTCGGTGTAACATTGACTATTTCACTCGACGCAAGGGAAGGCACCACTGGGCCTAAGTGTGCATCAGCTCTCAGAAATCTTAGAAGCCACGAACAACCGCGTACTAGAAATACAGGGATGGTTGTACCAGGTGATCAAAATGTCAGTATAAATTTGAAAACTGAATAAATCACGGAATAATGTAGATAGAGAGGTACAAATTGACACATATGCTTGAAATGACTTAAGGTTTTATTAGAGCCAAAAAAATACAAACGTTCAAAAAGTGTCCGACAGATGGCGCTTCATCTGATCAGAATAGCAATAATTAGCATAACAAAGTAAGACAAAGCAAAGATGATGTTCTTTACAGGAAATGCTCAATACGTCCACCATCATTCCTCAACAATAGCTGTAGTCGAGGAATAATGTTGTGAACAGCACTGTAAAGCATGTCCGGAGTTATGGTGAGGCATTGGCGTCGGATGTTGTCTTTCAGCGTCCCTAGGGATGTCGGTCGATCACGATACACTTGCGACTTCAGGTAACCCCAAAGCCTATAATCGCACGGACTGAGGTCTGGGTACTTGGGAGGATAAGCATGACGAAAGTGGCGTCTCAGCACACGATCATCACCAAACGACGCGCGCAAGAGATCTTTCACGCGTCTAGCAATATGGGGTGGTTTTTTTGGTTCTAATTAAACCCCATGTCATTCGAAGCATGTGTGTCAACTTTTACCTCTCTATCTACATTATTCCGTGGTTTATTAAATTTTCAAATTTACACTGACTTTTTGATCACCTGGTATATTCATCTGAACCATTCCTTTATTTCTTTTTCAATTTATTGGCTTTCGGGGCTGGCTTTTACAGCCATCTCAACAGCGGAATGTCATTTACGACTATACGAACGCAAGGACAACACAGCACCTGGCCGGGAATCAAACCTGGGACCCTTCCTTTAGCAATCAGCCGCGCTGGCAGCACAGCTACCGAGTCCTGGACTATTATTTATGGGTATCGAATTTATCATATATATTTTTAGTGTAGTTAATCATAAACAGGGTGCCGTTTGACTTAAAGTGCCCGTGATAGTTGGGTTTTATGCTCCGTATTAGCAACATATAGTAATTTTCACAGTAGCGGTAACTGTAGCCTATATTGCTTATTTCCTTGCCTGTCAAAAATATTTGTTACACAAGGTACGTTTGTCGTTATTGTTGCGTTAGTTTCTAAATTGTATAGTTTTGTCCATAAATGACACAAACTCACGATGCGAGTACATGATCGTAATCATAATTGATGATATCCATATCGGGTCTGCAGCCCGAACATAACGTCATGGTGACTCAATATTCCGATGGTCCACCTGGCCGCCATCTTCAGGTAAGGTGTCGCACTAAGTGGCCGGAACTGAAATCAAATCTTAGAGGCGGCTCTTTTACACGCGGCCTGTAGGTCCACCGCGCGTGCTTGAACATAACTGCCCTCCGGCGCAAAGCTCGACAGCCCACTCGCTGAAACGATAAATCCAAATCAAGCACTGTTGATACTTTTTTATAATCGTAACAAAGACATGTCTTTAATAATGTCAAACAAAGCAGCGTTCCAACACTTACTTAAAGAATACCACTTATCTCTGTTTGTAACATTGTTAGACAACAGGATTCCAACAGCTTCTTTCACTACACAGTCTCAATAAGGCGGCTCAAGAGCAACCACTTGTGTCTCACCACACAACATTTTATATCCTTCAGTAAGACAATATTCCGCAACGCCAGGTTTTTTTGGCTCAAATAAACGTGTGTGGCGATGCTGCTCCACGCATCCTGAACCGTAAGAATCGTTTGTCTCATATAGGCTTTCCGCAATGCCAGGGAATTTTGTAGACACTGGGCTTCCTCAAACCTAAATCATCCTTCACTGAGCCCAACAGCCCTCTGGTCTTAGCTGGTGGACGGAATAAACTTTAAATATCAGATCTCTTTAAAATTCCTCCTGTTTTCGAAGATATTCTTCCTACGAAAATTACGAATGCCACCGATTTGCTTGTCTCTTCTGTTGGTTCCAGCGAAGGTCCAATCTGTAGAATACGACATCTCACCATCGGTGCGCTGTCGTGCTTTGCCCTAGAGGGCAGTACGTTCGCGCACGCGCGGTTGGCCTAAAGGCAGCGTATTAAGAAGCCTCCGCTGCGGTTTGACTTCATTTCCGGTGATAGTGCGACCAGGTGAACGCCCGAAATATTGCGTCAAGATGACCTTATGTTCCGGCTGGAGACCTACTTAGAATGTCATCAATTACTACACCGGGGAAGTTTACGGAGCCACATAACCATAATTAGCAGGAAGGAATGAATGAAGCTTAGGGTTTAACGTCCGGTCGACATTGTGGTCATTAGAACCGGAGCACAAGCTCGTTATTTTTGGAGGTTGGAAAATGAAATTGGCCGTAGCCTTGCAAAGGAACCATATCAGCGTTTGCCTGGAGCGATGAAGGGAAATTACGGGAAACTAAATAAGGATGGCCGCACGCGAACTTGAACCGTCGTACTCCCGAATGAGTGTCCAGTGTGCTGTCAACTGCACCTCTTCATTTGGTCATAATTAGTGTATTGTTCCACCTTTGTTTTTATTTTCATGCAGTATACAGCTTTAAAGCATTTCGCTTAAGCCATCGTCAAAAAATCTGACATAAAAAGAAACAACAGAGCTGTAGTTCTATATAAATACATTTTAACAGAATCTCTCTCTCTCTCTCTCTCTCTCTCTCTCTCTCTCTCTCTCTCTCTCTCTCTCTCTCTCTCTCTCTCTCACACACACACACACACACACACACACACACACACACACACAGCAGTAAAATGAGATCGATACGTAGTTTCTCTTCAGATAGTTACATATAAGAACGTACCATGCACTAAACCTAACTGTTTGTGTTAAATTAAACAAACTGTGCCCGACTCTTTTTACGTTGAAGCGCAACATCTAAAAAACAAATAATTCTTCACATAAATTAGAAGTTAAACAAACTGTGCCCGACTCTTTTTATGTTGAAGCGCAACATCTAAAAAAAAATAATTCTTCACATAAATTAGAAGTTTAATGTGGTGACTCGATGCACTGTTGCCGACCGGAGTGGCCGAGCTGTTCTGGGCGCTACAGTCTGGAACCGCGCGACCGATACGGTAGCAGGATCGAATCCTGCCTCGGGCATGAATGTGTGTGATGTCCTTAGGTTAGTTAGGTTTAAATAGTTCTAAGTTGTAGGGGACTGATGACCTCAGAAGTTAAGTCCCATAGTGCTCAAAGCCATTTTCGATGCACTATTAGCAGTTTGAAGAACTGCATGTTTGCTCACAGTTGTAAAAAATTTATTATTTATTTTCTGCCGGTTTCGGTCATAGCGACCATCTTCACTGCAAGAAAAGAAGCTGTACATTAGATGGATTTGCACTTCAACTTTCCATTTAACAAGTAGAAACCTGTGACAATCATAAAATGCTCACATACCGACACATAGTTGACCGTGATTGCGAAACCAACACATAATTGTCTTCACTATGATTAAACAGAACGGCCATTAAGGTAATAGCAGGAGGTCTAAATAGCTACAGGCACAAACAGTGTAACGATCATGATCAAACCTATGGATACCCTCTAGTCAAAACGTAGGAAACAGTCGCTTAAAATATGCCGTAGTAACACTGTAACGCCAGATACACCGCTAACTGTTGGGTCCACCCATCGAAGGAAATAATCAGGTGTTAAGGGTCAGTGACCAATTCACGCACCTATCACAGAGAAACAATTCCACTGAAGTCAGTATAAGAGATATTCGCAGTGGAGGTGTCACAAATTTCAGTAACAGCCAGTTCTTGTTCATGTCCTCCACCCGCTCATTCTTCCACTTCAACACGATTTCTTCGGTCAATAGTGTGGGGAAGGAATACACATGGACTTAAAGATTTTGTTACTGTTTCTCCCATACAGGTATGCGAGCTCACTCATTTCCCCATGTCCTCACGTTCCCCAGGATGAAGCGAAGAGTGACTGATTTTCCGTACCTTTGTAGGATAAGATAATCCTGTGTGTTGTAGGTAGTGTGTGCTGCAAACGACACCGGGAGCCGCGCTGAGAACTGATGAAAAGTCGATCTCAGGTCATAGAGATTGGTTAGAGTAAGATCCAAAGCAGCATCCCAGTGTAGAAGCGATATTGCGTCACGGACCTGCCAAATACCATCACGTTCAAGGAGTGTTCATCGATTTCAACCAACGCGAAACACCATCACTTAGCTTTCCAGTTACAGCACGGAGGAACTTCGTTTCTCCTCGTAGCATTTTTTGAAAATGCTGGACACAGAACAAATTACATATCACAGCAGACATTGCAAAACTTTGCATCTACATTTACTAAGTCCTTGTAAAAGCAAAAATATGTAATAACTATACCATATTAGAGTAAAACTTAATTTTTAATGTTGGGACAAAGTTACACCGTCATTCAGATAGCTTTAGGCCAATCTTAAAAACAAATAATTTTTCATATATTTAACGCTCTACGTAAAGTTACATCGTGCTGAAAGGAAATCATTTGTTAATAAGAAGTAAAAACGAACAGTGTTAGGCCGGCCGCGGTGGTCTCGCGGTTCTAGGCGCGCAGTCCGGAACCGTGCGATTGCTACGGTCGCAGGTTCGAATCCTGCCGCGGGCATGGATGTGCGTGATGTCCTTAGGTTAGTTAGGTTTAAGTAGTTCTAAGTTCTAGGGGACTAATGACCACAGCAGTTGAGTCCCATAGTGCTCAGAGCCATTTGAACCATTTTGAACAGTGTTAACTCAGTATTGCAGGTTTACTTTGAAACAGCAAGATATTTATAACGAACTGGCATCGTTCAACTCCACTGTCATCAGACGCTCTCTTCCCAGCCAACGCAATTACAGGATAATCACAAGCCTACGAGCTTGTAGGAGGTTAGAAAGACAACTGAAATACTAACTAGAAACCACAGAGATAATGAACTGTTACTTTTAGCAGAAAATAGTGCAAGTAGGTGGAACAGCAGCCGTTGAAACAAAAGTGGTAAGTGGTACAAGGACACCCTGACTGGTAATAAGTTACCGTGATTTGCTATAGTGGGGTTTTCTTGTAGCCTCAAAACATGCAACAGTTTGATGGACAACCTGAGCATAACACTTTCAGTCATTGCACTAACTTTGTTGAAACGCTCCTCTTTTAGACGCATTAAATGTTGATGTAGAATGTAGTTAATGAACTGACCATGTGCTGTCCAGTCACCAACACAACATCTGTTATTTGATGCTTTTTGACTGCATATCATTAACGATATACGCTTCGGTCGCAGGTTCGAATCCTGCCTCGGGCATGGATGTGTGTGATGTACTTAGGTTAGTAAGGTTTAAGTAGTTCTAAGTTCTAGGGGACTGATCACCTCAGAAGTTAAGTCCAATAGTTCTCAGAGCCATTTGAACCATTGACAATATAAATGTTGTAAAGTTCGCTCCATTCGAGGATGACTATAATAATCACTACCTGAAGTTACCGTAATATTCAGTCGTTTATTTTGTTCATTGCGAAGAGAACCTGCGATGGTATTTTACTAGGAACTCAACCACAATCGGTGAATCACTGGTTTCTGAGCTAGCAATTATACTTGAAATTAAGAGTATTCTCCATTCATACTTCATCAGTCCAAAAAGTTTCGAGAGTGAATTAATAAAAATAAAAATAAACACACAGAGAAACCTAAAGATTGCTGTTTTAATGCTTCAGGTCTACATAGTCTCACCCCACTTGAGTTACAACGCACAGAACGCTCATACAACCATGTGAAACTGTCAAAAAGTCCTTTGTTGGGGAGTTGTTAAATGTACTTCACAGTAGCTTGAATGTCAGTTATGTCGTCAAAGTGTAGACCCTTCTTGTGAATTTCTGCACTTTGCCATTTTGTGCCAGGTTCGCGTTAACAACACCGAGTTTCGTCCCCCGTAATGGTTTCTCCAGAAAAAAATTGTCCGCATTTTGCATTTAAATCGAATCACGGAAGGCGCCCACGCATCGTTGTTTTTGTTCGGGAGTCAAGGTGTGCGGGACAAAGTTTGTACACATTTTTCTCCTCTTCAGAACGTTGTTGGTAATGTCTTGAGCACTTCATTTTGTGATAAAACAACTTTTGCACATCATGACTGCACAACCACTGCGTAACATTGCCTACTCACAAGCGACTGGTATGATGCATATCTGTACTCTACAATTGTTAGTTAAAGTTGACTCCATAGTTATCATGCTAAAGCCGATTATAAGCCAAGAATAAAATCAGTCTTGGAACTTTTTGAATGGGCAATGTAAATCCTATGGTTATTTTCTGGTAATCGGAATCAGTAGCTTTTTTTTAAATCCATGTTCACTTTACAGCTCATTTCGATCTTTGAATCTCGAAACTACTGTTTTAAAAATATATCTGAGAGGGGTACTGTGAAACCAAAGATGTTCTTTTGGACGTTTCACACATACCACAATATAAAGATGATACATTGATAGCAGGTCCAAGACTGCGGAGAACGGAAGGACCAAGTTCATAGAGGATCACCACCATCAAACTTTATTTACCAGGCATCGAAACAACCGACACTGGTAATAATAGCACAGAGACACAATAGTACAACAAACCTACTAATTGTTCAAATAATACATAAAGTCAAAAACTCAGCAAAATATTGCAAAGCAAGAAGCGTAATGTTTAGAAATATATATTAATTTAAGGCAACTGGCACTGATTTCCTTCAATAAGAGATTTTTTTAAACTTTGAACTATGCTTTAACTTGTGACGAAACTTAGTTGTAAAATACAGTTCTCTTTTTTTTTTTTTTTTAAAAAAAAGAAGTTTTAAGAAGACGTTACAGATATTCTACTTGTTCAATACAAACACTTTAGAAGAAATTATTTGACAGACGACTAAGAAGACTGGTGGCTCCGAAAGGGGTTGAAATTCTTTGAATAGTTCAAAACACCAAAAACATGATTTACAAGCTACTGTTTTAAAATAAGACAAAAATTTCTTAGAGGTTGGTTACATGCTGAAACTCGGCAGCCTTCTTCCACGGTTGTGGACCCACTTAGTTACAGTGGTCACGCGGCAACGCTTGAGGCGCAGCCCAGCCGGCTTAGAAAACAGCAAGTTCCTCCTATACACAACACACCAAACAAACTATTAGAACACTGCCCGTTTTACACAAACTGTTGTGGTGTTTTTCTTTTTAAATTGTATATTGATCAAATTATTATTCTCTTGTGAGGATGCGGAAATCTGTTGAGTTTTGCACCGCTTCTTGGCGGGAAGAGGAAAGACTTTTCAAAAAACGTAAGTACTGTAAGTTATAGTTTATCTATATTTCACCTGAAATCGTTTGCAGAAGGCGCAGTGTTCTCAAGATCAAGAACAGAGTTCGCATTGCCACTTAATTTATTTGTGTCGTGATCATGTTCGGTCACGACCGGATATGAGACATAGCAACTACGAACAGAGAAACCTAAGGGATCAGACAGAGCTGGAAATTTTCTTTGCAGTACTACACCACACATTAAAAGAAGTTGGATTTAAATCACAACCGAGGTAAATAGCAATGCGACTTCTGCCTTAACTATGACGTTTGCCGACATTCAGTCAGTCCCTGGCAGCTGTATGAAAACTATAAAAACATCGTTATTTCTGTTGCTATTAATAAGAGATGGATAGTATAGAAATACTTTAAGTAATAAGTAGGCACTACAGCATTTGAGAGCACAATAACCAATTTAATTACCATAGTCAGTATTTCTAACAATAGGATCCGTACATTTAAATTTTATACCTTGCTGGCTGCTTCTTTAAATAAGGTCCTATAACATTTTCGACATTTCATCTTAGCTGCACACATAAATTCTTACATAGCACTGCACAATATTAATATTTTATAATAACTAATTAGTGATCGTGGACCACGCCATATATGCGTCCGCCGGCTTTAAAAAATATCACGACTGTTGTAACAGAAGAGGATTACAATTCTTCAGCTATCAAAAAATACAGAGGTAAGCAGTACGAAATCAAGTACTGCAAGAGTAACTTTTACCAGTAATTTGGCTGGCTGCCAATTAAGACTACACACGCAGCTATTCAATACAACATACTGCAAGCAGCATGACAGACTTTACCACAGTCACGCTTATAGAACTTGCCAGGCACTGGGCTTTGAATAAACAGATACTTCAAGCAAAATTTCCCGGACGCAAAATCTATACAGTTTGAACAGTTTGCGTAGCTTTCGAAAGTTAGACAATGTAAATTACGCGATAGACACAGGTAGTTCTCGTGAGCACAACGGCACAAAAAGGGTGAGGCCGGTCGGAGTAGCCGTGCGGTTCTAGGCGCTACAGTCTGGAACCGCGGGACCGCTACGGTCGCAGGTTCGAATCCTGCCTCGGGCATGTATGTGTGTGATGTCTTTAGGTTAGTTAGGTTTAAGTAGTTCTAAGTTCTAGGGGACTGATGACCAAGGCCTTTAAGTCCCATAGTGCTCACAGCCATTTGAACCTTTTGAACCAAAAGGACGAGGAACTCCCACACGCAAACGCGAGAGTGCATGTGTGGTACCACCACAGTCGTAAAGGGCCATGCAACAGTTAATCTTATAAGAACGATCCTGAATCGGAAAACCGCTTACCCATCGAATAGACACAGCTGAAGGTGGCAGCGGCAGACAGAAGTCTTGGCACGGCGATAGAATGCAGACGGTTGTATTCAGGGGTCTGGACGGCTACACTGTCCTTCAGAAGTAGCCAAGCCCCAGTTCCGTTGTTAGCGTGAAGAGTCACACCACGTCGTCCAGTCCGTACTCGGCCAAAACAAAGTTCGGGCTGACACGGCCCACCACCGACCACAGCCCAACCAGTACTTCAGCGACGACTACTGACAGGGTCACTGTCCTCTCTCGGTAACCAGCATAGCTTCCTCAGCGTCTCACAGGTGCGCCCACTCCCACAGAGGGGGACAGAAGAGTTAGACAAAAAATATTAAGATAACAAACAATATAAAAGAGGGGATGAAACAGTAATAACAGTAAAATGGCGAAAAGTTGTGGAATTTAAAACATAAAAACATGGCGTTGACGGAGCGGATGAAGACACACAGTAAGTAGACAGGCACAATTAAAAAACACGGCGACAGTCTGGTGTGCGTTCGCACGAGATAAAATCACAACTAGCAACAGTATGAAGGCTGTTCGCAACACTGACAGGGGACGCACAACACAGAATATTCATTGACAGCAGCACTGGAGGCGACACGGCGGCAAATGGAGGCAGGGGGAGGACCCGGACCGATGAGGAGGAAAAAGGGGGGAAGGAGTGGAAAAGTGAAAGGGGGGGAGCTGATGGAGGATGAGGACATAGAAAAAGATGGGGCAGGGCGGACGCGAGAAGGAGTGGGGAAGGCAGTGGAGGGGAAACCAAAAGGACTTGGGGGAGAGAAGGGAGTCAAAGAGAGGACAGGCAGGGAAGAACAGGATCAAAGAGGAGGGGGGGGGGGGCAGGGGAGAAGGAGCCCAGGAAAAGGACAGAGGGAAGGAGGGGTTCAAAAATGGCTCTGAGCACTATGGGACTTAACATGGTCATCAGTAACCTAGAACTATTTAAACCAACTAACCTAAGGACATCACACAACACCCAGTCATCACGGGGCAGAGAAAATCCCTGACCCCACCGGGAATCGAACCTAGGAACCCGGGCGCGGGAAGCGAGGACGCTACCGCACGACCACGAGCTGCGGACGAAAGAGGGGGAGTTGAGGGTCAGAGATGGTAGGAGGGATAAATGGAGGGAGAGAGGTCATCCAGGAGTGGAGTTGGTGGAAGCCACCTCGGGAAAGGAGATGAAGGGTGTAAAGGTGGAGGGTAGGGGGAACACAATGGTGAAGGCGCGGCAGTGGGCGGAGGTTGGAGAGGAGAGGAGCAACAATGGGATGAGAGGGATCAAGGTGGCAGGAGGTATAGAGGACACGGATATGTCCTAGGAAAAGGAGCAGATGAGGAAAAGGAATTAGGTCAGAGAGGATATACATGGAGGACGGGAGGTGTATACGGAAGGCGAGGCAGAGTGCATGCGCTCGAGGAGCTGGAAGGACTTATAGAATTTGGGGGAGCGGATATACAGGCCAGACTGGCATAACAGAGGATGGGACGGATTAAGGATTTGTAGGTGTGGAGGATGGCAGAGGGGTTCAGCCCCATGTCTGGCCAGAGAGGAGTTTAAGCAGTCGGAGTCGGTTGTGGGCTTTCGATTGGATAGAGTGGAGATGAGTGATCCATGTGAGGTGACGGTCAATGGTGAGGCCAAGGTAGGTGAGAGTGGGGTACCTTTCGAGTCGTTCTGCGACTCGACTAAATAGGCGACCGCGATCAGTCGCACTGCTGCAAAGCGCGGGCACGATAAACAGCCGACACATAGGCGCTCCAGAGATAAGTTATGGCTCAAAAGACTTACTCAGATATGTGTAACCAGTTGATTATAATTCTCACAACAAACACAACTGAAATAATCTTGCTCGTAGACACATCAGATAGCATGCATAATTAAATGATTGTTAGTTACTGTCACAAACATTTAAGCTGAGTATTTTCACAAGAGATATACAATTGTAGACAATTTTAAAGCCATCCATTACACGTATTATTCATTGAGTTGTTACGTAAGAAGTACATAATCGCCACAGGAGACGGGGTACAGCTTCAGGCTTGGTGTTGCTTGGGACGGCCGTCGACCAGATAGCCACTGAGTCCGGCGATGTGTTAAATTCGTGCTCGCGAAGTACAGCCTGCAGGTCTCGCCGTATCTTCGCAATGTACTTGTAATAAGAGGCGAGAAAAAAGGACACTTCGTGCTTTTCACTAAATGCAAATATTATTGTAACAAAATCATCAAGTTAAATATGAGTACATACAGTAACATGCATCGTGTAGCAGCTGTGTTCTCATTGATACTGCGCAACCTCTGTTTCACTACAACTGACAGCTGCGCACAGGATGGGAACAAGAAACGTCGCATGGCATTTGATCACAGCCAGAATTGGGTGCATTTTGTAAGTTGTAAATGCCGTGGGCTGTTCACCGGCTACCGCCTACCGTGAGTACGTGGATTCAGGGAAACTTCTACTCTCAGCGTCAGTAAACACTGAAAGACACATTTCTTTCGGGTAACAGTTTTTAGAGGTATCTAGGGGTTCGCCAGTTCAGTTCTGATAGCAACGAAGTGTGAGTATTTGCATCATTCACGCCAGATCTTCGCCGTGGATTGCATATACCAAAGTCCAGCACGCATTACTCTGCTAACCACGCCGTACTGCGAACACAGATTGGTAAGCACTCACAAATTAGCTCCAGTCGGTGCCCCAAGACGCTGCACGCTCGCCCAGATACCACAGACAGAACGGCAGGTCGGAAGAAGGGAGGAAGAGATAAAACGGCCGCGCCAACTCCTAAGCAGCCAGTTCATCAGCACACATGAAGATGACAACGTGGTTGCTTGCCGAAATAGTCTGCCTTTTGGGCACTGACATCCATCCATTCACCATTCTAAACTATTTCGTAAATATAAGCAGTCGACGGATGTCTATTCTGATATTTCCTTCATTGGAGACCACAGATTCAATAAACTTTTTAAATGAAACCATTGCCTTCATTTGCCTGTAAGTTTTTATTATTTATTTACTGAATTATCGGTAATTTGGCCGTGGTACCGTTCTCAAATGCAGGGTGAATAAAATCGATAAGTACACCACTGGTCATTAAAATTGCTGCACCACGAAGATGACGTGCTACAGACGCGAAATTTAATCGACAGGAAGAACATGCTGTGATATGCAAATTATTAGCTTTACAGAGTATTCAAACAAGGTTGGCGCTGGTGGCGAATTTTTTCGTGCTGACATGATGAAAGTTTCTAATCGATTTCTCATACACAAACAGCAGTTGGCCGGCGTTGCCTAGTGAAACGTTGTTGTGATGCCTCGTGTAAGGAGGAGAAATGCGTACCATTACGTTTCCCACTTTGATAAAGGTTTGATTGTAGCCTATCGCGATTGCGGCTTATCGTATCTCGACACTGCTGCTCGCTTTGCACGAGATCCAATGACTGTTAGCAGAATATGGAATCGGTGGGTTCAGGAGGGTAATACGGAATGCCGTGCTGGATCCCAAGGGCCTCGTATCACTAGCAGTCGAGATGACAGGCATCTTAACCGCATGGCTGTAACGGATCGTGAAGCCAAGTCTCGATCCCTGAGTCAACAGACAGGGACTTTTGCAAGACAACAACCATCTGCAAGAACAGTTCGACGACGGTTGCAGCAGCATGGACTATCAGCTCGGAGAGCAGATTATTGTCACCCAGAGCCTGTGAACGGGTATCTCTAACGTGGCGAAACTGGTCGAATGATCAAATGCTATTGTCGTAAGCGTGTATGGAAAGAGGTAGAAGGACAGTGAATCTACCACTTGGCGCTAAATGGTTGGACGTCCACGACTTTTCACAGAACGTGGGGTCCGGAGGCTTGTCTTCTCTGTAAGGTAGTATAGATGATTTGTAGCATATCTGCTGAAAGATCACAAAAGTAAACTGTTGAACATGGAGCTCTGCAGCAGACCACCCCTACGTGTTCACATGCTAACCCAGCGATATCGTCAGTTATGATTGCGATGGGCTCGGGACCAACGAGATTCGAAGGTCGATCAATGGAAACCTGTCAAACAGCTCTTCGGGTGAATCACAGTTTTGCTACACTAGGACGATGGTCGTCTCCACAAATGCCGTCATCGAGGTGAACGGCCGCTCGGAACGTGCAGCGTCCCAACGACGCAGGCTGGTGGGAGGAGTATCACGCTATGGGAGACATTCTCCTGCACTTGCATATGGCCTGTAGTAGTAATCGAAGATAAGCTGACAGCTTCGAACAACCTGCATCCCTTCATGCTTCACGTCTTCCCAGATGGCGATGCCATCTTTCAGCAGTATAATTTTCCGTTCCTCGGGGCCAGAACCATTCTACATTGGTTTGTGGAGCATTACGGTGAACTTACGTTGATGTCTTCGCAAATTCACCTGATGGTACTGCTATAGAACTCACTGGGTCGCTTTCGGGTGTCATGACCGTGTACGAAAATCAGCAATCCGTTATTTTCGCGAATTATATGACACGTGCGTAGACATCTAATGTCACATATCTCCAAAAACATACCAAAAAGCTGTCGGATACCTGGTACGCAGAGTCAATGTTGTGTTTCGTTTCAAAGACGGATAAACAATCTATTAAGCAGATGGTCATAACGTTTTGGCTCATCAGTGTATACCAGTGGTCTCATCATGAGATCTGAATGTGAATTAAAAACATGGATTACAGATAACATTACGCATGGCAGAGACAGCTTGACGTATTGTGCTTATTCCTTCAATATATACTAATTACTCTACGTACGCCAAGAAAACCATTATAGATTCCTTAAAACTTGCAAATGATTTAGCCAGTCAGTGATGCGTATGAATGAGTGTGTTCTGCATGTTGCCTCCTCAAAACAGCGCTCGCGCTCACGCACCTCTTCTGCGAGCCCTGCAGCTACAGTCGCTGCTTCAGCCGTCGAAAACTCGGTCAACACCGCCGTCGCCATTCAGATGCAGGTCCATATATGCTTCTGTTGTGCTGTGGACACCACTAAAACGCTTTTATATTCACAAGAAAGCGGATTAGGAATCTCTCACAATTAATAAAAAGCATCTGTCAGATGTTGTTATAGCTGCAGACGTACATGCAATAGCAGGTCATGTTCACTTACATCCCTTATGACAGTTGCTCACGCAGTAAACGGATTAGATAGATGGCATGTATATTCTAATACGAAACAGCAGTAGACTACATGCTAAGAAAAGAAACTGTATAAATATCATTAAGCAGTACGCTGTTGTGAACTATAGATCACTAACAGATCTTTGGTTATGTGAGTCTTCTAATTTATTTTTTCGTGGGGTGTAAAATGGACAGCTTTAAGTATTAACTGTTAACCATTTACTACCAGTAGATTTTTAGTGTGTATTGCACGCTGCACAATGCCAAAAAAAGAAATAAAAGATTGTGGATCCAAACTACAAATACTTGTTCTACTAGGAAAGGTGATGTCATAATCTCGACACAGCGGCAGCCCGTCAAGTTTACTCCAGAGAAACACTTAATACTGACGTAATAGGTGACCACAAATAAATCGCACTTGCGAGTGGGGGCGCTTCTGTCGGCTTAACTTGAATTTTTGTCGTGATATTTCACGAGGACACGGTGGAACACAGGGTGGTATATGTGCGCAGCTATCTTTAAATAATTCGTAATGCGATGCTTTTTCCTTGGTCACCGACGTACTCTTCTGCTGTAACGTCACCGCGTGTTTCCGATGAGGGACACGGGAGGCCAATATTGTGGTTGGGTAGTGCTCTCCAGTATGCTTACAAGTGGAGCTCTGTCGCACGCCGCGTGTCTATCATCACTTTTGTAAGCAACACAGCTTGAAGAAGACGAAAATCTACTTTCTAAATGCGAATGTGATGTTTCCTATAGTATTTATATATTAGTCCTGAATCTAGTTTGTTAATCCACGGAAAATCGTTGTCACGTGTATGGATTACGTAAATCTGCTGTTCCGGTTCAGTGAATTTTTTTGAAGTGAGACTATCAGCGCCTTTTAACAGAAGGAAAAGGTTGTTCACGATGAGATGCTTAAAACTCTTATCCATGCAAGACTGTTTGGTTACTCCCGGCAGATGACGCGTATTATTCAAAATAACTGCGAAGTGATCACTGGTTGAATATTTTGGACACTTACAATGGCTAGAAATATTCAGTTGCCAACCTGGAGCTAATTAATTCCCTGAGGGGAAAAATGAAATTTTCTGAGGGGTAAAAGCTAAATTATTCTACTCTGTTTCAGTCACTAAATTGTTTTCAAAATATTATTACTGTTATTAAAGTTTTGTAAGACTAATATTGATTATATAAGTTATCAATAATTACTTTTTCTCAATTAGCAGCATTAGTAGGGTGGACGTTACACGTTCTTCACATAGTCCACCCATTACACACATATGTTGTGCTTCGTCCCGTGCATCGCTGATGATAAAAGTGAGACATATGCGTAGCAAATGCTTAATATCACAAAAAAATATGTTCTCCAAGTTGTAGATAGTATCTGGAGTAGCCTAGAAATTACTTCATTTCTCGCTTCGAAACAGATAAATGAATTAATTGACCGCACACCACAGTAGTAACTAAATAGGGGCTACTATAGTGCTGCGTCCGCAGCTTGTTGTATCGTAGGGATTTTCACCTGCCTCGAGATGACTGGATGTTGTTGTGTCGTCTTCACCAACATCATTCATCCCCATTACGGTCTGAGGAAGGCAATGGCAAACCACCTCCGCTTGGTCCTTGCCTAGTACGGCGGTGCGGGTCTCCCGTATCGTCTCCTACGCTCTGTCAAGGAGTGTGGGACTTCATCATGGCAGTGCTGTACACAGTTATATTATTATTATTATTACCAGAGTGATTAGACACAAAGCATTAACAGCCTGAAGTTGTCCAAACTCTGCCAGTTCAAAAGTAAGGACTGCAGCAAAAAATGGTTCAAATGGCTCTAAGCACTGCGAGACTTAACATCTGAGATCATCAGTCCCCTAGAACTACTTAAACCTAACTAACCTACGGACATCTCACACATCCATGGCCGAGGCAGGTTTCGAACCTGTGACCGTAGCGGTCGCGCGGTTCCAAACTGAAGCGCCTAGAACCGCTCGGCCACACCAGCCGACGGACTGCAGCAATGAAATGATATACGAACAGTAGGTATAGTGCACACATCCGAACTTCTTCGATTTTAAAAGGGGTCCCAGCGAGAAGGTCATGTAAGTGCAGCAATGGAGAGATTCCTTCGCCAGTTATTCTAACACACACACACACACACACATTCAAACTAAATATCATTCATCTTACATCATTTTAAAAATAAAAGTGATCCAAGAGAAGTCTTACATTCCACAGTTTAGTTAGTTAGGTGCTAATGTTGGTGATAATGTGGGGGAGGGGAAGGGGTAGCAGATGGCAGGGGGGAAGGCGCAGGTACTAGCAAATGTGATTGCACTCAGGGGTGATCGTCTAAGAAAGGTTGGTAACCACTGCTCTACAGAATTAAGATAAGTAGTGGTGTCCAAACCAGTGTTGTAGTGTAAAGAGCAAGGAGTTCTTTGTGACAAATCAGAGGTTGTCGGTCCTGAATCCCTGCAAAATTACTTTGTTCATTACTTTTGTTTAGTTAATTGTATTTCATTTCCTTTGAAACGTAATTTTAATCATTGTATTACTTTTTCATTCGCCCTCGACCTTATACATGGTTTCAAAAAGTCGATCCTCCCCCTCACATTGAGAGTTACCAAACGCGTTAATGTTTTAGCACCAGCAAGTGATTGCGGACGAGAGGGTTTGCCAATAATAGAAATTTGCTATAATAGTTTGCAAATTAGCCTGCTACGAAGGATAATACGCTTGTCATCAGTAGGTTATGTTTGACTTTTGTAGCTATCTTTCTCTTAATTTTCGGCACAATCCTCCGTTACGATCACTCAATACGCACTTTCATCCGCGTTGTAACTTAGCGGATGACGTTTTGCAGCTTTCCCTGTATGCGGTATGAATCTTTCATAAAGTGCCTCTTGAATCACCAAACGCCCAAACGCTTCAGCTCTCGTGGTTCCAGGAGCACCTCCCACCTCCCACCTCCCCCCTCCCCCCCCCCCCTCCCCCGCACGAGCCGAACAGCCCAACAATTTGCCGACGTTTCAGCGCACTTAGCTGCGCCATATGCACTCTCAACTACGCGGAAGACTGTTGTTGCTGAATCCTGCCTAGTCGACGAATATGGGGTGTCTAGAAAACCTACTCCCTTGGATCGCTAGACAAAACCCAAGCAAATAGTATTAATGAGTTTTATTACGAAACTAAAATGACAATACTCACCTTTGTGTCAAACATATGTGTCGCAAGCAAACTGCAACTGACAAAATAAGAAATGGTCATACAATGTAAGCTTTCACGGCCGGTATTGTCTTCATTTAAAACTTCCGGGCTGATAGGCCGTGGTCGAAGTATAAAACTCTCCCCTGACGTTTCGTCTCCGACTACGGGAGACATCATCGGAGGTACAGCGGCGAACAGCGAAGAGAACTCGAGGAAGCGCTGATTATATAGACAGTACAGAGGGCGCCACAGTGGATCGCGTGCCGTCGGCTATGAGACTGTCTCTGGCAATGCCAATATTCTCGATTGAAAGTAATCGATCGTCACGCTTGCGGTGCAACGCTGACATCCAAATTTCATCCAGTTTAACACCTTCGTCTTTCCTGATATGACGCTAGTCTCACTGAATTTTATTTCATTATCACCTTCCTGGTAAACATGTTCCGCTACGGCCGATTTATCCGTGTCACACAGGCGGCAATTCCTCTTATGTTCAATGAGACAAGTGTTCACACTTCTCTTTGTGGTACCGATATAAACCTGTCCACAACTAGAATTCCGTAATCGGCCGTAGCGGAACATGTTTACCAGGAAGGTGATCATGAAATAAAATTCAGTGAGACTAGCGTCATATCAAAAACCTCGCATTATTATGCAGGCATGTATAGAAAATCTATAGAGATTGATAAACACCGTAATAATTTTAACAGGAAAGACGAAGGTGTTAAACTGGATGAAATTTGGATGTCAGCGTTGCACCGCAAGCGTGACGATCGATTACTTTCAATCGAGAATGCTGGCATTGCCAGAGACAATCTCATAGCCGACGGCACGCGATCGACAGGGCGCCCTCTGTACTGCCTATATCTACATCTACATCTACATGACTACTCTGCAATTCACATTTAAGTGCTTGGCAGAGGGTTCATCGAACCACAATCATACTATCTCTCTACCATCCCACCCGCAAACAGCGCGCGGGAAAAACGAACACCTAAACCTTTCTGTTCGAGCTCCGATTTCTCTTATTTCGGAAGAGAAAGTTGGTGACTGAAATTTCGTAAATAGATCCCGCCGCGACGAAAAACGTCTGTGCTTTAATGACTTACATCCCAACTCGCGTATCATATCTACCACACTCTCTCCCCTACACGTGATAATACAAAACGAGCTGCCCTTTTTTGCACCCATTCGATGTCCTCCGTCAATCCCACCTGGTAAAGATCCCACACCGCGCAGCAATATTCTGACAGAGGACGAACGATTGTAGTGTAGGCGCTTCCTCGAGTTCTCTTCGCAGTTCGCCGCTATACCTCCGAGGGTGTCTCCCGTAGTCGGAGACGAAACGTCAGGGGAGAGTTTTATACTTCGGCCACGGCCTATCAGCCCGGAAGTTTTAAGTGAAGAAAATAAGAATTCTCTTCAGTATAACAATTCCAAGTTTGCGCTGCTTAGAATGTACGAGCAAAGTAATGACCTTTGACGCTTTTATTCATGTCACAGATCTTGAAGCTTCTCATAGAAGCGGGCCGCGACCAATCGGATGCGGCGATCATGTCCTCCTTTCATAGAGACCGCTGCTGTCGCGTTGTCGTCCTAGAGAGCGGTCGGTCAATGGCTGACGGCTTTTCACTGCACTCTCCGCTCTATCGTTCTCGACTGGCGTGCCGGCACTTCAAAATGGTTCAAAGAGCTCTGAGCACTATGCGACTTAACTTATGAGATTATCAGTGGCCTAGAACTTACAACAAATTAAACATAACTAATCTAAGGACATCACACACATCCATGCCCGAGGCAGGATTCGAACCTGCGACCGTAGCGGTCGCTCGGTTCCAGACTGTAGTGCCTAGAACCGCACGGCCACTCCGGCCGGCTGCCGGCACTTGACTTTACGCCATAACAGTTCTGACCACGACAGACGGTTGCAACGTTTTGACTATACTGTACTGGTGCCGTTCGGGTCAAATACCACAGTGCAACCTGCAGGCTTGGCTAAAATCTGCAATTATATTCAAGCACGCGGTTCTCGTGCTGTTTCCATATTTTTGTCCAACCCCTGCAGAACTCTTCTTGTGTCGTTATCGTCTCCCGCAACTGAACAATACAATGATCTACTGACGGACGACGGCCGTTAACTTATTCACCTATAGTAACCTCCTTACTTACTGGTACTTCCACCAAAAGAATGCATCACCGTACAACTTCAAAAGTGTGTTGGTTCAATTCGACGAATAATCCTCGAACACGTCGATGAATTCGTAGTGCCAGACGTAGTCTGGCCGTAACATTGGAATACTATTGAAAAATGATTCCAGTTCTGTGTACACAAATATAAAGCGACGTGAATGTCTAACACAGACTGAGTTAAATCTGAGAGTGTAGTGTTGAATATGATCATCGCGGGTGTATTACATCCTGTATCAAAGAATGTACTACAACGGCCACTTGACCTTCCATTCACGTCTTTTGACTTCACTGAACGCTGATGCGATCTCGAGCGAGTTGCGCCTAGTACGTTGCGCCGACGTTATAAATTTGCAAGTTCTGTTTTGCACTATTTTTTAACGACTCTTATAGAATTGTTCAGGCAAAATATACGTAAAAAACGTCACGTTCATTTTATTAATCATTTCGATGTTTATCTGCCGGTTGCAGATTCTTTTTTTCGATTTTTATATTTTTATACGACAAATCGTGTTTATTTGCTCCCCGTGACCCCTGTCTCTCTCTCTCTCTCTCTCTCTCTCTCTACATCTCCCTCCAACGTGTGTGAATGAGTGACCGAGTGGGCGTGTGCTACATGCAAAATAAGAGTGCGTTAGAGTGCATGATTCGTATTATAAAGTTTAAATTGGTACGTTCGTACTTGTTTTGTAAATAAAACTGCCTTTTCATGCTGCTAGTTACTTTATTTATCGCATACGCGTTTCGCCTATTCCTGTTCTAAGGCACCCATCAGTGGAATCTATAACGATACAGTTTTGTTAGTTTTATATTATTAAACAGTTCACTTCGAGATTTTTTTCGTAAAAAAAGTAATTACTTACGATTTGCTGGTCTGTGTATCCTCACATCTGGTCTGGAGGTCGCACTACCACTTTTATCACTGCAATGTAATCACATCTTTGTCTTCTCGTCTTCCACATACTGTTCACCATGTTTCTCACTCTTTTTTGGCGTGGACTATTCTTCTTTTGTCACTCGATACATCTATTTTGTCGTACATTGTTTTTCACTACGTAAATATTGCGACTGCATTACGTATTTCATCTTCTTTGGTATGTTTACCTATTTGTTGCCAACCTAACGAAGTATATGTTCGAGACTAACGTCCGTTTATGATGTTTATACCGTGTGTGTGTGTGTGTGTGTGTGTGTGTGTGTGTGTGTGTGTGTGTGAGTGAGAGAGAGAGAGGAGGATAGTGCCGACAAGATTTTTTTTTTTTGGGGGGGGGGGGGGTGACCGCTGATTTGAGTTTTCGTTTTAGTATTCTGTGGAGGGGTTCATGGATGAGTGAGTGTAAATATGTTGAGTTTTATTATTATTATATTGGACAGTATTATTATATTAATACTTTTTGGGAACGTTATTCTATTATTTTATGTATTAGTGTAAATAATTAATTGCTTGGCATGTGTACTAGGTCATTCAACAGAATTTTCTCCTCTGCTTTGGTTTTCTGTATGTGGTAATTTTCTTGCATGGTTGGAGGTGTTTTTTATTGTTGATCCTAATTATTTTCATGTCATCTTCTCTTAGGAAAAGAGAAAATGACCACAAACCAACCACTAGAGAAGATGACATGAAAAGATGGTGCTCTCCCATCCTTGCTCTCATTTTAGATGGTTAATCAATTTCAAAATATGTTATACTTACTCTCCAGAGCTGCGCTACTCTCTCCGTGTCTCTGTCTATTTTAGTGTGCTAGTCAACAGTAGTGCAACTCTGTAAGCACAGCAGTGTTTCTTACTCCCACTTCTAAATTATATAGGCTAACCTTTGGTAGCTGGTTTTACATTTCGTTAAACATTCGTTCTCGTGGGACCCGAGGTCAGTGTTCAAAGGTTCCCTAAACTTTTCTGTTGTCATTCTACTCTCTAAGACGTTATCTTAACTACCTGTGTATTTTGATGAATTCTGACTGCCTGGACAGTTCAGTCCAGTATGGCTGCACCGCCAGGACTCTGCCAAAAATAACGTACGTCCTTCAGTTACACACAGCTCACTAGAAACAGTCTCCACTGCCCCTGGATATCTTGGAGATACAACCTGCACTGCAACTTTGAGGCTTCTGGCGTGAGGGCAGCTTCTTTCAAAGCACTGTCCAGTTCAACCAGCTGGCATTGGCCCCTTGCACATGTGTGATAGGAGCTTGTGTCTGTTTCCCCTGCCGGTTTGACGACCCACAGTGCGTCACCTCGCCTGCAGCCAAGTGCAACTAATTTTCTCAGAGGCTTTTTCTTTAGGTGTACATGCAGTTGAATATAGGAAATTGTAATCTATGTAGTTAAATAATCGCACCCACTGGTAATGATTTACATTTCATTTACCAGCGGAGATTAATTTATTCTCAACTGACTTGAGTTTTTCACTCAGTTTTTAAATCAGTTACTGCTGAGCTTGTACAAAACAATCACGTAAGGTCACTCCTTCCTGCTCCTTTTAAATTGATGCAAATGTATTTGCACTCAGAACTTGTTGTGGTGTAAGAACATCAAGGAAACTTGTCCTATAGTGGCATTATGATTATGTTAGTTTGGAGAATGATAAGAATTTGCCGAAGGTACATGTAATCATTTGTTGTGCTCATTGCCAATCTGGTAAGCCATCAAGCACTCACTTTATTCATGCTGGCGTAAAAAGTTAACTTCCTTTGTTAAACATATCAGATTGATCTAGAGTAGTAGCTCATAAATAATTCATTTTTCTTTTAAAATTAACATTACAATTGATATTCTTGACTTTATACTCACTCACTCACCGATGGCTTAGACTCACTCATACTTTATCATTCTTTAAACGTTAATTACTCATTTATTCTTATTTAGAACAATCTTTAAAATTTAACTCGATCATATGTTTGCCAAAGGTATACATGATCATTTGTTATGCTCATTACCAATATAAATAATAATATATGCTGAACTCAATGTATGAGATTGGCAAAAATAGTCTAAAAAGCTTGTAGGGATATTGCAGTGTACGTTGTGCTGAGAAATAATTTAAAAAATTCGATACGATGCACCGTTTCTAGATTAATTAGCAGTGAACTTAGCCAATCAGAGTATTGGATGCTCAAAGTAAAGTGGCCCGCCAGAGACGGTGCCGCAAACATGTTCATCGTTTGGTTCCTTAAAACCACACAAGATAGTGTCGGAAGTTCCATGCGGCTTTTCGCGGATTATGCTGTAGTATACAGAGAAGTTGCAGCATTAGAAAATTGTAGCGAAATGCACGAAGATCTGCAGCGGATACGCACTTGGTGCAGGGAGTGGCAACTGACCCTTAACATAGATAAATGTAATGTATTGCGAGTACATAGAAAGAAGGATCCTTTATTGTATGATTATATGATATCGGAACAAACACTGGTAGCATTTACTTCTGTAAAATATCTGGGAGTATGCGTGGGGAACCACTTGAAGTGGAATTATCACATAAAATTAATTGTTGGTAAGGCGCGTGCCAGGTTGTGATTCATTGGGAGAGTACTTAGAAAATGTAGTCCATCAACAAAGGAGGTGGCTTACAAAACACTCGTTCGACCTATACTTGAGTATTGCTCATCAGTGTGGGATCCGTACCAGATCGGGTTGACGGAGGAGATAGAGAAGATCCAAAGAAGAGCGGCGCGTTTCGTCACAGGGTTATTTGGTAACCCAGAGAGTTCTATTGATACCTAGTAGGCAGTCCAATTACCAGTCTGCTTGCGCATTTCTACTGTTTTTGCACTACATATTTCACCATCTCACCGTGTTACCTACAATCTGTCCTCTTCATTTGTTATTTTCATCTAGTAAGTTAGATCCTCTATACATTGATCACCTTCCATCTTATGAATTCGTTTTATCTTTTATAATATGGATTTGCTAAACTGTAGCACCTAACCTAAAACATAAACACAAGCCTAATATGATTCTCGACTCATACCTGAAAATTACAGAACAAAAATTATCTTACTTTACAAATTGTTTTCTTTGGTGGTTCCTTACCGTATCATCTCTTACCCTTAATGGTTACCTCGTCATCTCTTACCTTTAATGGGTACCGTATTTCACATTAGCAATGGTTTAGGTCTGTCTATTTTCTGTTGTTGATCTTGAAACTGCATCATGTGAAGTTCACCCTCTCATCATCTCTTATTCGTTCGCTTTTCTCATGGTTTCTTCCAGCGCTTCAACTGCCCGTCATGTCAATATTACATGGAGATACTCAAAAATTATCACATCATACTCTTATCGAAATAGCAAATACGCATGTAAATTTGTATACTGTTCTACTCATCAATCATCCTCATATCACATCATTCCTTGACATCTGCCATACCTTCACAGCACAATGTTCCCTCATATATGTTGTCCTAAAACTCTCATCGTCTCATTGCCACCTATCATTACTCCAATAAACACACATCATCAAGCTCTGTGGCTTCGTACTCAGTATTCGTTTCCATCATGCGAACATATAAACATAAACCTCAATGACTACGTGCATCTTCATTGGGGTAACTACAGCCAATGAGCCGCTCAGTATCTCTCCGCTCAGTACCGCCTACACTATGCTCTTGACTTCTGATGATGCCTGATCTTGTTTTGACTTCACATTATTGCTATATCTTCTCATAACAGACCTGAAAGTGGATGTCACGTCTCTACTCATTTCTTCGAGATTTATCATTTCCTAAACATTATGACATGTGAAATGTGGTGATTTCCAGTTGATTTGCGAACCCGCAGAGTTTCTAATCTCATAGAGTTGTGGTGAACAATTTTTCACATGCGATAAGGTCCAGAAAATACATAAAAGAGTTTCCTGCTTTTATATCTGCACTTCTTTGATAGTTCTACGATAGTAATAAAATTTTATTGCCCACATAAAGTTTCATCTCTCTTATTAATCCTATCTGATTTTATTCCCTTTTCTCTGCTTTCTAGTTTATCCTTTCTAGAGCTAATTTTACTATTTATTGGTGTCGTTTCCATGCAACAGATGGGTAGTCTACAACTTCACTTGTTCAATATTAGGGTGGTTGGTTAGCTAGAACAAATCTTGAATCATTCTGGAAACATCCCCAAGGCTGTGGCTAAGCCATGTCTCCGCAGTATCCTTTCTTTCAGGAGTGCTAGTTCTGCAGAGTTCGCAAAAGAGCTTCTGTAAAGTTTGGAAGGTAGAAGACGAGATACTGCCAGAAGTAAAGCTGTGAGTAGCGGGCGTGAGTCGTGCTTCGGTAGCTCAGATGGCGAAAGGCAAAGGTCCCGAGTTCGAGTCTTGGTCGGGCACAAAGTTTTAATCTGCCAGGAAGTTTCATATCAGCGCACACTCCGCTGCAGAGTGAAAATATCATTCTGGAAGTTTCAGAACAAATCTTAGTGCAATCCCAGTAGCCTCGTGTGGTAAGCCATTAATCATCTGAAAGTCTGCCAGACACATATCCATGATCGATGTTGATTGAGATACTACAAACGACACATTTTAGCATCTGTCTCATTATCTACCCAGCAGGGTTCGTGTTTCTTCCAGTACTTTGATCTAACTCGTGGTGCACTGTCTGACAAAATCCTCCTCACTTTGCCAACCATGCAAAAAAAATTAAGCTTTACAAGCTTTCGTTAATGATCTACAGCTGGTATTCTACAGTGGTACAAACATTATAAATTCTTGAAGCGTGCAAGATGCGCCTGGGGGCTGTTTTCCTTGGTGGCATTATGACACATGGAGCATCCCATCGCCTACAATCAAGTGCAACTTGTTTTCATAGAGCGTTCAGATTCGAGTGTACATGCAATTCAATACAGGAAATTGTAGTCTACGTAGTTAAATATTGGTAATCACTGTTTATGATTCATATTTCATTTCCCAGTGGAGATTAATTTATGCTGATTTGATCTGACTTTTTAATTCATCTTTTACATTAGTTATGGAAAAATCTGGGAAAAATAGTCCCTAACACAACCCTTGACAAGATGAGTCATAGAAGCCAGCAGGGTTTTATGCACTGTAATTTTAAGGAGCTGTATAATTTTTCACAGATAAGAACACAACAAAATGCAACAATGTTGTTCCTTGCTATGGCTTTCTTATGACTCCTCCACCCTTGCACTGATGTTGCTAGAAAATTTGCTTGTGTGTAAAACTTAAACGCTAAGCCATATTTGTTTATACAATATGATAGTGTTCATGTGATGTGTTACGACTGTGAAAGGATCCTGTGACCACTGGAGGTACTTTATCTTACTTAATTTATGTTTACTGCTAGATACAAGTTTAATTTTTGTCAAAACAGACCAAGTTCTGAAATACTGTTTTGTTTTCTCCACTAGACAGTGTCACAACTTCCTCCAAAGAAATCGTAACACAACACAAACACACAAATGCCATATTAACTGATGTATATCCACCTGATGATGGAGGTTTAAACCTTTGAAACGCGTCGTGGAAACAAATAAACAGTGACTGGTAACAGTAAACTTATTGTTTCATTTAATGTCAATAACAGTCACGTTAAAGCCTAACCTAAAAATGTTCGCATTTAAAGTTAATCTGCCCAGTCAGGCAATCAAGGCTATTTTCGAGTACAAAAACAGCGCAGAAAAGCTCGCAATGACAACACAGCATATTCACTTCAATAGTCATTCCAAATTATGTAAAGATTGACACCTAAAAATGTTCGCATTTAAACTTAAACGCATTTGGAAGTGTCAGAAATCCTACAGCAAGCAACATGGATTTGGGAAGTGGAAGATCTTTTGGGTTTTAGAGTTATTGGTGTGGGTGTTGCTTGAATAATTTTTGTCAATTGTTAGATTTTTTGTATATAATTTGAAGCCTCTTCACATCCTTAACTGTGTTATACAGAGTAAGTTATAAATAAGGAAAAGCATTCTTATGACCACTTTCTGTTCTGTATAATAAGTAAAGTATCGCTCCGACAATTTTTTTTTTCTGGAACTGAGCTTGAAATAAATAGAAATCTCAAATATTTAACGAGGCTCTTGACTCTTTAAACTGAGACATGACGTTCCAATGAATAGGCATCTACATCTACATTTATACCAGGCAAGCCACCCAACGGTGTGTGGCGGAAGGCACTTTACGTGCCACTGTCATTACCTCCCTTTCCTGTTCCAGTCGCATATGGTTCTCTGGAAGAAGGACAGCCGGAAAGCCTCCGCGCGCACGAATCTCTCTAATTTTACATGATCTCCTCGGGAGGTATAAGTACGGGTAAGCAATATATTCGATACCTCATCCAGAAACGCACCCTTTCGAAGCCTGGACAGCAAGCTACACCGCGATGCAGAGCGCCTCTCTTGCAGAGTCTGCCACTTGAGTTTGCTAAACATTTCCGTAACGCTGTCACGCTTACCAAATAACCCTGAGACGAAACGCGCCGCTCTTCTTTGGATCTGCTGTACTCCTTTGTCAACCCGATCTGGTACGGATCCCACACTGATGAGCAATACTCAAGTATAGGTCGAACGAGTGTTTTGTAAGCCACCTCCTTTGTTGATGGACTACATTTTCTAAGGACTCTCCCAATGAATCACAACCTGGCACCCGCCCTAACAACAATTAATTTTATATGATCATTCCTCTTCAAATCGTTCCGTACGTATACTCCCGGATATTTTACAGAAGTAACTGCTACCAGAGTTTTTTCCGCTATCATATAATCATACAATAAATGATCCTTCTTTCTATGTGTTCGCAATACATTACAATTGTCTATGTTAAGGGTCAGTTGCCACTACCTGCACCAAGTGCTAATCTGCTGCAGATCTTCCTACATTTTGTTGCAATTTTCTAATGCTGTAACTTCTCTGTATACTATAGCACCATCCGAGAAAAGCCGCATAGAACTTCCGACGCTATCTACTAGGTCATTTATACAGGGTGTTACAAAAAGGTACGGCCAGACTTTCAGGAAACATTCCTCGCACACAAATAAAGAAAAGATTTTATGTGGACATGTGTCCGAAAACGCTTAATATCCATGTTAGGACTCATTTTAGTTTCGTGGTCAAATTGTAAATTTTCACAATCAACATCTGTGGGCTGACGAGAATCCGCAAGCAATTGTGCAATCACGTCATCAACACAGACTTTCTGTGAACGTTTGGCCAGGCATTGTTGGTGATGTCTTGATTGGGCCCCATGTTCTTCTACCTACGCTCAATGGAGCACGTTATCATGATTTCATACGGGATACTCTACCTGTGCTGCTAGAACATGTGCCTTTACAAGTACAACACAACATGTGGTTCATGCACGATGGAGCCCTTGCACATTTCAGTCGAAGTGTTCGTACGCTTGTCAACAACAGATTCGGTGACCGATTGATTGGTAGAGGCGGACCAATTCCATGGCCTCCACGCTCTCCTGACCTCAACCGTCTTGACTTTCATTTATGGGGGCATTTGAAAGCTCTTGTCTACGCAACCCCGGTACCAAATGTAGAGACTCTTCGTGCTAGTATTGTGGACAGCTGTGATACAATACGCCATTCTCCAGGGCAGCATCAGCGCATCATGGATTCCATGCGACGGAGGGTAGATGCATGTTTCCTCGCTAACGGAGGACATTTTGAACATTTCCTGTAACAAAGTGTTTGAAGTCACCTTGGTACGTTCTGTTGCTGTGTGTTTCCATTCCATGATTAATGTGATTTGAAGAGAAGTAATAAAATGAGCTCCAACATGGAAAGTAAGCGTTTCCGGACACATATCCACATAACATATTTTCTTTCTTTGTGTGTGAGGAATGTTTCCTGAAAGTTTGGCCGTACCTTTTTGTAACACCCTGTAGATATTGTGAAAAGCAATGATCCCATAACACTCCCCTGTGGCACGCCAGAGGTTACTTCTCCATTGAGAAAAACATGCTGTGTTCTGTTTACTAAAAACTCTTCAATCCAGCCACACAGCTGGTCTGATATTCCGTAGGCTCTTACTTTGTTTATCAGGCGACAATGCGGAACTGTATCGAACGCCTTCCGGAAGTCAAGAAAAACAGCATCTACCAGGGGGCCTGTATTTAATATTTTCTGGGTTTCATGAACAAATAAAGAGAGTTGGGTCTCACACGATCGCTGTTTCCGGAGTCTATGTTGATTCCTACAGAGTAGATTCTGGGTTTCCAGAAATAACATGATACGCGAGCAAAAAACATGTTCTAAGATTCTACAACAGATCGATGTCAGAGATACAGTATAGTATTGCGCATCTGTTCGACGACCCTTCTTGAAAACTGCAACTACCTGTGCTCTTTTCCAATCATTTTGAACCTTCCGTTTCTTGCGGTACACGGCTGTTAGAAGGAGGGCCAGTTCTTTCGCGTACTCAGTGTAGAATCGAATTGGTATCCCGTCAGGTCCAGTGGACTTTCCTCTGTTGAGTGATTTCAGTTGCTTTTCCATTCCTTGGACACTTATTTCGATGTCAGCCATTTTTTCATTTGTGCGAGGATTTAGAGAAAGAACTGCAGTGCGGTCTTCCTCTGTGAAACAGCTTTGGAAAAAAGGTGTTTAGTATTTCAGCTTTACGCGTGTCATCCTCTGTTTCAATGCAATTATCATCCCAGAGTGTCTGGATATGCTGTTTCGATCCACTTACTGATTTAACGTAAGACCAGAACTTCTTAGGATTTTCTGTCAAGTCGATACATAGAATTTTACTTTCGAATTCACTGAACCCTTCACGCATAGCCCTCCTTACACTAACTTTGACATCGTTTAGCTTCTGTTTGTCTGAGAGGTTTTGGCTGCGTTTAAATTGCAGTGAACTCTCTTTGCTTTCGCAGTAGTTTTCTAACTTTGTTGTTGAACCACGGTGGGTTTTTCCCGTCCCTCACAGTTTTACTCGCCACGCACCTGTCTAAAACGCATTTAACGATTGTCTTGACCTTTTCCATAAACACTAAACATTGTCAGAGTCGGAAAATAAATTTTCGTTTTGATGTGTTAGGTAGTCTGAAATCTGCCTCCTATTACTCTTGCTAACAGATAAACCTTCCTCCCTTTTTTTTTATATTCCTATTTACTTCCATATTCAGAGATGTTCCTGAAGAGGGGCAGCAGCCTTTTCAGTAGTTGCAGGGGCAACAGTCTGGATGATTGACTGATCTGGCCTTGCAACATTAACCAAAACGGCGTTGCTGTGCTGGTACTGAAAGCAAGGGGAAACTACAGCCGTAATTTTTCCCGGGGACATGCAGCTTTACTGTATGATTAAATGATGATGGCATCCTCTTGGGTAAAATATTCCGGAGGTAAAATAGTCCCCCATTCGGATCTGCGGGCGGGGACTACTCAGGAGAATGTCGTTACCAGGAGAAAGAAAACTGGCGTTCTACGGATCGGAGCGTGGAATGTCAGATCCCTTAATCGGGCAGGTAGGTTAGAAAATTTAAAAAGGGAAATGGATAGGTTAAAGTTAGATATAGTGGGAATTAGTGAAGTTCGGTGGCAGGAGGAACAAGACTTCTGGTCAGGTGATTACAGGGTTATAAACACAAAATCAAATAGGGGTAATGCAGGAGTAGGTTTAATAATGAATAGGAAAATAGGAATGCGGGTAAGCTACTACAAACAGCATAGTGAACGCATTATTGTGGCCAAGATAGATACGAAGCCCACACCTACTACAGTAGTACAAGTTTATATGCCAACTAGCTCTGCAGACGACGAAGAAATTGAAGAAATGTACGATGAAATAAAACAAATTATTCAGATAGTGAAGGGAGACGAAAATTTAATAGTAATGGGTGACTGGAATTCGAGTGTAGGAAAAGGGAGAGAAGGAAACATAGTAGGTGAATATGGATTGGGGCTAAGAAATGAAAGAGGAAGCCGCCTAGTAGAATTTTGTACAGAGCACAACTTAGTCATAGGTAACACTTGGTTTAAGAATCATGAAAGAAGGCTGTATACGTGGAAGAACCCTGGAGATACTAAAAGGTATCAGATAGATTATATAATGGTAAGACAGAGATTTAGGAATCAGGTTTTAAGTTGTAAGACATTTCCAGGGGCAGATGTGGACTCTGACCACAATCTATTGGTTATGACCTGTAGATTAAAACTGAATAAACTGCAAAAATGTGGAAAATTAAGGAGATGGGACCTGGATAAACTGAAAGAACCAGAGGTTGTACAGAGTTTCAGGGAGAGCATAAGGGAACAATTGACAGGAATAGGGGAAAGAAATACAGTAGAAGAAGAATGGGTAACTCTGAGGGATGAAGTAGTGAAGGCAGCAGAGGATAAAGTAGGTAAAAAGACGAGGGCTGCTAGAAATCCTTGGGTAACAGAAGAAATATTGAATTTAATTGATGAAAGGAGAAAATATAAAAATGCAGTAAATGAAGCAGGCAGAAAGGAATACAAACGTCTCAAAAATGAGATCGACAGGAAGTGCAGAATGGCTAAACAGGGATGGCTAGAGGACAAATGTAAGGATGTAGAAGCTTATCTCACTAGGGGTAAGATAGATACTGTCTACAGGAAAATTAAAGAGACCTTTGGAGAGAAGAGAACCACGTGTATGAATATCAAGAGCTCAAATGGCAACCCAGTTCTAAGCAAAGAAGGGAAGGCAGAAAGGTGGAAGGAGTATGTAGAAGGTTTATACAAGGGTGATGTACTTGAGGACAATATTATGGAAATGGAAGAGGATGTAGATGAAGACGAAATGGGTGATACGATACTGCGTGAAGAGTATGACAGAGCACTGAAAGACCTGAGTCGAAACAAGGCCCCCGGAGTAAACAACATTCCATTAGAACTACTGACGGCCTTGGGAGAGCCAGTCATGACAAAACTCTACCATCTGGTGAACAAGATGTATGAGACAGGCGAAATACCCTCAGACTTCAAGAAGAATACAATAATTCCAATCCCAAAGAAAGCAGGTGCTGACAGATGTGAAAACTACCTAACTATCAGTTTAATAAGTCACAGCTGCAAAATACTAACGCGAATTCTTTACAGACGAATGGAAAAACTGGTAGATGCGGACCTCGGGGAGGATCAGTTTGGATTCCGTCGAAATGTTGGAACACGTGAGGCAATACTGACCTTACGACTTATCTTAGAAGAAAGATTAAGAAAAGGCAAACCTACGTTTCTAGCATTTGTAGACTTAGAGAAAGCTTTTGACAATGTTGACTGGAATACTCTTTTTCAAATTCTAAAGGTGGCAGGGGTAAAATACAGGGAGCGAAAGGCTATTTACAATTTGTACAGAAACCAGATGGCAGTCATAAGAGTCGAGGGGCATGAAAGGGAAGCAGTGGTTGGGAAAGGAGTGAGACAGGGTTGTAGCCTCTCCCCGATGTTATTCAATCTGTATATTGAGCAAGCAGTAAAGGAAACAAAAGAAAAATTTGGAGTAGGTATTAAAATTCATGGAGACGAAGTAAAAACTTTGAGGTTCGCCGATGACATTGTAATTCTGTCAGACACGGCAAAGGACTTGGAAGAGCAGTTGAACGGAATGGACAGTGTCTTGAAAGGAGGATACAAGATGAACATCAACAAAAGCAAAACGAGGATAATGGAATGTAGTCCAATTAAATCGGGTGATGCTGAGGGAATTAGATTAGGAAATGAGACACTTAAAGTAGTAAAGGAGTTTTGCTATTTAGGAAGTAAAATAACTGATGATGGTCGAAGCAGAGAGGATATAAAATGTAGGCTGGCAATGGCAAGGAAAGCGTTTCTGAAGAAGAGAAATTTGTTAACATCGAATATAGATTTAAGTGTCAGGAAGTCATTTCTGAAAATATTTGTTAGGAGTGTAGCCATGTATGGAAGTGAAACATGGACGATAACTAGTTTGGACAAGAAGAGAATAGAAGCTTTCGAAATGTGGTGCTACAGAAGAATACTGAAGATAAGGTGGATAGATCATGTAACTAATGAGGAGGTATTGAATAGGATTAGGGAGAAGAGAAGTTTGTGGCACAACTTGACTAGAAGAAGGGATCGGTTGGTAGGACATGTTTTGAGGCATCAAGGGATCACAAATTTAGCATTGGAGGGCAGTGTGGAGGGTAAAAATCGTAGAGGGAGACTGAGAGATGAGTACACTAAGCAGATTCAGAAGGATGTAGGTTGCAGTAGGTACTGGGAGATGAAGAAGCTAGCACAGGATAGAGTAGCATGGAGAGCTGCATCAAACCAGTCTCAGGACTGAAGACAACAACAACAACAAACATTTAGAGATGCTGCAACGACCTAATGATCACTGATTCCCTGTTGTGCGCTTACAGAGTCGAAAAGTTCGGGTCTGTTTGTTATAACTTGGTCCAAGATGTTGTCCCCACGAGTCGGTTCTCTGTTTAATTACTCGAGGTAATTTCCGGATAGTGCACTCAGTATAATGTCACTCTATGCTCTGTCCCTACCACCCGTCCTAAACATCTGAGTATCCCAGTCTATATCTGGTAAATTGAGATCTCCCCCTCAGACTATAACACGCTAAGGAAATTTATGTGAAATATATTCCAGATTTTCTCTCAGTTGTTCTGCCACTAATGCTGCTGAGTCGGGAGGTCGGTAAAAGGAGCCAATTATTAACCTAGCTCGGTTGTTGAGTATAACCTCCACCCATAATAATTTACAGGAACTATCCACTTCTATTTCACTATAGGATAAACTAGTACTAACAGCGACAAACATATCACCACCGGTTGCATGTAATCTATCCTTTCTAAACACCGTCTGTGCCTTTGTAAAAATTTCGGCAGAATTTATGGCATATATGCATGCGCATAAACTTACCTGAAAGACGAGTTCAAGAAAGAGTTTAAAAACTTTTGGAGTACTTATTACAGGTAACGAGAAGAGTATACAGTCCGCTGCCACATCTGTTGTAGGCTGTAAATGGTAATATGGATAGGGTTCGAGTAAAAATAAGGTGTTCGTTTTTATTTACAATACGTTATTTGCTGTGCTTATTCATGTTGCTCGTAGTACGGTGAAGCCTGTGTCGACGTTATTTCCGTTGCTCGTGAATCATTTACCTTCAAATGGTTCAAATGGCTCTAAGCACTATGGGACTTAACATCAGTCCCCTAGACAGCCCGAGGCAGGATTCGAATCTGCAACCGTAACAGCAGCGCGGGTTCGGACTGAAGCGCCGAGAACCGCTCGGCCACAGCGGCCGACAATCAATTGCCTGAAGAGCAGCTGTTTAATATAAGCGATTTAGATGAGTGTGTGTTTCTAGATGTTGATGAAAAGGAAGAGGATGAATCCTGATGTCGGGAAATAGCTTACTCTTGTTTAAGTTACAAGGGAGCCGCCGAGCCTAACGACATCGTAATAGCATCCCCCCCCCCCCCCCCCTTTCCGATAAAATGTCGGCGGTGAAAAATTTCTTTCCCCTGTAAGACATTGCCAGCTACCAGGCAGAGAGGCCCGACCACGTGTTGTTAAGATTATTTCGACTACGCTGCAGAAATTTCGCTGGGAATCCCTTACACATACTACATGAAGTCCTGATCTCTGCTCATGCAATTTCCGTATTTTTGGAGATGGACTGACACCAGTCAAGTCATGGCCGGCTACACGGCACCGTAGAAAATTCGAAAAATATGTTACACACAACACGAGTGGCGCATTATCTGAAGAGAGTAGATTAACTGGGTTTCCGTAGACACAGCTCTGCTGCGGTGAGGATGACACGAGCATCATAGTGTGGAAGGGAATTACAGGATATCTCGAAACTTACTCCAAATTTAAGTCCGCGGGACAGTGCGATGCTTGTGGGAAAAACGTCTAAACTGCACACAGACACAAATTCACCGTGAAATTATGGCGCTATGTGCATCAAACACAGTGTCGTGTCCAGCCGTAACGAAATAACGCCGACAATTTGACCAAGGCAAAGCTGACATGGGTAATGCAGATCGGAAAGGAAGGTCGTTAATATCGATCACAGACGACAACGTCGAGTCAATCAAGGAACTACTTCGCAGCAATCTTAGATTTTATGGTGATGAGGATGTTCACAGAGTGGTTATCGAAGGGCTAGGTGACCAACGAACGCTATCGTTGAGGAACCAAACGATTGTTGGAACGTTCCGACTGTTGTTTCCAGTGACTTGTTGACTACGTTTAGCAGTAGTATCGTGTATCTACGTTACATAGTCCTTTCACATTAATATAACTACCGCCAATTTTCAATGTCAACGTGTAATAACAACACCGACTCAAAGGAAGGCCTCGGCGCTTGTTGGTGACGTCACGTCAGGTAGGCACGGCGAACGCCAGGTCTGTTGCAGGCAGAAACGCCTGGGCGTGCTTATCACTACAAATCTCTTATTTTTGGACAAAATGTTGGGTATTGTTTTGGATTCTGCAGTTTTATTTAGATGAAAGATTTTCTTACTGTCGTAAAGCCACAAATGAAGATCATAGTTCTGTATTACTGAATCCTGTCGAAACAAACGTAGATCAACATGAGAAGGTGCTTTGTCCCATTATAAGCTTCGGAAATTTTACATTCAAGTAACTATATTTACTTGATCCATTTTTTTATCGAAATTTACCCCAACCCCCTTACAATGAACTCGTTTCTTTTATTTATTTATTTATTTTCTTTTGACATCGTCACTGGAAATGTGAATTAATTTATATGTGTAAATCTCCAACTGTTGTCAGTCATTAGATTACAGTCGTTTTCAACGAAAGGAAAAAAAATAGCTTCAGACATCGAAAATACTGCTGAGCTTAAACTTTTTTAAACATGCACGTTAGAAAAGATAAATATTCCCCTGTTGCAACTGAAAGGAGAAACTTTACAAGATAAAAAATTTTATTTGGTAAAACAAGTATCTCTCTTTTGCCTCTTCTTCTGTCCCCCATCCCCTCCACCAACGTGTACAATCGCAAGATATTTCATTAACATTCAGTGCTCCTCAGCCCATAGCCAACCAAGATACCTAAAGAAGAGCACCAATATGTTAACAGTTTCTTGTAAAAGCAACCCAGTACAAACGTAAGTTCCTCAGATTTACAAATAAGGTAAAGAAGCACGAATTCTGTTGCTGCTGGACCATGAAGTTGTTTTTGTATGTCAATCCTTAAATCAGGTGGAAATTTAAGTTCAGGAGTACACTATTTGTTAAGAAGTGTAATGAATTGCACAATTAATTGATAGCAGAAATCTCTCAGAACAATTTGTTTTGGTCAACTACCGCCAATAGTTTCACATTTTCCTGTGTCAGAGATGGAAACACCACCATTATGAGTATGCCTGCAACAGACCTGGCGTTCGCCGTGCCTAGCTGACGTGACGCCACGAACAAGCGCCAAGGCCTTCCTTTGAGTCGGTGTTGGTAACAACCACTCAAAGAGGCAAGTGGCAACAGTACCAATGTAGGATATGATAAGTGTGTTGGGGGAACGCGGAAAACAGTGCAGTCGTTGTCGTAATGGGAAATGGATCGTTATATCTGATGTCCAAAAGGACATGGTCAGTGACTTTTGGCCCAAGGATGGAAGCTTTTCCGAAAAGGCTATGTTAGTTAACTGTTTGCTAGCTAGTTAACGTACACCGTGCATCACAAAATGGCGCTATGTAAAACCGGTGCTAGGGCAACTATAGTGCATTCCAGGCCACAGATGTCAGAGCTGAAAGACGGCTGCGGAAATGTCTAGGGGCGAACAGACGTGTAAGTGCTGAGTCAGCGAACATCGCTGCAGACGGGTCTCTGTAGCAGGCGCCCTGTACACTCACTCATGCAGACTGTCGTTCAGTGACGGCAAAGGCTGGAGTGTGCACGCCAGTACTGCAACTGGACTTCAACTGAGTGGCGACAGATGGCATTTCCAGAAGAATTACGTTTTATGGCCCATCACGCAAATGGCATTGATGGTTTACAGCATTAAACGTCTGAAAGCAAAGGGTCGAGGCCGGAGAAGGGATCGTTATGGTCTACGGCAGGGGTCGGAAAGTAATTTTAGATGGCGTTCGGATGATTCTGAAAATTTTTATCAACCTCCAGAAGAAGAACCTCGTATTTCTCATTAATTTTTAATTTTAATTTTCACTCACAAAGTAATATGAAATACTATAGACAGGCATAATGTATTAAAAATTCGGAAACAATTTATATTCTTCACTATATTACTTCTTTATTTTCACTCACAAAAAATATGGAACACAATAGATGTAGTATTGGCACTGAAAAATTCAGAAAAAAACGTATAAGCAGTGCTATTTTTTATTTTAATTTTCACACACAAAAAATGAAATATAACAGAAAAGGGTATCTACATCTACATCTACATCTATACTCCGCAAGCCACCTGACGGTGTATGGCAGAGGTTACCTTGAGTACCTCTATCGGTTCACCCTTCTATTCCAGTCTCTTAATGTTCGTGGAAAGAAACATTGTCGGTATGCCTCTGTGTGGGCTCTAATCTCTCTGATTTTGTCCTCATGGTCTCTTCGCGAGACATACGTAGGAGGGAGCAATATACTGCTTGACTCCTCGGTGAAGGTATATTCTCGAAACTAACAAAACCCATTACCGAGCTATTGAACGTCTCTCTTGCAGAGTCTTCCACTGGAGTTTATCATCTCCGTAACGCTTTCGCGATAACTAAATGATCCTGTAACAACGCTCGCTGCTCTTCGTACGATGTTCTCCATCTCTTCTATCAACCCTATCTGGCACGGATCTCACACCGGTGAGCATTATTCAAGCAGTGGGCGAACAAATGTACTGTAACCTACTTCCTTTGTTTTCGGACTGCGCTTCCTTACGATTCTTCCAATGAATCTCAGACTGGCATCTGCTTTACCGACGATTAATTTTGTATGGTCATTCCAATTTAAAGCGCTCCTAATACCTACTCCCAGATAATTTATGGAGTTACCTGCTTCCAGTTGCTGACCTGCTATATTGTAGCTAAAAGATAAACTATCATTCTTTCTATGTATTCGCAGCACATTACATTTGTCTATATTGAGATTCAATTGCCATTCCCTGCACCATGCTTCAATTCGTTGCAGATCATCCTGCATTTCAGTACAGTTTTCAATTGTATTTGTATTAAAAAAATCAATCGGACAAATTACATTTGCGGTCTTGAGCCAGTTTTTAAAGTGATGATCACGTGGGAAGCAGCTTCTTTGAATAGTGTCTTCAACGTGTGCGGCCGTTGATCTTGACCGATACTTGTTCTTCAAAAAATTTGCTTTCTGAAAATGAAATCTCACAAATATATTTGGAGCCAAACATAGGAACGAGATATATGGCTAATTTTTTTCAGTTTACATATTTTTCCGGAACATGTTTACTTCAAAAGTCTTCAGAGGATGCAGTTTCATATGTCTGCAAGGAAATGTCTTCCTGCAAGTCTGTTATCTCCATTTGTAGTAAAGACTTTGAATGGCAGAACAACTTCGCAGCCACATCCGTCCACATGCCGCTGGAGAAACTCCAAAATGCGGTTATAAGAATCGCGATTGCTTCACTATCTCCGAGAAGTCTTGGAATTTTGGTGCAAATTCCCTCTAAAAATCTGATATGCAATTTGAAAATACTGAAATGTCTAGTGCAGAATTATTTTTATATTAAAATGTTGTTGAAAAGTGAAAAAAAATTCTTGCCGGCCGGGATGGCAGAGCGGTTCCAGGCGTTACAGTCCTGAACCGCGCGACCGCTACGGTCGCAGGTTCGAATCCTGCCTCGGGCATGGATGTGTGTGATGTCCTTAGGTTAGTTAGGTTTAAGTAGTTCTAAGTTCTAGGGGACTGATGATCTCAGATGTTAAGTCCCATAGTGCTCAGAGCCATTTGAACCATTTGAAAAAAATTCATAACGTGCAATTTCTTTTTCAAACACATCCAGCAAGAAAGAAAACATACTTTGTATCAGATTACATATTAATTTCCTTGTAGCTCGTTACTGAGCGCATTTAAATGTTTTAGAACGTCTATCAAGAAAGCAACAGCTAGCGTACTACTTTGGCTTCCTGTGAATATAAGTTATCTAGGAAGGAAATTACTTCTTCTTTTATTTGCCAAAAACGTTCACTCACTTGACTAACTGGTTAACGAACATTGTTGTACTGCAGTAAGTCAAAATGCGCCGAATCACACACAGAAATAAACTCTGAACTGTCTCTACTGAAGAGCAGAACGAGACCTCATAAAATTAATAAAGTTGGTCGGTCCATTACTTCTTTCAGAGACACACTAAGTTTTCCAGAAAGGGCTGCCTGGTGAATTACGCACTGGAAAGATAGTACCCCAGCTTTCTTATCTTTGATTCTGTTTACTCTTCCTTTTATCGTTGCCAATCATCACTGGGGCCCAGGTATGAAGTTATCAAAAATCTTGAACAAATCTTCTCCGCTAGTCTTGCCTTTCAACAGCAACATTGTTCGCAAATCTTCCCCAATTCTTTACTTTCAATATCCAAAAATCGAAAGAAAACGGGCATTTGTTCTTTATCAAGAACGTCGCATGATTCATGTAGTGCTACGGTGTAGCAGGGCACCTTCTGCAGAAGTTCGAGCTAACTATTTTTATTATCTGCAACCAAACTTTCTGTTCTTCTTGTATTGCTTATAACCGACGATGGAATACTGCGGCAACAACATCCTTTTTCTCTTCAAAATGTGACACGACCACTTCCAACACTCATTTTTTTTTACTATTTCAGCGTCTGAAAATGGCTTGTGGTGTTTATTAAGCGTCCAACACACACACATCGCTGTTCCTGCCGAGTTTTCTAGCTAGCTCATAGAGAGAAATTGGAATAAGCTAGACCTGCCTGGATTTTTTCTTTAAATTCACAACACGGAGGAAAATTTTTATGGAATGGCTACTGAGTTGTTTCGTAGTGCCGCTTTAAATTGGCACTTTTAACGACGGCGGTAGTTCTGTTGCATATGAGGCAAACTGGAACAGCTCCTGGCCTATTAGGAAGGGAGAAACAATATTGTTCAGCCCACTCAGTCAAAAACATCCTATTTTCACCATCAACTTTACCCTTTTTAGGATCCATATCGATGGAAAGAAACATTATAAGCCTCGACCATAACGAAACGCTCTTTACGAGTTTGCAACAACTGCCGACGAAGTGGCGATAAAATTAGCATACTTTATTTAGATTCGTTCTTCAAAAAATGCCAGCGCCCGGTACACAGCAAGTGCCGGCGCACAGCCAAGGAGCTGCTTCTGTTTCAAAGTGTGCGCTGCCGCGCATCAAAGGAGCCGCTCGCAAAGGAGGTGCTTTATTGTGTAAGGTCACTGCCACCGGGCGAAATCGCCTCAATTTTGGTGAAGTAGCTGTAAACTATCGTTCGAGTTACGAGCACAAAAATGGATTTTTAAATGGGTATGTCTTCTCCGATTTAATACAGGTTTCAAAGGTTGCCAGAGTCTGAAATCGATTTATAAAATTTCATTGGTCATTAAATAAAATTGTCGTGTTGCATTCGTGTGTATAGAGCCTTTACGTGGATCTACACAACACGCTGCGCCGGCCGGCCAGTTTGCTCCCTTCCGCCCCCGCTCTGCAGCGCACTCCCCTGGGCTGCTCAGCATAGCAACTGTGTATTTAATCTTCCTATAACTAACTATTAAGATAATGATCGAAGCAGACGAAATGAATTAAAATTTGAGCTGCAGCCGGTACTCGAACCCGGGTCGTCTTTCTTGCTCAGCAGAAATGCTAACCATTACACAACCGCAGCACATTGGCCAACATTGCTGCACGAACTACCTAAGCTGAGTACCCTCGCCAACACAAACTTAAATTCATTTTTCCCTTACATATTGTCACTACTGCCAGGGCTCTCCGATACTGGCAAGCACCCGAGAATTAGACGTAATGGGACGCCCTTGTACTATTGGTGATCTTGTAGATCTTGTAATGGTACAAGGACTTCCCATTACTTCAAATGCTTGCCAATATCGGAGAGCCCTGGCAGTAGTGACAATATGTAAGGGAAAATGAATTGAAGTGTGTGTTGGGGAGGGCACAGAGTTTAGGTATTTTGGGCAGGTAGGTATTTTGTGTATTTGATATTGACCGTTGTAATGCCGAGGTGTAATGATTAGAATTTTTGCCTAGCAAGCAGGAAGACCCAGGTTCGAGTCCCGGCCGCAGCTCAAATTTTAATTCATTTCGTCAGCTTCGATCAGTTTGGTAGATAATAAAAAGAGACATAAATGTCTCAGGGAAACATTTAATTATAACTATTAAGAATTCTAATTCTTCAGAAGTTAATTGCACAGTACTAGAAGAAATTGTAACAATGGCGCTCAAACGAAATGTTTTCTACAGTAAAAATATTTTTTCATTAATTTCAGTACGTAATTTATGTCTTCAAAATAGTTTTGGCGGGCCAGTTTTTAAGCTCCTGCCGTCCAGACCTGGACCGCGATCCGCCAGTTGCCGACCGCTGGTCTAGGGAATGTTTTCGTGGCATTCCCTGGGTCACCTCGTCGTTCTGGAAGGTGCAGTGGAACAACCCAAGTATGCCTCAATTCTTGGAGACCACGTCCACCCCTATGCACAGCTTGTTTTTCCTCGGTAGGATGGTATCCACCAGCTAGACAACGAATAGTGACAAACAGCTTGCAGTGTAAGTGCGTGGCTCGAAGAGCGTGGGGATGAGTTTACCGTACTAACCTCGCCACCAAACATCCCAGAATTAAACCCTATCGAAAATCTGTAGGGCCTCCTGGACTGGGCTGTTGTAGCCATGGATCCTCCACGTCCGTGTCGCTACCTTTTAGAACCTAACTGACTCACTCCCCGCATGTCTCGCAGTGGTCGGCGCTACAAAAGATGGTTATTCAGGCTTTTGACTGGTGGTCACATTAATATGACTGGACAGTGCATTTTGAAGTACACTGCAGCATTCGATAAAAAGTAACTTGGGCTACCATAATAAGATGTAGCTTACGTTTTGAAGTCCCCGTCTATAAAAAGAAGAGGCAATCTACAAACGTACTGTAGCAGTCGCTTGACAATAACAGAGGAGACCTCAACCGAATGCTCAAAGGATATATACAAAGTGAGATGGCGCAGTGGTTAGCAGACACCTGTTAGGCCATCCAAATTTATGTTTTCTCTGGTTTCCCAAGACCGCTTAAGAGGAATGACGGGGTGGTTTATTTTGAAAGATCAAGGCTGATTTCACTTCCTATCTGTCAGCCAACCAGTTTGCAAAAAAAAATGTTCGAATGTGTGTGAAATCTTATGGGATTTAACTGCTAAGGTCATCAGTCCCTAAGCTTACACACTACTTAACCTAAATTATCCTAAGGACAAACACGCACACCCATGCCCGAGGGAGGACTCGAATCTCCGCCGGGACCAGCCGCACAGTTCATGACTGCAGCGCCTTAGAGCGCTCGGATAAACCCGCGCGGCAATGAATCAGTTTTCACTTCGCGTCTAATGACCACGTCGTCGACGGGACCGCAGACTCTAATTTTCCTTCATGTTTATAGGGACTGCAGCCACAAGGGGCGGCTGGAAGTCCGAGAAGATTGTTCTAAATTCATACCGCAGACCAACCATGCTTTTCACGGTACCTCCAGCTATCGTTCCTTTTCTTTATCATTTTCTCGCAGCCACAAAAACCACTAGAGCTTTCGAACCTCAATAAGTAGAATTCGACAAAAGGATGAGGACGGGGGAGCTGTCGCGACACTGTGCCGATGACAGAAGCTGCTGCATCGTACGGTGCGCTGCGGTCTGCGCCGAATGGTGGCGCGTGGGAGAGGGGTGGCGGTGACGCGCCGTATGTGACTGCGCTGTTTTATTCGGTCAGATAAAGGGAGCGGGCCATCTCGGCGGGGCTTTATGCGGACCGCAATCGCGTCGTAAATCAAAGCGGCCGCCCCGCGCGGCTTAAAACATAAAAATGCCGCGAAATATCAAACTCCATAAAAGAGATTCGAGTCGCTGTCGCGGTATGAAATTTGTTGGCGGCTCGCCGATATCTCCATCATCGTGGAGTTCTGTTATAGGGCGGGTTATTATTTTTAATGGGACGTCTGTAACCCGCGCTGTCCCGATATACAGGCGCGCTATCTATAAAGTAGCTTTAGTATCGATATTATGCCGCCAGATCGGGTGATATCGATGTTTGAAATGGCTGGGAATGGCGAACATTTGCGCGCGCCCAACGACCTACTTGGAGATATCGCGCTGGTCGAGGCGTTATTGGGAATGCGGCGCGGAGCGGGCCGTGCGCTGCGGGAGATACCGCGTAACGAAGTGTGGTTATGTGCGGCGGCCCGCGTCTTGCATAACACAAAAACGCCCCCGCTGCTCACTTGTCAGTAGCTGCCGCAGTGCGGCCAACTGCGCAACAGCGACACTAAGTGCGTCCTAGCAGAACCCGTCTTTCACGACATGACTGATTAACACCAACCTTCCTGCCGAACGAGAGGGACAGTGGACATGAGCAACCATATTCCTACCTATGAGAGGTTTGATTTCCTAACTACCAAGTATAATGACGTGATTGTATAGGGCCAAAAAAAAATACATTGCTCATTAAGTGAACGACGAAAAAAAAAAAAAAACAGTTAAATCTTAGGCTCTAAGTGGCATTTCTACACAATGCTTCTTCACTATCGCTCATTGCCTCTTCTTACACTGACATTGCGATAAATTGTAATTTCACTCACACTTCATTTCTTATTTATTTGTTGCAAGAGCTATTCAGTCGATGTGTAGATATTGTGAACGGACGTTCACCCCATTAACGACCCAACCACAAAAATAGACGTGACGGTAAAGCCATGTAAGATTACTGTACTGAATCACAATACGCATATACAAGTAAAATGCTAATCTGATGAATTCGTTTTACCATTGGTACGTGCTGGTTGCTATAATTGAAGCTAAAGGATATAAACTATGTAGAAATGTGAATAAAACCTAGCTAAAAGACACTTTTGTTGTTGTGGTCTTCAGTCCAGAGACTGATTTGATGCGGCTCTCCATATTACTCTATCCTGTGCAAGCTTCTTCATCTCCAAGTACCTACAGCAACGTACATCGTTGGTTCAAATGGCTCTGAGCAGTATGGGACTTAACATCTGAGGTCATCAGTCCCCTAGAACTTAGAACTCCTTAAACCTAACTGACCTAAGGACATCACACACATCAATGCCCGAGGCAGGATTCGAACCTGCGACCGTAGCGGTCACGCGGTTCCAGACTGAAGTGGCTAGAATCGCTCGGCCACACCGGCCGGCCGTACATCCTTCTAAATCTGGTTAGTGTATTCATCTCTTGGTCTCCCTCTACGATTTTTACCCTTCACACTGCACTCCAACACTAAACTGGTGATCCCTTGATGCCTCTGAACATAACCTACCAACCAATTCCTTCTCCTAGTCAGTTTGTGCCACAAATTTCTCTTCTCCCAAGTTCTGTTCAGTACCTCCTCATTAGTTATGTGATCTACCCATCTAATCTTCAGCATTATTCTGTAGCACCACACATCGAAAGCTTCTATTCTCTTCTTGCCTACATTATTTATCGTCCTTTTTACTTTCAGTAAAGACTTGGTGAGAGTTCGTCTTCTTCTATTTCTTCGTTGATTGTCCTCGGTGTCGACATACTGGCTGAAAAAATAGGGGGTGGAAGTTCAACTACTGTATACTGTTAATGATGTAGCCGACAGATGCACAGTTGTGTTTCACAGTCTTTTACTTTCACTGATCACAACCCCCAATAATACATAGTTTTATATGACCAGTGCAATACTGTTTAAACTTTCCATAAGACTCATTACGCCCTTGGGAGAGCCAGTCCTCTACCATCTGGTGAGCAAGATGTATGAAACAGGCGAAATACCCTCAGACTTCAAGAAGAATATAATAATTCCAATCCCAAAGAAAGCAGGTGTTGACAGATGTGAAAATTACCGAACTGTCAGTTTAATAAGACACGGCTGCAAAATACTAACGCGAATTCTTTACAGAAGAATGGAAAAACTAGTAGAATCCGACCTCGGGGAAGATCAGTTTGGATTCCGTAGAAGTATCGGAACACGTGAGGCAATACTGACCCTACGACTTATCTTAGAAGCTAGATTAAGGAAAGGCAAACCTACGTTACTAGCATTTGTAGACTTAGAGAAAGCTTTTGTCACTGTTGACTGGAAAACTCTCCTTCAAATTCTGAAGGTGGCAGAGGTAAAATACAGGGAGCGAAAGGCTATTTACAATTTGTACAGAAACCAGATGTCAGTTATAAGAATCGAGGGGCATGAAAGTGAAGCAGTGGTTGGGAAGGGAGTGGTACAGGGCTGTAGCCTATCCCCGATGTTATTCAATCTGTATATTGAGCAAGCAGTGAAGGAAGCAAAAGAAAAATTTGGAGTACGTATTAAAATCCATACTTCGACCATCATCAGTTATTTTGCTCCCCAAATAGCAAAACTCCTTTACTAATTTAAGTGTCTCATTTCCTAATCTAATTCCCTCAGTATCACCCGATTTAGTTCGACTACATTCCATTATCCTCGTTTTGGTTTTGTTGATGTTCAACTTATATCCTCCTTTCAAGACACTGTCCATTCCGTTCAAATGCTCTTCCAAGTCCTTTGCCGTCTCTGACAGAATTACAATGTCACCGGCGAACCTCAAAGTTTTTATTTGTTCTCCATGGATTTTAATTTCTACTCCGAAGTTCTCTTTTGTTTTCTTTACTGCTTGCTCAATATACAGATTGAATAACATGGGAGATAGGCTACAACCCTCTCTCACTCCCTTTTCAATCACTGCTTCCCTTTCGTGTTCCTCATCTCTTACAACTGCCATCTGGTTTCTGCGCAAATTTTAAATAGCCTTTCGCTCCATATATTTGACCCCTATCACCTCCAGAATTTGAAAGCGAGTATTCCACTCAACATTACGAAAAGCCTTATCTACGTCTGCAAATGCTAGAAACGTAGGTTTGCCTTTCCTTGATGTATCTTCGACGATAAATCGTAGGTTCAGTATCGCCTCACGTGTTCCAACATTTCTGCGAAATCCAAACTGATCTCCCCCTATGTCATTTCGACCAGTTTTTCCATTCGTGTGTAAAGAGTAACAAATGCAATGCTGTGTTTAGAATATTAAATAGTGCGCAATGGAAGGCAACGTGTTCTGGAGCTCCTTCGTCCCGTCATTCACAGATGCCTCTCTCCCTGAGGCTGAGTCATTCAAGACGAGTGTCACGTGCTAGTAAAAGCTATACCGTGTCCTAACTGGAACTGAAATGGTGCATTTTCAACCTTTCCCTGGTGTTCTGGAACAGAGAATAAACTCTTCGGCCTTAGTATTGTCTCACTGACTGCGCCAGGAACCTACCGTTCGAGGTTTAACGCGAATTTATTGGTGATCCTAATTCCAGTTATCAGGTTATTATCTACATTTCGTTTACTTATTCAGTTTGCTACACAACAGTATTTAGCGACTGACTAACGTCACGTATGGTTTCGCGAAACAGATTGTATGCAGCGTTACGTTACACAGTGAGGTGGCAAAAGTCATAGGATAACGATATGCACGCATACAGATGGCGGAAATATCGCGTATGCGAGATATAAAATGGCAGTGCATTGATGGATGTCCCGTACGAAATGTATAAAAGGGCAGTGCATTGATGGAGCTGTCATTTGTACTCGTGTGGTCCATGTGAAAAGATTTCCGACGTGATTATGGCCGCACGACGGGAATTAACAGTCTTTGAACGCGGAATGGAAATTGGAGCTTGACGCGTAAGACATTCCATTTCGGACTTTCCTAGGGAATTCAGTATTCCGACATCCAAAGTGTCAAGTGTGTGCCGGCAATACAAAATTTCAGGCATTACCTCTCAACAAGGAGAATGCTTTGACCGATAGTCTTCACTTACGACCGAGAGCAGCGGCGTTTGTCTACAGCTGTCAGTGTAGACAGACAAACAATAGTGCGTGGAATAACCGCAGGAACGAATGTGGCACATACGGTGAACATACGCGTTAGGGCAGTGCGGCGAAATTTGACGTTAATGGGCTATGTCAGCAGACGTTCGTCGTGAGTGCCTTTGGTAACAGCACCACATCCCCTGCGGCTCCTCTCCTGGGTTCGTGACCATATCGATTGGACCCTAGAAGGCAGGAAAACTGTACCCTGATGAGATGAGTCCCGACTTCAGTTGGTGAGAGCTAATGGTAGCATTTGAGTGTGACGTAGACCCCACGAAGCCATGGACCGAAGTTGTCGACCACACTCTTTGCAAGCTGATAGTGGGTCCATAATAGTGTGGGTGTGTGTTTACATGGAATGGACTGGGTTCTCTAGTCCAACTGACTCGATGAATCGATCATTTACTGGAAGTGGTTATAACTGGCTACTTGGAGACTATCTGAAGTCATTCATGGTTTCCACGTTCCCAAGCAACGGAGGAATTTTTGTGGATGAAAGTGCTCCATATCACCGGGCCACAGTTGTTCGCCTTTCTGGATGGTTCGAGCGAGTGATTTGGCGACCCAGATCGCCCGGCATGAATCCCACAAAATCGTGCCCTGGCAGCACTTTCACAGTTATGCGCTGTTACAGAGGCAGCATGGCTGACTATTTCTGATAGGGACCTACAAAGACATGTTGAATTCATGCCTCGTCGAGCTGCCTTACTACGTTGCACAAAAAAGAGGCCGACACGATATTAGGAGGCATCCCGCGACTTTTGTCACCTCAGTGTGTAGTGAGTTACTGCGTCTAATTATTTTAATATGGTCTGCTGTTCCATTAGGGATGATTGGGATTTCTCTGAAATCTGTACAGCAGCTCCTGGGTAGTTCCCCTCAAAAATATACAGCTCTTTCCGTCCCTATCCTGTCCAGTCCGGTCTTGTGTCCAGTCTCGAACAATCTTACCGTCAACATATTCTACCTTTTTTTGATTTTCTATCTCAAATAAATGATCTACAAGACATCAGTTTTTCTCAATGTCTTGTTCTGCTTGCTCCATCCGTTATCCTTTCTCGCCGTGGTTTCTTAATATGACGTTGCTGTATGAGGCTATAACGCCGAGACCCAGTCCTGCAGATAATGGATTTTATTAAAAGTTTGTGCCCCCAGGAAGGTTGGCTTCTCCACATCTTTTGGGTCTCCTGCACTGTGTCGAGATCTTTCGGGCTTGGGTGGTCCTGTTGGTAGCTACGTTTCCGCCGTTTCTCTAAGCACACAGATTCTTCAGCTCGATATTGGTGTGCTCTATAACGCGCTTGTTTCATGGGAGGATTTGCGGCGTTGCAGGTTTGGGGGGGTGGAGCTATGAACCAGACCACGATACTGTAGAAGCCGTTGTGAAAGCTTGTTGTAATAATTAAAACAAATTAAAAATAGATCAAATTGGAACATTAAGTAAAAGACACTGGGGCTGTAAATGATTACAAGATAAAGATTAGGTATGCTTTGAAAGCAGACGAGAAAACAACACAAGACCAAAGCTGGAGGAACAGAATCTAGAAAACAGTGAAACAGGCAGCGACGAAACAATTGTGGAAGGAATGAAATGATTAGCCTGATGACAAAAAGTAAACGATCAATAGCCGATAAAAACGGAATAAGCAAGAGTGCTACAGAAAGGGAAGAACTATAAAAGTGCATACAGAATTATGATCAAATATCTATAGGATATGTAACATAAAGATATAATGGACCTACAGTCTAACATGGATGCCGAAAACCACGTTGCGACTAGGTATTGTTGCACAATAATAAAATCTCTCAAGAAGCAAAAGAAGTGATGGGTGACTAAAAAATAAATAAAACTCGCGGTACCGCCCGAGAATTAAACGCACACCTTTGGATTTGTAATCCGGCGTCAACATAGGCACATTAATTCTATGTCTATGTTGAAACAGTCTCTGTTTTAATTGGCCGCGTTAACTGTAATGAAAAACAATTTATCTGTAAAGTTATAATTACTTTCAAAGTAAAATAAAAACCTTATGTAACGAGAGATGACAAAATCGAAACAGTTTGTTTCTGGAACAGACAAGAAAGAAAGTGACTGTGCGAGTTGTCCGCCCCTAGTGTTACATCTGATGCATGTGCCCTGTAATACCTACCTGTAATTATACGAGTGCATCGAAAGTAATTTAATTAACCAATATTTTCTGACTGCCACGGTATGAAATCGGTTTTATTATTGAGTCATACACGGGAAAGGTTTAATGCGATGAGCGCATACAGTGCCAAGTGTCACCATATGTTAACGACTGTTGCAGGAACTTTCATTATCGAGAAAACAGCAAAGGTGTCTAATCAGTACCGGGATAGCTACGTCTGCATCAATACTCTGCAAGCCACCAGACGATGTGTTACCATTAACTGATACCCCATTCCCTGTTTAATTCGTGAATGGCGCGTGGGAAGAGTGATTGCCGACAAGTCTCTGTATTAGCTCTAATTCATCGAATTTTCTCGTGATGATCATTTCGCGAGATGACTTTGGGAGGAAGCAACATGTTATCAGACTATCCCCGGAAAGTAACCCTTCAAAGTTTCAATAGCAAACCTATCCATGTTGCACAACGCCTCTCTTCTAACGTCTGACACTGGTGTTTTTGTTGAGCACCTCTGTAACGCTCTCGCGCCGACCAAACGATCCAATGACGAAACGCGTCTATCTTCTTTGGATCTTCTCTATCTCTTCTATCAGTTCTACATGGCGACGTACCTAGGTTGATGAACAGGACTCAAGAATCGGTCGAACAAGCGCATTTTAAAGCACTTCTTCACGACTAAGGCAAATGTGTTAGCTTCAAGAGGATAATCATAGCTGTTGATCACGTAGCACTGATCGTTATTACCGTCGCAGAAAAGCCGCCGCCTCCGAAAGACTTCACCTCTTCTGTTAGAGTCAAGGGACTCCTAACTTTCTGACGGTTAGAAAGCTCACCTTAACAATTTACTAAGAAACATTTCTTTAATAAATTTACGCTTCCAGTAAATAGAGTCAAGTATTCCCATTGTTGCAATCAATTTCACGAGTCACCTAATCATAAAATTTCAGAACCGGTTCTGAAATTTATTGTCTTCTATACTTAATTTTCCGTATAAAAATCTTTTCCGCTTATTAACAAGTGTCGTACATTCTCGAACTACGAACGACTACAATTTTGTCTACTGCTGTCTTTATAAGTGTTCTTCTAGGTTTTTTGAGAGGACTGTTCTCGCGACTGTTTGACAGTGTACTGTGTCGTCACGAAATGTGTTACCCTGTAGCCGCCCCTCATTACATAGGCTGGTTTTAGGCACTTAAAGTGTAGCATAATCCTCCTCATTGGCTCAACATTCAGACTGCTACCCGATGGTCGTAGAGTTTGTTTACGTTTTTGATTTGGCATGCGTCAGTCTTTGAGTAAGCAAGTGAACTTACAGAATGAGATTTTCACTCTGCAGCGGAGTGTGCGCTGATATGAAACTTCCTGGCAGATTAAAACTGTGTGCCCGACCGAGACTCGAACTCGGGACCTTTGCCTTTCGCGGGCAAGTGCTCATTCTGGAAACATCCCCCAGGCTGTGGCTAAGCCATGTCTCCGCAATATCCTTTCTTTCAGGAGTACCAGTCCTGCAAGGTTCGCAGGAGAGCTTCTGTAAAGTTTGGAAGGTAGGAGACGGATACTGGCAGCAGTAAAGCTGTGAGGACCGGGCGTGAGTCGTGCTTCGGTAGCTGAGTTGGTAGAGCACTTGCCTGCGAAAGGCAAAGGTCCCGAGTTCGAGTCTCGGTCGGGCACACAGTTTTAATCTGCCAGGAAGTTTCATATCAGCGCACATTCCGCTGCAGAGTGAAAATCTCATTCTGGAAACATCCCCCAGGCTGTGGCTAAGCCATGTCTCCGCAATAACCTTTCTTTCAAGAGTGCCAGTTCTGCAAGGTTCGCAGGAGAGCTTCTGTAAAGTTTGGAAGGTAGGAGACGGATACTGGCAGAAGTAAAGCTATGAGTACCGGGCGTGAGTCGTACTTCGGTAGCTGAGTTGGTAGAGCACTTGCCCGCGAAAGGCAAAGGTCGCGAGTTCGAGTCTCGGTCGGGCACACAGTTTTAATCTGCCAGGAAGTTTCAAGTGAACTTAGTTGAAAATTCGATTAAAATGAAAGTGAGTTCAATTTATGCAAGTTATGAAAGTGGTTGTTTTTGTTTAACCAGGTACCGTACTGAGATTGGGTCACTCAGAAACAAAGATAACTATACTGTACGTGCAGCCTCAGCGAAGAGGGATCTATGGAGAGACCAGACTAACCTATGGTTCCAGGAGAGGGGCAGCAGCCTTTTCAATAGTTTCGAGTGCAACAGTCTGGGTGTTTGACTGGTATAGCTTGTAACATAAGCCATCGTGGCCTGGTACTGCGAACGGCTGAAACAAAGAGGAAACTACAGCCGTTATATTTCCAAAAGGCATGTAGCTCTACTGCGCTGTTACGTGATGATGACATCCATTCGGGATGCAAAATAATCCCCTCATTCGGATCCCCGAGGGGACTATAGTGGTATTCTACGGGTTGAACCTGGTATGTTAGATCCCTTAATCGAGTAAGGAATTTGAAAAATGGAAATGGACTCGTGGAAGTTAGATATGGTGGGAATTAGTGAAATTGGATGGTAGGATGAAAAGGACTTCTGGTTGGGTGAATACAGGGATATCAGTACCAAATCAAATAGTGGTAGGGCTCAATAATGAACAAGACAGTAGGAATTTAGGTAAGCTTCTATGATCAGCGTAATGAACGCAATGTCATAGTCAAGACACCAAAACAGTACCTCCACAGATCATGAAAGACTGAGAGAATCTAAGGTGAGATAAAAAAAACATTTTTCAGGTAGTTAAAGGACACGAAATTTCTTTTGTGGTAGGAACTGGAACTCTACAGGATGATTCCGCGATGATGTTACAAACTTCCATGGGTGATAGAGGAGAATCAATGTATCAATTTGAGGTAAGGGACCCTTTTCCCAAAATGGCCAAGTCCAAAGTTAGAAGTGAAAATCGTTCTGATACCTCTGACAGTGGAATACCCGTACCGGTACCGGTGCTGCTCAGGTTATAAGGCGAGTTCCTGGAACAAAGCCCACTTGTTATTCGTCGACGGATGTCGTTCCAAAATGATGGATCCTCACGTCAATTTGAACTGAGCGTTCGTGAGCACCTAGACCAGACATACCCAGAAAAATGAATAGACAGAGGAGGTTCTCCTGTTTCCTGTCTCCAGATTTCACCCCATTTGATTTCTTCTTGTGGGGACGTATGAACCGTCCTGCGCACGAGATGCCGTTCGCGACTGAAGAGGATTTCCTGGAAAGAATTCTCGCTGCCTCCGACACCGTTCAAGCATCACAGCGGCTTTAGAACGGGTATAACAGAACTTCGAGTGAGACGCCTGCATTGACGCTGGGGACGTCATTTGCAGCAATTGCTGTAAGCTTCACAGCTTGTGGAACTTGTGCACGTAAATAGAATTCATTATTACTACAGCGTAGACAGGATACTGCGTCTTTCTGAGATGAAATTACGTACGCCGTTTCTAACCCATCCACACGTAAAATTATCTCACGGATTGGGAAGTATTCAGCGCGAGTGCTCTGCGTCGTGATCAGCTTTTGGAAGTTGGGGCCCTAAGGCGAAACATGAGTAGATTTTCGCTTATACCTTTCGACTCGGTCTCTCCGAAATAGGATCTCTTACCTCAGATCGATACGTTTATTCTTATCAATTATCCCCGAAAGTAACATCGCCACGGAATGACCTTGTACAGTAGGACGAGGAAGACAAGGAGAAACGGTAGGAGAATATGGACCGGCGGAAAGGATTACAAGAATTTTGCAAAGGGCTTCCTTAAATCATCACAAACACTTCGTTTAAAAATCATGAAATAAGGTTGCATACGTAGCAGAGACCTGTAGACACACGAAGGTTTCGAACAAATTACATAATTATAAGACGTAGATTTCGAAACTAGATTTTCAACTGCCAAACATTTTCAGCGGTTAGATGCGGACATTGGCAGTAATTTATTGATTAAGAACAGCTAATTAAAACCGAATACATTGCAGAAATGTAGGATATTAAGGAGACGCGACCTGGGTTGGTTAGAAGAACCAGAGATTTCCGAAAGTTTCGAAGGGAGAATTAGGCAATGGCGGATATAAAAAGAAGAAAGGAAAACAAGTGGATAACCTTGGGAGATGAAGTAATGAAGGCAGAAGAGCATCAAACAGGTGAAGAAACAGCGGAAGGCATAAATCCTCATCCAAAATTGTACTGAATGCTTCCTCAGAAAATTATTTTTAGCAATCAGTACATGAACCCATTCGAAGTGTAAATGGTTGCGAAGGCATACTTGACCTCTTAGTAACAAATAATCCTAGACAAACAGGAGTATCATGACGGTTACAGGGATTAGCGACCACAAGGCAGTTGCTGCTAGGCCGAATACCGTACCCCATCAACCATCAAAAAGAAACGCAAAGTACATCTGCTTAAATTATCTGATAAAAATGCTCTTAACGCCTTTTTACGAGACAGTCTCCACTCCTTCCGTTCTGATCATTAAGCGTAGAAAAGTTGTGGAATGATTTCAAAGAGATAGTATCGAGGGCAATTGAGATATGTATACCACATAAATTAATAAGTGATGGTACTGGTGCCCTATGGTACACAAAACGGGTCAGATCGTGGTTGCAGAAGCAACGAAAAAAAAGCTTGCGAAATGTAAAAGAACACAAAATCCCCAAGTCTTGCAGAAGTTCAAAAGATAGCGCGTACTTCAACGCTAGGTGCTTACAGTAATTTCCACAACGAAACTCTGTCTCGAAATCTGGCAGAAAACCCAAAGTGATTTTGGTTATACTGAAAACACACGCGTGGCAAGACGTAATCAATACCTTCATTCCGCGATAACAACGGTAAAGTCAATGATGACAGTGCCACTAAAGCAGAGTTATTAAACACTGTTTTCCGAAACTCCTTCACCACAGAAGACGAAGTAAATATTTCTGAATTCCAATCAAGAACAACTGCCAAAATGAGACACATAGAAGTAGATGTTTTCGGTGTAGCAAAGCAGCTTAAATCGCTAAATCGCTTAATAAAGGCAGGCCTCCGGTCCAGATTGTGTACCAGTCAATTTTCTTTTAGAATGTGCTGATACAATAGCTTCATGTTCGGCAGTTATATAAAACCCGCACCTAAAGACTTGAAAATTGCTCAAGACACACCAATACCCAAAAAGGGAAATAGGAGTAATCCGCTGAATTACAAGCCCATATCACTAACGTCGATTTACAGTAGGGTTTTGTAACATATACTGTGTTGGAATGTTGTGGATTACCTCAAATAAAACCATTTTTTGACACATAGTCAGCACGGCTCCAGAAAATATCGCTCTTGTGGAACACAACTAGCTCTTTATACTCATGAAGAGTGAGTGCTATTGACAGGGGATGTCAAACTGATTCCATATTTCTAGATTCCACAAGGCTTTCGACACCGTTCCTCACAAGCGTTTTCTAACCAAACTGTCTGCCTATGGAATATCGCCTCAGTTGTGCGACTGGATTCGTGATTTCCTGTCAGAAAGGTCACAGTTCGTAGTAAGAGACGGGAAGTCATCGAGTAAAACAGAAGTAATATCCAGCGTTCCCCAATGAAGTATTATTGGCCCTCTGTTGTTCCTGATCTATATTAACGACATAGGACACAATCTGAGTAGCCCTCTTAGGTTGTTTGCAGATGATACTGTCATTTACCGTCTTGTAAAGTCATCAGATGACCAAAACGATTTGCAGAATGATTCAGATACGCCATCTGTATGGTGCGAAAAGTGGGAATTGACCCTGAACAAAGAAAAGTGTGACGTTATTCACGTGAGTACTAAAAGAAATCGGCTAAATTTCGATTAGGCGATAAGTCACACAAACCTGAAGCCCTTAAATTCAACTAAATACTTAGAGATTACAATTACAAATAACCTAAATTGGAACGATCACGTATATAGTGTTGTGGGTAGAGCAGACCAACAATTACGATTCATTGGCAGAACACTTAAAAGGTGCAAGAGGTTTACTAAAGAGACTGCTTGCAGAACGCTTGTCCACCCTATTATGGAGTACTACTGTGCAGTGTGGGATCCGCATCAGGTGGGACTAACGAGTGATGTCGAAAAAGTACAAAGAATGGCAGCTCGTTTAGGAATGAGCATCACGATAAAATAAGAGGAATCTGGGCTCGCACAGAAAAATTTAAGTGCTCGTTTCTCCCGCGCGCCGTTCGAGAATGGAACGGTAGAGAGAGAGCTTCTGCCAGGCACTTTACTGAGAATAGCAGAGTACTCACGTAGTGTAGATGTAGATGTAAAAAAGGGAACTGGCAAGAAGTGCAAAATGACAGTGGTGGAATGGCTTGATGAGAAAGATAAAGTGTAGAAGCATGGACGTCTAGGGGGAAGATAGATGCATGCTACAGGACAATTAAAGATATGTTTGGAGAAAAGAGAAGCAGACGGCAAGACAGTACTAAGTGAAGAAGGAAAATCTGAAAGCTGGAAACAATATATAGAGGGACTATACAGTGAAAGCGAACTTGAAGACAACATTATAGAAAGAGAAGAGGAAATATTTGAAGAGTTGAGAGTTATACTGTGAGAATAATTTGACAGAGCGTTGAATGCCCTAAGTCTAAACAAATTCTTGGACTGTGTGACATTCCCTCAGAACTACTGATGTCCGTGGGAAAGCCAACCATGAAAAGGCATTCCGCCACGTGTGCAAGAGACATGATAAAACTGAAATGTTCTCAGACTTCAATAAGAATGTAATAACTCCAGATCCAAAAGGCCAGGTGCTAAGAGTGAATTCTACCGAACTACAATTTCAGTAAGTCATACTTGCGAAATACTGACTCGAATTATTTACAGAAAGGTGGAAAAACGTAGAAACAACCCCACGGAAGGTCAGTTTGGGTCCTAGAGAAGTAGAGGAACTCGCTAGACAAATGTAACTTGTATCTTGTTTATAAGCGAGACTGCAGTTCTAAGAGTCGAAGTACTTGAAAATGAAGCAATAGTTCAGAAGTGTTACAGGTTTGTAGCCTGTCTCCGACGTTATTCAATTTGTACAATACATTGAGCACGCTGTGATGGAAATCAAGGGAAAACTGAAAAGAGAATTAAAGTTCAGAGAAACGAAATAAAATCTTTGAGGTTTGCTGATGACGTTGCAATTCTTTCAGAGGTGGGGAAGGATTTGGAAGAGCAGCTGAATGGAATGGATATGGTTTTGAAAAGAGGCTATGTGGCGAATATCAAGAAAAGCAAAAGAAGGTAATGGAATGTAGCCGAATCAAATCAGGTGATGCAGACGGAATTAGAGTGGAAATGAGACACTTAAAGGAGTTGACGAGTTTTTCTATTAGAATATCGAAAGAAACAATGATGTCCGAAGTGGAGAGGATATAAAATGCAGACTTGCTGTAACACGAGAAAAAATTCTGAAAAATTGGAATTTGTTAACATGTAATAAAAATTTAATTGTTAGGGAATGATTTCTGGAGAAGGAAAACATGGACAATAAACAGTTCCGTCAAGCAGAAAACAAAAGCTTTTGAAATGTAGTACTGTGATTAGATAGCTAGGTTGAGTATCTAACGCAGAGGTCGTGAAACGAAATGCGGTAAAAGGAAATATTTGGCACAACTTGACTAAAGAAAGGGCTCCCTCAAATTCCTCGTTCTATAAAACGACATTGCCCAAAGGTTGCACCAGCCATGCAGCTGTCGCAAGTCTTGAGAGTTTCTGGGACGGAGCGTGGGAGGATATGGGAGCTACTGCTTGGCACACTTTGCTGATCCTGGCGATATGTAAGTTTACACTATCCGCAGTAGCCCGATCCGTGCTAGAGCAGGCCGCTTCTCTTATCTTCATGATACGCAGCTTCTATTATTGGTGTAATTCAAATTTTTATTTTGTTTCGATAACCTCGTACTCGTGAGCTGCACAGATAAGACTATATTGGTGCTTCATTCTCTATGTATTCTTCCTTTCCTTTGATACCGCTTGCCTCCAAGGTATTAATGTAACCTTTTTGTCAAGCTAATTCATAATTCTGTTATTCTTGTTTCTTTGATAACTTTTCTTTTAAAAGCAGACTTAAATTCTTTTACAGAATCATAAAATTGTCCGAAAACTTTCCTGGTTGGCCGACCCACTAAAAAAATATATAAACGGATATACTGCCAAGCTGAGCTTTGCTATATCAACACTGTCGTTCCGTACAGTGGACAAGTACAAGGATAATTTATCGATTATTTTGAAAAAGCAACAAGCATTGCCCGGCTTATGTAGTACGATGCTGCCCAGAAATAGTACTTGTAGGTATCGTCTCAGTTGTGCTACTGCATTTGTGATTTCCTGCTATAAAGACCATAGATTGACGGAAACTCATCGAGTAACACAGAAGTAATAACTGGCGATCCCAATGGAGTGTTACATGCCCTCTGCTGTTCCTGATTTATACTGTATAAACGATTTAGGAGACAGTCGATACAGTCAAATTAGAGTGTTTCTAGTTGATGCTCTCACTTACCATTTTGTAAAGCCATCAGAGGATGAAAGCCAACTGCAAAATGATTTACAGAAGTCATCTGTACGGTGCGAAAAGTGGCGATTGACTCTAAATAATGAAAAGTGTGAGGGTCAGCCACATGAATGTTGACAATAAACCAACAAATTTTGATTACACGATAAATCACACAAATCTAAAGGCTGTAAACACAATTACATACTTAGCGACTACAGTTATGAATAATTTAAATTTGAAAGATAGCGTCGATAACATTGTGGCGAAAGCAAACCAAAAACTGCGATTTATTGGCAGAACACCAGGGCTACTAAATAGACTACCTGTGCTACTCTTGCACTCCCTCTTCTGAAGTACTGCAGTGCTGTGTGGGATTGACGTCAGGACTGACGGAGAACATTGTAAAAGTCCAAAGAAAAGCGCCTCGTTCTGTACTGTCGCGAAACAGGGGAGAGGGTGCAACTTCAATCACCAACTTTCTCCTCAGGGCACGAAAAAATTTTGTTGACACTCACCTACAAAGGGAGAAACGATCATTGTAACAAAAAAAGAGAAATCAGAGCTCGCACGGAAAGATTTATGAGTTCTTCTTTTCCGCGAGCTGTTCGAGAGTGGAACGGTAGATAAGTACTTGAAGTTGGTTCGATGTGCCCTCTGTCAGGCAGACTCGACTGCGGAGTAATCATGTAGATGTAAGTCTCAAAAGTTTTAATTTATCATCATTACGGTATATGGACACTTCAAATGTGGAATGGCTCACGACCATCGAAGTGGCAGACCCATCAACGTAGTCGAGGTTGCTAGTACAAGGCTATGCAGTATTGCTCGATTCGAAGGTAGCCAGTCCAAATAATGGACGCAGGAGACATTTCCATCACTATTTTTTACCCGATCAGGAGAGGAGAGGTGAAGTCTTACCTTTACTGACCAGATTTTGAGTGGAAGTCCTGTTTAAATTCCGTACCTCGCCACTGTGTCGTGAACTGAAGGGACGTGACACGTTTGATGACCATCTGGCCGTCAGATGGAGACGTTAAGCCCGGCTGTATCCGTGGTGCTGTTTGGGATGTACAGGGTGATCAGAAACAAGTCTGCCCATGTGGCCGAGCGGTTCTAGGCGCTTCAGTGTGGAACCGCGTGACCGCTACGGTCGCAGGTTCGAATCCTGCCTCGGGCATGGATGTGTGTGATGTCCTTAGGTTAGTTAGGTTTAAGTAGTTCTAAGTTCTAGAGGACTGATGACAGATGTTAACTCCCATAGTGCTCAGAGCCATTTGAACCATCAGAAACAATATGAAAAGACTGTAACGGTGTTGCAGCTCGGATGTGCTGAGAAATCACTTTAAAAAAATTGTATTCGTTGTTAGTGTCAGTTATTAACTTAGCGTACACGATAGCGCACGAGACTACTCAGGCTTTTTGGCACGGGTTCGATCCTTACCGCTATCCCGTGTCCAATTTTTGTATCACTCTTTTGTTCGGTTTTAGGAACGCAACCGAAGATCGCGTTTGGCTACGTCGTCTCTGGCGGGCCGCTTGCGATTGCCCGCGCAACGGCCCGATTGGCTAACTTAAATGCTTATTTACGAACTTCCTGCATGCTGGAACAACTCCCGTTAACCAATAGAACGAAAAACCGGTCCAAGCTAATACAGTTATTTGTAGATACTGTAAATGGCCATTACACATTTTTTGACATCTTCAGTAATGCCATTTTCAACTTTGTTATGTTGATTTGAAGATCAAAACTACTCATCCAATGAAGAATAAAATAGTTGGAACTTGGACTGATTTTACGTTGTATTAAATGCTAATTGCCTCACAAACGTATAGAATTTTTATTCTCAATAATTACTTCTCAGCCCAACGTATCCTGAAATACCATTAAAAGCTTTACAGACTGTTTCTGACCACCCTCTATAAGCTGTGTACGAGCATCAGTGCCGGCACATAGTCTACTTTCTCTCATCAGACAACACAAACATGAAACCTACCTCACCACACACACACACACACACACACACACACACACACACACACACACACACACCCATACATACACATACATACATATACATGTCACCTAAACTCAACAGATAACTCTCAAACACCACGTGCAAAGTGTCCACTGTGCACGAACGAAGAATGGCTTTTTCGATCAGGCGGCTGAATCTACATCTCTGGGTCTTCTAACCAACATTACGATACGACTGTTAATTTCGCTGTAGAAAATAAATTCAGTGTGTTACTCGCTGATCTGTTGGCATCACCATTTAATGGGATTGTCTCTGAGTACAATAACTGTTGTGTGCTTCGTTCCGCAACGGTGTGAACAATAGACGCAGTAAAATATCTACCCATAACTGTCCGCTAACCTCACCACCACGTAAGGGACGTTGCGTAACACATGCAGCGGACCGGTACATTCAACGCGGTCGAGGCGTTAAAGAATGTAGGCAATATTATATATCCAAAGATATTACAATTGAAAGATATCCCTAATCACTGACCTAGGCTTCGCGGCTTTTGGCAACGTCAATGTGTAATATCCAGGAGAGCTCCTGCAACCCTATGACATGCTGTTGCTTAATTCGTACTATTACCTCATCCCAAAACTTAAATGTACTACATAACATACAAATACATGTATTTCATCACGTAATTTACAATGAAGGGAGGCATAGCCAGAATCATGCTACTTGGTTCAAATGGCTCTGAGCACTATGGGACTCAACTGCTGTGGTCATTAGTCCCCTAGAACTTAGAACTACTTAAACCTAACTAACCTAAGGACATCACACACATCCATGCCCGAGGCAGGATTCGAACCTGCGACCGTAGCAGTCGCACGGTTCCGGACTGCGCGCCTAGAACCGCGAGACCACAGCGGCCGGCAATTCTGCTACTTGTTTTGGTATTTTGGACTCTTGATTTTACTGACGGTTTGTACGAAGGATGTTCAATAAGTGATAAGTAGAGTGCCTACGGCGATATAGCAGTGAACAAAAGAGTGGTGACTCGTAGGGCGAGGCGTCTTCAGCATGGCAACAAGGGCCGGTCAACTGCACACAGCTGTGACCCCTGTAATGTTGGAATGTGTGGACACTCTCTTTCGAGGTGAGCGAAGGATCACAAACACTTCGCTGCACAACTGGACCTCTCTGTTGGTAGTGCTGACGCACTCAATCATCAGTCAGGGTACTGACAGGTGTGTGCCAGATGGGTTGATCGCCGCCTAACAGACGACCATGACGACCACCAAAGCTCCATCTGTGTGGTATTGCTTGAGCGTTACAATTTTTTGTCGAACATCGTCACAGGCGATGAAACATGGGATCATCACTTCAAACTGGAAAGAAAGTAACAAACCATGTAGTGGTGCCACACCACCTTCTTCGAAGAATAAGCTCATTGCGGCACCTCAACCGGTAAAGTCATGGCGACTGTCTTGTGGGACTCTGACGGGGTTACTGTGTTTGATGTCCTCCCTATCGGTACAAGGATTAAATCTGAAGTGTATTGTGCAGTCCTGAGAAAACTGAAGAAACCTTTTCAGCGTGCAAAAATGCAAATTAATCTCTTTCTCTTGATGACAATGCAAGGCCTTACACAGATATGCGCAGAAGCTCACAAGATTCATTGGACTGTTCTTGCTCATCCGCCCTACAGCACGGATTTTGCTTCTGCCAACTTTCATCTTTTTGGCTCAATGGAGGATGCATTCCGCAGGATGCAACATGTGGGTGATGTAGAGGTTACTGATGCGTTGGCTCCGATGTCAATCAATTGAGTGTATTATGCTGGCATACAAGTACTGCCAGTAAGGTGTCGTAAGGCCGTCAAATTGAAGGGAAGTTATGTTGAAAAATATGGTTTTTTAGCCAACATAACACAGTTATTTTCGCTTTTGCGTTTAAGGGTGTGGATGTCCATATCGGACAGAACTGGATTATAACTTTTGCCTTCCTTGGCGATAAAGATGAGTAGGTGATGCCCATGATCATAGGATAGACAATAGCAACTTAGACAGTACCTGGAACCGGACTCCGGAACAACCTCCCGCATTATATTAGAAAACTAAGGAACATCTCCAGCTTCAGAAGACAGACAACTATGTATCTACTAAAGCAACAGTGAGATTAGCATTGCCCCTAAATGCACTTTCCAACCCGATCTTCCTCAATTCACAGTATTCTTAGCCGATGTAATCTCCTTACATTTACTTTTCACGTAACTCGCTGTATCAGAAAACATCTATCTTCTACACTGATAAATTCTTCTTTTATCTGCCGCTATCATTAATCTTATCAATATCAGAATTATTGTATTATTGTTATTATTATTATTAATAGGGTCTTATTATTTTTATTACTATTAACACTATTAGTGGCTGCAGTTGCAGTAGTATAAGTTATGCCAGTATTAGCTTTGTCAGTTCATAGTCAGTATAATATAGTCACAATGCCACTGCAGACGTATCATTTTAATACCATTTCTCATACTGAAATAGTGATTTTCTTACGTGACTATGATGTAATATGTACTGCATGTGTGAAACATGGTCTGCTGTAACAGAGGGCCTGCTGGTCCTCATCAGATCAGGTTAAATAAATAAATAAAATAAATTTCATCTTTCTTCTCTCCAGTCTGATGCACTATATTAATGTAAAAGTGTAGGTGCTGTATCAGGGCATGACATTCTGTTAGCGAACTTGGCGTACTGACCACCGCTCCTTTCGTTTCGGGGACGGAGCACTTGGTCATAGGCTAGGAATGTGTATTGTGATGAGCGAGCAGTCAGTTGTTTATCGTTGTTGCTAGGTATTCAGCGATTCCCCCCCCCCTTTCCCCCCCACCCCTTCCCCCGCCCACCCCTCCTCTCCTCCCACCAGACGCGTCGCCATTGAGTCTTCCCTTCTGGCTGTCTCTGTCCAAGTCGTAAATAACATGTCCCAACCACAGCTTACAGCTCAGAAAACTGACAATGCCTGGTCGTATAAAATATAATCCAGAATTAAAGGGTCATTTAATTACCACAGACTCCACCACACCAACATCATCAAGTGACAATGAATGTCGAAGAATGGCTGCCTACGCCGAGGGCTGGCGGACTGCTCACTGACTGAACAGATCCCTGGTTTCAGTGTTTTCACTGGGGCTCCTCCCCCCATAGTTTAGCTCGAGTACAAGCCCTCGACGATGTGACTGACATGTAACTGTAGTGGACGGACACTGATTGACATCTGCAAATGCTTAAAGGTTTAGGTAATCTACAGAAATGAAAGGGGGAAAACCGCCGCATACCAGTTGCAAAAGACAAGAGTTATTCTGAATCTGACGCAACTCATTTTGCAGTAAATAACGAAGCAGTTTTGATATTTCAAGACAATAATGACTCTCAGTAAATTTTTTGCAAGTCAGTATCCATTACGGGCTCTTTAGAGCTTTCTTCCAGCATTGGCGCTATTGGCCCTGCAGAATATGAGTTCAGTTTGCGAAGATGTATAGACCTTTTTCTCTATCGAGGAGGGTTGAGAAGGGTATTTTCTCTTTCCTCTTTTATAGCTGGGTATGTCCTTGGTGTAGGCGATTTGATAATCTACATCTACACAGGCGCTCCGCAAGCCACGGTGAGTGGCGGAGGGTACCCTGTACCCCTACTAGTCATTTCTTTTCCGGTTTCACTAGCGAATAAATCGAGGGAAAAAACAACTGTGTCTATGCCTACGTATGAGCCCTAACTTCTAGTATCTTATCTTCGTGGTCCGTACGAGCAATATATGCTGGCACCAGTAGAATTATTCGGCAGGCAGCTTCAAATGTCGATTCCCTAGATTTTCTCAATAGGATTCTTCGAAAAGACCTCGCTTTCCATCTAGGGACTTCCATTTGAGTTCCGTCATACTTTCGTGTTGTTCAAACCTAACGGTAACAAACATAGCAGCCCGCTTCTGAACTGCGTCGATATCCCCTTCAGCCGGATCTTATATGGATCTCAAACACTCGAGGAGTATTCAAAAATACGTCGCACCACCCTCTTATATGCGGTTTCCTTTACAGATCTAAACATTCATGGTGGTGTCTGTTTGTTCTATATCGTGTCTCCCTACCACTTTCGCGCAACGACGCTCTGAGCGTGTTTTTTAGGGAATTAACTAGTTTGAACCTGGGACCTGTTGCTGGTAAGGAGACGCCAGACCACACATGACATGTAGAATTCAGAAGAGTTCAGTGAGACTAGCGATGATATAACCAAATACTTAATGATCTGAGCGTCAGTTCCACTGCACTCCCTGTAAAAGAATCTTAATACTAACTAAATTTAATGGAAGGGTTTCAAGGCTTTCCTATTTTTAGTTAAGTAGTAAAATAACGTCGAAAAAGCAGTTAAGTTTACCATTGGAAATTTTATTCTACTCACAAAACATTGTTTATAAATTGCACTATTGATAAAAAGAAGTGTTTCAATACAGGATGATAAAAACGAACTGCGTTCAACAAAAATGTGAACTAATATTTCCTGAATGGGTTTCCAAGTTCTACAAAGGATCGAAGGATGACCTACGTTATATCACGTCTATAATCTAGGTTTAAATTGTTTCGCAAAAGAGAAAACTATCAAAATGGTCTACAGTGACCCTCAATTATCTTTAATTATTTATCTCACTTGTCGTAAATTACAGTGGCTGATGTGGCTTCTCAATAACTATATAACAGAAAAATCATCGCGTTTCCGATCTTTACTTCAAGTGGCAAATGTGAACACCATGAGTTTTAATTAACGATCGACACTAGTATTACGCAAAAGGCGGGTTCTGAGTGAAGCTTTATGCGCTGTTATGCGGCATCGCGTGCGTTCATTACCTTGTCGGTGTTTAGGCAGCGTCAGGGCAGCGGCCGGCAGCAAAACTCCCTTCACCTCGCCATCTCGGAAGCAGCTCACTCTAACTTCTCTTTACTACAATTTACCGAAGTTAGTTTTAAAAAAACTATCTTGCTCTGTTTTCATCTGACCAATCAGAATCTCAATGTTAACCTTAAACTCCGCCTACAAAAATTCTGTCTAGCCAATGAGAAACGTTATACTTTTCGTGGTGGGGCAATGTTTTTAAAGTTTGCAACGTAACAGATACGCGAAAAAGTCTCACGCTAAAACCTGCAGCTGGTATGGTCCTTTTTAGCGTTATCGTAAGATCTATACTGTTCTTCTGGAGGGCTCTATCTTTTAACATGGGCTGGTGGTGGTCCTAATGTAACAGAGACGTGAAAAAGTCTCACGCTAAAACGTGCGGGTGGTGTGGCCCTTTTTGTGTTACCGTGAGATCTATACTGTTCTTCTGGAGGGCTGTAGCTTTTAACATGGGCCGGGGGGTGGTCCTTGACGTAACAGAGACGCGAAAAAGTCTCACACTAAAACTTGCACCTGGCGTTGTCCTAGTGGTTAGCTGGCGTCGTGGATGTCCCTTATCGTAGGTCCTTCTAGCTTAACATGGTTTTGCTCTCGGCTTCTGTCCTCGTTTCTCCCCTCGGAACTGCGTCTGTCTCACGGTGGGAAGGTATGACATGCATTTAGGCATTCTTGTGTTAGTCTGTGGTATTCCATTTGCTCACTCGTTACTTGTATTACTTTGATTAATTTAATGTCACGATTTATTCGGAGCTATGTGACATACTACTGGATTTGCTTGTCATGTCAGGGTTTTCATGGAAGGTGTTGTATTTGCCTGACACCTTACACATATGAATCACACTTTCCTCTGCAATAAGCGGACGTCAGCCATTCGCCTTCCAGACCAGTCTTCACATGCTAGTCACATTTCTTATCGCTTGGCAACGTCAGATATTTAAACGACGTGACTGGTTGAACTCAGCCTGTGGGACGACAGGAACACCATTCTGTAATCTCTGAGCTTTCCAACAGGCGGCGCCTGAGATCTCGCTCGCCACGCAATAAGAATGCTTTAATACACTGGCTAAACAAAAAGACGTGTAAAAATATCTGACCTTATCTATTGTTCGTTTACTGCCCAGAGACAAGTAGCCGCCCAGTGCATGGCTGGCAGAAATTTTCTCTAGGCAGTCGATGGGCACGGGATACCATAGGGCACACCTGCGTTTTATGCGCTGCTGCTGTGTGCAAAATTCATTCCGTGTGGCCTGCATTAGGTTTTTTCGATCCTTCTCATTCTTGATAAGTGCCCTACACTTTCGATTCGAGTCATGAGCGGTAGAATTCTCTTGTTCGACGTCTGGGCTCTCTTTAGAAGTTAACTTTTAAGAAAAATAATCGTTGTCCCTTTTGGAAGGAGACTTCGGTAGAGGACGTTTTGTAACGGTGACACCAACTGCAGGCATAAAACTTCTCGCAAGTGAACTAAATGTTGACTGGAGGTGTAAATCAACTGTCTTGATTCTGTTGGGATTTAATAATACACCACTTTGATTCTGAGTCAGTATTCTTGTCATCAGAAGACTATTAAACAGGATCATCAAGAGAGTAACAGAAGAACAGCCTGGTGGAAAACGATCTCTATGCAGTTCATAGTAGTTGAAGAAGTGTCATGATGATCTCTCTATTGGCAAAAGATTCCGGAATAGTCCCCCATTCGGATCTCCGGGAGGGGACTGCCTAGGGGGAGGTTACCATGAGAAAATGATTGAATAATCAACGAAAGGATAATGTTCTACGAGTCGGGGCGTGGAATGTCAGAAGCTTGAACGTGGTAGGGAAACTAGAAAATCTGAAAAGGAAAATGCAAAGGCTCAATCTAGATATAGTAGGGGTCAGTGAAGTGAAGTGGAAGAAAGACAAGGATTTCTGGTCAGATGAGTATCGGGTAATATCAACAGCAACAGAAAGTGGTATAACAGGTGTAGGATTCGTTATGAATAGGAAGGTAGGGCAGAGGGTCTGTTACTGTGAACAGTTCAGTGACCGGGTTGTTCTAATCAGAATCGACAGCAGACCAACACCGACAACGATAGTTCAGGTATACATGCCGACGTCGCAAGATGAAGATGAACAGATAGAGAAAGTGCATGAGGATATTGAAAGGGTAACGCAGTATGTAAAGGGGGACAAAAATCTAATAGTCATGGGCAACTGGAATGCAGTTGTAGGGGAAGGAGTAGAAGAAAAGGTTACAGGAGAATATGCGCTTGGGACAAGGAATGAAGGAGGAGAAAGACTAATTGAGTTCTGTAACAAGTTTCAGCTAGTAATAGCGAATACCCTGTTCAAGAGGAGGAGGTATACTTGGAAAAGGCCGGGAGTTACGGGAAGATTTCAATTAGATTACATCATGGTCAGACAGAGATTCCGAAATCAGATACTGGATTGTAAGGCGTATCCAGGAGCAGATATAGACTTAGATCACAATATAGTAGTGATGAAGAGTAGGCTGACGTTCAAGACATTAGTCAGGAAGAATCAATACGCTAAGAAGTGGGATACGGAAGTTCTAAGGAATGATGAGATACGTTTGAAGTTCTCTAACGCTATAGATACAGCAATAAGGAATAGCGCAGTAGGCAACACAGTTGAAGAGGAATGGACGTCACTAAAAAGGATCATCACAGAAGTTGGGAAGGAAAACATAGTTACAAAGAAGGTAGCTGCGAAGAAACCATGGGTAACAGAAGAAACACTTCAGTTGATTGATGAAAGGAGGAAATACAAACATGTTCCGGGAAAATCAGAAATACAGAAATACAAGTCGCTGAGGAGTGAAATAAATAGGAAATGCAGGGAAGCTAAGACGAAATGGCTGCAGGAAAAATGTGAAGACATCGAAAAAGATATGATTGTCGGAAGGACAGACTCAGCATACAGGAAAGTCAAAACAACCTTTGGTGACATTAAAAGCAACGGTGGTAACGAGAATTTCACTGTTAAATGCAGAGGAGAGAGCAGATAGGTGGAAAGAATACGTTGAAAGCCTCTATGAGGGTGAAGATTTGTCTGATGTGATAGAAGAAGAAACAGGAGTCGATTTAGAAGAGATAGGGGATCCAGTATTAGAATCGGAATTTAAAAGAGCTTTGGAGGACTTACGGTCAAATAAGGCAGAAGGGATAGATAACATTCCATCAGAATTTCTAAAATCATTAGGGGAAGTGGCAACAAAACGACTATTCACGTTGGTGTGTAGAATATATGAGTCTGGCGACATACCATCTGACTTTCGGAAAAGCATCATCCACACAATTCCGAAGACGGGAAGAGCTGACAAGTGCGAGAATTATCGCACAATCAGCTTAACAGCTCATGCATCGAAGCTGCTTACAAGAATAATATACAGAAGAATGGAAAAGAAAATTGAGAATGCGCTAGGTGACGATCAGTTTGTCTTTAGGAAAAGTAAAGGCACGAGAGAGGCAATTCTGACGTTGCGGCTAATAATGGAAGCAAGGCTAAAGAAAAATCAAGGCACGTTCATAGGATTTGTCGACCTGGAAAAAGCGTTCGACAATATATAATGGTGCAAGCTGTTCGAGATACTGAAAAAAGTTGGGGTAAGCTATAGGGAGAGACGGGTCATATACAATATGTACAACAACCAAGAGGGAATAATAAGAGTTGACGATCAAGAACGAAGTGCTCGTATTATGAAGGGTGTAAGACAAGGCTGTAAACTTTCGCCCCTACTCTTCGATCTGTACATCGAGGAAGCAATGATGGAAAACAAAGAAAGGTTCAGGTGTGGAATTAAAATACAAGGTGAAAGGATATCAATGATTCGATTCGCTGATGACATTGCTATCCTGATTGAAAGTGAAGAAGAATTAAATGATCTGCTGAACAAAAAAGGCATTTCTGGCCAAGAGAAGTCTACTAATATCAAATACCGTCCTTAATTTGAGGAAGAAATTTCTGAGGATGTACGTCTGGAGTATAGCATTGTATGGTAGTGAAACATGGACTGTGGGAAAACCGGAACAGAAGAGAATCGAAGCATTTGAGAAGTGGTGCTATAGACGAATGTTGAAAATTAGGTGGACTGATAAGGTACGGAATGAGGAGGTTCTATGCAGAATCGGAGAGGAAAGGAATATGTGGAAAACACTGATAAGGAGAAGGGACAGGATGATAGGACATCTGCTAAGACATGAGGGAATGACTTCCATGGTACTAGAGGGAGCTGTAGAGGGCAAAAACTGTAGAGGAAGACAGAGATTGGAATACGTCAAGCAAATAATTGAGGACGTAGGTTGCAAGTGCTACTCTGAGATGAAGAGGTTAGCACAGGAAAGGAATTCGTGGCGGGCCGCATCAAACCAGTCAGCAGACTGATGACAAAAAAAAAAAAAAAAAAAAAAAAAAAAAAAAAAAAAAAAAAAAAAAAATGCTGTTCATAAGCTTTATTACGCATAGGAATGAACAGAATGTGAGAGAAATAGGTGAAAAGTAATAACTGGACTGAGGTTGGTCACTTCATCGGCACCAAACAAAATATCGAGTTAGTATTAGGAAAATTTTAAATGTTTTGAGGTTAACCGGCATTAATCATCACACATTCTTGATACCGGGTGGTTATAATTAAAGTGCAGCTACCCCCGGAGGATCAGTGAGGACCGTAATTATTGTGTGACAGGCAAATGATTTAATGCGGAACCGATTTACACTGGAAAAAATTGATAAACTTTGGATATTAGGTGCAAATCTGGCGCTGTTAATGAAAGAAAGACGTATAGAAATATTTCTATGTCATGGATTATGAAATGGATGTGGGTAGAAAAGATCAAACGAGTGAAGAAAGCATTATGTTGACTTTATTATTAACCACTGCTCACACAAATTTGTTCAGTGTGAGCACCAGAGACGTCGATTAGCGCTGCATCCGTAAAACGACATGATCGCCAGTTGCTCGCAGCAGTTAGTTCCGGTGGAACCTGAACAACGTTTTCCAGTTCCTGGTCTTCGCAGCAGGTAGAGACCAAAAGTGTCGCTGGTAAACGCGTTCCGTTAGATATCCCCAGGGCCGAAAGTAACTTGGATTCAGATCAGGTGATCTTGCAGGCCGTGTATCTGGAAAACCTCTGGGGATAACACGTCCTTTTAAGGTTTCCACGGAGAGCTGCTCTCCCTAAGCAGGAATCACATCTGTACAGAGAGGTAGCCATAATGTGCAAACATCAAGGTAACGCTAACAGGGCTGGCCGCGGTGGACGATCGGTTCTAGGGTCTTCAGTCCGGAACCGCGCGACCGCTCCGGTCGCAGTTTCGAATCCTGCCTCGGGCATGGATGTGTGTGATGTCCTTAGGTTAGTTAGGTTTATGTAGGTCTAAGTTCTAGGGGCCTTATGACTTCAGATGTTAAGTCCCATAGTGCTCAGAGCCATTTGAACCATTTGAACCAGCTAACAGGCCATACGGAGCGCGCACTGGCTCTTAATGCACAACACGCTGTTTGACAGTATCGGCCTTTCTTTGTATTCATTACACCCTGTAGGGTAAAATGTGCCTCGTCGCTCCATAGAATATTACCCCGCTACATCAGCTTCTGTCCGTCCCAGAAACCGAAGAGCAAATTCAGAATGCGACTGTAGATCATGTGGTTTCAGTTGCTGCACCGTTTGGATCTTGTACGGCTACCAACGTAAAATAGACCGCAAAACGTGCCGTCCTATCGACCATGATATGGACAGTTACTGTGACACGGCACGAGCTATAACACTATTTGGGGCATGTTCTGCATGGTAAATTACAGCAACAGGAACCGCGTCAATACCTTCCACCGGGATGGGACACCTTCCTCTGCCAGGTACCACAGCAAGCTCACCCGTGTTTCCAAAATTTTATTATCATCTTCTTTAAACAATTTAATGACATCGAGCCCTCTCCTCAGACCATCCTCTCAATACAGCACTGTAAATGCGGCCGTTCACATAAAACAGTTTCACTAACAGCACACGGACTCTCTTCTCAACAGCCATACCGTTCACTCACTTTGTGGATTGTCAAATGACAGCGTGGATGTCAAACCGACATACAAACTTTGTATAAAGTCAAATTTGCGCCCGGTGGCCAAAATTGGAATTAATTTCCTTTCCAGTGTAAATTGGTTCCGTATTAACGCATTACCATATCTATCAAGTTTAGTTGCCATTGCAGCCCACAATGGACCCGCACCAGCAGATGCACTAAAATAATAACCACCCGGTACTAAACAGCTCTCCTGTAAGCGTGTCAGATAATGAGTCAGAGTAGTGCGCTGAAATATGAGGGGAACTACGGTCTCTTATTCAGCTGTTTTGGAACAGTTTGAAGTAACTTACATTTGCGTAGTACATCAACGCTGACTTAAATTGTAACTGCACTATAATCTGCTTAAGCCTAACTTCTCTTTTTAAAACTGTATCATAGCACCATAATATGCACACTAGTAAGTGCCTGGAGTCGTCTAGGAACAATTCCGTTCTTTATTCCCGATAACTGGAAGTTTGTCCACGGTGATGCACAGGCCACATGACGTGACGGTGGCTTGCGAAGAGAATCGAAACCACTGAAAATTAAAGCAGAACTTCTGTGAAACAGGCGTTAGAACTGTTATACATTAAAAGATTCGCTGAACTTAAGACAAAGTCACACCTTAGCAAATACAGAGAGATAAGCCAATGTCGTAGCTGAGGAGCCGACGTATTTAACTATTTGCCTTGGGCACGGAATCGATTCCCGGTATCGCCAGGACCAGTCCTCTGCGGGAGAACGGGCACCGGGTTTATCCAGCTTCGTGAAACCTGTTTAGGACTGCTTTCATCGTAACTAGTATGGAGGCATAGGGGAGGGTAATATTATTTTCTGCTGATTTGTGCACACCATAGAGAAAAAGTTGGGGTTGGGTAGGAAGAACTGCTGTAAGTGACTGAAATGTTTGACAAAAAATAAAGTGTCCTGTATCTGTACCCATACAATCAAACTAACTGCATCTAGGAAGAATAATATTGTCAAAATCCCTTTTTAATTTTCATCATTACAGCCTCTGCCCCACCTCTTAATGCACTGGTAGCCTTAAATCAACCGAGTAAGGATCTTATTATGGAGAATGTCCCCCCACCTATATCCTCAGTTGTTTGGACCTAAAAAAAAGGGACTGAATTAAATGGTTGGTATTTGGTCTGCGACCTAAAACGGGAATAGTGTGGAAAAAAATCCTCCCTCTCGTCTACATCTACATCTACATCTACATGACTACTCTGCAATTCACATTTAAGCGCTTGGCAGTGGGTTCATCGAACCACAATCATAGTATCTCTCTACTATTCCACTCCCGAACAGCGAGCGGGAAAAACGAACACCTAAACCTTTCTGTTCGAGCTCTGATTTCTCTTATTTTATTTTGATGATCATTCCTACCTATGTAGGTTGGGCTCAACAAAATATTTTCGCATTCGGAAGAGAAAGTTGGTGACTGAAATTTCGTAAAAAGGTCTCGCCGCGACGAAAAACGTCTATGCTGTAATGACTTCCATCCCAATTCACGTATCATATCTGCCACACTCTCTCCCCTATAACGTGATAATACAAAACGAGCTGCCCTTTTTTGCACCCTTTCGATGTCCTCCGTCAATCCCACCTGGTAAGGATCCCACACCGCGCAGCAATATTCTAACAGAGGACGAACGAGTGTAGTGTAAGCTGTCTCTTTAATGGACTTGTTGCATCTTCTAAGTGTCCTGCCAATGAAACGCAACCTTTGGCTCGCCTTCCCGACAATATTATCTATGTGGTCCTTCCAACTGAAGTTGTTCGTAATTTTAACACCCAGGTACTTAGTTGAATTGACAGCCTTGAGAAATGTACTATTTATCGAGTAATCGAATTCCAACGGATTTCTTTTGGAACTCATGTGGATCATCTCACACTTTTCGTTATTTAGCGTCAACTGCCACCGGACACACCATACAGCAATCTTTTCTAAATCGCTTTGCAACTGATACTGGTCTTCGGATGACTTTACTAGACGATAAATTACAGCATCATCTGCGAACAGTCCAAGAGAACTGCTCAGATTGTCACCCAGGTCATTTATATAGATCAGGAACAGTAGAGGTCCCAGGACGCTTCCCTGGGGAACACCTGATATCACTTCAGTTTTACTTGATGATTTGCCGTCTATTACTACGAACTGCGACCTTCCTGACAGGAAATCAAGAATCCAGTCGCACAACTGAGGCTTTCTTGATACAGTCTGAGCGTTGGAATTCAAACTCCAATGCAAAACATTTCTTTCAGCTTTGAAACAACAATCAGCGAGTTACTACCCGTAGGAGAAGAGATGATCATTTTATTTCAAGGTCTTTTCGTGAATGTAAAATTTTGCAATTCCTAACAAAAAATGGTTCAAATGGCTCTGAGCACTATGGGACTTAACATCTGTGGTCATCAGTCCCCTAGAACTTAGAACTACTTAAACCTACCTAACCTAAGGACATCACACACATCCATGCCCGAGGCAGGATTCGAACCTGCGACCGTAGCGGTCGCGCGGTTCCAGACTGAAGCGCCTAGAACCGCACGGCCAAAGCGGCCGCTCAAGTTCTAACAACCCTACCACAACAAAGGTCAAAGTTTATTAACGATTGCGGTGTTGCTCACGCTGCTAAATACTGAATTTTTGGGCAACAACAGTCATATTATGTGGCAGATATCATTAGAACACAGTTAATAGAGTCATTTCATGTAATAATCAAGAAACTAGGCACTCCCTTTTTGTGTTTCTCACACTGGTCTCGTCGTAAAATCATGGCTCAATCGATGAAAATCTGGGTGGTTATGATTCCAAGCTCGGATGCAAAGAGGCCTAGGTTTTAATCTGCTATATTCAAAAGTTTTGTAGATGCGCTTCTCAAACCATTCTTGGAGATTAAACTTGAAAACATCTTACTCACAGTCACTGTTAAAGTTCACATCTTATAAGCTGACTACGTTATGCGTCTTTCCAACATGATGTCCAACACTTGACCGTCTCAAGGTCCGACTCTCTAACAAGTTAACAACTAACTAACTAATAATCGCTTACTCGCCCAAAAATCAGAGTTACAAGTACTTCAAGGATCATAGTGACAAAAGAAAGAATACATATAAGAATAATATCATTGCAATATAAACATATCGATGTATCACAAATGAAATCAAATCTGAATGTTGTCTCAGAAATATGTTAACTACTTTACAGAAACACAGTAAAATATTACTGGTATCGAGAGGTTCAGGTGAGGTGTCGTAATGGTTGCGTAATTCAACTACCATTACGAAGTGAATATTAACGATGCGAAGTTTTCTCCGTCACAATAGGGCATCTGAACGGCATACGTTAGAACAACTATATTTTTGGGACAAACACGACGGATACTCTTAACTCTAATTCCCTTGAACCACACCCTTTTACGTTTCACCAGCCCACAACATAAAATTTCCGGACAGAGCAACAAACAATATTCGCTAAGTAGAAGAGTGATGCAATTTCCTGCACGTGTAATATCTATACGTCTTAACTACTATAGCTAATTGGAATGAGTTTTTTGCTGCTTTTCAATTTCATTTTAGCATCGAATGACGTATTATATTATCTCTCAAAGGGCGCTACACGAGCGTGGCAAAAAAAAGGAAAATGTAACGCCGTATCATTCGATTTAACCTTTTACCGGTAAAAATGCAATTCGCGCGAATACCAGTCGATTTAGGTAGCGTATTTTGATTAGAGTTTTTTAATATTTGAGAGTGGCGTCGCGTACTGGTGTCCGGTTCGCCGCGCACCTAAGCTCGCTCTAATGGAACGCTGTTCATTGAACGTTGTATTACAAATTTTTAAAACGTTATTTCGGCGGTGTGCGATGATTTAGTGGCGTTTAAAAAAGTTGAAAGGCTTTCCCGGGGCATAACGGTGATGGATGTGCCGAAATGTGTGTATGTTTTGTGTTTGGACAACATCGGGGAAAATCCAGTTTTGCCGGCGGCGCCGCCACACAGCCAAAAAGAGGATTAATTCGCTGTCGCGTCTGCGGGCCCGCTGTGAATCATTGCGCCCTGTGTCAATATTAGGGGGAGTAACGCAGTTATGAAAAGGGGACGCCGGCGCAGCCGCCCCGCCCCGCCCTAAATGGATGAGATTGTCAACCATTGTTAGCAATATCGTTTGTAATTTACTTAATTTAAGTTGCTCCCGCTGTTGTTGTTGTGTAGCGTTCACGGTTTTTATAGCTGTAATAATATTTATTTGTTTCGTCCGCTGCGAGACCTTGTGGGGCAAACGGTAGATTTTGTTCTTACGTCCTCGTGTCGATAAAAAGAGGACTGATGGGTGACGCTCGCTGTGTTAGATAACAGCTTCGTGAACAAGTGAAATTTGTTTGTAGTGTGGCAAAAAAATCACATGTAGTAGATCTGTTAATTTGCCCGTAGCCAGAATAAGCTTATCACTCTTAAGAGTAGAACTTGCAAGGTGGACTGAAGTATCTGCAAGAATGGAAGGAACTCTAGCTTACGTACGAGGCAGATAGGGGAAAGAGAGAGAATTCTCTTCAAGTTTTCTGATTGAAAATAATGTGCATCACTGGCTGCCGTTACTTGAATTAAAATTTTTGTTTTTTTTTCCACTGATGCAAGATTTTAGTTGTGTAACCATATTTAGATCTCTGGAATACATACCAAATGAAGCAGTTGAAGTGCCAAAAACAAAAGAAATGTTGGCTGTTTACTCGATATAAGCAATAAATAATAATTAAATAATAATAAAAATGAAGATTTATATACTGTAATCCGTCAAGCGGAAATATGCGGGTCAAAGTTTAAACTTAAGTTGGTCACACGTTGCGGTGTCCGAGCGGTTATAGGCGCTTCAGTCCGAAACCACGTGGCTGCTACGGTCGCAGGTTCGAATCCTCCCTCGGGCATGGATATGTGTGATGTACTTAGGTCAGTTAGGCTTAAGTAGTTCTAGGTTTTGGGGACTGATGACCTCAGATGTTAAGTCCCATAGTGCTTAGAGCCATTTGAACCATTTTTTTTGTCACACGTTGTTAAAATACAGCGAGTAATAAAATACAGGTAGAAATGTAAACAAGGGATAACATCCTATAGTAAAATACTTTACCATAATACTGGGCTTACATAATCGTGACACCAAGTTCTTCCTGAACAGCTGTGACGTACTACTCACTAGGAAGTCCCCTTGTTGGGAGCCACCAGCGTAGACAACTTTAAAACTGTGGCATCTACCTAAAATGTTGAAAAACAGAGACTGAAACGTAAAATCTGGAGCGCAGTCTTTCTTAAAAAGCCCAAGTGTGAAATAATTCTGTGCCTCTATAGGATCCAAGGCGGAGAATTCTCCAACCTTGGTATAAAACCTTAAAACCGACCACACCCACTTTAAAAAGGCAGTCCTCCGCACGAATCCTATAAGGGTCTCATCGCTCAATGTCGGCTATGAAAGAGCCTTACCATTGCTCGCCAAACAACGGTGTGGTACGCAGCTGTGTATGGCGTGGGCAGTGCTTTATGGTATAAGCGCATCACGAGGCGTCGCCTCGTCGTGTGAAGCGGCAGCTCACCAGCCTCAGCCCAAAGGGTCAGTGTGGGGATGGTCCGAAAGGCCGCACTAGCCAACCGAATTTCTGGATGGTGCACCACGACCAAAAGTTTTAAATAAGAGGATCGTGCAGATCCACACACCGAGCACCAATAATCGGGAAGAGGTGGCACCAATGCCCTGTGAAACTGGAGCAAACAAGTTCGGCCTGCTCCCTATAAAATGTGTCTAGAACATTTTGAAATACCGAATGAGTTTAGGGACCATTTATTCAGATCCATAGGGTGTTGCAACCATGTAAGTTTCGAGTCAAATGTGAGGTGTAGAAACCTCACCGTCTCTTTAAAATTAAGGGCAGTGTCCTTCTTCAACTCAGGAATGTTTGACACCAAACGTGAGCGGTAAAAAAGAGCGCACACAGACATGGAGGGCGAGAATTTAAAGACCCTCTTCTCCGCACATTCACCGAATGTCGCCCGTTGCAACTGACGCGTTGTTGTTTCAGTTCTTGAAGAGGAACAACAAACAAAGAACATTGGACAGGGGACTTAACAGCAGACCTGATACTATTAATAGCTACGGTAAATCCTGTAGCAAAAACAGTCACGCTTAAAACATTACCTTGTGCGACACTACTCTACTACTAAATATGATCAGAAAGGATGTCACCGACTCTGTATCTAAAATAACGGGGTGAGAGAAAGGACCGCGTAAAGATGGAAGGACATCTTCGAAAACTCCGATTCCTTTTTCATCTTTTAACTTATTAGTATTGTGATGGAATCAGTTTGAAATTATTGTACGTACATATGTTCTCCAGTACATTAACTCATATTAACTAAATTTCCGCTTTCTTAGTTAGTGCTCGCACAGCCTCGTTTTTTTCTTTTTTAGCTAAGTCCGTTTCTTCTCAAAATCTATGAATTAATTGATGAATTACAAGTTATTTCGTAAAAATTTAATGTATTGTACCCTCTTAGTAACTAAGTTTCCTAGCTCACAGCTAACTAATCTTGAAAGTTTTCGAACCTAATGTGTTAAATAGACCGATGGAGATAGATCAGCAGTTAAAGCAAAGGGGTAGCTCACCAAAGTCTCATCGCTTATGGGCGGAGTTCAAACGCTCGTCCAGTAAGCTAGATTCTGACTTCCCATGGTCCATCTAAATCGCTTAAGGGGAAAATAATAGGACGGTTTCTTTGCCAGCGACACTGCTCATTTATTCCCCACCCTTTTCAATCCGAGCATGCGCTCACTCTTTAAGGTTCTCGTCCTTGACGCAAAATTTCAAGGTATTTAGTATTCCTTATTTCTTCTTCTTAATTATGAGGATTATCTGAATTTGACTGCCATCGGCAACGTAACTCTCTCCAGTATTTTACGCAGCATCAGTGACGATTTTGTGAGCACGTTCCGTCTTTTTTTCTAACACCCGGTCGTCACTGTCGCCCTTTTGTCCTCCTCGTCGTCAATAAACTGAATCGTAAAACGTGACGTACGTCCATGAAAACATTTTCTGTCATCACTTTTCTGTCTGCAGTGCGAGGGACTGTACCGAATCATATGACCCATTAAATCCTACTACGGAACAACTTCAGTTTCCTAAGTTTTAGACGCAATAATCACTGCCAGTGATAATTGTACTCACTTAAAGGTTTAGTTTAGTTTTAGTTATGTCATGTTCCGTAGATCATTTTCCCGATTATTTTATCGATATAATGTGGAACAGGTCAGATTACAAGATATATATACAAACATGAATAGTGCTAATATTAATATTACTGAAATTTTGGTTCTACACATGCAACTACATTTAGAGGTGCTTTTTTTTACCATTTCTGAAACAGAAACTCGTCCATGGAGTAGAGGGAGTTGTCCAAAAGAAACGATTTTAAGCTAGATTTAAAACTTGATCTGCTGCCTGTCAGACTCTTTATGATAACGGATAGGAAAGGTCATTTTTCCCTCTAGTGTTGTATGTATGAACATCAGTGTTCTTCTCCAATTGAGATGGATTATTTGTAACGAATTTCATTAGAGAATATATGTACTCTGATGGTGCAGTCAAAATACCTAACTCGTTGAAAGGGTCCCTACTGACGTCCTTGGTTGAACACCACTAATTATTCTCACTGCCCTCTTTTGTGCGATCAATACTTTATGTCTAAGTGGTGAGTTAACCCAGAAAACTATTCCATAAGACATTATTGAGTGGAAATATGCAAAGTACGTTAGGAGGCTGATCTGTTTATTACCAAAACTAGCAATTATACGAAGAGCGAAAGAAGCTAAACTTAATTGTTTGAGAAGCTCAGTAATATGGTTCTTCCAGTTCAAGTTGTCATCGATGTGAACACCCAAAAATTTGGAGGAATCTACCCTGTTAACTGAGCCCTGTTCATATACTATGTAAGTAGGCTGTTTAGGTTTTTATATTGGTAACGCCACGTAGCGCTCTGTATGAAAATCACTGGATGTGCTGCGTGCAGTCTGTGGCTGGTTGGCATTGTTGTAATATTCGCTATTGTAGTGTTGGGCAGTTGGCTGTTAACAGCGCGTAGCGTTGCGCAGTTGGAGGTGAGCCGCCAGCAGTGGTGCGTGTGGGGAAGTGAGATGGCGGATTTTTGAGAATGGATAATCTGGAGGTGTGTCCATCAGAAACAATACATTTGTAAGAATGGATGTCATGAACTGCTGTATATATTATGACTATTAAGGTAAATACATTGTTTGTTCTCTATTAAAATCTTTCATTTGCTAACTATGCCTACCAGTAGTTAGTGCCTTCAGTAGTTTCAATCTTTTATTTAGCTGGCAGTAGTGGCGCTCGCTGTATTGCAGTAGTTCGAATAACCAAGATTTTTGTGAGGTAAGTGATTTGTGAAATGTATAGGTTAATATTAGTCAGGGCCATTCTTTTGTAGGGATTATTAAAAGTCAGATTGCGTTGCGCTAAAAATATTGTGTGTCAGTTTAGTGTTGATCAGAATAAGTAAAGAGCGAAATGTCTGAGTACGTTCAGTTCTGCTCAGCTGTTTGAAAATTAAATAATGTAAGAGGTTTATCAGCACAGTAATTCATTAATTTTTCTAAGGGGACGTTACAACTACATAAATTGTCGGTATGACTCTGTTCGGTGTACAGAACTGGATATAGTGAGTTTTTTCAAAATTAAGGGAGAGTCAATTTTCTGAGAACAATTTAATAATTCTTTGAAAGACATCCTTAACAATATCTACAGTTGCTTTTTCTGGAATGGGATTTATTATAACACTCGTGTCATCTGCAAAAAGTACTAGTTCTGCTTGCTGAACATTAAGTGGGAGGCCATTCACATGAATGGGGAACAGCAGAGGACCATTGACTAGAATTTACCACCCTCCCAACATTATTTGTGCTCTTCAGCACAACTTTTTGCTTTCTGTTCATTAGGTATGGTTCAAACCAGCTGTGTGTATAGCCTTCAGTTCTATAAAACCTGAGTTTTTCTAAGAGTGTGACATGATCCACACAGTCAAATGCCTTGGAGAGATCACAAAAAATACCAGCTGGCAATAATTTGTTATTTAGGGCTTGTACTATTTAATGGGTAAATGTGTAGATAGCATTCTCAGTCGAGTAACCTTTCCGGAATCCGAACTGTGACATGCTGAGTAAATTATTTTCACTTAAATGCGAGACTACTCTTGAATACATAACTTTTTCGAATATTGTAGAAAATGAAGTCAGCAACGAGATTGGTCTATAGTTATTTAAGTCACTCTTGTCCGTTCCCTCTCTTATGAAGAGGTTTGACAATTACGTATTTCAATCTGTCTCGAAAAATTCCCTGTGCCAGCGAAGCATTACATACATCGCTAAGGATTCCACTTATTAAAGTAGAACAACACTTCAAAATTCTGTTAGAGACTCCATCAACACCACATGAGCTCTTGTTTTTCAGTATATTTATAATTCCCTTAATTTCAGTGGGGGATATTGGTGCTATTTCTAAAGGCCTAAAGTTATGGGGAATGACATTCTGAATATTGTTTTGTTTCTTCAACTGAACCCTTTTACCCCATTTTTGCTGCTACATTCAGAAAGTGATGCCAATATGCGCGAAGAAAACTACGATCAGATGGCTGAGCCCTTGTCGAAGAAGGGTCATCGGACAGATTCACGTAAACTGCTGATAGAAATCTGGGGTAGATTTATGGAACACGTTTTATACTTAAGTATACGACTTTTTCAGAGAACAAAATTCGCCTCTCTAGGAATCAATATGGATTCCGCTCTTTTCGCAGATAAGACTCACGTGATGTTAGGATTCTGTCTCAGTTAAGAAATATACACGACGTCCTCCTAAGCGTCATCTGCCGAATTTTCTCGGTGTTTCAGCAGATATTTGCAGTTTCGTTTCTGCAATGTATAGCTGGATCCAGCCCAAAAAATAGTGCTCTCGTGTTTTTCATGAGACGTCCAGTGTCGACGGCAAGCATCGGTTTGATTCTCGTTACAGTCAAAATGACTATTAAAGCGGAATGTCACTTGCTCATTTGATAGACTGGCTCTAAATTAGGCTAGTGTGGTAGTTATTAACAGGAAAAACAAAACACGATGAATAACGAGTACTACAATGGCGACAATATCTCTCTGGCCTGCGCTGACTGCAGCCATGCAGCAGCGCTGTTCAGTCGCTCCTGGAATGTTGGTTTTCTTCGTGTTTTACTGTTCCTGTTAATAAACAATGATAAAACAAATATTGAGGTAAAATAATTTTTGACCAGTCTCTCGAACGAACAAGCAGAATTTTGCTTTAAAAGAAATTTCGTTTGTGGTGGGAAACAAACCGATGTTTTCCTTCGACAATGGGTGTCGTATGAGAAGCGTGATGAGTGGTATCTATCTGGGCTTACTCCAGCTTCAAATTTCCGAAAAGAAATTGCAAATGTCCGCCCATAACACCAGAGAACATGTTCTGACGACTCGTACGTGGGAATAACACCAGAGAACATGTTATGACGACTCGTACGTGGGACATCCTGTAGAAAGAAGTTCAGAAGTTCGACGCTTGGTGTAGAGACTGGCAGCTGATCCAAACTGTAAATAAAAGTAACGTACGCATCACAAATAACTCGCAATACCTGTTAATGTTCAATTACGCTATCGGCCATAAATCAATGTAAACAGTAACAACTCTAAAACATGCAGGATTATTCGTCCGGAGCGACACGAAGCAGAACAACTACGTAAAACTACTCACACGAAAAGGAGATACCATGCTGAAATGTATTCGAAGAATTCTAAGGACTCTTAATTCACCCACAAAGCAGGTAGCTTACACTACTCTGTTCTACCGATACTTACCAGATAGAGCAACAGAAGAGATACAGAAGATCTAAAGAAGAGCGGCGTGTGACGTCATGAATACGTTTGGTAAAAGGAAAAGACTCATAGAGGTGTTCAAAAAACCCCAGTGGCAGCCGCTACTATAGAGACGTTGTGAAATTACGTGAAAGGAGATTCTAAGAAGAGTCAGACAATATAAGTTCACTGGATAGGATGAGTCCTTCCAGTCCTCCCTCCCCCCCCCCCCCCTTCCTCCCGTGGAACATCGCCTCAGTTCGGCGGAGTAGAGAATCCAGAAATTTCTTCAGGTATCCATACCCAACTGTAGCCACTCATTGATGATTAGATTCCATTGAGCTACCACACTGCGGGGATCTGATTGCTACGTTTCACATGCTCAATCAAACTGCCCAAACATTTTCTACTGGTAATTTAGCTGTGTTGTCGACGTGCGACAACATGGGTGGGTGTTCATCAAACTGGGAACGTATGCGTGCAGTCCTGGGAATGAGGTTTTTGCATTTTGGACGATGGTATTGCCCATAGGATATCCCATCGTGAAATACAGAAGCAAGAGCAGCACCTGTTCACGCAAAATGTTAAAATCGACATTCAGGTTCATGTTCACGGTAGTCCAATTGAGTGGACCCAGGTCGTGGTATGAATCATTACAGAACCACCTCTTTCCTAAACTGCACCCACCAAACAGTAGGGTGAACGCCTCATTAAGAGAAATGGGCGCGTTCGGTCGCCAGCATCATTTGTAAGGAAGCAGTTAATTACTTATCAGCCCATGCACTTCTACCCCCAGTCTGCTTCTGACCACTTTCTGAGTCCGCTCCCGGTAGCTGAGTGGTCAGCGCGACAGAATGTCAATCCTAAGGGCCCGGGTTAGATTCCCGGCTGGGTCGGAGATTTTCTCCGCTCAGGGACTGGGTGTTAAGTTGTCCTGATCATCATCATTTCATTCCCATCGACGCGCAAGTCGCCGAAGTGGCGTCAAATCGAAAGACTTGCACCTGGCGAACGGTCTACCCGACGGGAGGCCCTAGTCACACGACATTATTATACCACTTTCTGAGTCTGTTGTGCCATTGGAGGTGGTGCTGTGAGAAATGGCGTTTTGTGAGATGCCCCAACTTCAACTGTTAGCTTCGCAGTCTTTAGTAGGAAATTAGATGTTGTACTGGACCTACATCCACCGACAGCATGAGTTCCCTACCGGTCTGAAACCTATTTTCTTTGACGATACGTGACACTACTCTACGTTCACTGTCGGTTAGGATCGTTTTACTACAGTTGTTGTTACGCCGTTGTACATAAGTTGAGCAGTCGGCGTTGATGCAACAGCAAATCGGGTTACTTCATTGACATGGTGGCCAAGAGCAATTGAAAACCCGATAGGTGCTTTCAGCCATTCTGTTCCCTCTCCACGTCGATCCATATTATTGTGCTGAGTCCGATCCATCTTATTGTGCTGAGTTCATACAAGCGACACCACTTCACTACCAGAACTTGCGTCAGCGGTGGATGGTCACGTGACTGTCTGGTACCAGTTCTACACCCATAGAGAGCTCCAAAGTGACCAATGCGCTCTTTTAAAGCTACGACTACCAATTCTGTCCGATAAGCGTGTAATCTCCTCCCTGGAACATCTCACAAAACATGGCTGGAAAATCAAAGAAATTAGAGCTTAAGTGGACACTTGCTGATTGTAATTGTTCCTTTGCACGATTCACGAATTGACGCGTAAGTGAAGAGAAGAGGTAAATACTACTGGCATCCGAAGACCCCTCCGCCACACAGCGAAGAAAATGCCTTACTGTGTACAAATGTAGATCTAATCACTTGAGGCCTCCAACCCAATAATCGCACAGACTTTCATTTTACTTCAGTTCAAATTCAAATGGTTCAAATGGCTCTGAGCACTATGGGACTTAACATCTGTGGTCATCAGTCCCCTAGAACTAAGAACTACTTAAACCAAACTAAGCTAAGGACATCACAAACGTCCACGCCCGAGGCAGGATTTGAACCTGCGACCGTAGCAGTCGCGCGGTTCCAGACTGAGCGCCTAGAGCCGCTAGATCACCGCAGCCGGCTTACTTCAGCCTACCGGGGCCTGTCAGCTGCCCTCTACGGCCGCCTCGTGGGTAGATGCATCTGGTGGTTATCGCCTACACACGATGGTCGCAGCGGTGGGGATAAAACCGACGCCGGCCACGCCCCGTCTGCGTAATTTGTGTAGTACAGTATTTAGAGGCGCCGCCGGCCGTATTTGCGCGGGCAATGGAATGAATACAAACAGCCGTGTTTATTCGTTTGCCCGAATCGCGTCCCGGCAAGAAGCTGAAATATTGTCGAGTTTAAAATTTAAGTATGCAGAGGAGGGCTGACTGATGACTCCAATTAGAGGCCGGCGATCCCAAGAACCGCTATTAAAAGCACCGTTCCGCCCGCTGTAATGCCCGCCGCTGTCCATTAGGGTCGTGTTCACGCAATATGTGAACGTTAATAAAACATTTTTTTCCCGGGCTGTGTTCACTGCCTTTCTTCACAACCGAGCAGACACGTCCGTGAATCTATTAAGCAAATTGCATTAAGCCCGATACAGTATTCAACGTTACAATTTTATAGCTGTCGTGAGATGTGTGTGCGAAGACCTCAAATAATTCGGTGTGTTTCAAGAGACAAACTTCGCGTCTGGTTGTATAGTACTCACTATATTAGGACTTTCTCCTTAGTTATTTCAGGAGTCAGGGACTATATAAATTTCGCGCAAATAATGCCCGTGCTGAAATTAAAAAAAAGGGTCACAGTACTTTTGTCACCTCGAAATTTCAAACGGGAGGCGTCAAACGGAGTCTGGAACTGTGTGTGCTTCCAGCTGGCACTCAATAGCTGGCCAACACTGTGAGAATTCTGAGAACTACATTTGCGATTAAAATGTTTATTGCATAATCTTTGATTTTGAGAGATTCGAATTTGTGCGTTATTCAAAGGTCACACATGGTAACAAAGTTATTCCTGGATGCACAAATAGGAAGGGCAAGACGAGCTGGTTCTGTCTCCTTATCAGCAGGAGAGAATATCCCGAACCTGTTCTTATGGGACTAATGTTTCGGCTGTCATCCACATACAACCTTCCCCGCAAAAACAGCTCCAGATCTGGACGCGTGCCGCCAGCCACAGTCAGATGAGCGCTTAGTACTAGTAAGGGTTCTTCGCCGGCTACGTCGCCAAATAGTGTCCGGCAAACGTCTCGGCGCATTAGGAAAGGGAGGCCATAATGTCACTGCGTCACCGGCGCAATTCGCTGCACGCACACGAAACAAGTCGACCGAGCAGCAGCTAACTGGATCACAATCTTTCAGTGGCCACAATCCCTAGCTACATCTACACGAACGTTCAAAGACGACAAGCAAGCAAAAGAGTTTAGTGTAAGACTACGCTAAGCTCGTGTAAAAACCAAACCAGGAGCAACGCAAAAACTTACGTTTCCGACTACTGCAAGAGTCGTTGCTTCTAGTGCTAATTCCACAGTATCTGAGGCAGTGTTGACCATTACTTTTATATCGACATTGCCTGAAAAACGGAAACATACAAAACAAACAAACTTTCAGTTACATTGCCCGTGCAGAATAAAAACTGTATCGTATACGCGGCGCGGGAATCCAAATAAAGCCGTAACAATGCAGTATATGATTCCAAAGTTCTATCTGATGATACTGCCATATTCTGCACGTTTTGTACAAACATGTCTGTACCTACTGTTTTATAAAAATAGGGTGATTTAAACACATCCATAGTTGCAGTCAATCCTATCTAACTGTGTAAAGTTAATTTTCATTGCTAGCGTAGAACGGATGGAAATGCGACACACGCGAATGGAAATTAACAGCCGCCAGAAAGACTCCGCAGTCAGCGTGTCTTCATAATCACATTTCGTGTGTTTGTTGTAGCGATGAATCTCGGTTGATGGCAGATGAAACGTGAATCAAATCAGAACTTAATGCAAGGTCGCGCCATTAATGTGTTCTATGGCCTGTGGTTTTGCTCATTTTCAGTTTTAATTCTCCTTCATTTACAATCCCAGTATCCGAAGTTATCTTTTTGGAACTGATGCTGCGAGACCTATCGCATATCAGATTACTAATACCGCGTTGCACGTAGCATGATAATACAGTGTCCCGGAATATTTAACGATAATGTGATGTTAATAAATACAATCTTTCTTTTATTTCCTGATTGCAGTATGGTCTGTTACCTGAAAACAGAAAGCAATATTAAAATGTAATGTACGTACAATGTTCAGTTTGAGTGTAATATTCAAATTCTGATATTATAGTTTTCCCACCGTAACACAGATGACTCTATTAGCACATAAATTGTTCAGGATACCGAAACAATTAGGCAGAGGGACGGGAATTTTTCAATATAGTTAACACTCATAACATTTTATTTACATGGATATTTAATTTTTTAATGGAACGGCATTCTCAAGAGTTCTTGTTATGAGTATACATATGTAAAACACTCCAAGGTTTCAGATTAAACTTTTATCGAAAATATCCAACCGCTGTGCTGAGAGTAAGCGCTAGGGTTTCTGTCTTAAAACAGTAACACTGCAGTTCTAATTATTCTTTTTTTAATGGTTTCCAGTTGTCCAGCTATTTGGCCAGTAGCATAGTTACACGTTCATAAATTTCGTTTATACCTTTTCATTATGAACTTAAAGGAAATGTAATATCCGATTACAAGAGATGTTCTCTATTACACCTACAGAATATTTGTAGCTGGAATTACATCGAGTGTGATTGACGACGTGAGGAAGGGTGGGGACAGTGTTAAACATTTGAGCAATGTGCAGTTTAACTCCGATTACATTCTTCACGTTACTCTTACTGGTTGCTGCTTCTTCTTATGTTCTTCCTCCGTGATCCACTGCCCTGTCCCGTTTGCCTTCTAGAAACTGTCATATTTACATCTCTTAACGGATTACAATGTGTGCTGTGCAGGAAACTGTGATCTCGCGTCTAACACATTACACTACCATGTTTGCAAAATCTTTCATTGCAACGAACACCATCTCAGTGTACTGGTTATTCAGGAGCTTATGGATGATATTAAAAATGAACGTCATTCGGTTAAAAATGTTTTAAAATGTTTGTATATGAAAACAGGGAACTCGTGTAAAAACAATCACCCAATTTGCATGTTTTCATATGTCGAATATCTTATTTCCATATCACGAAGAAGTGACACTAGACGTCATGAACGTATGTTGGTTACATGTCCCACGAACTAACAAACCGTGCGAATAAGAAACAAGTATTGAAGCCTGTAGATTAATACGAGTGCCTCAGTAGCGTTTTAGGTTACGCTTATTTTTCCTATCGATTCACAGTTCTAAATATAAAGAGGGGGCTTTTTGTTTTTTCGTTTGTATAACGTTGTTAGTTGCCCTGGGCTTGATATCTGGATGTTAATCACACAATCATCGAAATGAGACAGACGATCGGCACAAAGGGTCATGTAGACACTAGTTAAATCTGTTCTTGTCAGTGCCTGAAGTAATACTATGAGGGAATGAATTTATACCTCAGAAGCCACTTACGATCACGCTGTCTTCTCTGATTGAATGCTTGTTAGAGAACAACAAGGGTTCGCTAAATAGTTACTAAACCAATTCGATACACTGAACATGAGTTAAAAGTAACTAGGACAACAGGTAACGCGATGCGAAAACAAGCAGCCAAAGAAAATAACTTATCACGAGCGACTACATCTCTGCCTAACTTGACTACCATCAACATATCATTCTAATGTAGTTACATATTATCTCAATTACGATTACTTGGAGGGGATAAATCTGCATAAGATTGAATTATCAGACGCGCTGAGGTGAAAGAAATTACGAGGATGAACACCGGATTGCAATTACTTGTTCAAATATGCTGTTTACAGATATTGTGGGACACAGTCCAATTCTTTGTGAAGAGTCACACATACTTCAAGGGCTGGGGGTTCTAATCACCTACGTGAAAGTAGTCTCGTAATTAATTTTAAAATTAGGAAGAAAGATAAGTTACGAAAGGGGATATGAGCTGTCTGCATGCGTTACTTCACACCCGAACAATATGGATACAGAAGTGGGGCTACGCTTTCTACTGAACTACAACGCACACTCGGAAGTCAAACAGACAAAAATACGCAACTCTAAACACCGTGTAAATTATAATTGTATTCTAATAAAACCTCACATTTCCACTCTAGTAATGCCAAACGTGAAAGAACTCAAGGACGGTGTTAACGCGTTGCCCAACCAGTCAAGTAACATGCGAGTTCGTGGAAGACAAGGAGCAAATTTGTACTCACCGCGCAATAGTCTTTGGTTTTAACAGAACTACCACACGATGACACGCATTGACTGACCTGAAAATCTACGAGAACGATCAGGCCTCATTCATTGTGCAGTCGGGACCGCTACGGTCGCAGGTTCGAATCCTACCTCGGGCATGGATGTGTGTGATGTCCTTAGGTTAGTTAGGTTTAAGTAGTTCTAAGTTCTAGGGGACTGATAACCTCAGATGTTAAGTCCCATAGTGCTCAGAACCATTTGAACCGTTTGATTGTGCAGCCTCCACCAAATGAGGGAGTACAAGTCAAGGGTCTATTCTTTACTCACCTTTGTGCGCCGTCCTTGGGTCGTAGCCATAATTACACACGTACCAAACGCAATAACGTATTAACGATGGGTATGGTTCGTTGTCCACCAACCCAAACCCACGTGGGTGGATGAAGACAAAGACCACACAACATTTAGTAAACAAAGTAATTTAACTTCACAACTAAGGAAAAAGAAAAGAGAAAAGCACATAGTGTTATTAAGTCGGCACACTGAATGTGCTGAAGGCATTACGGAGTTACATACACCCTTTGGTTTAAGATGAGCACAAAGAGCCCGTTGTAAACTACGTTCTAACTAGTGTATTAGTCCGCTCCCGGTAGCTGAGTGGTCAGCGTGACAGAATGTCAATCCTAAGGGCCCGGCTTCGATTCCCGGCTGGGTCGGAGATTTTCTCTGCTCAGGGACTGGGTGTTGTGTTGTCCTAATCACCATCACTTCATGCCCATCGACGCGCAAGTCGCCGAAGTGGTGTCAACTCACCAGGCCAACGGTCTACCCGACGGGAGGCTCTCGCCACAAGCCATTATTATATACTAGTGAATTTATGTGAAAAATTACTAAAAGAGACCTGAAAAAGAACGTATTAGTAACCTCAACTGTAATACACATCATGGTGTCATTTCACCATTCAGCCTGAATAAGACGATCACAGATTCCGTGCATTCGCTTACCAAGCCGGTATCCGAATGCCGGAGAGGAGAGCTGTCTGAGCGTCTCTGTGAGCTACCCAGATTGGAGAGGGGGGGGGGGGGGGGGGGGGGAGCGGAGACCCTACCAGCCCTGTAGGCCAATCCTGCTTCGTGGTGTTTTCTGACTTGAACTTCCGCTTTGCCAAAAATTTGCCCCAACTATTAAGTTGGCAACGAAACTCAAATAACTTGTGTATCTTTGAACTGTGACTATTCTGCTCACAAAACTACACAAAAAATAATTCACATCACTGGCAACATTTCAGGAAAAAAGAAAAAGATTTGAATGTGCACAAGAAAATAAAGTACCGCAATTGTCTCCATCCGTTTTGCAAAAAATTCTCGGTAATTGTGCAGACTGTAAACATGACTATTTTGTCATTAATACTAATACCAATGTGTAAGTGAAAGTAATGGGATAGTATTAACAGTATCGTCTCAAGCTTTTACAGCATATACTACAATCAACATTGTTAAATGTGCCGTCTGTCCGGAAGACGAGACACGAAGATGTCTAATCCATTTACCTTCTTAATATAAAAAATAAATCTCTTCTGTTGTCTAGAAACAATCATTTTTGTGAGATGTGCTGTGGTGTGTTAACAACCTTTCTGTTTTAACTCTTATCTTTTTCCCTTGCAATAGTAGCTTCACTTAATATTTTGGTTGGTTTAACTGAGATCAGTCCTCACGCTATTTGCTTTATAGGCGGTTGTGAGTTTTTGTGAGGCCAGTTTTATGCTGTGAGTCGTCGTGTACGACGTATGATTATGTAAACATTTTGTAATTTTGAGGACTTTCAATACATCCAAAGGAGAGATGAACTACTTGTTCATTATGTGATAATGGTCACAACTACCGAACCGGATAAAGAACAAAGAATAAATGGTACAGATGCAGTTCTTCCAGTATGTAGGAAAGGTGAACCAGATTTTCCGGGAGGGATCGTAGTGGTGTTAGCAGACACAAGTCGATGTATTACATAAAACAATAAGCTGCCTACGAACTATTGATAGGAGCACGCGGATCGGTGGACTTACATTAATAGCTGGATGTTTGTACCGACCTCTAGATTCAAACACATCAGACGTAGTCATTCAAATACAGTCAAAACTAGACAGTACGCAAACAATCCGAGTATATGGTTTCAGCAGGTGGTGACTAACATGCCCAATACAACCTGGAAAAGCAGAGTTACGCTATTATTTGTTCATGAGACCCAGAAAATATTAGATACAGGCTCCTAGGTAGATGCAATTTTTCTTGACTTCCGGAGGGCGTTCGATACAGTTCCGCACTGTCGCCTAATAAAGTAAAAGCCTACGGAATATCAGACCAGCTGTGTGGCTGGACTGAAGAGTTTTTAGCAAACAGAACACAGCATGTTGTTCTCAATAGAGAGACGTCTACAGACGTTGAAGTAACCTCTGGCGTGCCACAGGGGAGTGTTATGGGACAATTGCTATTCACAATATATATAAATGACCTGGTGTATAGTGTCGGAAGTTCCATACGGCTTTCGCGGATGATGCTGCAGTATACAGGGAAGTTGCAGCATTAGATTTGCAGCGAAATGCAGGAAGATCTGCAGCGGATAGGACTTGGTGCAGGGAGTGGCAAATGACCGTTAACGTAGACAAATGTAATGTATTGCGAATACATAGAAAGAGGGATCCTTTATTGTATGATTATATGATAACGGAACAAACACTGGTAGCATTTACTTCTGTAAAATATCTTGGAGTATGCGCAGGGAACGATTTGAAGTGGAATGATTATATAAAATTAATTGTTGGTAAGGCGGGTGCCAGGTTGAGATTCATTGGGAGAGTCCTTAGAAAATGTAGTCCATCAACAAAGGAGGTGGCTTACAAAACACTCGTTCGACCTATACTTGAGTATTGCTCATCAGTGTGGGATCCGTACCAGGTCGGGTTGACGGAGGAGATAGAGAAGATCCAAAGAGGGGTGCGTTTCTGGATGAGGTATCGAATATATTGCTTCCCCCTACTTATACCTCCAGAGGAGATCACGATTATAAAATTAGAGAGATTCGAGCGCGCACGGAGGCTTTCCGGCAGTCGTTCTTCCCGCGAACCATACGCGACTGGAACAGGAAAGGGAGTTAATGACAGTGGCACGTAAAGAGCCCTCCGCCCCACACCGTTGGGTGGTTTGCGGAGTATAAATGTAGATGTAGATCGGCGGTAAGGACACAGTCTCGCCAAGTAGTGTTAAAACATCGTCCGACAACTACTTCAAACAACTATTCTAGAGCCCACATCCAAAAGAAAGGATGATTAAAGGTTGGATTCTGTCGACAACGCGGCCATTAGAGGCGGAACATAACCTCCGATTACGAGAGGTTGTGGGAAAGGAAACCGGCCGTGCTCTTTGAAAGGAACCAACTTGGCATTTACCTGCAAATACTCGGATGAGGATTTAAACTGTCATCCCCCCGAATACGAGTCCAGCGTACTAACTACTTCCCCACCTTGCTCGATGCCCCAGACGAGTTAAGTATTTCAGATCATCTCACTACAAACAGACTTGATCTTTCGTAGAATCTTCAGTGAGGGAAGCGTCACCGACAGTGATACTATTGCAGTGATGATGGTTACCGAAAGCAAAAATGTAATGTAGAAAGCTAACAGAGTATATGGCCAAACTGATGCAGGTACTATCAGCTTCCTTAAAAGACGAAATGGGAATATTGTTCAGATCTGGAAAACACAGAACAATTGTGGTTAATCCTGAAAGATGTTATAATCGTAAAGTGTAATCCAGATAAACACGTACGGTGCAACAAAAGAGACACTTTCGTTTAACGGTAACATGGCAAGAATCTGCAAAAGCAGAGTACTACATTCTCGCTACAAAAGATGGCAAGGAAAGGGCTAGTGAAGTCTTAACAACAACTTGTGCATCCACAATAAGGGTCAGTTTGATGCTCAAAATAATTATCAGAGTCAGATCTTGGCAAGAATTGAATTACAAGATCATAAAAAGTTCTAGTCATAAATTAAGTCAGCTGCTCCAAAATTTCATTTCAGTCTCTCATTGCACTGCCTGATGTCAAAACTGAAGAAAGCAGATGTTGTTGTTGTTGTGGTCTTCAGTGCTGAGACTGGTTTGATGCAGCTCTCCATACTACTCTATCCTGTGCAAGCCTCTTCATCTCCCAGAACCTAATGCAACCTACATCCTTCTGAATCTGCTTAGTGTATTCATCTCTTGGTCTCCCTCTACGATTTTCACCTACGCGCTGCCCTCCAATACTAAACTGGTGATCCCTTGATTCTTCAGAACATGTCCTACCAACAGATCCCTTCTTCTAGTCAAGTTGTGCCACAAACTCCTCTTCTCCCCAGTTCTATTCAATACCTCCTCATTAGTTATGTGATCTATCTGTCTAATCTTCAGCATTCTTCTGTAGCACCACATATCGAAAGCGTCTATTCTCTTCTTGTCCAAGCTATTTATCGTCCACGTTTTCACTTCCATACATGGCCACACTCCATACAAATACTTTCAGAAACGACTTCCTGACACGTAAATCTATACTTGATGTTCTAGGGGACTGATGACCACAGATGTTAAGTCCCATAGTGCTCAGAGCCATTTGAACCATTTTTCTTATTTTCGTTTCATCGCAATTAGGCCGTGGACCTAGGAACATTTTCCCTGACTAACGTTCGGCTTCCAACGCTGAAGGCATAATTATACGCTATAAGGACTCCGAAAGCAGTTACTGTCTCAAATGAGTTCAGCAAGCAGAACTGTTTGCTCCTATCCACGCAAAGGTCGTTTGTTACAACAGACTCCTACCTTAGAACGCGGTATTGCGTCGACGTATGTTATGAAGCTTTTTGTGGGGAAGAGTTTGGCACTGTTTACCTTCTTTAGCACAAGGCCCACATCTTGCCTAATTTAAGTTCTTCTTATTTTTAGTTGAAGTTGTTTTTATGATTTTCTATTTCTGCGTGTCCTGGCTACGTAACGATTTCGTAAAAACAGTCACAGATCGCATCAGCTGATTACAAAAAAGGGGCACGATACACTGTGATCCAAAGTTATGACTCCCCTTGAAGAAAACGATCTGTTGATATACAGGCAGCATGGATGCGGAAAATATCGTTCTCGTGAAATATAACTAGCTTTTTATATACACGAAATAATAAGTGCTGTCGACTGGGAATCTCAAGCTGATTCTATATTTCTCGATTTCCAAGAGGGTTTCCACTCTGTTCTTCACAAGTGACTTCTAATCAGTTTTGCGCGTCCCAGCTGTGCGAACGGATTCGTAATTTCACGTCAGAAAGATCACAGTACGTAGTAATGGATGGAAAATTACCTGTTGAGAACACAAGTGGTATCTGTGTTTCCGCCAAGAACATGTTAGGGTCCTCTGCTACTCTTAATCTATATAAACGGGTTAGGAGACAATCTGAGCATTTCTTAGATTGTTTGCAGATGACCCTGTCGTTTAGTGTCTATTATTAAAGTTATCATAATATCAAAACGAATTGTAAAATCTACATCAACATCTAAAGCTACATGATTACTCTGGAATTTATAATTACGCGCCTTAGCTGAGGTTTCATCGAACCACCTTCAAGCTATTTCTGTACTGTTCCATTCTTGAACAGTATCGGGAAAAACGAACACTTTAAATCTTTCCGTGTGCGCCCTGACTTCTCTTATTGTATCGCGATGACTATTTCTCCCTATTTAGGTGGTCACCAACAAAATATTTTCACATTCGGATGGGAAAACTAGTGATAGAAATTTTGTGATGAGATGCTGCTGCAACGAGAAACGCCTTTATTTTAATGACTGACACTCCAAAACGTTTGTTATAGCTGTAGCATTCTCTCCACTGTTTCGCGATAATGTGAAAAGAGCTGCCATTCTTTGAACTTTTTCAGTGTCATCTGTTAATCGTATTTGATGCTGATCCCACTCCGCGCAGCAGTAATCCAGCGCTGTAGACCGCCCGTGAACTCCACACACACACATACACACACACACACACACACACACACACACACAACACTCTAAAGGAGGACGCAAAAGCGTAGTGTAGGCTGTCTCTTTATAGATCAGTTGTATCTTCTAAGTGTTCTACCAATAAATCGCAGTGTTTGGTTCGCTTTCCCCACAAAATTATCTATGTGTTTTACAAAGTACATAGCACTGTTCCGTCTGTGATACTGTTATTTATTCTGCTGCCATTTTCGATCTTAAACAATCTTCAATTGCAGCCGTACAACATACAAAATTGAACACTCTGACAATGTGTTACGGAATGAGATCAGAACAGAAGATAACGTTGAATCAATGGGAATACAAAAATTACCGCAGATTTATCACGTGTCATATATGCTTTGACATATGTTACTACTGAAAACCATAGTTATCAATAAAAATGATAATTGGAAAAATTGTAGCAAGATTACAGTACGATAGCCCATTGACAAAAGGACAAACCTGATGTATAACAATACAAGTCAAAGAACTTTAAAGTTAAATATGACAGTTTGACCACATCCAAAAAAGTTTCCATTAAACGCTTATGTGTTAATCAGATTACAAAATTGAAATAGTAATAATTCTACATTCGACTGATATTACACAAAACCATTAAAAATAAACGTAAAGTAAAGGTATAACAGGAAAGATGAATGTAAGAATATATAGCATTTTATAATTCAGTCAAAGATGTAAGTATGTCAGTTACAAGCTACAGATCAGCCCATAAAATTACAATCACTCAAGCCATATATGACGAAAACGCACATTAAAGTAAATTAATACTAAGGAAATACAATTTCTAGGAGTGGAGGAAAACAAAAGAAATGTAGAATATGTAGATATAAAAAAACTAAAATTTTATGCATATACCACAATCCAACCATTTTTTTGCGAAGAAACATGGTATACATCTAAACGGTTACACATTAGTTAGAATAATATGTCAGCCAGTGTCTACACAGTCACAAAATATAATTGTAATACTATTTATCATACAGATAAAGATCAGTAAAGAATATTTATTTGAAAAAGTAATACTATAATTTCATTTCAAACTGAAGACAATTTACAGTAATAATTACACCACAATCACCACAATATTCATCAAGAATCAGTTTATGACCAGTCAGACATGTACAAAATTAGTTGTTTGCAATGTGGCAAAAAAAAAAAAAAAAAAGGTTCAAATGGCTCTGAGCACTATAGGACTTAACATCTATGGTCATCAGTCCCCTAGAACTTAGAACTACGTAAACCTAAATAACCTAAGGACAACACACAACACCCAGCCATCACGAGGCAGAGAAAATCCCTGACCCCGCCGGGAATCGAACCCGGGAACCCGGGCGCTGGAAGCGAGAACGCTACCGCACCACGAGATGCGGGCTGCAATGTGGCAAAGATGAATATTGGCCAAACAGGAAAAAATTAAGAATTAGATTTAATGAACATTCCTATCCTCTGCACTAAGTATGCATTTAAGATCACACAATCAAATACTGGATAGAATTGATGATCAGATGGAAACGTTGCAAAGAGCTGTTTCTAGAAGAAACAGAGATTATTGTAAATAGGATTATTTATCCAGAAAAAGTTCTCAATGCGCAGATGGATCTCAAAAACAAAAAGTTCTGAAATAATTTCATTGACAGCTTCAAATATTTGAATGGACCTTCTTAAAATACAGCTCCCCTTAATTATGCCCCTCGGTTTTTACTTCAACTGTCCTTCCCCCCCCCCCCCCCCCCCCTCTTGCCATTATCGACTTTCTTCTTCTTATCCTACATGACTTCTTTACATATAAGTTTTATACTTTGAATTTTTATCATACCATATCTTTTTATTAGTTTTTATCTGTATGATAAATGGAATTTCAATCACATTTTGTGATTGTGTAGACACTGGATCACATATTTTTCTAACGCAATCAGCTGGTGGAGCTCAAAAACAAAATCTGATTTGATCCATTATAAATGGTTTTTGAAAGCGTGCGACTGAAGAAACAATAGGTTTGTTTACAAATAAATAAATCTTCTGCTACAAGTCACGATTTTTCTTTTACTCTTCGCAAGACGCGTTTCGAGAAATAATTCCCATTTTCAAGTGCGTTTTTTGTTTTTATGAAGCCATTTCTTTTGATGTTGTCAGTGTGTGTGAGTCTGCTTCATTTAGTTGACTTTTACTGTAATACGTAAGAAACAGGCGATTTTTTTAGTTGGGTATCTATTCTTTTTGTGAAGTTAGTCGCTAAAATTTAGAAGAATTTGTACTTACAGTTTTTAATGGTCCATTTGTGCGGAGTCTCACACAAACTTAACATCACACACAACTTGTACATTTTACACATCGAAAACATCTTTTATAAACAAAAGAGTTACAAAGATCTTCTTACAGGTAGTCCACAGAGATAACATTGTAGGTCTTCCACAGATTATGATATCTTTTTGTACAGAGGTTATTTATATTAACAATTTGGCTCATAAATTACTTATATTGATTTTACAATTATACTTATTTCTATGTTTTTCTATTTTTATTTAAGTATATTATCGAAACATCTGAAGAAATTCACTGAATCACATTCAAGTTTTGCATTTAATATTTTATCTTCATATTTTCTGTAATGTGAATATATCTCCTGTTCTTAAAGCAAATCCATTTTATGTACTTTATTTAGTCAGTGGAGTACTTTGATATTTTGCTCTGTTTTTCAAATGGGTGTCCTTTATTATGTATGTGTGTTGCTATTGCTGATGTATGTGTTTGTTGTGTGTGTATGCTCTAATGTGCTCTGTGTACCTGGTGTTGATATTTCGGCCTGTTTGTCCTAGGCAGAACTTGGAGCATTCCTGGCATGTTTCCTTGTATATTCCAGAGTCTGAATATGGATCATGATTACGCTTTATATTATGTATTAGTTTTTGCTGTAGTTTACTAGATGTAGAAAGTCCAATTTTTACTCTGTGATTTTTGAAAATATTTGCAATCTTCTGTGATAATTTGCCTATGTATATGCTAGATATACTTTTGTTTTTCTCTTTTTCTTCTGTGGTGCAGTTTGTACCTGGGTTTTTGTTCTGTTTGTCTAAGATTGTCTCAAGCATGGAAGCATTGTAACCATTGGCAACTGCAATCTTTTTCACTGTGTTTATTTCTTGTTGTATATTTTCTTGGCTCAATGGTATTTTTGTTGCCCCTTGCAGCATTGACCTGTGTGCTGCCTGTTTATGGATACTTGCGTGTCATGTGGTTGCAGGGATTGTGGTGTCAGTCATTGTGTTTTTCCAATAAATTTTGAATGTGCTTGTGTTGTTGTGTCTTGTAATATTTAGGTCTAGAAAGTTGATACTTTTATTGTGCTCATGTTCTACTATAAATTTGATTTTCTCATTTTGATTATTGAAATGATTTAGAATGTCTGTGATGTCTTTGGTATCCCCTTTCATTAACAGTAGTGTGTCATCTACATATCTCCTATAAAATTCTATTTTCTTTAGGCAAGGTTCTTGGCTGTCAAATAATTTTTGTTCTAACAAGGAGCCGGAACGAGCGTGGGGTCGGGGATTTGTCCGAAATTTTGTGTGGTGAAAGAGGACCCGCAACACCTCACGTGGTTAACATATTAGGGCGCACTACCCGGAAAATATCGATCCAAGGTTTCTTAGGTGCCTTATGAGTATAAAATATTAGTCCATTGCCGATCCGCCGTCTGGCCTAGATGTTTAGAGCTCGGGATCTTACGCCAGAGGTCTCGGGTTCAATTCCTCCTCTTCCATTGGGCAGAACCAAAGAAGAAGGAATCGCTGAAGCAACTACCGAAAGGATGATATCTGTCAAACTCCACCAGGACGCATCAGTGACCTCATGTGATAGAGCGATTGGAATAGCAACTGAGGAAAAGACATCCCAATTCACATCAGAAGTCTTAAAGGCCCACCTGGGATGGAGTCCAAACGAGTGGTGATGGAGAAAAGACATGACGATCGGAAAATGATCAGTATCATACAAATCGTCGTGAACTCCCTACTGAATGGGTTGGAGGAATCAAGGCCTGCAAATGGGAAGAGCAATGGCTGAGAAAAAGCTGTGCACTATGCTAAATTGTGTGAGACCTCCAGTGTTGAGAATGCAGAGATCAAGCCCTGCCAGCAGGTCTTCAATGATCCTGCAACATCCAGTGGTCACAGTACCACCCCACAGACAGTTGTGGGACCAGAAAAAGCTAAACTATGTGGAAGAATGGAACACGAGACACAAGAATGAAAGGGAATAGTGGAACCAAGGGAATTAGAGGGTCGTCACAAAGGGAAACATGTTACATTGTTCAATCTGGTCTTGGGCGTGTTTTAAAGGTTTCTGAGGGCAAATCATCCTTTTAGTGTCGCCTGTAATGCATTTGTTAACAGTGATATCAGATCCAATTATTGGTGCCATTTTAAAACTTTTTAATCTTGAATTATAATGTAAACACGTTTGAAATTAAGTTGATGCATTAATCAGTGGTGCTTTAAATATCGGTTTGATATCAACCTGTCTGGCCTTTTATTGGCGCATTTTTTTCATTTTTATGGCATTTGATGTATGCGTAGGCAGTCTGATAACAATTCGCATTTGTTTAACTGAATAATTCTACCAGTGTGCGCATTATGTAAATTTTTTGTGTTAAATAATTTTGATCGAGTGGGCTCACTCAATTACCAATCTCCGAATCCCCGAGTCTTATAACATATCAGGTTTCGTCATTAAGAAGTTACGATGAGGCTGTGGACCCATACATGAAGAAATTAATGTTGCTCTTTTACTTCTCTGGCTCTGAAAGTTTGTTCACTGCCGTATATTCACTAAATGTAGTACTGTCCATTCACGGTCAAATTTCAAACAAGGAGAATGTGTTTCAGGGCGTTCAAACCGGACACCGTTTATATTATATATTCATAGGTTCAAGTCATAAGGCACTGGCCGCTTTTGGTGTGTGTGTGTGTGTGTGTGTGTGTGTGTGTGTGTGCATGCGTGAGAGAGCCAGAGAGAGAGAGAGAGAGAGAGAGAGAGAGAGAGAGCGAGAGAGAGAGAGACATAGCCGCAGGATGGAAGCAGCACCGCCATGCACACGTTACCGGTGCCTGGCGCGAGCGCTGACAGCCCGGCTGTGTGCATGTGCATGTGCAGTGTTTTGTAAATTAGACCGGCTGGCAATGCGGCGCTGCCACGCCACAGTTAATTACGGCGCGCAGCAGATAATGCGACACTCGTTCGCCGCCCAATTGCAGTGACTATGATGCCATTGCAGCGATATGTTATCTAAAGATAAGTTTAAAATTACTCCAATCATTTCTGCTGCAGCGCCTGATTTACGGTCGCCGAGCTGCATAATTGCATAAACGGCCGAGCGCGTTTTGATCACAATGTGGCGATAAACCGGTTTGTCCAAAATTTAACAGCTGTAATTTTCAACGTTCCGTGGGGACTCAGTAAAACTACTGGCGTAATATAGTGATCCCACAAATTAGGAGCTACGCCAGGTAACTAAAATCATTACTTATATCAACATTGCATAGGTCTTTTTATAATATTCTGTCCAAAAAAGGATGGCAACTCACCTGAATAATTGTAGAATGAAGGCTTTCACGACCGGGTGACATGGCTGTTGATATACTTTCCAGGATGTGAGGTCGTGGTCCAAGAACTTTTCTGCTCCTTACGTTTCGTCCAGGACTGCGCTGGACGAAACGTAAGGAGCAGAAAAGTTCTTGGACCACGACCTCACATCCCGGAAAGTATATCAACAGTCACCTGAATAACCAATTATTTTAGATATAACTGCGCTTATATTATTTTATTTGTATGTGTACACATTTAAGAGAACTTTCTGAAGAATCAGTGATGAAGAAACTGGCATATTGAACTATTGAGGAATGATGAGACACGTTTAAAGTTAGCTACAGATGTGGATACTGCGATAAGGAATACCAGTGCAGGCAGCTCACTTCAACGGTAATCACAGATGTTGGACTTGACTTCCTACGTTTGATCACATAGGTACAAGGAAGGCAACTGCGAAGAAACCTTGGGTAACAGAAGAAACACTTGAGTTGATCGACGTAAGAAAACACTGTAAAATATTCAGGAGAGGCAGGAATACAGCAACGCAAATCGCTTAGGAAAGAAATAAATAGGATCTACAGGGCAGACAAGACCAAATGGTTGCAGGAAAAATATGAAGAAATCGAAAAACATGTGATCGGGGGCGGGGGGGGGGGGATGGGGGGGGGGGGGACGAGGGATGGGTAACTCTACGTGTAGAAAAGGCAAAACAACCTTCCGTGAAATTAAAAGTAAGAGTGGTAACATTAAGAGTTCAATGGCAATGCCACTGTTAAAAACAAAAGGAAACAAAGGAAAAGGCGGATAGATCGATAGAGTGCATCGGAGGCCTCTATGGCGGCAAGTGGAAGCAGAGTTCGATATATAAGACATAGAACGTCCAGTATTACACACAAAATTTAAAAGAGGTTTGAAAGACTTGAGATTAAATAAGGCGGAAAGTATAGACAACGCTCCACCGGAATTTCCAAAATAATTGGGAAAGTGGCAACCAAAGTTGGTGCGCAAATCAGACTTTCGGAAAAATATCTTGCGTATAATTCCGAAGATACCAAGCGCTGATCAGTGCGGGAAATATGGTACGATCAGCTGAGCAACATATGCATCCAAACTGCTGACAAGAATAACATACAGAGGAATGGAAAGGAAAACTGAGGATCTGTTAGATGACGATCAGTTTGGCTTCAGTACAGATAAAGGCACCAGAGAGACGGTTCTGACGTTGCACTTGATAATGTAAGCAAGACGGGCACGTTCAATGGGTATGTTGACCCAGAAAACCGCTCAACAGTGTAGAATGGTACGAAATGATCGAAACTGTGAGAAAAATAGGACCAAGCTACAGGGAAAAGCAGGTAATATACAGTATGTACATCCAAACCGTCATCGAACCCATCGTTCTACCATTCCTAGACCGGCAAGGGAACTTGCTGTTCCAACAGGACAATGCACGTCCGCATGTATCCCGTGCCACCGAACGTGCTCTAGAAGGTGTAAGTCAACTACCCTGGCCAACAAGATCTCCGGATCTGTCCCCCATTGAGCATGTTTGTAACTGGATGAAGCGTCGTCTCACGCGGTCTGCACGTCCAGCACGAACGCTGGTCCAACTGAGGCGCCAGGTGGAAATGGCATGGCAAGCCGTTCCACAGGACTACATCCAGCATCTCTACGATCGTCTCCATGGGAGAATAGCAGCCTGCATTGCTGCGAAAGGTGGATATACACTGTACTAGTGCCGACATTGTGCATGTTCTGTTGCCTGTGTCTATGTGTCTGTGGTTCTGTCAGTGTGATCATGTGATGTACCTGACCCCAGGAATGTGTCAATATAGTTTCCCCATCCTGGGACAATGAATTCACGGTGTTCTTATTTTAATTTCCAGGAGTGTATAAACTGATTTATTTCTTTTTATTTAAATTATCTTTTATATATATATATATATATATATATATATATATATATATCACCAGTTGTCGTATGATTATTAAAGGATTATAATTAATGTTAGTCTGGTTGAGAATTTGGTAAGCTAGACTGGATAGCTGGTGAAACAGTTGTGCAGTAATACAATGTTAACTTCCTGAGATAGCTCACAGCTTTTAACCCGCTTTTATTGTCTATCAGCACCGCTTTCATAACAAATTACTGCAACAATGTTACAACTAAACGGAAAATACCTTATTAGATGTTTTTACCGAGCCTTAAACTTATCATTAGAAATTGTTGTATTTTATTCACTAGTATCCACTTCTCGCAATGCACTTCGAAAACGAAAATAATCGAAAAACTGTTTGTTATTCAGCGGAAGTGTCGACATATGAGTTGAGAAGAAGAGGAAAGAAGGCAAACTTATCTTCACTAGTGTGAAAAATAAAGTTAAACTATTCGTTTTTTATTTATTTGTAGATAAATTTCTCCAGTCTTCGAACACATTTATGACTCTGCTTTCAGTACTGTACCATGTCTCTACGGGAACCAAAACTAAATATCGCAAGCCATTGATTAACAGGTGCAAAGTGCAGTAACTCATTTATGGAATATTCCACCGGATGTTGGAGTAACAGAGATACATTAAAAACTTGAATACACAGAAATTGCGTTCCATAATAATATTTATTTAATAGCTCGTTATGAACGGGCTTTCGGATCCCTAGTCTATCGCCAGATAACTTTTATTAAACAGATAGCGCACACTGCTTTACGAGATTTCTTAGCTGTGCAAAGATTGTTTTTCCTAGCTATGTGACGTTTTATGACATAAATCGTTACAAATACACAAGTATAATGTAATACCCAAAGAGCTCTGAAAAAATAAATCTTATATTAAAGTGTACTCAAAGATTAAAAGTACAATTACGTATCAGCCAAAAACGTTGTGGAAGTGAATAATGATACGCATTAGTATGTTATATGGACAAATTGGTGTATGTGACGAACGAGACGAAGAAAAGGGGGCGGAGGCAGTGGATACAAAGGAATCTGTGGAGTGTGAGTGTAGAAAAGTTGTAATAAGCATTTTATCTAATGGTGACAATAATACTAACTGGCTGCTGTTTATGAAACCGTATTTGGTTTTTAAGTTTCAGACCAGGATTCCTTGCCCAATGTTTATTAACCGACAGAATTTCGAGTAATATTTGTTTACACTGAGACATGCTTCAAGTAAAATTATTTCCAATTTCAACGTATTCGTAACAGGACTCTTAACAGTCACTCACATGGGTTAGCAACGGATTCCACTTATAAAACTATACCCCAACAGACCAAATAGTCCTAGTACAGGTGAAGCCGTGTATATACACTGGGAATTGTGCATATAGTATACACCTGTCATATAATATTACCTCTTTTACGGAGATGGTGATGTATGACTAATGAATATGGAAATAAAATTATTGGTTCCTTTTTCAAAGTTTTCTAGCTGTTAGAAAAAATATCAGTAAAATGGAATAGTACTGAATCTAGTTCCCTCTGTACCAAGTTCATTAAGCGGTTTGTCTAATTGATTTATAGTCACCAGCCTATCTAGGCAGAGGCATGGTTACGTTTCAGAAAGGTAGAGGCAATAAATTTGCCCTACTTTCCTGATTTTCCCTAACATAACTTCATAAATAAATATAATTTTTCAGGATATGGTTTTGAGAAAGACACAGGAATATTTTAGCTAATACACCCACATACATATATAGTTTTGATCTAGAAAGGTCACGAATTTTTAATCATCACTATGTGCTAAAAATGTTTGGCCAGTGTGGACTTCCATGCTCGCTTTTTGTATAACGAAAGAGTTCAATACTTAAATATCCTACATTACATTAATACTTCTTCCATAAATGATGAATATGACATTTTGTAATGATGTGGAATGTCTCAGTTTAACAGAAGTTTTTTTTACACAATATAATTAATTTTTTAATTTTAATTTTTTAATTTGTTTACAGTTACTACTTTATATCTGAAAATTCATCTATTGAGAAGAAGCCCATTTACTTCGTTTTTAAATGTTGATTGGCTGTCTGTCACACTTTTAATGCTATTTGGCAAATTACCAAAGATTTTTGTGGCAGCATAGTTTGCTCCTTTCTGTACCCCAGAATAGTGAAAATCATCCTTTCTTCAAGTGTGTAGCTATATATTCACTATTATTTTTGAATTGGGATGAGTAATAACAAATTTCATAAGTGAATATACGTATTGCGAAGGTACTGTGAATATCCCGAGTTCCTTAAACAAATGACTGCAAGGTGATCTTGGGTGGGTCCAGCTATTATTCTGGTCACACGCTTTTGTACAACAAATACTTTTTCTCTTAATGATGAATTACTACAAAATATGATGCCATTGGAGACAGTCAATGAAAATTAGCATGGTAGACTAATTTACTGATATTTCTTATCGCCAAAAGAATATCAATAATACAAGTTGTTGAACCTGCCCGTTTCAGCAGATCATCATTGTGTTTGTTGCAATTCAGTTTCTCATCAATGCACATACCTAGAAATTTTGAATGTTCTGCCCTAGCAACAGGCCTCTGTTCAAAGTCTATATTTAACAATGGTGTTATACCATTTACTGTACAGAGTTATATATACTGTGTTTTCTCTTAATTTAGTAGAGCCCCATTGCAGAGAACCACTAAATAATTTTTTGAAACTGTTATTTACAACTTCCTCAGCTGACTCTTGTTTTTCAGATGTGATTTCTATACTTGTACCATCAGCAATAAGAACTAGCTTTGCATCTTTATAAATATAGAGTTCAAATGGCTCTGAGCACTATGGGACTCAACTGCTGTGGTTATTAGTCCCCTAGAACTTAGAACTACTTAAACCTAACTAACCTAAGGACATCACACACATCCATGCCCGAGGCAGGATTCGAACCTGCGACCGTAGCAATCGCACGGTTCCGGACTGCGCGCCTAGAACCGCGAGACCACCGCGGCCGGCGCAAATATAGAGTGACAGGTCATTAATATACATTAAGAACAATAAGGGAGACAAGACTGAACCCTGTGGAAAACATTCCTTTATATCTCCCCAGTTAGAGGACTATGCTGATTTTCACATACTATCTGTAGTGTTAACTTCAACCCTCTGCATTCTTCCAGTTAAATATGAACTTAACCATTTGTGCACTGTCTCATTCATAACACTGAGAGCCGGTTTCTCAGGATGAGGCAGGATTAGGTTACGATTGTGGATGGGACTGTAATCAGTTACTGCTGGTTGCACAACAAATGTGTAAACTTTATTTAAATAAATTAAAATTTTCAAACAATCTCTTAAAAAAACAATTGACTGTATGACAGCTAAAGGCCATACCACAGAAAAAATTCCACAATTTTAGGGCTGAAGGCAAACAACAATAACCCCAAACAACAAACAGCTGAAGGCCTGAGTTATAAGTCAGAAGAACAACTCTAAATAGCACATATTAAGATAAATACTTGGTTTTAAAACAAACTGTAACACAGGTGAAAGCCTTATTATGAAAGAAGTGAAATTATTGCTCGTCTGAAGGCCACAAATAATTTCAGATAACAAATGGCTGAAGAACTTAATTATAAGTCAGGAAAATGATCCTAAATAGCACTTTTAAAATAAATCCCTTGCTTTAAAATCCCCACTCAAGTCAGGCACGGGAACGATCCTCGTACAAATCGTCGACTGACAACTTATTGCCATGAGGTCACTTCGACTGGCGGGCACACGCACACGCGCACGCACACACACGCACCCACGGACATTTGAAAGCTGCACCACTCGAATATCACGTCCATTCAACTAAAACTCGCTGAATCCGGTCCTTGGCGTGGTCGTGTCTTATGAAGTCCCCTCTACCAATACCGTTAACAGAAACCAAACCTAGGCCTCACAAGGTAGTCTCCCAAAGCAACCGATCTAGCTTCATATTGACCCTCCTCACAGAGGTATTCAGTTGGGGCCGATTATACCACATGAATGCAGGAACCATGCCGACATTTGTATGGTTCGTTGCAGGTGCTATTTTTACCAGATCACAATCAGTATTGTAGTCCTGATCCCTATCAATACTGCTTCCCATTCAACCCACTATCGCAAAACGATTCTGCTTCGTAAAACCATTGCACAATCATGCTGCATCCTCCACCACATGCACTGGCCTTGAAAAAACTTGTGACCTTTGTGACCTCGTACTTGTCATCTAATTTTTACTGCATGATCTGGCCCACACCTTTTCCATGGGTACTAATTAACAACAGAACTTTCCTTCTACTTTCTACTTCTTTTTGAATTAGTTGGTTTCCTGGTGAAAGGCTGTTGAGTGCTGACTACTGAGGTAGCATGGCAAATCTATTGTTTGTACCAATGATGAAACTGTCAGATATTGTTCTCTTTCTGTGGCCCCTGTTTCTTGCTACCACTTGTCATCTGTTTTCACCCTTCTCCCCCCTTAACCTCATCAATTCCCCACTAGCACTATTCAGTTCAGCCTTAAGGGTTCTAATATTCCCTTCTTGTTCAGCTATTTTCCTATCCCGTGAACATACTCTGCAATAATATGGAACAGGCCCATTTACTTCCCCCAATTCTCATGCCACTACTCCCCCCCCCCCCCCCCCCCCACAATTTGTCACAACAGCTGTATAGAACTCCAGAACTAACTTTCCTACGGAAGCTCAGACACTTCCCTGTCGTGTTGTTTACATCATTTTTAAAAAATCTATCTAGGGTATGACAGTAATATTCTATTACTTACAGATCACAAGAGTCACTAAAGTTATGTGGAACACTAATATACGTGTATACTAGAAATATAGCAGCATAATGCACTTAAACTAACGTCAAAACTCAAAACCTGTAAACTTGAAAAATTAGGCCTAAGATCATGTATGCGCGATATGTACTTTACTCGTTTTGAAATGAGATAAAAGATAGAACTTAAAACTTTTAATTCCCCCAATAGATACGGCACTACTAAATATTTGTGTAATAAAAACAACATGAATTCTTCACTTAATACTTACGGAAACGTCTTAAATTCGTATGCAAACTTATGTCTAAAGTACGCAGAAACCGGCCCTTGGGTTATGGTTTTCTTGTTCGTGAAATTGGCAGTTATTAAACAGTTAGCTACTTATCTTCACGAGCTCAATATTAAGGCGTGTGTGGTCTCTGTCAGGACTGCCGAACTAGCATAATATACACATTTAAATTTTTTAAGACACTTTGTTTCTATTTTTTCCTGGCAAATGATTTGTCAAAAGCCAAAGGGAGGGGTGTGGTCACACTGCATTGTCATTCAGTATCTTTATGCAACTCTACTTCAGTGTAACTGAGTCACATAAGCAATTTCCTATTTTATAACTCTTTCAACTTTACTAAATTTCGTTTATAACTGAATCAATTTTATATTTCTTTTTCTTAAAACATATTCACTTTCACTTTACTTATTGCCCCAAAGAGGGTAACAATATTAAAATTGTTAAATTTGTCTGAAAACATCTACTTCAGTACTTGGGAAAAATTTCAGTTGAGCACTTCTATTATGTAAATCATACAGTACTTTTACCTTCACTTTAAAAGTTAGTGCACCATAATTATTTTCAAAATGATTTATTCAGTGGTGAAAATTAATGCTTGTAGATACTGAATATAGCACTGCAAATGTGTACACAGAATAATCAAACACCAGCAAAGGACCTCATGTATGTGAACGATTAGGAACAAAAGAACAGGGTGGATCAAATTTTCTGTTTAACACAACAATTATTTTAAAAAACCTAAATTATTGAATTAATAGCACAGGCTTCTACAGTTGTAGTTATACAGTTCGTAACCTTCTGGCTGTAGGCATTATGAGTGGTGAATAGTAATGGCGGCTAACCATGGTATGGCGTAAAAGTTTTTGGAAGTATGGAATAATTAATTCTTCTTGGGGTCGTTTTCACGTCCTTAGCAAAGCTCAACATCCTCTACCAAAGCCGTAATAATTCAACAGTCGTCATCCGAGGTGCTGTGCAACAATGTCCAGGCAAGGGATCGCCTGCTCCGTCTGAGTGTTGTCTCTTTCATTGCTGCCTACAGACTGTGCCCTCTCGTTCTTGCTCGCTCTACAGCTAGCGTGCCAAAAAGGCAAGTCACCTTTTACTCTTCCCAAAGTAACTTTCCTACAGTACAAAAGCACTCCATCTCTTACGTAAAACATATCCTACACATTTCCCTCAGCGTGTGTCATTTTATACAAATGGCAATTTGCATAAAAATATAAAATTGTATACACTAACATTTCAGTTCATTAATCCACGAGAAATTGTTGTTTAATAAATTATACATTTCAGATATTTCTTTACACAAGTTACAAACATACATTAGCAAAGGACACTAACTTCGCATATATCACACTTTACAAATAGTCTTCGCATATCACAGTTATGTTATGATAAAATTTAAAGGCGATATTTTTTATAAATTTAGATGACTGATTGTAGAATAGTATTATACTCTATGAGCCGCTTATTAGCTCAAATATTTACGTTTAATTTTGAACAAACATTTTTAGATAAAGAGCAGCTAAGTTCTAAAATGTGGTACTGGATTGGTAAATGGCAGGTGTATTGTGCTTGGGAACAGGCGCCACAAAACAAGTAAATGAATTCCTTTAACATTTTAATTCACACCACAGTAAAATCGTGTTTACAGTGGAGCTGGGAGAAGACTATCGAATTCTGAGATCTTACCATTGGCATTAGAAAGCAACCGCATAATTCATACAGGCAGGTCTGTAACAACTAGACTTAACATGAAAGTAATTGTAGACTCAAAAAGAAAGATTCCACCTTTGCTGAACATGTCCTGAATCAGTTTAATACTTATGGTATTAAATATGATGTTCTCCGTAGAGAAATTAAAGGCACAAAACTGACATTATCGGAAATTATGGAAATTACAAACACCAATCAAGAACCCTTCTTTAGTCCTTAAGGAACAAACACAGTCTCATTATTCACAGTTGCTAAAGTAACAGCAGCCAGTTAATTTTTTTCTTTTTTACGAGCAGATATTATGCTTGTTATAACTGATCCACATCCATATTCTACGGAATATTTTCTCTCCTCTGCCACCGCACCCCACCTTCCTTTTATTTCGGCCAGCTCATCACTTTCAGTAGTTTGTCCACATACTAATGACAATAATCTGCGTCATTAATCATTGCTACAATGTTTTTGACTTATATATTCCTATGCTTCCAGTCTTTGATCAAAATTTAATGCTAGATTTATTTGTTCCGAGCTTCTTTGGGTAGACCTGTATGCCTGTGTTTTTGTATCGATATATAGTTGTAAAAGTCAAATATCTCAGAAAAACTGTCTTTATACAGCTACGAAGTCCGCTAAAGCAATGTGGACTATCTGTGTAGTATTAAGACGTCTGATGATGGCCTAGGAAGCCAATAGGAGGATCATAACGAGCAATTAAATAAATAACGTGAAACACAAATACTGTGTATTCAAGCTTTTAATGTGTGATAATTCGTTTCTGGCAGTTGCGGAAATATTATAGCTGTGTCAAGCCTATCTAGATGGCCAAATAACTCAATAAATGTTAAAATGACATCAAAGAGAGTTTCAGGAGGAAACGTTAATGTTTTAGGAAGTTGAAGTACAGACTAATTCGAATAAAACATTCCATTTAACGTGTCTCCAATTTCTATTGGTTACGGTGATAGAGCAGGTTGCAGAGGCAAGTTTTCATTTCGCGTGTTGGAATTGCAATTTCGGTGTATTTATTTACCGATTATCATTTTTGTTCCGATGTTCAAGTTTTGAAGTTTTGCCTAAGTTTACGCAACTGAATTTTTCATCAGTGAGTGTGATTTGCTGACCAATGCTACTGTTTAAGCTTGCCACACGTGATTACAAATAGCGAGTAACCCGATATGGCATTTGGAAACGCTACTGCTTCTGCTGTAGAAAATACGGCAAACGATTTCCTAATCGGAGAGCAACCCATTCACGAGTGTTCACCCGTATTTTTACTAAACTGCCTGAGTCTGGTACAGTGCCCAACGCCATTTTTATCTATTTTTTGCGTCATCAGCTTTCTGAGTGGTTTGATGTGGCCCACTACGAATTCCTGTCTTGTGCCAAACTTTTCCTCTCAGAGTGACACTTCCTCCCTACGTCTTCAATTGTTTGTTTGCTGTGTTTCAACCTCTGTTTTCTCCTATAGTTTTTTCCAACTGCCGCTACCTCTACCACCATAGAAGTTATTTATTGGCGTGTTAACACATCTCTAATTATGCTGTCTGTTCTTCGTTTCAATGTTTTCCACACGTTCCTTTCATCCGCGATTCATCGGAAAGCCCCTTCTTTCTTTATCAGTCCATCTAATTTTTTACATCTTTGTATATCACTTCATCCTCAACGCACCGATTCTCTTCTTTTCCGGTTGTCCCACAGTCCATGGTTTACTATCATGCACTACCATGTCCAGACATATATTCCCTGAAATTTCTTCTTCAGGTTAAGGCTGATATTTGATTTTAGTAGACTTCTCTTGGCCAGGAATGCCGTTTTTTTCTGTGCTAGTCTGCTTTTTATGTTTTCCTTGCTCTGTTCGTTTCGTGCTATTTTGCTACCAACGTAGCAGAATTCCTTTGCTTCATCTACTTTTTGTTCCCCAATTTTGACATTAAGTTTATCGCTTATCTCAATTCTGCTGCTTCTCATTACTTTCGTATTTCTTAGGTTTACTCTCAGTCTGTCTTGCACTTTCAGTCTATTCAACAAATCCTGCAATTTTTTTTCACTTTCTCTGAGAGTACCAATGATACCTTTTCAACTCGAATTTTAATCCTATTCTTGAAGCGTTCTCTTATCTCCATCACTGCTTCTTCGACGTATAGGTTCAACAGTAGGGACGAAAGACTATATCCCTGTCTTACACCATTTTTAATCCGAGCACTTCTTCCTTGGTCTTCCATTTTTACTGTTCCCGCTTGGTTCACGTGCATAATGTCTATAGTCCTTCTTTCCTTACAACCTTACTTTTTACAGAATTTCGAACACCTTGCACAATCTTAAATTGTCTAACAAATCCTATTGTTTTGCCTCGACTTTTCTTCAGTGTTGCTTCCATTAATATCGTAACTTCAGAACTGCCTCTCTGGTGCCCGTACCTTTTGAGAAAGCCGAACTGATAGTCATCTCGCCATTACTCAACTTTCTTTTCTATTCTTCTGTATATTATTCTTGTCAGCAATTTTGATGCATGAGCGATTAGGCTGATTGTACGCTAGTTGTCGCACTATTCTACTCTTGTTCCATAAAAACACGGGAAAACTGCCGGATGTCAGTAACGTCCTGCGACGATATTTCGTCGCAGAGTCTTCTGGCCATCTTCAGGTGCGTACCACTGTAGCAGATGGCCAGAAGACTCTGCGCCGAAATATCGTCGCAGGACGTTACTGACATCCGGCTGTTCTCCCGTGTTTTTATGGAACAATCAGTACGCCGGGAAAGCTTTAAACATATTCTACTCTTGCTACCTTTAGGATTGTGGGATAATATTTTTATGAAAGTCTCATGATACGTCTCCTGACTCATAGATTCTACACATCAACTTGAATAGTAGCTAGCTCGCCACTTTCTTCAGTGACTTCAGAAATTCGATGGAATGTTGTTTATCCCACCTGCCTTATTTGATCGTAAGTCTTCCAGATCTCTATAAAACACTGAATCTAATATCCGTATGGGCTGCCATTTACTCCACAGCCACGTCAACAGACAAGCCCTTCCCCTCGTAGAGGCCTTCATTGTACTCTCTACACATAATTATTAAATCTCTGTTCTGCGCTTAACAGGGAAATTCCCTTTGCACTCTTCTTGTTACCACCCTTGCTTTTACCTCTACGGAATGTTGTTTGATTTTTCTATGTGATAAGTTAGTCCTTCCGGTGATCATGTCATTTTCGATTCCTTCACATTTTTCCTCCTCTCATAATTTCTGGACAGTGTTTTCGCTATTACTAGCTAAAATTGATTGCTTATTCACCTTTCATTCCTACCACCAAGCCCATATTCTCCCGTAATAATTTCTTCTGTTCCTTCCCCTAGTACCGCTTTCAGCACCCACACGATCTCTGAACTACTTTCGAATTCCTTTCCTAACAACCGCCGAACGTTTCGCATCAGTGGTGAAAGTAATGATTTTCTGTTACCTAGTCTCAGCAGCAGGAAATCTCGGACTAAGTGCATCAGCGCCAATTTAAGTTGTTTGATGAAAATCTTATATAAAACGTATTAAGATTAATAGGTAACACATTTGCAATCTAACTCTGAAATGAGAGCAACACAATTACAAGAATCACACCATCCGCTGAAAGTAAATGAGAGTTCTAACAGGTATGAAAATGCACATGGCTGAAATTGGTAATACCAGGAAAAGATGTGAATTAGTGAAATCGTGATAAACAGTATAATTTCCCAGTAGATTAATTGTACAACTTTGCAGTGGTGACGATGAATAAATTTCGAATAGGAGTATCGTACATTCCTTCTGAGCAGCATCTTAGAATCACAAAATAAATAATATCATGCATCGCCTGAAAACTTCGTAGTGGATAGTAGAACATACTATTAAGTCACTTCAGTTTACAGATGCCTAACAGGGGGACGGAGTCAGATGACCACATGTTCTGAATCAATAGAAATGTGAACAAACGCCCGATATCCTGCATGTGAAATCTGCACCGAAACTGACGCACGAAAAGTGCACGATTTTACCTACCCTGGCTTCTCTCATGGTTCCAAATCATATAGAAGCTACCGAAATGCTTGCAGCTTGCTTCATTCTCACTATCGATGTTTGCTGGTCGAATGCGTTTACATTCGCACTAGACGAAGATCTGCAAAAAAATATTAAAATGTGTGTGAAAACTTATGGGACTTAACTGCTAAGGTCATCTGTCCCTAAGTTTACACACTACTTAACCTAAATTATCCTAAGGACAAAAACACCCATGCATGCCCGAGGGAGGACTCGAACCTCCGCCGGGACCAGCCGCACAGTTCTTGACTGCAGCGCCTGAGACTGCTCGGCTAATCCCGCGCGGCGAAGATCTGCAAAAATGCCTGCTATAGAGTACTGGTTGTTTCTCCGCCAGAACGTAATGGAACAGAACAGATTTCTGCCACCTAACATTCCCATTGGCTGAAGCCTCTCAGAACTCTCCATTCGTGTTAACATACGCTCCTAATTTCTCGATTTGACCTCTAGCAGAAAGAGGTGACAGGTGACTAAATATGATCATACAGGTGACTTACGCCGAGCGTAGATGAATTCTACGATGAATGAAAGGCACCAGTTCCAAAATTTTGTCATTATCTCTTGCCCTTCTACTAATTACACATCATTTTGTGTTATTACACTTTCTTACGCACTATCGGCATCTTTAATCATACGAAACAACGTATTATTATTAAACGAGCACCTGATGGTGATTCTGAGTCCATTCCTTACCTACTCCTGTCGTTAAATGTGCCCAACCATCTTCGTTTTTCTATTCATCTTTTGTTAGGCATTTCTTTTGGTTGACTCTTTCCAGGACCCCTTCATTCCTTACTATATCACCCTATCTGATCTTCAACAGTGCGCTGTAACATTTCAAAGCCTTCTAACAGTTTCACTTTTCTTCTCCAATGTCCTTGTTTCGTACGCAATTAAGCTGGGCTCCAAATTACCTTTTCATGAATAGTTTACTGTTTTCAAATAATATGTTTTTGGATGTTAGGAGTTATTTATTTTAATATAAAGGTCTGATGCCCCATTTTTAAATTACTGGATTTGGGAGAAAACTTAAAGTATCTACGAGAAACCACCCGCAGCGTCAGTGTAAAATGGTGGCAAAATTCATTGTAGAAAAAAATCAGTGCCAGGCCGAGATTCACAGGATGAATCTTTAGGAATGTTATTCATCCACGAAACAAGAGGCTTACAGAGCACCCTTTCGAACGATTATTAAGTAGCGTTCATCAGTCTGGGATCCTAAAAAAGTAGACGAAATAGAGAAGATTCAATGAAGGCCGGCACGCTTCGTCCCGGGATGGTTTAGTATGAGTGAGAACGTTATGGAGATGTACAACGTCTCTCTTGTAACGTCTTCCACGCGAGTTTGTTGAGCCTCACGGCGAGGTTTTCTACTGAAATTCATTAAGCTTACAGTCCAGGGAACGTCGAGCAACACATTGATTCCTCGATACTGAGTCCTCCAACACAGACTACGTCTCGTGAAACGAGCACGACGGGAACATCACGGAGACTTACTAACAATCATTCAGTCCATACACAATTCGCAAATGAAACAGGAAAGTGGACAATGGATACTGGTTCTTCGGAGGTAATGTCCCCCACCAACCGTAAGGTTTGTTGTTGTTGTGGTTTTCAGTCCTGAGATTGGTTTGATGCAGCTCTCGATGCAACTCTATCCTGTGCAAGCTTCTTCATCTCCCAGTACCTACTGCAACCTACATCCTTCTGAATCTGCTTAGTGTATTCATCTCTTGGTCTCCCTCTACGATTTTTACCCTCCACACTGCCCTCCAATACTAAATTGGTGATCCCTTGGAGCCTCAGAACATGTCCTACCAACCGATCCCTTCTTCTGGTCAAGTTGTGCCACAAACTTCTCTTCTCCCCAATCCTATTCATTACTTCCTCATTAGTTATGTGATCTACCCATCTAATCTTCGGCATTCTTCTGTAGCACCACATTTCGAAAGCTTCTATTCTCTTCTTGTCCAAACTATTTATCATCCATGTTTCACTTCCATACATGGCTACACTCCATACAATTTCTTTCAGAAATGACTTCCTGACACTTAAATCTATACTTAATGTTAACAAATTTCTCTTCTTCAGAAACGCTTTCCTTCCCATTGCCAGTCTACATTTTATATCCTCTCTACTTCGACCATCATCAGCTATTTTGCTCCCCAAATAGCAAAACTCCTTTACTACTTCAAGTGTCTCATTTCCTAATCTAATTCCCTCAGCAGCACCCGACTTAATTCGACAACATTCCATTATCCTCGTTTTGCCGTAAGGCAGTTTGCGGAAAATAGTTGTAGATGCTGTATTTGCTCCTATGACGGTCTCATATAGCCGATTTTTATTTTTAGACTACTGAGATAGTAGGAATCATCCACTTCCCTGAAGATTTTATCATAACAACATTCAGAGTTAGCAAAGGTAGCAACAAAATTTATGCTAAAGGAATATATACTGAAGCGCCAAAGAAACTGGTATAGGCATACCTATTCAAATACAGAGATACGAGTATATACGCGTAAGCAGGCGAAATATGGTGCTGCTGTTGGCAAAGCCTACATGAGACAAGTGTCTGGTGCAATTGTTAGATCGTTTACTGCTGCTACAATGGACGGGTATTAAGATTTAAATTACTTTGGACGTCGTATTTTATAGTCGACGCATGAGCGATGGGACACAGCATCTCCGAGGCAGCGAAGAAGCGAGGATTTTCCAGTACGACCATTTCAAGAGTGTAGGATAGAGTAGCATAGAGAGCTGCATCAACCCAGGCTCAGGACTGAAGACAACAACAACAAACCGTCAATATAAGAAATGCGGTAAAATATCAAATCCCAGACATGGAGCCGGCCGCGGTGGTCTCGCGGTTAAGGCGCTCAGTCCGGAACCGCGCGACTGCTACGGTGGCAGGTTCGAATCCTGCCTCGGGCATGGATGTGTGTGATATCCTTAGGTTAAGTTAGGTTTAAGTAGTTCTAAGTTATGGGGGACTGATGACCACAGATGTTAAGTCCCATAGTGCTCAGAGCCATTTGAACCATTTTTTGAATCCAGACATGGCTGCGGCCAGAGAAAGATCCTTCAAGGACGGAACCAACGACGACTGAAGAGAATCATTCAACGTGACAGAAGCGCAACCCTTCCGCAAACTGCTGCAGATTTCAGTGCTGGGCCATCGACAAGTGTCCGCGTGGCAATCATTCATCGAAACATTGAACCATTACAAGCCATATTAATCAGTAAAAGACATAATGAAACCTGTACCATTAGATTTTAGTCTACTGTGTGTGAAAACGAGCTCACAACACCACTGCAGTATAATCCGTTCGTGACGAGCTATGGCGTCACTTTAATTGCACGTAGAAACCTAGGTTAGGGCAATGATACTGCACTTGGGAGTAGCGGAATTTAAAACCTGAGGGCTTTCAGAGCCGAAGACCCAGTCGTGTAATATATCAAAAAACTTGAAACCCGCCTCGTTTACGAAAAAAGCACCTAGTGTTAACCTAGGTTTCGGCGTAGATAACTACACCTTCTTCAGAACAATAAAACCCACAAGTGTCTAAGAAGCCCTTTGTCAATGATTAAAAGAACACCATGTAAGGTGTCAGGCAAATCCAACACCTTCCATGAAAACCCTGACATTATAAGCAAATGCGGTAGTATGTCACATGGCTCCGAATAGATCGTGACATTAAATTAATCAAAGTAATATGAGTAACGAGTGAGCAAATGGAATACCACAGACTAACACAAGAATGCCTAAATGCATGTCATACCTTCCCACCGTAAGATCGACGCAGTTCCGAGGGGAGAAACAAGAACAGAAGCCGAGAGCAGAACCGTGTTAAGCTAGAAGGCCCAACGATAAGGGACGGACTGGACACCCACGTCGCCAGCCTACCGCTAAGACCACACTACCAGCACGTTTTAGCGTGAGACTATTTGCGTCTCTGTTACGTCAAGGACCACCCCCCAGCCCATGTTAAAAGCTAGGGCCCTCCAGAAAAACAGTATAGATCCTACGATAACACAAAAAGGGCCACTACCACCAGCAAGTTTTAGCGTGAGACTTTTTCGCGTCTCTGTTACATTAGGACCACCCGCCAGGCCATGTTAAAAGATAGAGCCCTCCAGAAGAACAGTATAGATCTTACGATAATGCTAAAAGGACCACACTAGCTGCACGTTTTAGCATGAGACTTTTTCGCGTCTCTGTTACGTTGAAAACTTTAAAAAACATTGCCCCACCACGAAAAGTATAAAGTTTCTCATTGGATAGACAGAAGTTTTGTAGGCAGAGCGTTAGGTTAACATTGAGACCCTGATTGGTCAGATGAAAACACAGCCAGATAGTTTTTTTAAACCAACTTCGGTAAATTGTAGTAAGGAGAGGTTAGAGGAGAGTTGCTTTCGAGACCGCGAGGTGAGGGGAGCTGCGCCGGCCGCCGCCCCTGACAAACACCGACAAGGTAATGAACGCACGCGATGCCGCATTTTTGAGCGCATAAGGCTTCACTCAGAACTGCAGAAGTCTCATCTGTTAACGCCCTTTTTGCGTAATACTAGTGTCGATCGTTAATTAGAACTCATGGTGTTCACATTTGCCACTTGAAGTAAAGATCTGAAAAGCGATGATTTTTCTGTTATATAGTTATTGAGAAGCCACTGTAATTTACGACAAGTTAGATAAGTAATTAAAGATAATTGAGGGTCACTGTAGATCATTGTGATAGTTTCTCTTTTGTGAAATTTAATTTAAACCCAGGTTATAGACGTGATATGGCATACGTCATCCTTCGATCCTTTGTAGAACTTGGAAACCCATTCAGGGAATATTCGTTCACATTTTTGTTGAACGCAGTTGGTTTTTACCATCCTGTATTAAAACACTTCCTTTTATCAACAGCACAATTTATAACCAATGTTTTGTGAGTAGAATAAAATTTCCAATGGTAAACTTAACTGCTTTTTCGACTTTATTTTACCAGCTAACTAAAAATAGGAAAGCCTTGAACCTCTTCCACTAGATTTAGTTAGTATTAAGATTCTTTTACAGGGAGTGCAGTGGGGCTGACGCTGAGATCATTAAGTATTTGGTTATATCATCGCTAGTCTCACTGAACTCTTCTGCATTCTACATGTCATGTGTGGTCTGGCGTCTCCTTACCAGCAACAGGTCCCAGGTTCAAGCAAGTCAATTCCCTAAAAAAAAAATACGCTCAGAGCGTCGTTGCGCGAAAGTGGTAGGGAGACACTATATAGAACAAACAGACACCACCATGAATGTTTAGAACCATAGCTATATATTTATAAACGAAAGAAAGGAAAACACAAACAGTACACATGCATAAAGTCAAAACCCCTACTTAACTTAATGGTGTACGCTCCACCTCACATCGGCCTATGATTTTTTTTTTTTTTAGCTACTTTTAGGCCGGGTCATGGCTCATCGATCATAACAGATCAGATGAATTCGATGGTTAAGGAGTGTTCATCAAACGAAAGTCAATTACATGGTTAATGCTCACTGTGTGTGTTGATGGATATCTAAAATGTATTGAAAAGCACTACAGCATTGTTTACGAACTTCGACTTGAACCAGGACGCTCATGCACTATACCGGCCTGACTAAATTCATTACATCAACATGACACCACACCTAGTGAAACAGGAGGAGCGAACTTATTCAACCTAAGGATGGTGTCATGTCATGAGCTGTATGGGAGCCAAACGAAATCAAACTGAAGGACGGATGAATCTTCTAAAACGGAATCGACAGGTGCTATACTTTCGGTTACTTTTGAGACGGTAAATATGCAGTTAAATTCTCTCTCTGATTACAACATCGATCAACTGGTGAAGACACTCTTATTACATCCCAAGTACGTAGTATGATAGAGAGAGGTATATTGCTGGTGCCATGGAGATCATCTAGTGGCATTAAAGTTATAGTGTAAATTGAGGACATATAGTGAGGTACAGGGCTGAGCGTGACTTAAATAGATTGCACGTAGATGTGCTGTAGACTGATATAAATATCAAAGGCTGTTGATAATTTAAGTACAACACATTCTATCTCTGCATATGCGTTTTCGGCCGCAGCTGTGCTAGTGCATCATTTACTCACAGTAGGTGCTACGATGAAATTAGCAGCTATAGATTCATCACATTGCGTATTTCTAAAGCATTAAACACACATGTGCAGCGGTGTTGTACTCTATTGTAAGGTAGTGGTGTTGTAGAAGATGGTGAACAAGTCCTAGGACTCGACATTTATTACTTCATAAACAAGTATTACATCATCATCATCATCATCATCATGATATTCTTTTTCGTATTCTTCTGGGAGTAAGTACCACTCTGTGGTGGTGGTGGTTTAGGTGATGGCGACGCGGCGCTGTCGGGTATAGCTTCTCAAACAAAAATCAATTAACAAATAACATGAAACTAAAATGAAATTGGTTCTATACATCACACAGACACAGCGTCAATTATGCACCACAACTCACCAAGAATTTTTTGTGTATTTGCAGACATGGCCATTTCGACTCTGACAACGTCGCTTTTGTAATGAACCTCGCTTTTGGTTATTGGTACTCGTAACTGTAAGGAGCACTAAACAGTACCACGTGTAAGCTATGTATTTAGAAATCAGTTACCGTTGACGTAAATGGAGAACGAGGATGATGTATTATTTGACTTATGTTTGCTGTCTGTAGGCTTTAGGGAAAGGAATGATCGAATCAAATACTTTTAACAGATTGAATCGAGGTCTCGTAAGCTAGTAGACTGCTAGCAAAATATTAATTCGCGAAGCACTTAACTGCCACCTTCACACATTAGCAAACGATTTGGTGGGGGGCCGAGAAAAATCAGGCTGTATGTAAAATAGGTAAGCGAATCTAAGGATTCCATGGAGTCCCTTGTTGGCCAGTCTGCTGCGGCAGTTGAAGATAGCAAAACCAAAACCTATGTTTTCAGTTTCACATTTAATACCTCATTCACGCATGAAAACTGAGCCGCGCTGCGGTTCGCGTTGGTGCTGTTTGTAGGGTTCCGCCCTCTGTTGGTTGGTATGGTTGCGGTTGCTTGTGTTCTTCTTGTCTTGACTGGCGCCACTAGTTTCGCAAGCGTTGCCTGTCCGCTAGTGGCAGCAGCGGCTGTTATCGATATGTAGTAACTGTTGCCCTATCTTTGGGGCGACGTCGTTGTTTTGCCGTGTCGTGTGAGTGGGCCAGTTCGGTTGGGGACTCAGGAGCCAGGTCCGTCCAGTGCGAGAACACGCCGGGAACACGGGCGGCACGCATAGACTGCCGGATGGAAAGGCTGTGGTCACGAGAGTGCACGACCTCGTCGTAAATCGGATCCTGCAGGATTTAAGAAGATTGCATTTCAGTTCAAGTAGAGAAACCTCCACTATTGTGACATCTCGCGATTCTCCTGTCACTTGGGTTCATGTTGCTGCTGGTAGTGTCGCCGAGGCAAAGAGCCACTAGTGGAGTGCTTGGGGAAGGCGGATCTGATTAGCTTTCCTCGACTTCTTATTACTGTTTACTGTGTTCAGCTTGTTACAATTAATTAAATTCAACCAGAGGTATTTTTCTTGCCTTCCTTCGCCTTGTCGCTGCTGTCCGGTAAGGCGTGTAGTTTTGACAGCTTTCTTGATTGTAGGCCGTCTGTGATTCTTATACTCTAGTGGTAGTGATTCCTTTCTCGTTCCAGGTGCTCTAGGCGCAGTGTTCTGGAGCGCAGTGCAGTCCACCGGTTCCGGCTTTGGCGTCTTGTTTCGTTCTTGCAGTTGGTTTATTGGACATCAGGTAGATTCAGCAAGATTATCATTAGTCATTCGTTACACTGCCACTACTCTGAGTTACCATCTTGTGAAGTGAATGCAACTATTGGCTGACTATCGCATCGCTCGCTAAAGTGTTTGTTGCCGGACCCGGTCAATTCCTGGAGCACCGTCTGGATCAGTTGCTTGTTTTTTTTTTTTTATTACCTTTTGCTTGTATTTGCAGTTTTGCAGCAGGTTTCTAAATTGTTTTATATAATTGCCGTTTTTGGCCTGTAAGGCCTTCAGCCGTGATTGTGGTCATTTGCTTTGAAAAAAAAAGAATCGATATTTGTATTTTAGCAGGAAGCCTTAAAACGTTATTTACTGCCATTTCTGGCGTCTGATACCTTCTGCTGTGTTTGTGGCCACTTACTTCTTAATTTTTCAATACCTGTAAGATGTAATTGCAGGGAGTTCTTAAAAATTCTTAATTTATTGCCATTCTTGGCGTGTAAGGCCTTCAGCCGTGATCACAGTGGCTTGTTTTTAAACATCATCTGTATCTGTTTTTTTATGGTGATTTGCTAAATTGTAACACATTGAAAACACTATTATTTACACAGTTGTTTATTACTTCATTAATAACTTATGGTATGTTTTTTTTATTGTTGAGTCTCGAGTTACTGTTTTAAAAATAAATGTGTGTATCTGTAAAAGGCAACCAATAGTAACTGATTACTGCCCCGTCCATAATCGTAACCGAATCCTGCCTCCCCTTGACTATCAATTTCAAAAACCGTACAAACATGCAGTCTCTGACATACCCCCGTATGGATGACGTGCAAATAAGTGTACCTGACATAGGGAAGCAACTTAAAGATTTGAAAAACAAACAAATCATCTGATCCAGATTGCATACTGTTCGATTTTACAAACAGTGTTCTAGGCCATTGGTCCGTTAGATAGTTCGCATTTATCATGAATCTCTCTCTCTCTCTCTCTCTCTCTCTCTCTCTCTCTCTCTCTCTCTCTATCTCTCGTCCAACACAAACACCCAAACGATTGAAAAAAAAGGAAAAAAGCGTGAGTGTGACTCCAGTATACAAGAAAGATGAAGGCACGGACCCGCAAAATTAAAGACCAATATCCCTAACTTCGGTTTGCTGCCGAATCCTTGTAGGCATTCCCAGTTCGAATATAATAAAATTTCTTGAGGCTAAGCTGTCATGTTCGCGAATCAGCATGGTTTTAGAAAGTGTCACTCGTACGAAACTCGGCATATCCTTATATCACATGATAAATCGAGAATACGAACGAATGGTAATAAGTAGTATCCATATTTCTAGATTTCCGGAAAGCATTTGACACGGTGTCCTATCGCATCCTGTTAACGAAGGCACGAGCATATAGAATAACTTCAAAGACACGTGAGTGGCTATATCCAAATGTTGTCCTCGACGGCGAATGTTAATCAGAGACAAGGGTATTGTCAGTAGTGCGATAGGGTCGATGCCGTTCTCTTTATACATAAATGATTTGGCTGGCTGCTGTCTGCTGCTGCTGTTTGCTGATGACGCTGTAGTGTACGGTCAGGGGTCGAAGTTGACTAACTGTAGGAAGATACAAGCCGACTTAGACATTTTCCAGTTGATGTAATGAATGGGATCTAGCCCTAAATGTGAAAAAATATGTAAGTTAATGCGGATGAGAAGGAAGAATAAACCTGTAATGCTCGGATACAGTATTACTAGTGTCCATTTGACACAGTCAAGTCGTTTAAATATCCAGGCGTAACGTTGCAAAACGATATGAGGTGCAACGATCTTGTGAAAACTGGGGTAGGAGAGGCAAATGGTCGATTTCGGTTTATTGGGTGAATTTTAGGGAACAGTAGTTCACCTGTTTAGGACATCGCATAAATGATGCAGGTGATTCCTATTCTTGAGTACTGCTCGAGTGTTTAGGTTCCGTACCAGATCGGATTGAAGGAGGACATCGAAGCAATTCAGAGGAGGCCTCCTAGATTGTTTACCTCTACAACACGCAAGTGTTAAGAAAATGCTTCGGGAACTCAAATGAGAATTCCTGAGGGGAGCTTACAGACAACAAATATCATTCAAATCATACATCATCCGCGTTTTACATTATGTCGACTGTACTTGCATCCTAAATATACAGCTTATAAGTGGCATTGTTTAGTGCTCCTTGCAGTTAAGATAACTCCTGTCCATGCATCTATGAAAGGATCTGCTTATACACAGAATTTTCGTGGCGTACTTCGCTGCATAACTGAACACTAGCACTGTTGCGGCCAAGTCGCAAATGCAGAGATAGAATGCGTTGTACTTAAACTGTCAACAGCCTTTGATATTTATATCAGTTTACCGCACATCTCCGTTCAATCTATTTCAGTTATGCCCAGCCCTGTACCTCACTACATATCCTCAATTTACACTATAATTTTGATGCCACTAGCTGATCTCCATGACACCAGCAATATACGCCTCTCTGTAATACTATGTACACTCCTGGAAACTGAAATAAGAACACCGTGAATTCATTGTCCCAGGAAGGGGAAACTTTATTGACACATTCCTGGGGTCAGATACATCACATGATCACACTGACAGAAACACAGGCACATAGACACAGGCAACAGAGCATGCACAATGTCGGCACTAGTACAGTGTGTATCCACCTTTCGCAGCAATGCAGGCTGCTATTCTCCCATAGAGACGATCGTAGAGATACTGGCCATGCCATTTCCACCTGGCGCCTCAGTTGGACCAGCGTTCGTGCTGGACGTGCAGACCGCGTGAGACGACGCTTCATCCAATCCCAAACCTGCTCAATGGGGGACAGATCCGGAGATCTTGCTGGCCAGGGTAGTTGACTTACACCTTCTAGAGCACGTTGGGTGGCACGGGATACATACGGACGTGCATTGTCCTGTTGGAACAGCAAGTTCCCTTGCCGGTCTAGGAATGGTAGAACGATGGGTTCGATGACGGTTTGGATGTACCGTGCACTATTCAGTGTCCCCTCGACGATCACCAGAGGTGTACGGCCAGTGTAGGAGATCGCTCCCCACACCACGATGCCGGGTGTTGGCCCTGTGTGCCTCGGTCGTATACAGTCCTGATTGTGGCGCTCACCTGCACGGCGCCAAACACGCATACGACCGTCATTGGCACCAAGGCAGAAGCGACTCTCATCGCTGAAGACGACACGTCTCCATTCGTCCCTCCATTCACGCCTGTCGCGACACCACTGGAGGCGGGCTGCACGATGTTGGGGCGTGAGCGGAACGCCGCCTAACGGTGTGCGGGACCGTAGCCCAGCTTCATGGAGACGGTTGCGAATGGTCCTCGCCGATACCCCAGGAGCAACAGTGTCCCTAATTTGCTGGGAAGTGGCGGTGCGGTCCCCTACGGCACTGCGTAGGATCCTACGGTCTTGGCGTGCATCCGTGCGTCGCTGCGGTCCGGTCCCAGGTCGAGGGGCACGTGCACCTTCCGCCGACCACTGGCGACAACATCGATGTACTGTGGAGACCTCACGCCCCACGTGTTGAGCAATTCGGCGGTACGTCCACCCGGCCTCCCGCATGCCCACTATACGCCCTCGCTCAAAGTCCGTTAACTGCACATACGGTTCTCGTCCACGCTGTCGCGGCATGCTACCAGTGTTAAAGACTGCGATGGAGCTCCGTATGCCACGGCAAACTGGCTGACACTGACGGCGGCGGTGCACAAATGCTGCGCACCTAGCGCCATTCGACGGCCAACATCGCGGTTCCTGGTGTGTCCGCTGTGCCGTGCGTGTGATCATTGCTTGTACAGCCCTCTCGCAGTGTCCGGAGCAAGTATGGTGGGTCTGACACACCGGTGTCAATGTGTTCTTTTTTCCACATCCAGGAGTGTACTTGGGATGTAATAAGAGTGTCTTCACCAGATGATCGGTGTTGAAATCAGAGAGAGAATTTAATTGCATATATGCCGTCTCAAAAGTAACTGAAAGTATAGCACCCATCGGATTCCGTTTCGGAAGACTCATCCGTCACAGTCTGATTTCTTTGGGCTCCCATATAGCTCAGGAAATGATACCATCCTTACGTTGAAAAAGGTCGCTCCTCATATTTCACCAGAAGTGGTGTCATATTGATGTAATGAATTGAGTCAGGCCGGTGCAGTACACAAGCGTGTTCGTTCCAGTCGAAGTTACCAAACAATGATTTAGCGCTTTTCAGTACATTTTAGATAACCATCAACCAACACACATTGATCATTAACCATGTAATTGACTTTCGTTTGATAAATACTCCTTAATCATCGAATTCGTCTGATCTGAATGCCAGTTATACTGTTCTGATCGGGAGCTACTCTCTGTGCGATTGTAGCTACAGCATTTGACTGGCAATATGGTGGTCGTTGTGTTCGGTGTCCATATCCTGTAGTGTCAGACAGTTGTGTTTTACAACAGTAGTTCGAAAGGGTCTTGGTGTAACACCAGGCAACTACTACCACACCGCTGTCGAAGATGAGCTAAACTGTATCGGTTATCACTTTCGGATAGCTGTTGGAACTGCCGCGATGTCTTCCACATTTTTGTCAATGACAAACATCGCCTCTGTGTTTTATTTCTACCAGTCTGTGTTGCAGTAGCGGCATAGTTTATGCTATGCGATGTTCAGCTTTCTGGGAGAGCCAGAGGACAGAAACGTGTTAATGTCGGCTTAGCAGCAGCTGACACAGATGTCTAAGTCATGGTAGAAAAAACAGTATGGCGGTGTACCATGACTGGGTATGTTACAATCGAAAAAAAAATGTATAAAATTGCTTATGAAGTAACAACATACGAACCCTCTCGTGTGATTGAAAGTCGTAGGATATGATCCTCCTACAGTACAGGTGATGGAACTTTACACCGGTCTGTGGAAGCAACTTCGATCACAAACCACCTGCTCCAATTAACCAATACCTGTATATTTAATAGGATCGCCACATATGTTTGGTTGATAGACATGAATTCACCCTGAGAGACACTGATCTCCTATGCCCTACCTATATGCTTTTTGGAGATGTGTTGCAATGCAGTATCAAAATCTTCGTTCTGCCTCCATGCGAACTTTGATGTGTAGTCTTACTAATTTTCCCAACAAGAAGCACCACCATAACCGCTCGTATTACCTCCTCTACTACCTCGTGTTGCAGGAGAAAGCTTTGTTTGGCGCTAGCCTTACACAATGTACACAGTTGGCAGAGCTATGAAGCCACGTTCCCATTTCCACCAAGTGGTTAACACGCACTCCTGTCGCATTAACTCAACTCGTCCTTTTTCCCTACAGGATGCAGAAAGTCTTAGATAAAGCGCTCTCTGACATCCCTACAGGTCAGACTTAAAGCCGGCCGGAGTGGCCGAACGGTTCTAGGCGCTTCAGTCTGGAACCGCGCGACCGCTACGCTGGCAGGTTCGAATCCTGCCTCGGGCACGGATGTTTGTGATGTCCTTTGGTTAGTTAGGTTTAAGTAGTTGTAAGTTCTAGGGGACTGATGACCTCAGATGTTGAGTCCCATAGTGCTCAGAGCCATTTGAACCATTTTCAGACTTAAATTAGGACTATCACATAGATGAAGATGCAGAGAGGGCAGGGCAGAGACTTAGCAGTTACAAGATGCAGAGGAACTATCTAAAAACATCGCTGGAGTTCTTGGTGTATGGGATCCTTAGCAGATACGTTTGAAAAAACGTGCCTCGTTTCGTGATACGAGAGTGGCACGAATATGACTCACCAGTGGCTGTAACCATTAAAAGACGTCTCCACAAGATACAATGCAAGTACGTGGTAGAATGGATAGACTTGATTCCAAATCGCAGACAGCATTTGTACCTGAAAGTGTAACACTATCAGCGACTTGTGTGTGTGCCTGTAGACTCCATGCCGCTTTTTATGCAGGTTGACGGTAATATAGGCATTATGATAGTGTTTTTAATAGCGCCGTTCTTATGCGAAATATATGTTGTTGGCTGTAAAATGCCTCTCTGGTTAACTTCAAATGTCAGTGATCAATAGTGTTCCCTCCACGGATTCCCAGTTGTCCTACCAGCTGCGGGAAAAGAAATTGCCATGCTAACTGTCTCTCATGATCAGTTTAATTACTTAGCCTATCAAACTGATATCAATGACGTGCCACCTGGTGTGTGGAAGAGATGGCTGGGGTGCCACATAATGATTCTTGAGAAGCGTTTCTTTTTCTTCGTTGCGGAAATTTCTTTTAACGAAATTTCAATTTCCCACCTACACAGGGCGAGACAGGCTCTCACGATTTGTTTCGAAAGTGCTAGTATGATACAGCATCGCACTGGTAAAAGGGGACCTGCCATAGTGTTTAAAACAGCTATATTGTCATGATTTATAGCTTGTTGTTGTGTAATGTAAAATGACTGTGTTTTTCTTTTTTAATAGTTACTTTATTATAGGAGTCGAGTGGATGTTAAATAGTCCAGCGCAGAATTGTGGGCGAGTTCCCTACAAGGCCGTGGCTCATCCTCGGTCAGGATTTATCATGGTTCTGAGGATGCTGGCGCACTACTGCGCTCGCTTTAGGTGGCATAAGCTTGCTGTTTTGCAAACAGTTGACTTTTGAAATGGCTATTTGGAGCGGGGTTATGCTACTTGATTTCCCTTTTGTGTTGTCTAGGACCGTCGCCTGGAAGCATGCTGCATGTTGCTAGTGGCGCAAAAGGGGTGGCAGAAGGGGCGCGTCTGCTGTGAATGTTCACTGGACACAGCTGCTCTCTCTCTAGGGGACAGTGAGTGGGGGCTCTGTCACTATATTTTAGATGAATAAGTTACACTTTATTGTGTCAGTGTAGGAGTGTCGCCTTAAGACAGCAGCCAGATGATGGAAAACCTAGTGATGGGAGCCATCTGCCAAGTGATGCAAGCCATCTGCACCGTTCTCTGCAATTTCATTGATGATCCAGAGAGCTCCAGTCTTCTCGAGAAATATTTTTAACAGATTGCAAGAAAGAGTTGTTGACGTTAAATAAAAGTGTTTCCCATTGCGGAATGAGAGGCCTGTGGGAGGTATTACGGGCCTGCCTAGTCTGTGTCAGTTCACCTCGACAGGTGCGTACTGCACATGGAGGAGAACGCATGTTCAACTACCACCCCTCTGCAGTCTTTTAGGACGACGATTTTCCCCAGTACATGTGTTGCATTATGACCCGTTCATTACGAGTGCTGGTTTTTTCACGACAATTTCTAAGTGTATTTTCCATCAGTTGTGAAAGCGTGTATTGGCATCCGTTACCTTGGCTGCACGGTGATTTTTGAGCAGGCATCTGTAGTGATCTCTGTTGTCAAACAGTGATAGATACTGTGTGCTTACAGGTAATAATAAACTACACCCCACACTTTTTCCCGCCAGCTTGTTGGTGAAGTGTAAGGTGTGAGTGTGTGTCTCTAGTTTTCGTGTGATATAGCGAAACTTTTTCCCAGCATGATAACACCAGTTGTGTGGCATCGTCAGTTTTTGATTTGTATTGCGATTTTATGCATATAGTTGTGTAATTTGTCCTTACCTTTGTGATTAAGTACTTAATTAAGATTGATATTTGTGTCAGTTTGCCGAACAAAATAAATAAGGTACAATAACCTAACCTTTCTCTCCTGCATCTGGACAGTTTCCATGTGTTAGGGAGTGCACTTTGGCTTTCTATCCAGTATAATCTGGGTTCGAGTCCCAGAAAGGGCACATGCACTTTTAATTTCCCGTTAATTCCAAGTGCCCCTGGTGGTTTAATTGTGTTAGAGGGGTACACTTGGGTTTTATGCCCAGGGTTAGAGTTCCAGAAAGGGTATTGCCAGTTTTAATTTCCCATCAGTTCCCTGGTGTGTGTGAGTGTGGGGGGGGGGGGGGATGATATCAGTATAGCCCTGGGACAAAGAAATTCCAACCAAAATACGAAATTCCCACCGAAATTCGAAATTCCGCCAGTAGGGTAGATTGGTGGAGGGGAAGGGGTGTGTGGGGGGAGGGGTGCTGGGTCAAACGTGCAGGCTGAGAAAAACAAGTGACATCATCCGGGGGTGGGGTTAGGTGTCGCTGGGTGTGGGGGTGGTCGTGGGTGGTCGTGAGTGGGCGAGAGCTGGGTCATTAATTGATCAGTTTAATTGATTTTCATATCAGTTTGATATCAGAATTGGAGTCGTGACCCTATCTCCCTACTATTGTCACGTATGGGTATGAAGACAATCTCATGAATTCATGGACCCTGAATGTCAGCAGGGGACCGTTCAAGCCGTTGGAGGTTTTGTAATGGTGTGGGTCATGTCAGTTGGAGTGATATGGGGCCTCTGATAAGTTTACATACGACTTTGACAGGTTACACGTACATAAGCATCCCGTCTTATCACCTGCACCCATTCATGTCCATTGTGCATTCCGACGGTTTTGGGAAATTCCATCAGGACGATGCGACACCTTAGACTTCCAGAATTGTTTCACAGTGGCTTCAGGAGCATTATTATGAGTTTGAACACTTGCTCTGATCACCAAACTCCGTAGACATGAACATTATTGAGCATATCTGTGATGTCTTACAACGTGCTGTTCAGAAGATCCCCACTGCCTCATACTCTTATAGATTTATGGACAGCGCTGCAGGATTCATGGTGTCAATTCCCTCCAGCACTACTACAGACATTAATTGATTCCTTGCCACATTGTGTTGCGGCACTTCTACGTTCTCGATGGGACGCTACACGATATTAGGCAGTTATACCAGTTTCTTTGGCTCTTCAGTGTATTTCAACAAAACAATCCGCCTACCTAGAGCGTGCTTTGGCAATAGGAAACTTGATGAGACTGGTGAGACTGGTTTGATGCAGCTCTCCATGCTACTCTATCCTGTGCAATCTTCTTTATCTCCCAGTACCTACTGCAACCTACATCCTTCTGAATCTGCTTAGTGTATTCATCTCTTGGTCTCCATCTACGATTTTTACCCAGCACGCTGCCCTCCAATATTAAATTGGTGATCCCTTGATGCCTCAGAACATGTCCTACCAACCGATCCCTTTTTCTGGTCAAGTTGTGCCACAAACTTCTCTTCTCCCCAATCCTATTCAATACTTCCTCATTAGTTATATGATCTACCCATGTGATCTTCAGCATTCTTCTGTAGCACCACATTTCGAAAGCTTCTATTCACTCCTAACAAATACTTTCAGAAATTACTTCCTGACACTTAAATCAATACTCGACGTTAACAAATTTCTCTTCTTCAGAAACGCTTTCCTTGCCATTGCCAGTCTACATCTTATATCCTCTCTACTTCGACCATCATCAGTTATTTTGCTCCCCAAATAGCAAAACTCCTTTACTACTTCAAGTGTCTCATTTCCTAATATAATTCCCTCAGCATTACCCGACTTAATTCGACTACATTCCATTATCCTCCTTTTGCTTTTGTTGATGTTCATCTTATATCGTCCTTTCAAGACACTGTCCATTCCATTCAACTGCTCTTCCAAGTCCTTTGCTGTCTCTGACAGAATTACAATTTCATCGGCGAACCTCAAAGTTTTTATTTCTTCTCCATGGACTTTAATACCTACTCCGAATTTTTCTTTTGTTTCCTTACTGCTTGTTCAATATACAGATTGAATAACATCGGGGAGAGGCTACAACCACGTCACACTCTCTTACCAACCACTGCCTCCCTTTCATGCCCCTCGACTCTTATAACTGCCATCTGGTTTCTGTACAAATTGTAAATAGCCTTTCGCTCCCTGTATTTTACCCCTGCCACCTTTAGAATTTGAAAGAGAGTATTCCAGTCAACATTGTCAAAAGCTTTCTCTAAGTCTACAAATGCTAGAAACGTAGGTTTGACATTCCTTAATCTTTCTTCTAAGATAAGTCGTAAGGTCAGTATTGCCTCACGTGTTCCAGTATTTCTACGGAATCCAAACTGATCTTCCTCGAGGTCGGCTTGTACTAGTTTTTCCATTCGTCTGTAAAGAATTCGTGTTAGTATTTTGCAGCTGTGGCTTATTAAACTGATAGTTCGGTAATTTTCACATTTGTCAACACCTGCTTTCTTTGGGATTGGAATTATTATATTCTTCTTGAAGTCTGAGGGTATTTCGCCTGTCTCATACATCTTGCTCACCAGATGGTAGAGTTTTGTCAGGACTGGCTCTCCCAAGGCCGTCAGTAGTTCCAATGGAATGTTGTCTACTCCGGGGGCCTTGTTTCGACTCAGGTCTTTCAGTGCTCTGTCAAATTCTTCGCGCAGTATCGTATCTCTCTTTTCATCTTCATCTACATCCTCTTCCATTTCCATAACACTGTCCTCAAGTACATCTCCCTTGTATAGACACTCTATATACTCCTTCCACCTTTCTGCTTTCCCTTCTTTGCTTAGAACTGGGTTTCCATCTGAGCTCTTGATGTTCATATAAGTGGTTCTCTTTTCTCCAAAGGTCTCTTTAATTTTCCTGTAGGCAGTATCTATCTTACCCCTAGTGAGATAAGCCTCTACATCATTACATTTGTCCTCTAGCCATCCTTGCTTAGCCAATTTTCACTTCCTGTCGATCTCATTTTTGAGACGTTTGTATTCCTTTTTGTCTGCTGCATTTACTGCATTTTTATATTTTCTCCTTTCATCAATTAAATTCAATATTTCTTCTGTTACCCAAGGATTTCTACTAGCCCTCATCTTTTTACCTACTTGATCCTCTGCTGCCTTCACTACTTCATCCCTCAAAGCTATCCATTCTTCTTCTACTGTATTTCTTTCCCCCATTCCTGTCAATTTTTCCCTTATGCTCTCCCTGAAACTCTGTACAACCTCTGGTTCTTTCAGTTTATCCAGGTCCCATCTCCTTAAATTTCCACCTTTTTGCAGTTTCTTCAGTTTTAATCTACAGGTCATAACCAATAGATTGTGGTCAGAGTCCACATCTGCCCCTGGAAATGTCTTACAATTTAAAACCTGGTTCCTAAATCTCTGTCTTACCATTATATAATCTATCTGATACCAGGGTTCTTCCATGTATACAACCTTCTTTCATGATTCTGAAACCAAGTGTTAGCTATGATTAAGTTGTGCCCTGTGCAAAATTCTACGAGGCGGCTTCCTCTTTCATTTCTTACCCCCAATCCATATTCACCTACTACGTTTTCTTCTCTCCCTTTTCCTACACTCGAATTCCAGTCATCCATGACTATTAAATTTTCATCTCCCTTCACTATCTGAATAATTTCTTTTATTTCATCATACACTTCTTCAATTTCTTCGTCATCTGCAGAGCTAGTTGGCATATAAACTTGTACTACTGTAGTAGGTGTGGGCTTCGTATCTATCTTGGCCACAATAATGCGTTCACTATGCTGTTTGTAGTAGCTTACCCGCATTTCTATTTTCCTATTCATTATTAAACCTACTCCCTCATTACCCCTATTTGATTTTGTATTTATAACCCTGTAGTCACCTGACCAAAAGTCTTGTTGCTCCTGCCACCGAACTTCACTAATTCCCACTATATCTAACTTTAACCTATCCATTTCTCTTTTTAAATTTTCTACCTACCTGCCCGATTAAGGGATCTGTCATTCCACGCTCCGATCCGTAGAACGCCAGTTTTCTTTCTCCTGATAACGACATCTTCTTGAGTAGTCCCCGCCCGGAGATCCGAATGGGGGACTATTTTACCTCCGGAATATTTTACCCAAGAGGACGCCATTATCATTTAATCATACAGTAAAGCTGCATGCCCTCGGGAAAAATGACGGCCGTAGTTTCCCCTTGCTTTCAGCCGTTCGCAGTATCAGCACAGCAAGGCCGTTTTGGTTATTGTTACAAGGCCAGATCAATCAATCATCCAGACTGTTGCCCTTGCAACTACTGAAAAGGCTGCTGCCCCTCTTCAGGAACCACACGTTTGTCTGGCCTCTCAACAGATACCCCTCCGTTGTGGTTGTACCTACGGTACGGCTATCTGTATCGCTGAGGCACGCAAGCCTCCCCACCAACGGCAAGGTCCATGGTTCATGGGGTGAGGTGGGGGGGGGGGGGGGGGGAGAGAGAGAGAGATATGAAGCATAAATTGTTGAAGAATATATTCTGTAGCGGTTCATTTCTGTCACCAGTAGAGTCCACCCAGGACAAGGTGGCCAATGTGCAGTGACCAATTTTCGTCCAAAGCGCTGGGCCAGTCCATTAGGATGTTCGGGAGCGGCGGCTGACTGTTTTGAGACTTTTCGGCTGGTTGGCGACGGGCGATGACAAAATCGAGGCGCACGCCCTGGAATTTTTTCTCATACAGTTTTACAGAAACTGTTTGGTAAAAAATTCATTTTTACGTTACTTACAGCTTTACATGTGAGGCTCATGAGGATGTGACCATCATTCCGTTTGTGGTCATAGTTGTTGTGATATTTATGTGGAAGTAACACACTGCGCGAAATGCGAAGAAGTTTGCAGTGATAGATAGGAATCTCTATGATTTTGCATTTGGCGATTATTACAAAATATTTTGCTACATATGAAATTTAACTAACACGCTGAATTTTTCATTAGACCTGTGTGGAGGTCTCTACCTGTCACCTATCTCAAGAAAAATTATCTGATGTAGCACACTCATTTCCTTTTGCGCCGCGCCAGCGATAAAGACAGCGTGAAATATTGACAACATTCCTCATATTTCATAAAGAGTTTGCGATATCGAAATGAGATTTTGGTAAATGATAGCACAAAAAGAGGAGAGTTTTTTGGAATATGGGTTATTATTCAAACCTCATTATTCACCGTGCTATTGCAGTAACTACAGACCTTATCAGCTGCGCGGGATTAGCGGAGCGGTATTGGACGCTGCAGTCATGGACTGGTCACGGTGGAGGTTCGAGTCCTCCTTCGGACATGTGTGTGTGTGTTTGTCCTTAGGATAAATTAGGTTAAGTAATGTGTAAGGTTAGAGACTGATGATCTTAGCATCTAAGTGCCATAAGATTTCACACCCATTTTGAGACTTTATCGATGAAAGAATTTAATTTTTAGGGGCAATAGATAGTTGGTGAAACGAGAAATTCTGTGGATTTTAAAACAACGTGAACGAAGATATTACACCTTTGCTTTGTACTGAGAATATGCTTTTCGTAAGCTACTGACTTTACGTTTCCTCACTTCCTCACCACTGTTTCAGAACTCTCTCGCAGTTGCTTCTGCACAGCATGTTAGTAAGATGACACTGTGTAAATTCCTCCCGTGTTTTAGCAAAAGAAGCAAATGGGAACAAGAGAAATGTGTAGGTTTCACTCACAATACGTCAATCATGACGCATCTCTGAAAGTTACAAATAGTTAACAAGCCAAGTGGAAGTAAATATGGTTGCATTTTCAGCGGAATTCCTTTTAGGTACTAACCAAGCAGAGGTGATAGTAGATCTTTCTGAATGGTCACCACGCAAGTGTGGGCGTGGAGGGGCTCCATTTAATGGTTACTGATAATGCGAGCATAGGCTTCGGCTCAGAACGGCACATCCCTTCCAGCACTCGCCATTTCCCCTACAGCGTCTGCCCGAAACCCCCACCACTACCGCTCTCCCCACGCGTGCCCTGCCGAATGCCCGTCTACCGCTTACGGTCTCCTGCGCAGACTCAACTCGCGGATTTGAATCCCCGCTCAGAGAGTGCAGCGTGACGCGCGCGCGCTGCTGTGGTACACACGCATCCTGCGGTCGCAAGTGTGGCGAGGGCGCTTCGCGATCTGGACGACCGGCACTGCACACCCAGCGGCAGAAGAATTTTTCCTGGACTACCAACTTCGCCGTATCGCTCGAGCGGCCACGTCTGTTCTTCGACGGGTTCCCATGGGCGATTGGATTCCTCTACTGAGTGCACAGGACTCTCGTTATTGAGAAGCTACTACGAGGGTAGTCCCAAAAGTAAGGTCTCCTATTTTTTTATAAGTACAGAACTCTGTGTGGCAGTTGGTCACACTGTTATTAAGAGTGCTTCACGCGCTGTGTGTAAACATGCACACGCCACGCTAAGGCTCTCCGTCTTGGATTGGGAGCCGTTGATGTTGGATGTTCCCGCCAAGTGCGAATTGCGTGCAGTTATTCGGTTTTTGAACGCAAGGGCACTACGCCGATTGAAATCCATCGCCAACTGACGGAAGTGTATAGTGAGTCGTGCATGGATGTCCGTAAGTGGTGTAGAGAGTTTGTAGCTGGTCGGAGCGAGATTCACAACGAAAAATGGAGCGGGAGACCGTCAATTTCTGAGGAGACAGTGTTGAAGGTTGAGCAAAGCATGCGTGACGATCGGCGGATCAGCCTGGATGATCTTTGCACGTTGGTTCCTGAAGTTTCCCGAAGCACCATCACAGAATTTTAACGGAGACACTGAACTACCGGAAGATGTGCGCAAGATAGTTGCCACGCATGCTGACTGAGGACCACATGTGGCAACGAGTTGATGCTTCCTGCGCATTTCTTCACCGCCTTGCAGGCGAACAGGACAACTTTCTGGACTCAATTGTCACGGGTGACGAAACCTGGGCATACCACTTTACACCTGAGACCCAGCAACAATGACGCCAGTGGCGGCATCCTTCTTCGCCAACACCGCGGAAATTCAAACAAATACAGTCTGCCGGTAAAGTCATCTACTTTATGTCCACTGGGACCACAATTAACAGGTACTGTGAGACTCTGAAAAAACTCAAATGGGCAATTCAGAACCGGAGAAGAGGAATGTTCAGCAAGGATGTATACATTCTCCATGACAACGCTCGCCCACACGTCGCTCTGCAAACCGTTGCTCTCCTGCAGTAATGTCAGTGGAACGTAATCATCCAAACACCCTATAGTCCTGACTTGGCGCCCAGTGACTATCACCTGTTCTCTAAGTGAAAAGAACATTTGGCCGGAAAGCGATTCAGCTCCGACGACGAGGTGAAAGAAGAGGTTCATAACTTTCTGAACAGCATGGCGGCGAGATGGTATGGCATGGGCATACAAAAACTGCCACAGCGTCTACAAAAATGCATCGACAGAAATGGTGATTGTGTCGAAAAATCGCTAAATGTTCAAGCTGCAAACTGACGTAAACGCTTGTAGAAATAGATATGTCTATGTACTTATAAAAAATTAGGAGACCGTACTTTTGGGATTACCCTCGTACATCGTGTATCGAGAAAAAGTTGACGTTGTGCTGAATCAGAAGGTGAATTTATTACTTTAAATGTTTCATAACTGATGAGCTGACGACATTCAAACAGTCCATAATTCAATTGGTGAGACCTGTCCTGTGACCGGTATTTAGCGTTTAGTTTAAGATAGCTTCATCTGTTCTTTAATGGATCTCTTGGCGTTTTCGAGTATCATCATTTGCTACAACAACCTGTTTCCTCAGTTCACTTCTTGTTTGACTGTGTTCAGTTAATATGCTACAGCCCCAGAGAGTGCTAAATGTCATTTCATTTTAATACAATGAAGTAGCGTAAAATATTTTTTTATTATTAGAAAGTTCTTTAAATGCCTACGTCATGGTTGTCCAACTTTTAGAAAGAGTTCTTTGATACCATTTTAATGATTCTGGCTTGTTGGTTCCTTGATTACTAACAAATACAAGGTCAATCAGGTGGTCGTTCTTCCTGGGAGAGAACTAGTGTTCAAGACTGCTTTAAGGAAATAAAGAAATGTTATGACGAAATTGTTGCGTACAAATCTCGACCCGAATACCACTACTCCTAAAACCATCACATATTCTGTTTAGTATATTTGACAGCCATGACTTATTTCTACTCCTACCTGTGATTCATTGTGTCTGAGAAGCATACTGAATCCAAAAAAGAGGGTACATAACTGTAGACTGGTACCTTACGGATCTTCCAAAATCAGACTTCAGGGGTGAAATCTACGCAGTGGAAAGACGTTTTACAAATTACACTGACGTCTCAAGTGAACAGAAAAAAACATAGATCTTCCACCATGCAATATATGGTGGCCTGCAGATATGAACGTACATGTAGATTCATTCCACGTTTGTTATTACGTCTGGGTGATAAGGATTCTATATACCAGAACAGTATTCTACAATTGGTTATAGTAGCGTCTTGTACGAAATTTCCTTTACCAATTCACCACCTCTATTAATCTCCCTGATACTGATTTTATATGATCGCTGTATTTCACATCACTTCTCAGTGTCACCTGTAAATACTTGTACGATGTAGCACATGAAGATGATCAACACTTATCGTATAATCGGGTATTATTGTGTTCCCTCTTTTTGTTATAGGCATTTATACGTGAATGTGTGGTGTCTATTCTTTCGAACATATTCGGAAGAACAAACACCCCGCATTCCTATAATTGACTCGCCTTGATGGGCAATGAATCCACAACCTTCAGTACAGATGAACATTTATGTTCGACTTCCAGCGGGAATCTAAAATTAGCGAGCATGGAGTACATGACAGGAACTGCCGATAGTTGGCGCTGGGTGGGAATGTGAGTCGGCTGGGCAGCGTACCTACATAGGCTGTGGATTTGCGAGAAACAGCGTGTCCAAGTGGCGCAGTTGTTATCGTAGCTACCTAGTGAGCAGGAGAGCTCACGTCTGAGTCTTTGTCGGTCACAAATTTTCATTCGTCGCCCCTAATTCCGTATAAAGTCGCGATCCAGCTGATACCAATAGCTCCTTCCCCTCCCTTTCTCCACCATCCCATCAGTTTACATAATATTATCTACAATCATCACGCTAATTAGAAATATTGTATATACATTCCCGCATTCTCTTGCGAGCATCCTACGCCGATACTTCATTGTACCCAACAGCATCGTCAGTGAAACATTTTATGCTGCTGCTGATCTTATCCGAGAAACCCGTTATGTACTTGAGCACATTAGAGGTGCACACCCAAGGAGCACACCCGATATCGTTTTCGTTTATGTTGAACATTCGCCTTCTAGTATAGCCTGCTGCGTCTGTAACATACGAAAGTCGTATTAACCTGTGTGGTTAGTCAGCTGGGGATCGACGCCGGCCGCCAGTTCATGCCCGGGAGGGCGACACCGCCACCCCACGCCGCCGCCGCCGCCCCCTCAACCCGCCGGACCGGACATTACGCGCCGCGTTATCTGACGTAATACATGGCGACATTACGCCGGTAACAAGGTCAGCCTCCGCCTCCGCCTCCACCCCCGCCTGGGAGCCGCCGAGGAACCATTCAATTATTCTCAAACAAGTGCGTAATGCGAAACAGATGAGCGTCACGTTCCGAGGAAGTCGTTAGGGGCGGCCTAGCGCGCCGCGGCCAAAGCCGCGCTGTAATTGCGAGCCTAATTACAATTTACCGATCTCCGCCGCCGACGCCGACGCCGCCATATACAGACTCGTAATAACGCTCAAACATCAGGTTAAAGTCATACATTTTGATTTCGGCGCGCCCGCTGAGAAGACTTTTAAACGAAGCGTCGGGCGGGTCGCAGCATGCGCCCGCCGCTGAGGCGCAGAGGGGGAAACGGAATCACCAGTTGGCTCTGAAGGCAGAGGACAATCTTCGCAAAACAACAACAATGAGCACAACAGCATGGGTTTCTTCTAAAAGAGAGCAAACAAGGCACTGTTAAAAATATTAGCAGAAACAAAACAATGAAATTAACTAGGGCGGAAATTGTGCTTTTTGCTTTTCACATGTTCACGAAGTTAGACAAAGAACAGAAATGTTCTAAGACAGAAGTGCCCCCTTGTCAATAATATATTCAATCATTTAAAAACACAGCGAAACGAGGCCGTCCTGGTCTGCGGAGGAGACGCTGAGTTTTGTACGGACTGGATTATAAAAACCAATGCAAGGGACGAATATCAAATAAAACAGCATAGTGTTTGCATAAATATAATCTCCGAATATCAAATAAAACAGCACAGTGTTTGCATAAATATAATCTCCGAACACCGCAGAAGACAGATTACAGCATAATATAGCAAGCGATGAAAACAGCAAATATTTGAGCTTGGGAATGTAGAAACTAAAGAGCGGAAGATGCAATAAAGAATACGTCGGTCGAACGGGTGGAAAAACCTTCACACGACAGGAAGAACACTCATGTAACCAAAGTAAGAAAAGAGTATATGGCGTACAAGTCAGCGTCACTGAGTACATTATAGGTGACATAGAATTCGATTTAAAAATTCTACATCGAGAACAAAATACTCAGTTTATTGGAATAAACTGTAATCTATGTCAACCTAGAAAGTATCCGAAGGAAGTGCATAAATGGACAATGCGAGTTGCTTCACAGAAGGTATTATGACATCATTAAAGACCTGCTGTGACAGGGTACCGTCTAGGAGCAAGAGAGCTCATCACAACTGCCTCCATCTTCATTGTGGGAACTGTACTTCGCGCCAATAACATCCTCGCGGCTCCCCGATGTCAACGCTGCCCGTGCCGCAGTCCCGTCTGCCGCTGCAGTCGGCCATTGCCGGCTTCAGATCATCCGACTGCAGACGTCACATGCGCTGCTTCACCTACTTCTACATCCAGATACGTACAGTTTTAATTCCATCTTTATGCTACAAACTTTCTTAGTGTTTCATTCGCGTGGCCCTATATTTATATTTCATGCTTCCAAGCTTATTTGAAGCCTTCTGAATTTTCGATATTGTATCCAGCATTATGTGTCATACCATACCAGTGAAAAAATGCTCCCTTCGGAGCACAAGAAAGACGAATATATTCCTCCTTCAAAGACTGACGGAATCAGCTACCTCTAACTTCATTCCGCCTTCATCACTCAAAATTTCGTCTCTCGAACATAGTACAACTAATACTTTCCATACCGTACAATCATGGTTTTTCACGGATTTCTCAGGAACCCACCATGAACAAATGGTGCTTTTATAAGCTGCCTAAGGTCCACACTAGACCGTACCTAATGCAAAATAACGAACTGATTTGCTCAGTTTACCTGGGCTGGAGGAAGTGTGTAATATTTGAATTTTGATCCTGTACTACAGGATGGTTACAGTTTCCCTGTTCTTCCGCTGGGCACGCAAATTGTCACCGGGCCAAGGGCTATCAAAAACACCTTGCTCATTATCTCTATGATCGCTAGAACCAGACATATGACCCTCTAAAAACCGCATTTTCGCTTTTGGCTTTTTGGAACATATTGGCAGTTGGGTGTCAACAGTGTTGTGATTGTACTGCTTTTCATGTAATGCCTTTGTAATCCAACTGTTTGGATACAGCATTCATAAGCGTTTTAAATTGTTTTAACGCTTTTACTTTTTTACCTTGCATTAAATGTACCCGTTCTCTTAACAAAGAGTGAAATGTGATGCTCCACGGCCTCTATACATACCCCGTGGTTTTAATAAAATTTTCTCTACTTAACATCTTATAATACGGAAGCTAATTACCGTACCAGTACCAGACTTGCTAACGCTAATGCTAAGGGCACGGGGAACAGAAATAATGCAGAATCAGTTACACTGAAAACTGTTCTAATACCGGTACCATTATTGCTACAGAAGTGACTTAATATGGCTCCCATCAGTGTCCAGAAGAGTCTGAAAGCGCAGGATTGCATTCTACACAGCAGAACGAAGCATGTCCGTGGGTATGCTGGATACCTCTCTTGATATTCTGCTCTTCAGGTCAGCACATGTGTGAATCTTACCGTGGTAAACCCTGTCCTTCAGCTGGCCCACAACCAGAAATCACAGGGAGTGAGCTCAGGTGATCGTGCCGGCCAAGCATCTGGAAACGATCAGTTGATAATTCTATCGTTTCCAAATGTATTTCGAAGAAGCAAGTAAACTTCGCGAGAGATGTGCGGCAGGGCCCTGTCTTGCTTGAAAATTGTTGAATTGAATGCATCTCCATCCTGTAGGGCGGGTGTGAGATGCTGGCGAAGCAAATCGCAGTAACGCTGGCCAGTTTTACTGAACATCTTTCGTCACTGAGTGCCAACTTGTTCAAAAAAGAATGGGCCAATGATGAAAGTTGCTGTGATGCCATACGATACGGTGAACTTCATGCACAGTGACTGGAGGTGAAGATCCATATACTCGGCTGTTTTGTGTGTTCACCTCACCCGTCAGAGAGAAATGGGCTTCGTCTGTTGATAGGATGGCCCACGGCCAGCCCTTGTCAACTCCAATCCTTGCGAGAAAGTGGAGAGCGAAGTCAATACGTCGTTGTGTGTCCAGTGGTCAAGCTGCTGTACGAAATATATATTGTATGAATACAATTTGAGAACGAATCGAAGAACCTTCCGCCGGCCGCGGTGGTCTCGCGGTTCTAGGCGCGCAGTCCGGAACCGTGCGACTGCTACGGTCGCAGGTTCGAATCCTGCCTCGGGCATGGATGTGTGTCATGTCCTTAGGTTAATTAGGTTTAAGTAGTTCTAAGTTCTAGGGGACTACTGACCACAGCAGTAGAGTCCCATAGTGCTCAGAGCCATTTGAACCATTTTTGAAGCGCCTTCCGAACAATGGACCACGGGATGTTCGACTGTCGTGACACAGAAAGCGCATTGCCTGACGATGGGGAATTACGCGCAGCGTTATATGTCATAGCAACAGCGCTTTCATGAACCACCTGTGGTGCAAGCGGTCGTCGGCCTCTTCCCGAAGCGATCCCCAGTTCTTCAGTTGATTCGAAATTCTTCATGATGCTCCGCACAGCAGGTGGAGAAAGAGGATCCTTGCGTAATCCTTTCAGCCGGCTTTATTCTCGAAGTGCAGCCGCAGAGTTGCTGTTGTTTTGATAACAGAGCTTCATGAATAATGCAGAGCTCTTTTGTCGAAGCTCATGTGCACCAAGTGCACTGCGACTCGTCAGGTGTGTGAGACTATGGAATCACAATGACTGATCACGGTATCTGGTGACCATAGCGGGAACTAGACGGTGGCGCTGTGACGCGTGGAAATCATGCACCCCGTACTCTGGGCATTAATGGCGCCACGTTTGGTACTAGTACGGTAATTACTTTCCGTGTTATAGCGTGTTAACTAGGGTAACGAATATAGCCAACCGACGTATTAAATCTTTATTTCTTTTTTAAAAATACAGATTATATCAGATTTTAGAAATGTATAGAAGATACTCTCTTCTCTATTTCAGTATACACTACTGGCAATTAAAATTGATACACCACGAAGATGACGTGCTACAGATGCGAAATTTCACCGACAGGAAGAAGATGCTGTGATATGCTAACGATTAGCTTTTCAGAGCATTCCCACAAGGTTGGTGCTAGTGGCGACACCTGCAACGTGCTGACATGAAGAAAGTTTCCAACCGATTTCTCATACACAAACAGCAGTTGACCGGTGTTGCCTGGTGAAACGTTGTTGTGATGCCTCCTGTAAGGAGGAGAAATGCGTACCATCACGTTTCCGGGTTTGATCAAGGTCGGATTGTAGCCTATCGCGATTGCTGTTTATCGTATCGCGACATTACTGCTCGCGTTGGTCGAGATCCAATGACTGTTAGCAGATTATGGAATCGGTGGGTTCTGAAGGGTAATACGGATCGCCGTGCTGGATCCCAACGGCCTCATATCACTAGCAGTCGAGATGACAGGCATCTTATCCGCATGGCTGTAACGGATCGTACAGCCACGTCTCGATCCCTGAGTGGGGACGTTTGCAAGAGAACAACCATCTGCACGAACAGTTCGACGACGTTTGCAGCAGCATGGACTATCAGCTGCATTTCTTCTTGGTGTAGCAATTTTAATGGCCAGTAGTGTAGATAATGTATATTTATAAATTAACTGCCCTGTAGGGGAGAAGGAAACGAAATGAAACTTTCAGGGTTGAAAACGCATGTGATGTTACGAGTATTTCAGTGATTACAAAATGGAGCTAAATGTATAAAAACTTGGCAGTAAGAACCCATTTATCAGTATGATGTTGTACCCCATCTGGCCTGCATCCACACGCTGATTCGGTCTGGAAGGGTGTCACAAAGACGTATTTTCTCCTTAGGAAAGCTCGCCCGCAACATTTGTGACTGGTAATTGATATCTTGGAAACTGGCTCTGGGAGAATGTTGACATACGTGGACAGATTTAGCAGCTAGAGTATCTCAGCACCATGCACACTTTTGCTACTCGTTATATGCATATTACAAGCCAGATGTTATAAATGTGTAGTTTTTGTATACAAGTCAACCTTTATGTTAACAAGAGCCTTATGTTGATTCTCATTTAATCTTAATATTTGAAATACCACGCTGCTGCTGCTTTGAGATATTGCCTGAGATTATTTGTGTCCCTAAGACAAATGTCTTATATGACAACAGCCGTTTTGAGTTTATTCAGTATACTTTCTCAGCGTGTGATGAGCACCTTCTGAAGAAGAAAATTTTGAAGTTGTCAAAACCAAGGTCAAGGAATAAACCTTTATTTGCAACTGGTTGCCTGACTTTTTTCAAATTCACCACATCGCGCAGACAGTTCGTAGAGACACTTGCCATGTGTCGACGAAGGTTGCCTTGTTAAAATGGCACCGCGCTACTGTCGCATGAGAGGTAACACATGCGGACGCAGTATATGAGGATTAACACCGCTGTGCCTTTCCACAATGCTTCAGGGATGGGACCTCTCCCCAGGTAACCGACATACTCGTCGGCGATGGTCATTCATGGTAGTGCAGAGCCGCGAGTCATCGCCAGAGACAAGGGGCGCCAGACAACAGCAGTTTACGCTTCCCAGTCACACGAGTACTCCACACGCAGCGGTTCGTGTTGTGGTGTTGACTACGGCCTACAAATGGATCGGTAATACCCTGTCCAGCGACTGCTAGTACTCGACCAAAGGTATGGGATTACACGGAATGTTATAGGGAGTTAATTATTCGAGGACAGCAGGAGTATATGTGTAGGGGCTGCAACGTGCTTGGTGCCCAGCAGGGCGGTCCTCCCTCGAGTTGGTCAGAGGTGGTCGACTTGAACCTTGGTGACGAGACTGCCAAACTGTCCAACACCAGACGACTTCACATCCGAATGCTACACAATTCTGGATATTGCACTATTCGAAATGGAGATCCACAATGAGGCTAATTTCGCTCCGTTAGGTACTGATAGCGCTGTCTTAAACAACTACGCAGCATCCCCGTCTTTGTTACAGTGATCACTCAACATCTGGCGCCATTCACGCCCCTTACATACCTGGAAACAGCACTGAAACGAAACACAACAATGCACTCTGGTGGCCGACCTATCTTTCACATACAATTCCAACTCTTAATCATTTACATACCCGCCGATGGTGTGTACGTGTACAAAGTTAAAATGAGATCCCACTATGCCTCTCGTTTGCTACGACTAAAACACACACACGCACACACATTATGTTTAACTGTTTGTTTGTGGCACGTATTTCACAATCACCACTACCTCCAATCATCGTAAACTTTTGCTTTAGCTATAAATGTGCACTTCCGCTCTTGCTTTTCTATATACTGACTACGTACCTCAGTGTCGCTGCTGTAATCTTAAAGTAGTTTTTTTCTCTATAGTCACATGTTTAGTAAGTCCGTTTTCTTTTTTATAAATCTACTGAAATGTTTTCGTTTAACTTTTTTGTTTTCAGATCTCGTGATGGCTACAAAGGTCAAACGGTAATCAAGTAGCATGCTATCAAATATGGAATTTTGTATTCAATAGAAAACAGTTATTAAAATCAAGAATTTTTTAAAAAAAAATAATATATTACACTTTGCATCTCTGTCGGTTTTTGTGCTGTTTAAGCAGCATTTTCGTTTGTTTTTCTTTTTACATAGATAAGTCCTGCGAACGAGAAGGCCTCAAATCTTTGATTATCGTGTGGGAATTTGATGGATACAAGACAGCGATTGACGAGACGTGTGCCGTGTACTTCCTACTTGCTGTGAGATGCAGTACTGCCTTTCGTCTTCCTTTAACACTTTGAGCCCCAGTTTTTTTAGCCGCAACCTACCATTTTATTCATTTTGCTTTGCAGTCTAATGTCTTTGGCACGAAATCAGCGATGCTCCGAAAGCCTTGATTCAGAGCTGTCTTAGAATCGGCGATTTTGTGGTAAGGACGTTGGTACTTCAAAACAAAATGAATAAAATAGTGCGTTGCGCCAGAAACCACTGGGGCTCAAAGGATTAACTAAGAGCACAGGTTGTCTAGAAGTTTATGGTAAATTCTCTATATGCAAAGTGATCATGGGGCTGATAATTCGACTACTAGAACTCGTGCACCAATGTCCACCATTTTGTTTCCCTGAGGACAATTCTGAACGGGTGTGAAAAATATAAAACTATGTTAAACTTAATTGGTAGGCTGTAATCTGTAGTGGAAAATATATTTTGCAGGAAATTTCAGTAACTATAATGCGCATTTTGAATGCGAATTCCCGCAGTCGCTTTTCCTTTTGCGTTCTTTGGCTATTCTTTAAGATTTCCCATACTCCGCCAGCACACCGCAGAACGGCTGGCGGCGGATTTGTATCCGTATGTTACGGGCAAATTCCGAGAGGCAGAAGTTATTTTATGCGCTAGACGCCACCTAACGGCTCGCTCGCCGAGAATACGGAGTCAGAATGGAAAACCGCAAGCGTTTAATTTTATTTGCGCATTTAATGTGTTTCGCGCTTTTAATTAGAGCTGTACGGAATTCGGGGCGCACTCGAGTTTATTGTTCTTTATTTTATGAGCGGCAGTTAATCTCGCGAGGCGTAGCGCAGCGGGCAGAAGCGGCGGCGGGCATACGCCGCGGGGAGTCGCGGCACATTCAAATAAGGCGGCGGCGAATCTTGCTATCTAAACTCGGCGCCCAACTCGCTACGCCCTCTCCTCTCCGCTGCGCTCCGCGTGTTATTACTTGCGGAAATGAAAAGCGGATTGGTCGAGGATTTAGTTTGCAGACGCGCTGCTCCTCCGCGGTCCCCGGGGCTTATAGTTACGTGGTAGTCATTTTAAAGCTTTTCATTGTATTAATATTTCGTGCGTGTGTGTGCGCGCGCGAGCGCGTAATCTAATGAAATAAGCACTCCTCACGTCCCGTGGCACTGCTTTCCCCGGCTGCTGTGAGCGGAGCAGACAACAAGGCTGCCTTTTGCTACCCCGTCGCCTCGGGGGATGTATAAGCTCCGCTGCTAACTGCATAAAGCCGCGCTTAATTAAAACATATTAGTACGGCGCGCCAGAGAGCGCCAGCAAAATGCTATTACGGATGACAAATGACGGTTGCCGGCCGCAGCGAGGCCTACGAACGCAGCTAGAGGCGGCTCTCTCAGTGTCCCGATGGCCGTCTCTTCGTATTTACTACGAGGAAAACACCTCTAGGGTATTTTGAGCAGGCATTTAGGCGAACAATGGACTGTTCCGCAAGTTATGCTGGGCTGTAGCTCAGTGTTTAGCGGCGTGTCGCCACCGTATGCCAAGATAACGAAAAAGTTCTTTCCTAGAAAGGGAATTTTTCGTCAAAATGTAATTATTTTTCGACGATTTCTTTTATCTCAATATGCTTAGTCCAACGTCCCTGTTGTCGGCGGCACCCATACGTGAAGTTTCACTCTAGAAACACTTCAAAGGATAGTCTTCTGCCACCACCGATCTCGATACGATATCAAGTCACAAATTTCGTCAAATGAAATGAATGTAAGCTTGTGCCACAAATACCTAGCAAGGCTCGAAAAAAGATTGTTGTATACCCAATGGAACCAAATAGGGCAAAGGCTCGTAATTGACGGTACCGCTTAATATGGGATGCCATGTTATTATCACTGCTGGAACTTAACATCTACTAGCAAGTATCAGAACTTGTTCTTTATGCACTACTACAACATCTTATGACCGGAAGCAGTTAGTGAGCTGTAGTTCGTTGGCCTGCGTGCGTTTGTTTGTATCTGCCATCCCAAAATTTTTTGTAGTGTTACGGAAATCGTAGCTGGAAGTTGGGCATTTGGAGTTCAAATGGCTCTAAGCACTATGGGACTTAACATCTGAGGTCGTCAGTCCCCTAGACTTACAACTACCTAAACCTAACTAACCTAAGGACATCACACATCCATGCCCGCGGCAGGATTCGAACCTGCGACCGTAGCAGCCGCGTGGTTCCGGACTGAAGCGCCTAAAACCGCTCGGCCACCACGACCGGAATTTTGAGTTCATAAGAGCTTTATTTACTTCGTTTTCATGATAAGTACATGTTCTTTCAGTATTTATTCACTTTCATGCATCTGTACAGCAGGTGGTTATGAAGGAGAGTGAAGGAGAGTGAAGAAACTTAATATGGGTACTTAGTAATATGAAATATGGGGTGCCCCATGTTTAGAGGAGTTTATTTACAAATTTATTTTCTTACAGTAGAATACGTTCTTTATAATATTTTTCAAAGGAAGAAGATACAGGGTGTTTCAAAAATAACCGGTATATTTGAAACGGCAATAAAAACTAAACGAGCAGCGATAGAAATACACCGTTTGTTGCAATATGCTTGGGACAACACTACATTTTCAGGCGGACAACCTTTCGAAATTACAGTAGTCACAATTTTCAACAACAGATGGCGCTGCAAGTGATGTGAAAGATATAGAAGACAACGCAGTCTGTGGGTACGCCATTCTGTACGTCGTCTTTCTGCTGTAAGCGTGTGCTGTTCACAACGTGCAAGTGTGCTTGGACAACATGGTTTAGTCCTTAGAACAGAGGATTTTTCTGGTGTTGGAATTCCACCGCCTAGAACACAGTGTTGTTGCAACAAGACGAAGTTTTCAATGGAGGTTCAATGTAACCAAAGGACCGAAAAGCGATACAATAAAGGATCTGTTTGAAAAATTTCAACGGACTGGGAAGGTGACGGATGAACGTGCTGGAAACGTAGGGCGACTGCGTACGGCAACCACAGAAGGCAACGCGCAGCTAGTGCAGCAGGTGATCCAACAGCGGCCTCGGGTTTCCGTTCGCCGTGTTGCAGCTGCGGTCCAAATGACGCCAACGTCCACGTATCGTCTCATGCGCCAGAGTTTACACTTCTATCCATACAAAGTTCAAATGCGGCAACCCCTCAGCGCCACTACCATTGCTGCACGAGAGAAATTCGCTAACGATATAGTGCACGGGATTGATGACGGCGATTTGCATGTGGGCAGCATTTGGTTTACTGACGAAGCTTATTTTTACCTGGACGGCTTCGTCAATAAACAGAACTGGCGCATATGGGGAACCGAGAAGCCCCATGTTGCAGTCTCATCGTCCCTGCGTCCTCAAAAAGTACTGGTCTCGGCCGCCATTTCTTCCAAAGGAATCATTGGCCCATTTTTCAGATCCGAAACGATTACTGCATCACGCTATCTGGACATTCTTCGTGAATTTGTGGCGGTACAAACTGCCTTAGACGACACTGCGAACACCTCGTGGTTTATGCAAGTTGGTGCCCGGCCACATCGCACGGCCGACGTCTTTAATTTCCTGAATGAATATTTCGATGATCGTGTGATTGCTTTGGGCTATCCGAAACATACAGGAGGCGGCGTGGATTGGCCTCCCTATTCGCCTGACATGAACCCCTGTGACTTCTTTCTGTGGGGACACTTGAAAGACTAGGTGTACCGCCAGAATCCAGAAACAATTGAACAGCTGAAGCAGTACATCTCATCTGCATATGAAGCCATTCCGCCAGACACGTTGTCAAAGGTTTCGGGTAATTTCATTCTGAGACTACGCCATATTATTGCTACGCATGGTGGATATGTGGAAAATATCGTACTATAGAGTTTCCCAGACCGCAGCGCCATCTGTTGTTGACAATTGCAACTACTGTAATTTCGAAAGTTTATCTGCCTGAAAATGTACTGTTGTCCCAAGCATATTGCAACAAACGGTGTATTTCTATCGCTGCTCGTTTAGTTTGTATTGCCGTTTCAAATATACCGGTCATTTTTGAAACACCCTGTACATTATATTACATACATTTTCTAACTAGGTGCCTTCACTGAAGAAAAGAAAGACTTGGGATAAAGACCAAATGAACAGAGCTGTGGAAAGAGTTTTAAAGAAAGAAATGGGCTACTTAAAAGAAACTAGATATTTCTGCATACCACAAACAACGTTAGAAAGATATGTAAATCAAGGGCGAGAATCTAACAATGAAGATATTACTACAAAGATGGAAAAAAGCGTATATTTCCTTCGATCTTCAATGTGACTTGATAATGCGTTGTTTGTTAATGGAGGAGCGATTTTTTGGGGTACCCAGGACTGGTTTAAGACGACTGGCTTTCCGCTTACCGTAGCAAATAATATCTCAAATAAGTTGAATGAAGAAACCGAATTTGCAGGTAAAAAATGAATGCAGAGATTTCTAAACCGCCATTCATCAACACTGCCTGTTAGTCTGTTAGAATGCTACAGGAAATTTCGATAGCTCATGTGAAATCCTTTTGTGAGGAGAGTGTGAATATGTTTTTCAACATATTGGAACCGGAAATGCAGAAAAGTAATTTCAATCCTAAACGGGTATACAACAGCAATGAAACAGGGATTAGTGTAGTGCAACACTAAAGTGATTGCCTTAAAAGGAAAAAAACCAGTGGCTTCATCGATATCTGTAGAATGTAGCTGTCTCATTATTGTTAAAGCTTGTATGAATGCTCCAGAACATTATGTTTCACCTTTAACTGTATTTCCACGCAAAAAGTGTAAGTAGATCTCATGGATGGATCTAGATGAGGGCCCGCCTGTCATATCTGGATACAGGCAGATATTTTGATTATGTGGTTAAGACACTATATTGCAGTAGTAAACGGACAAAATCAGACCACGTCGTACTCATACTTGATCGACATTACTCCCACACTAGAAACATGGATGTCACTGAGCTGGGAAGGGAAAGTGGTGTTTCAGTTGTATGCCGTCCAGCCCACAGCTCTCATAAAATGTAGCTATTATACCAGACATTTATGAAATCGCTCGAGATTTTCAACTGCCAGGAAATTGAGAAGTGGTTAAAAAATAATTTTACTCGCACGGTTGCTATACGCCAGGTGGTAAAATTATTTGGCGTTGCATGTCTATGAGCTGCGACTGTTGTAACGGCAGTTAACGATTTTAGAAAAATCTGTTCAGAAGCCATGACTTTGCTGTACACTCTGGAAATGAAGCACTTACGAAGCGCCAAGATTAACAGTCGCGTCTCAGTGGACTTCAAACAACTGATGATAGGCCTATAGCTTCAACATGAGTAATTGTGAGTTCTGAAGAGCGTGTGTTTCCTGTTATCCAATTCTACTCTCATTGCTGACGACGTAGCAGGTTGTTCTGAATAAAACTCACCCTCTTCGAGGTCATAAATTTATTCGTCAAGTTCGTTGGTGCGATCGGCACACTTGATTCCTCTGCCACGTATTTCTGATGCCGCTGTCCAAAGAAGTTCAAGAGCAGGTTGTGTGAAGATCATAACTTCAACACCACATAAACAACGACTAGCATGTACTCAAATGAAAAAGATCGTCGGAGTTGATAATAAAAAAACTGAATGCCTACACTGACTAAAGGGTCCCAGAAGATTACTAAGAAGGATTCCTAGGCACAGAGAATATCAACTAGTCCTGCTAAACAAATGGGGAAAAGAGGAAGAAAATCTCCAGATCTTCCAATTTCATCTACTTCGGAAGAATCAGAATTTTCTTCTCTGACAGGTATGATTATTGGGGAAATGAAAGCGAAGATGAAGCTGACGCTGAATGTGGCTATTATGCAGGCTTGCTTCAAGATGATCGTTCTGGTGAAGAGTGGATCCATTGTCAAAAATGCCTGAAATGGGCTCACATAAACTGTGCAGATAATCCGAAAAAAAAATTCATGTGCTTGAAGTGCAAGTAACTGAATAATAAACCCTACGTAATCATTTTAGTTGTTTTCCTTTCATTTACACCTACCTCAGTTGATTTAAAGTAAGTAAATAATTTTCATTTAAGCGTTTTATTTTTGTGCATGTACGGCTCAAGCAGTAAATTATCTATTTATGGAAACTGTGTTAAACAATGTCTAGTAATACTGATTGTATTGTCGTATTTCTAACTGAAAATTGTAAGAAAACAATGGTTCACATGGCTCTGAGCACTATGGGACTTAACATCTGAGGTCATCAGTTCCTTAGAACTACTTAAACCTAACTAACCTAAGAACGTCACACACATCCATCCCCGAGGCTGGATTTGAACCTGCTACCGTAGCGGTCGCGCGGTTCCAGACTGAAGCGCTTAGAACCGCTCGGCCACAAGGGCCGCTAAAATTGTAAGAAAAGGTGGTACCCCATAACAGGAGCCACCGCATATTGGGAACAGTTTTTGGGATTTTCTAAAAATAAATCGCCAAAAAAGATTTTATATTTAACATACTGAAGGCCAAGTAAACCTAATCTTACAATCCCGTATTTTAATGTAAGTGTAAAAGCAGTGTTTAATTCTTAATGGTGTTAGCGGCGTGAGGCAAAATCAAAAGTTCACCTATTTTAGTACACTTTACAGTAAAAATAAACTAACGGAGAAATATCGCAACTCTAAGAACAAGTTTTGTTACGTAAACGAAAGTTCGTGGCCGTGTTTCTACACATGGGAGATAATGTTGTAACGAAGCAGGGTTGCCCACTGCTATCCTGTTTTGGTTTTACACCCCTTCAGTAACTTAGTTAAGCAATGAACTTTTTTCTTCATTTTGACTACTCAGATTCCGACTACAGATTCTGTGGCCTTCAGTCTCATAGTACAGAATTCAGATACAGTTCAAATAAAATTCCCCTGGTAAAATCAATTATTTCAGTACGTTCTAATGTCTATTCTGAAAGTAAGAGGTAATCAGTTTTATTGGAAATGCATATGATTAACAGTTATGGACAATGACGTATATTGTGCAATACATATTAAGTAAAATTCGAGTGAGCTAATAGATCAAATTCAGCTATAAGACTGCATCCAAAAGAAAGCCTAAATTTGACTGATTCCAGCAAAGTGTTTAAATTAACCTAATGTCTATTAGTTAAATAGGTATTAAGACTTAAAATCTGTAGCCTGTATAACTTTCAGTACTAAATAATTCAGAGATCTGTTTTGATACTTTTGATACCGTTACTTTTCTACGTAAAATGACTCCAGTCTCAACTTTGTAAGTGCATTAATTAACAATTAAGTAAATTTGAATATGTAAAAAATTATTGTTCAAAAGGGCTGCCATGGTTATAAGTCGGGAATTCCCACAGCGGATGCATAAGTTAGTTCCACGTATTTAAACTGATACAGCTCACTCATGTTATTTAAATAATAAAACCCAATAGTTAACTTCAAAACCAGTTAGAAAGGATCATTTTAAACCTGGGAAATTATAAAGTATTATATATTAACAGAAATAGTCAAATATTCAAGTGCTCGTCTATATAACGTCCGAGCTGGTGCAGTTCTAAGTTACTGCTTGGTCAGATTCTCTTGGAGCAAAAGTGCGGCAAGTTGGATAATTTTTCGGTAATTGTAATTGTGAGCTTTCTTAAAGACTGGAAGTTTTTGACCTACCTAATGTGACGATTATGTGTAAGAGGCCTGGTCACATGAATATTGTGTGTGCGAGTGATAACAAATAAATCGCACTGTGGTTGACATAAACATTCAACAATGAATACAATCTTACCTTTCGATTTTGGTAAACTTAACCTAGGATCTTGGCTTCTTAATTTCAGTGTGATTTTGGTGATATGGACGCAGCTACCGGGAAGACAATATTGAATAAGCAAAGCAAGGAAGGTCGAGAACACTGCACACTGTCTACTGGGTGAGGAAATGTTTCAATACCAGTACATCCGGTTGTGACGTGAACTTTAAGTGGCACTAATAGAAGGACATGTCCCGGCACTTTACATGTGGTGCCCTGGGTGAGGAAACATCCCGGCACGTTACATGTGGTGCCCCGGGTGAGAAAACATCCCGGCACATTACATGTGGTGCCCCGGGTGTGAAAACACCCCAGCACGTTACATCTGGTGCCCCGGGTGAGGAACATCCCGGCACATTACATGTGGTGCCCCGGGTGATAAAACAGCCTGGCACGTTACAATGACTATTCAAATTTTGCGCGAGTCATATAAGAGTAGCGTTAGTAGCGATACTATGGGGATGCAAATCAGGTTTACTTTAAATACACTCTGTAACGGTTGTGAGCGTTAGTTACCTTTGAGATTGGACGTGGTGAGTTGATGCTAGTCAAGAATGCTTTAAAGGACACAAAGACCCCATTATCGACACCTCACTGAAAATGAATTTGAGTAAGGTCGTGTAATAGGGCTACGAGAAGTTGGCAGAGGTGGTCACGAGAATGTACGGTTGCAAGAAGACCGGGCTCTGGACAGCCGCATGGCAGTAACGAGAGGAAGACCATCGTATTCGGCACATGGTTCTCGAACATTGCACTGCGTAGGTAGCAGTAATGTGAGCAGCAGTTGGCACCACAGTCACACAACGAACTGTTAAAAAACAGTAACTTCAAGGAGCCAGTGACCCAGCTGTGTGCATACCACTGACCCCAAACCACTGCCATTTGCGACTTCAGTGGTGTCAAGCGAGAGCACATTGGAAAGATGGATGAAGGTCTGTGTTTTCTGATGAAAGCTAGTTCTACCTCGATGCCAGTGATGGTCACGTGCTGGTTAGAAGGAGCCCAGTTGAGAGCCTACAACCAACCTGTCTCGTGTTCGACACACTGCATCTACTTCTGTAGTTGCGGTTTGGAGTGTGATTTCGTACGACAGCTGGAGCACTCTCACTGTTATCCCACATACTCTGACTGGAAGTTTGTACGTGAGTCTAGTGATTCGACATGTTGTGCTGCCGTTCAAGAACAGTATCGGTTCAAATGGCTCTGAGCACTATGGGACTTAACATCTAAGGTCATCAGTCCCCTAGAACTTAGAACTACTTAAACCTAACCAACCTAAGGACACCACAAACATCCATGCCCGAGGCAGGATTCGAACCTGCGACCGTAGCGGTCGCGCGGTTCCAGACTGAAGCGCCTAGAACCGCTCGGTCACAACGCGCGGCCAAGAACAGAATTCCAGGGGCTGTTTGCAACAAAGCAATATTCGCCTAGTTACCGCTTTTGTAACAACATGCTCCATAGAGAGTCGACATGTTGTCTTGGCCTGCTCGATGACCAGATCTGTCTCCAATAGAGCACACATGTGACATCCTCGGATGACAACTCCTCCATTATCCGCAAACAGCATTAACCGTCCCTGTTATTGGCCGACCAAGTGCAACAGGCATGAAACTCCATCCTACAATCTGACACCCGGTACCTGCGCAACACAATGCATACAAGTTTGCATTCAACATTCCGGCGGCTGCACTGGTTATTAATATACCAGTAATTCACTCATGCAATGGCTTATCTCGCGCTTACAGTAAACTGTGATCTTGCAATGTCTATCAGTTAAATATGTTAACTAGACAAATATATTGCCAAACTTTCGTTACTCTACATTAATTATTATTTTGTGTCGAGATTTTTTCTGTCAGTGTACGTACTACTTCATGACTACGTGAATTAACCTAAACTTTCTATTTAAAAAGGAATTTTTAGCACAAACTAGTTGAGGAAGAAATCCATTCTGTATAAATATAGTTTAAGATCACTTAAACAGTTGAAACGTTTAATATTTGTTTGAGGGATCTTTCAGCAACTACATATTTCCACCACAGGTATGTCTGTGCGATAGCTAGTGATTTATATGATTATACTTAATTTTTCAGCAATACACACCACATCGCATCTTAGAATTTGTATAATACTTAAGAAGGGTCTAATGATTCACGTAATCTTGTAACTCATTTATGATGGTGTCACAGAGTACCGATATATTACGTGTAATCCTGCTTGCATTCTTTATTTCTTAGCTCGAGTTGTTTTATATCTGACGTAAAAGAAAATAAATTTGGTGATGAAGCTGCCGGGTTGTTTGGCCGAGCTCGAAGAAACTTTTAATTATCTGAAGTTCCCAGGGCATCTTCAAAGGTGCTCCTGGAGGCGCTGAGTATTTTCGACCGACTGGTCGGACGTCGGAGAGTGATATAAATACTGTGCAAAGTGCGTGTGGCCGAGTTTACACGTGATCATCACAGACAATCTTTGTCAAAGATGAAATTTAACGATCGATTGTCGACCGTCAACGATAAAAACCTTGTCTATTGATTCTGCAGAGCCAGTGCCCATATATCACTGTTTCATGGCTTCTTTTCTGTTAAAATTATCGCTTTGGTTATATAGTCGTGGATAATAATTCGTTACAGTAGATAAAATTTTGATGTCGGAAAACTTCACTTTATGACTTACTGAATGAAGAGCATGGTCTGCTACAGCTGGTTTTTCTGTTTTCTTACTGGGCAAAGACTTTTACGTTCTTTCAGTCTTGCATTCACGCTTTTCTTGGTAGTTCCAATGTAGACCTATCCACAAGTACAAGGACTCTTATATACTCTACCTGCTAACAGAGGGCGGCGTTTATCCTTTATAGATCGGAGTGCTTGACATGCTTTCTTAGTTGGTTCAAATATCCGCCTCATGTCACTTTACTGTAAAATCTCACCAACTTGATCAGTTACTTTTTGATAAAAGGAAGAGAACCTGTGTTATTCCATCGCTGTGTTTTATCGTTGTCCTTTTTCGTACTTTTGTTCGGTCGCAGGACCTTGAATGGCTATTCAGGCAAAGAGGTAATAGTATAGAAAAGTCATCGAAATATACAAGCTATAGCTCCATACTTAAAAATCATATAAAACCGCTCGCTTGAAGAAAGATCTGTACCCAAAGACTGGAAAATTGCATTGGTCACACCAATATTGAAGAAAGGCAATAGGAGTTATCCACAGTCCCATATCATTTAACGTCGATACGCAACAGGATTTTGGAATACATATTGGGTTCGGGCATTATGAATTACATCGAAGAGGACGGTCTATTGATACGTAGTCAACACGGTTTTAGGGAGCATCGTTCTTGTGAAACAAAGCTAGTTGTTTACTCACATATCGAGTGCTATCGACAGGGATTTCAAAGTGTTGTGTAAATCTAGATTTCCAGAAGGGTTCTAACATCTTAAGTCACAAGCGGTTTGTAATCAAATTGCCTGCGTATGGAATATCGTCTCAGTAATACCACTGTTTCCATGATTTCCTGTCACAAAAGTCACAGTTCGTAGTAATTGACGGAAAGCCATCAAGTAAAACAGAAATGACTTCTGGATTTACCAAAGGAAGTGTTATAAGGCCCTCCTCTTCCTTATCTATCTGGAAACTGTATGAGCACCCATCGTAGACTGTTTGCATGTGATACTGTCAGAAGATGAAAACCAATTGCAAAACGATTTAGATAAAATTTCTGTATGGTGTGAAATACGGAAATTGATCTTAAATAACGGAAAGTGCAAGGGCATTCGCAGGGGTGCCAAAAGAACCCGTTAAACTTCGGTTACACAATAAATCAGTCAAATCTAAAGGCCATAAAATCAACTAAATTCCTAGAAATTACAATTACGAACAACTTAAATAGGAAAGAACACAAAGAAAACGTTGTAGGGAAGGCGAACCAAAGACTGTGTTTCATTGACAGAACACTTACAAGAGGCAACAGATCTGCTAAAGGGACTGACTACACTGCGCTTATCCATCCTCTGCTGGAGTACTGATGCGCGGTGTGGGATTCTTACCTGGTAGGATTAACGCAGTAGGCCCACATCGACAGAAGTTCAAAGAAGGTCAGCACGTTTTTTGCTACCGAGAAATAGGGGGGAGATTGTCACGGACATCATATAGGATTCAGGGTGGAGATCATTAAAACAAAGACATGTTTTTGCTGCGGCAGGGTATCTTCACGAAATTGCAGCCACCAACTCTCTCCTCCGAATGTGAAAATGTTTTATTGACGCCGACCTCCACAAGGAGAGACGATCGTCATTGTAAAATAAGAAAAAAGTTTTTATCCTCTACAGGTGATAGTTTGTCAGATATCATCTGACAAAAATTGTCTCTGCCGATCACGTGTAAACTCGACCACACCCACTTCGCACAGTATTTATATCACTCTCCGACGCACGGCCCATCAGTCGAAAATACTGTGTCACCAGGAGCTGGTCCGAAGATATCCAGCTCAGCTATTGACGGGACATCAGGAACAGAAAACTATCTTCGACCACGGCAGTACAGCTCGGAAGATTCATCATCAGCTATGAAGCTATGATGTTCGATTGTTAAAGCCTTCACTGTATGAACAAATAATTTTTTTTTAAAAGTCATGTAACCTGTGAAAAGCTGTCACAATGAGAAAAATGAACAAGTTCGAAATTAAAGTAGACCAACCAAAATCGCATGTCACGTTGCAATGACTTGTAGAGTCTGTGTATTTCCACTATTACGAGTAGACAGCAGGGGAACGACAACTAGTATTCAGAGTCTTAATCTGTTCACTTAACTATTTCGTAGAAAGATATATTTAAACCAAAATAAAATATTTAATAGTGGGCAGCCGTTTTGAAACGTCCCCTTAGAAAAATTATACAAGACTGTGCTTAAACTGACTCACAATATTTTTAGCCCAACAAAATCTCACTTTCAAAAATCCCTACAAAAGAATGACCCTGACTAATATTAACCTATACGTTTCACAAATCACTTACCTCACAAAAATCTTGATTGCTCGAACTACTGCAATACAACGAGCGCCACTACTGCCAGCTAAATAAAAGATTCAAACTACGGAAGGCAATAACTACTGATAGGCATAGTTAGCAAATGAAAGATTTTAATAGAGAACAAACAATGTATTTACCTTAATAGTGTTCAAAAGTCATAATATATATAGCAGTTCATGACATCCAGTCTTACAAATTTCAAAACTCCACCATCTCTCTCCCCACATCCACCACTTCTGGCGGCTCACCTCCAACTGCGTAACGCTATGCGCTGTTAACAGCCAACAGCCCAACACTACAATGGCGAATATTACAACAATGCCACCCAGCCACAGACTGCACACAGCACAGCCAGTGATTTTCATATAGAGCGCTACATGGCGTTACCAATATAAAAACCTAAACAGCCACTTACATAGCCCCCATGCTCCCCAAAAAAATTTTAAAAATTGTTTTGGGCTCTGGCCAATACAGATTTGAAAAACTTTTTTCATAATTATAATTACAATAACAAAGGAATCAAACGCACACAGTTATTGATACAATGTTTGTCAAAAGCTACAATTTTCTCACAGTCCATAAAGACAGTCCTGATCACTCATCACAGTAAAATACTGTCTCAGCAATAAAGGAAAATGCACTCGGAAGTAGTGGATTTCTAATCAGTCTTGAAGAAGTAGTGTTGTCCTTCCAACGGAAAGACAGTGCTGCCTCTTGACATGCAGACAGGTAATGGGCCGCAACAGAGCAAACCCACAGCAGAGTCAGTCGAAGTTTTGAAGAATATCGTTTGGTAGGTCATCACAGAGCAGACCCACTGTACTCCTGGTAGAGAGTATGGTATTGGTGGGCCACCAGAGGTGCAGACCCACTGCAGTCCTTGTAGAAATAATGGTATTGATGGGCCATCAAAGATGCAGACCCACTGTAGTCCTTGTAGAGATGGCTAGCAGCCATCTGTTGTGGCTGTGCAGGTGCACAATCACCATCGAAGAGTCTTACGGACAATATAGCAAGTCCATAAACCACCACTTGTGTACTCACAAAACTTTTTGGAATGTCCTTAGAACCAGCAATGCTGTTATCCAGTCCCTAGCTGAATTATCAACACACGTGCAAACACTAACTGTCGCTACTTTTCACATATTGTCCATATACTATGACCAACAGAAACGTGTGCAGTGAAACGTAACTTACAAGTTACTTAATTTGATGAACTGGTGTCAATTACAATTTTATAACATAAGAATACAACAACAAAGGTGCAAAATACATCATTAAAGAACATAACAATACAGATAACATTTGTGGTAATGCAGGCTTTACAGAAAATAGAAATAAACATGTACACCAGTGTCACAAGAATTATGATATAAGTAGATACATAAAAGATCAGAATAACTTTTGAAACATCAACTTCACACATGAGCATTAAAACAAAACAGAATAAATAATGTCTAAACATCTTTACAAAATAAATAACATATTATTAGAAAAATTCTACAACATAACTTTTATTAGCTAAGCACATAAAGACAGGAAAAACACAAATATACAAGAGTACACAAACACGTAGGGGGATAACACAATGGAAAGGACAGGGTTCGTTTTCAGTATAACATTTGGTACTGCAGTCCAACACAAAACTTCATTCCATAGATCTTTCGTATTTCAACATTTGTTTTCACCAAAACATCCGATCCAAGCATGCTTTCTGTATTTATATGTTCACATATATCTGACCTCATTATTTATTTTCTATTATCTTACATCATTTATTTCCAAGAAAATCCTACCTAAACTTGTTGTCTCTAAACCCTACTTTTTTGTTCATATCCTCTTTCAAAATACTTTTTTGGCCAAACCATATTCTTATAGCTTCTCAATGCAAAAACAGACATAATGTCTTATGTGACGTAGCATGTGAAAACTGCTGGATTTGGACGGGTTACTCCTGTAACTGAAATATCAGATCAGAAGATGGTTCTGAATGAACTGAAACCGGTCATATGAATAAAAATATTTGCAATCAAGACGGTTTTTAAGTAACAGTATAGCTTCTCAATGCATTTCTTCCAATTCATCACAACTTATTCTCTTATATAGCCTACCCCATTTTAAGCTAACTTAAATCTACTGAGCTCAGATATATTAATGAAGGGACGAGGCAATGCAGCAGCACAAAACAATTAACACAAACAGCAATGCCACAAAAATGGAAATTGGCAAATCTAGCAGCAGTAAATGCAATAACTTATATCTAAACATGACAAAGCTCAAGCAGAAAAAATATTACAGGAAAAATGGCCATATTTAATACCAATGTCACATCTTAACACTAGGGTGATGCATCACGAGAACTTACGATAGAAGATAAGTTACCAAACCGTAAAAAAATTATTTATGCAATTCCTTTTATGTGCCCTCGTTTTCTTGGAAGTAGATCATAAATTTATTATTGACTGGATCTGTAGGCATAAAATAACTATATTAGTACATCTATTAAATTTTATTTTAACCAATGCTACAGTGCAGCTGGATACTAGATATTAAACAAAATGAGTAAATAAATACATAAAGCAAGCGATATGGCATTTCTCTCAACTAGCAAGACAATAGCCGGGAAATGTTTCTCATCGTTTCATTAGGCATTTTAGTAAATATCATAAACTAAGAGCTCCACATTATAATCATATGTTTTCAAGTTTGAGCGTGTCGTATTTGTGATGCTTTCTACAAAGGAATGTCAATAGCGAGGATAATGGCCTCTTTTTTTCCTCCAACTGTGCCTCTGAAAGGCACACAATAATGGCTTTTTTCCAGGCGACTGTCACGCAGCTGGGTGCCCACGACGCATTACGTGAAGGTGGTCACTTAACTTTTTTACCGAAATAATTACGACACCAGTTTGCACTACAGTGACAGTCTCATATAAAAAGTTTCACCGATCAAGAATTTGCTTTCAGATATGTAGAAACAAAATCCCATTAATAAAACAGTCGAAAAAATTTTCGTTGGCATTGTAATACATTCACGCATTTACATACATTTCATATTTCTTAAAGTACGATTCTTGGTTTCCAACAACCTTTTTCACAAACCAGAGTCCCTAACCACTACTCATTATTCCTTACCTTATTACACATATACATATTCGTCGACACTTCTTCAATATTTCATCATAACAAATATGTAGCATAATCAAATTCCTCATATAGCATCAGCTTACTGATCATAAACGTACCTCAGCAGCATAATACACACCGTCGTTGTAATAATATAAAAAACCTCAGTCAATTCTCAAAAACGTTGTAGCTTCCTCCAATAATTTCAAAACCTAAGAAAAATTCTCTGCTCATTGCAGTAGTATCATCTACCTCAAACGTACTTTAAAAATCATGATCTCATACCAAATACATCATTCAAAGCTCTCATATTATCACAATAGTTCCGAAAAATATGAACAGTTCACAAAGTACAGACAAAATCCAGTTTCATAAGTGTGAAGCTATCCAACTGTGTAATTACATAAACATCTGTCACTGATGTAGTAAAATAAATGTTTGTCTCTCCCAGTTAGATGATCAGATAGCTGTGTAATTTATGTGTTAGAGAAATATGGTACCGATGTGTAAAGTTGTATAAGCAAATACCATATTAGTTAGGGCTCATTGTGCTTGCCAAACACATGGTACACAAAGTAAGCGTGTAGCCCCCTGAGGATTAATGTAATTATACCTTCAGGTGTTACAGATTACAGCAATGGAATGAAATGAATCACGGAAAACCTTTGCATCATTGTTCCTCAAATATCTCTAAAAATAAATGTTTTAAGTACAAAATTAATCACTCAAATACGTATACTGTAGCGCTAAACTGTGCGTCTTGTTGTAAGATAATCTCTATGGAAGTGTCGTAGTTATCGTCCTCCGAAAGCTAAGTTCTGCAGAAGTCAATGTACTTACATCATGATAAACAAAAGTGAAATGCTTTGCGTATAGATATCTTAGTCATTACGCTTATTGCCGTGATGAAGAAAGTACTGTGCCGTAACGTATTGTTGTGCTACAGAAAAGGCTATCTCATTGTAGCTATACCACAAAAGTTACTACTAAAACATGTTTTACTTTTCAGAATAATTCAGAAACACTGTGCAGATATAAAACAGAAACACCGCAAAAGCAACGTTCTAAATTGTCACTCATTAGTAGCGTCGTGATAAAATCGTGTAGCTGTCACATAAACTAACCACTATGTCATCTGGTATCTTACAGAAAGTACTTCAAATAAAGAATGTCTTTTCATCTAAACCAAAATGCTGCATTAAAATCTCATTAACAGTATATGTTCTAAGTATGTAAGCCTTATAGTCGATACGTAATCGTGCAATTATCAAGCTCGAATGTACACACACAATAACACTGTGTCATCTGTTCACAATAACAACGCATTCGTAATTTCTGTTTAAATAAGTTCTGTTGGTTCTTGACTGGATATTTAACTTCAAACATTGTTGCATGTTAACAGTTTCTAAGTCTGACAAATTATACTAGTAGCGTGAAGTGAAATATTTTATGGCAAAGACTAAGTTAAAAAGCAGATTATCTTTCAATAAACGGTTTTACATGTGAAATGTGGTGTAAACATTTACTCTTCCTAGTACGCAAAGTTTCAACTTGATCGCAATTATCATGCGGTATACGTCGGTAAAAAATGCTGGAATTTTTCTCAATGTTAGCGCCTATGTTATTTTTCGCTGAGCCAGCTGGCGCACGTGGCTGCATGCGATGCGAGTCATTGTCTGCTGTCTCTTTGTTGGCGCGCATCGTTATTAGCATTAGGAGACCTAACTTCAACAAACTCACCTTGTCGAGAGTGCCCTGATCTGTTTGAATTCCGCCATTTCTGATGCAATTCAGGTCTGTCGTTACGATCATGTCGTCTGTCGTCATGTCGACAGATTCCACAGTTTCTTTCTTGTCGGTCACGTGGTGGAGAATTTTTCCCTGAATCGTAACTGCACGCTGAACTGTTGCGTTCTGAAGTTATTCTGTCTCCCGTGATAATAATAGTTCTGGTTGCCATATTGTCTGTTTCTATGATTGTCTCTGTCATATTCATTACTACGGAAATGCGATCTTTCTCTGTAATTATTATTTCTCTGCTAATGGTTGTCATACGGGTGGTGTCTGTTTTGGTCACGATTTGCGTTGTAAGAATAGCCTTGTCGGGCCCACTTATTATTTCTTTCATCGCGGAATTGCGACGAATGTGAACTGTAATTGTTGTGTTAGTGTTTTCGCGTTCCGCGATTGTCAGTGTCAATTTCAATTTCTTGTAACAGTCCCTGGAAAGCTTCAGTGTCATCTTTGCAACGTCCTGCCAAAATAATATGTCGTAAATGTTCAGGCAGGTTGATTAAACAAATGCGGATGAGTTCTGAGGGGCTGTATGGATTTGAAAGGTACTGATTCTTGTGCAACATGTCTTCAAAATATTTCACAAGACTGGAAAATTCAGATTGTTCGAAACGTTTCATCATTATGATGCTATGTTTTACTCGGTCTTGTGTAGCTTGAGACCAATACGCTGAGAGGAAGGCATGATAAACTTCTCCTTCACTGTGCAAATCATGAATGACCGATCGCATTCTTACAGCTGGTTCATTCTCTAAGTAGCCACACATAAATTCTAATCTGTGCTCTAATGACCAGTTGGGAGGAAAACAATGAGAGAACTGATGGAGCCATGCTTGTGGATGAATGTCGTTGCCAGAATTCTTAAATGTTTTGAATTTACATGTAGTAATGAACAGCTTATAGTCAAAGTCATCGTGTCGTCGAGTCGCACATCGCTCATTGTTACTTCCTTTCGACGGTCCCATCTCAAAATTCAATGCGCCTTGCCAATTTCTTTCATAATTTCCGAAATGCCCTGTGTTATTATTTTGTGGCTTTTCCGTATTTCTAAGTTCCTCTTCCCGTGTTGGAGCGCCAGTGTCCTCTGAGATATGTAATTTTTGTATTACTTGTACTTCCCGGATTTCTCTTTTCTACTGTGTATTGATTTGATTTTCATTTTGTTTGAATTTTCTAATTTGTTCATACTCTTCAGTGTCTGCGAAGGCTACAGGTCTTGTGTCATTCAGATCATCATCTACCTTTGTAGATAATTTAGTGAACTGATCTGAAAGTTCGGCTACTTTATCCGATAGTGAAATTATTTCCTCTGTGTGTTTTTCTGAACCAAGTTTCAGAGTGTCAATTTGTGTTGAAATCGTATCTCCTGTGTCCTTTTAAGTTTTCCTGAGTTATTGCAAGTTGCGTAACCGAATCGGTAGATGCAACTGAGTCAATTTTAACTTGCAAGTTGTCGTGATTTTCATGAACAATAGTTTGCAGTTCTTTTATGGCTGCTTCGAGATTCTGTAATGCATTTTCATGACGCGAAAGAATAGTTTGGAAATGCTCACAAATTTGTGTTTTTACTTCATTCGATTCGATGTTATGTAAAACAGTAGTTAAATCTTCACGTGTTTATTCAAGTGTGGTGTGTAATCTTTGAAGATTTTGTTCCAGTGTGTCTAACGTTTGAAGATTTTGTTCCATTATGTCTAACTTTTGAAGATTTTGTCCCATTTGTTGCATTAATTGTAATAACAATGTACTGGTGTCTGAAACATGTTCCTCAGTGCTTTTTGGCAGTGAATTTTCACTTCTGTTCACTACTTGTTTCACTGTCTACACCATTATTTGCAGCCAGATCCATTTCCCTATACACAGTTACCAAATTACTACTTTGAATGTCTGTTAATTCATTACACAGTAGTGCTGGTAAGCTATTATTTCTCAGTTTGCTTTGGAGCCTAGTGTTACGTTTTCCACACGCCATTATTGTCACAATATTTCACACGATAACACAGAAAAACGCAATTTGAAGAACAAAATAAGAAAACACATTAACATAACATTGAAAATAATATCTCGTTAATTGCAAGCGCAGCTGCGAAATACTTGGTGCAAATCTATACGCATGCCCCAACTGTTTTACTGTACAAGAATGAAAAACTACAACTACAAAGGAAATTCTCTCTATGATTACGCACTAGCAATAAACAATAGCTACACTAATTACACAAACTACAAGAACAAAATCAGAAGATTCCAGGTTCGAATCCTGGCAGCGTCACCATATGAAACATCCCCTTAGAAAAATTATACAAGACTGTGCTTAAACTGACTCACAATATCTTTAGCGCAATAAAATCTGACTTTCAAAAATCCCTACAAAAGAATGGCCTTGACTAACATTAACCTATACATTTCACAAATCACTTATCTCACAAAAATCTTGGTTACTCGACCTACTCCAATACAGCGAGCGCCACTACTGCCAGCTAAATAAAAGATTCAAACTACGGAAGGCAATAACTACTGATAGGCATAGTTGGCAAATGAAAGATTTTGATAGAGAACAAACAATGTATTTACCTTAATAGTGTTCAAAAGTCATAATATATATAGCAGTTCATGACATCCAGTCTTACAAATTTCAAAACTCCGCCATTTCTCTCCCCACATCCACCACTTCTGGCGGCTCACCTCCAACTGCGTAACGCTATGCGCTGTTAACAGCCAACAGCCCAACACTACAATGGCGAATATTACAACAACGCCACCCAGCCACAGACTGCACACAGCACAGCCAGTGATTTTCATATAGAGCGCTACATGGCGTTACCAATATAAAAACCTAAACAGCCTACTTACAGTTTGAAAGCTTGATTTGAAGTAGCAATGATCATAAGATGATCGCTAACATAGCCTTTATCTGATGTCTGAAACTGGATGCGAATTCGTGTGTCCACTTAAGGCGATACGAACATATTTATAATCTTTGACGTCTGCAGTAGTGGTCACGAAACTCAAGTAGAATCAACAATTTAAATACGACTCATTCTTTGGAGGAGTTTTAGGAGAAAGTTGTAGTGCGCTTATTCATCAATACAAGATTTTAAACTTCCGCCTTCCAGTCCTGAAGTTCCAGGATTCCTCTAAGCAACCTCCGCACCGGTCAACTACCACATTGAATTACACGATCTGCGTTGTAAGATCTCAGCTATGTTATATTATTAACGTCACAAAAAGCAGCAGGAAATAGACAGACACTGTTAAACAAACGCCTTCCTTAGACTTTTCTAAACATTAGGGTTCGAATAGCTCCGCAGTGTAGTTACATAATACTCCGTTACCGTCAAGTGACACTCTTTGGCCGTGTTTCCAGTTTCAGCTTTATTCCAGGAGTGTCCGCGTGTACGCTGTGGGTGTCGGCGGCGGCGCATCGCGCTTTCTCCACCCCAATCTTTGAAGGACAACGCCCTCCTCTGCCAGCAAGTAGAGTGCATAAGATTCCGTGTACTTGTGGAAAGCTCTGCATTAGAATTACCAAGAGAAGCGTGGATGCAAGACTGAAACAACATAAAAGTTTTCATCCAGGCGGTGTCGCATTTTATTAACATGCTACGGCAATGATAATCATTACTCTTACGTAACGTGCAGTCGTGAGAAGCTACATCAATGGGCTTTAGTGTTAGGAGTTGACCGCAACGGATCACAGCACTGATTCATACACCAGTGTCGTGATGTGAATGTAGTCCTCTTGCTGCGGTTGAATGTAGTTCTCTTGCGGTGTTTAAATCCATTCATTACTTATGCCTAGACGCTGGTGGTGGTCTGTGGCTGAAAGTTAGGAAAGCTCTGTGTCCATTTTGTTTTGAATAATGCTGCCACCATTTGGCTGTGATAATTTTATTTTGTTGATTTTCTATTCAGATTCCGGCCATTTTGAAGTACAAATACTTATTTATGTGTATTTGAAAGTGGCCTGAGCCCAAAATCTGGATCGTATAACAATAAAAAAATATTACAGTCAAATGGCGGCAGCATCATTCAGAAACAATTTACCACAACTTTTACTCTAGCCAAAATTAAAATCATCTAGTCCATTGTTCCCTTGCGCACCGGACTCTTGAAATAGTAATTCGGGTGAATTTAATATGTCATGGTACTTGGGCTCTTATCATTTTAACGTCAGTTATTACGTTAATCATTTAAAACGTAGTAAGCGGTGGAGCATATTAGACTAAATACCATACACATATATTCACAATATTTTATAGATTATTACGTATTCCCGACATACTGTCAGCGGAACGGCGATGAATACAGTACTGAAAAAGTTAATGTCTTAGTCTATTGTCACGATTTACAAAAATTATCATCTACGACAGAAAACATATGCTACATAGTGCAACTTAATACGTATAGATAGCATCTCATCCTTGGCATGCACTCCTCAAGCTCCCTTCCCAAGTAGGTGTGACAGATACTAAAAGGAAAGGTCAATGTTGAGCTTGAAATAGATGTAAATTGCGGCCAGCAGTGATAAAGGGTGTCCTCTATTTACAGATTGTTTTCCTCTTAACGTCGCAATGTAAAATATATCGATAAACAGCATAAAATACAAAATTAAGAAAGCATATACAAAAATAGTCCTCATTATATTAAAACATTAAAAGGAAACCGGAAATCGCGAGCGCAGGCGCAAACTTCTAAGATAGCTCACTACCAGTCCACGATCGGTGTTCGAGGAAGTAATAAACCAATCCGTGGATGAAATCTGATGTCATATAAAGACGGAACAATTTGTTGAGAAATTGTCTCAGATGACTTACGTGTGTGATGTGTTAATTCAGGCAGTCTGCTATTGGTTTTCGAGATGGCAACACGTGAACTAATCTGTGAAGTGCAACTCCGCATAAGGAAGGAATTAATTGTTACAGTTGCCTCGGAAATATATATGTGCGATCTCATGTTGATTCTAAGGTCATGAGAAGCATTTTCGTGACGTTTGTGGTGCTCGGGAGTTAATGATTGATGATCAGGTATCTTGTTATGAACATTGACGATAGACTGGCTCTAGAAATCGTCTTACTGATTTTTGCGATTAAAATTATTTTACTTCCCAACATTTTACGATTCTTATTATCTAAACCTAACTATTTGTCACATTATTATGTATGCACCGTTTAGGGCGCAAGCGATAGATTTCGGGACCAACGGAGAAGAAACCAAACGGGACAACGGCTGCGGGACAATCTCTAGAAGACACAAGGTAACTAAGTTTCCTTCATTTGAGTCATGGAAAGTGATCGCAGACATTTCTTGCTAAAATCTACCGTGCTTGTTAATCCTTGTACATCTTCACGGTGGGAAGTTTCATTTATGTGGTGTCACCGCCAGACACCACACTTGCTAGGTGGTAGCCTTTAAATCGGCCGCGGTCCGGTAGTACAAGTCGGACCGCGTGTTACCACTATCAATGATTGCAGACCGAGCGCCGCCACACGGCAGGTCTAGAGAGACTTCCTAGCACTCGCCCCAGTTGTACAGCCGACTTTGCTAGCGATGGTTCACTGCCTGCTTACGTTCTCAATTGCCGAGAAGATAGTTTAGCATAGCCTTCAGCTACGTCATTTGCTACGACCTAGCAGGCGCCATTATCAGTTATCATTGATATTGTGAACTATGTACCGTCAAAACCGACGTTAATCATTAATGGATTAAAGTTAAGTATTCCACCAGCTACGTTCGTTTTTCTAAAGTCTAATTTCCTTGTCCTGTTCCAGACCTCATGTCAGCCTGTGTGAGCTAAAACGCGTGCCTTTCGGCCTCCTCTAGTAACATGGTGTCAGCTCTCCTGCCAACCACAACAATTTACTTTCACGAAATTTCTGAATTTTAAATTTTATGCTATTTTTTAGATATCTTTTACATTGCTACTTCAAGAAATAAAAAATACTTTGTAAATAGGGAGCACTCTTATCACTGCTGGTCGAAATTTGCATTTATTTAAAGCTGAACACTGATCTTTTGCCTCTAGTACTGCTTGGGAAGCGAGCGTGATGAATGCGTGCCAGGAGTAGGGGCCTACCTATACCTAATAAGGCGAACTAGATACCATACATTTGCTGTCGTAATGGATAATATTTTGTAAACTTCTCTTGCATTATTGGTTTACCTATATTATCGAATTTTTACATCAAAGGATGGCCTGAGGATGAAACCATAGCCAGTATGCAAAATAAAAGAATTGCAAATGTAGACTAAGACGTTAACTTTTTCTATAGAGGTTATGTCGTAGATGGGGGAGGGAGCAGAAGGGGGAAGGCCTTTGAAGATGCAGAGTGACGTTAACAGTACCATCGCATGTTTCGTAATTCGTAATACGAAGGGAAGGGGGCGGGGGTACTTCGTGCCCATCACCTCAAAAAAAAAAAAAAAAAAAAAGTCGTTAAATGTGTCTGACTTTTATTAAAAACATGGTTTTCCAACAGGTGAGAATGTATAAGTAGGGTACAAAACCTGAAAATATCTTTTAGCACAATCTTCGCAATATCAAAGCATTATCAGTAATCCTTACATCGTCTGGAGGGGTACATTACGAACACTACACAGAATTTTAAACATACAGATTGCTTTATTTGTCGTTGAGATTCATTGACAACATACTGTCTGCTCTTGAATCAGAAAATATGAATATGACTTTTGTTGCAAAAAGTCACATTCAGTACTAAGACTTAAATTTTTGTGTGAAGTTTTACTGAGAAATTTGAAACAGTTACAGTATTTGATATGAGAAATCATTAAAAACAATAAATATTTCTTTTCAAAATCGTGCAATTTAAGGTACCAGATTACGATATTTTCAAAAGGTGGGCACAAAGTACCTTGGTACTGGGAGGGTTAAGAGCCGTGAGGGAAAGGGAAACAGGTAGAACTTGGCAGTTACAATTAAAGATAAAATGTTTAGAGGGAGGGGGAGGAGTTAAGGTGCTAAATAAGCACTCAAGAAACTCAATAAGCTATGGATCAAAGTGCATCTAGTAAACAATATGACGAAGCATCCTTATTTCGATTTTGTAAACAGTTCTAGGAACAATTTTTGTCCCTAAGGTCAGTTTGATCATCGCGTAATTTATCTGTTCATTTCATGCGACTGTAGATTTCCACTTCTTAGTGTTTTTGAATGTCAGAGTCTGAGATCAACATAAATTTTGTTTTTCAGCATACCGCACCAGAGATTAAAATTCAGTTTACGCGTAGCCAGGTGGGAAAACTAAATAACAGAAGAAGCTGAGTTGGTTCTATCGTCGCACAACTGATTCAGTACGGCATGCAGTACGACAAGAGGTAAAAAATGAGATTGTATTACATTGTCATCCAGTTACTTGAAACGTTTTATTAATTGTATACTGCTGCCGTTAGTCATCGGCTGCATTGCTCATGCATTTGCTGTCGTAAGACCTTAGGTATTACGTATTTTGATGTAGCACGAAGTTTTACATCTGGTTTAGCTAAGACTGTTTAACAGCTGTGTGAAAAAGGAGTGCAGGCATACATAGCCGCCAAAGTCAAAATTGTTTGTTAATTAGAATTTTTTGGTACGTTCTATAGGACCAACCTACTGAGGTCATCGGTCCCTAAGCTTACACACTACTCAATCTGACTTAAACTAACTTACGCTAAGGACAACATACACTCATGCCCGAGGGAGGACTCGAACCTTCAAGGGGAGCAGCCGCACGAACCGTAACGAGGCGCCTTAGATCGCACGGCTACCCCGCGTTGCGATGTTTGTTATTCTACATACATGCAAAGCAGTTTTTCTGATAAAAGATTCAGATGTCTGAAGAGGATGGGTGGCTAGAAACGTGCTAATTTTAAGACACTAGTTGTGCTGATAAACTGAGCTAGGGTGCTTAAAATGCAATGCCGGAAAAGAATTAGTACACCCTTTTAGAGGTTTCCAGTTCTCTCGAGTATTGTAGAAACAGTGCATGTGGAGTACATGAAATGATTACATTTACAGATCAATAGCACATGTGTTGCTGAGGTTGCACGTATCGACCCATGCTGAAACACCCATATTAGTATGTTGTGCGGCCCCCACGGGTGGCAACGCAGGTGCTAACTCTGGCATCCAGTCGGTAGGAAAAATAGCGAATACTGTCTTGCGATACGTTACGTCACACCTGCTCGAACTGTTTACGTAGCTCTGTAAGAAATCTTGCTTAACGAGTCGCAAGAGTCATTTCTCGACCCATCACATCCCACACGTGCTCGATTGGAGACAAGTCCGGAGATCCTGCTGGCCAGGGAAGCTGCTGCACATCTTGCAGAGCACGTTGAGTTTCATGGAATATGTGTGGTCGGTAATATACAGTTTGAACATCACCTTCCTGTGGCAGAAACGGCGAAATAACAGGTCTAAAAAATGCGACACATACCGAATGCTGATTAGTGCCCCCACCAGAAACACCAAATGTGAACGAGCATTACAGCTTATTACACCCCAGACCATAATGCCTGGGTTGAAGTCAGTGTGTATTTGACGATTGCACTCTACGAGACAACGCTCACCAAATCTACGTAGTTACCTACAAACGACCATCATTTGCATGCATGCAGAACTGCTTGCATCGCTGAACGCCATGGAGCGCGAATACATCTTCCAGGTGCCCCTCTGATGGTACCGGTCGATCATGCACGTGAATGCTGTTGCATGAGCAGAAAACGGGTTAGAGGTGTACGTGTTCGAAGTTCCACTGCTAATAAGTGGTTCACAAGAGTTCGTGTTGTCACGTCTGGTCTCACGAGACATCTTATGCGTGCTGTTGTGGCTGTGCTATCTGCCACTGCTGCCCTTACAATACGACAATGCTGGCGGGCGTCTGTGCTGTTTAGAAGTCCAGAACCTCGTTCTCAGGTGTGAGAATGTTCACGTGTCTACTGATACCGGCATCGTTCCACAATTGAAGCAGCACGTCCAATTTGTGTGGCGATTCTCCGAAAGGCCACAATTTGACCCCTTGCAAAAACATTTACTTGGCTGTAGGAAGCACAAGTGTTTCTCCGTGGCATGTTTGCCTGCTTGCTTGACACATTTGCACCACAATGAGCTATATTGCTATGAGCATTCCCTATTGAAGGGTAGACAAAGATGGCCTGTGCTAGCTGTGACACTACGCTATCTGTTGGCATAAGACATAGTACATTAGGTGGCATATGCCGTCATCGGACGAAAGTCGATATCGTTTTTCCAGGTGTGCTATTTTTTCTGGCACTATAATTTACAGAACAATGAGAGAAATAAATACAGGCATCGCATACAGACTGATTCAGCTGCCCCTATGTATGGGTTTTGTGCAAGCCACATCACTTTCAAATGTCACCACAAGTTTTTCATATTGTCTCGCTCTCTACTCACAAACTATTAGTCCAGCAGAAAAAAAATGAACAGGAACGTTTTGTAGGAAATTGGACGTAGTGAAATTTTGCACTGGGATATGTTACTAGTAGAGGCTGTAGTTTTCGAATTATTCAGTAGAAACGTACAAAAGTGACTTTGAACAGCGCTAATCTTGAATAGGTCGAAAACCGTGGCCTTTTAACTACATTAAATTTCCTGAAAAAAGACCCTGTTCATTATTCCACTAGGACTAGGAGTTTGGCATAGTGAGCGAGAGAATATGAAAATTTCGAGCATGGTTTCTGAAGGCTTCGCAAGTTGCCTAAAACCTATCAGTAGAGGCAACTGTATCAGCCTGTACATTACACTCTTTCATCTAACTTTAGTTTCTTGTGAGGAAATGATTTAAATAAATACTCAGTATCTCGAATAGCGTGCTGCTGATTTTGGTGCCAAATATAGCAGAGTTCCAAGTGAAAGAGCTAATGAGTATTGACATGACTGTCTAACTGGATGTTCAGATTTTTTTAAAGTATGGGTTACAGGTGTATATCTAACCATTGAACAACTTTGAGGATATTTATGACAATTGCAACGACCGTAGTATACTGTGAATCACTTTAAAAATATTATAGATGTTAAAAAACTACTTAAGCTCAAACATGAATGAAAGTAGACTGTCAGATATAGCTATCTTGTCAGCAGCATATGACACATCAGTTAAACTTGACTTTAGTGACCATAAAAGCGAGTTTGCTTCACTCATAGAAAGGAAACACAAAAAAAGGTGTAATAAGATACTGGAAACTGATTTTTTCAGCGTTTCGTTATAGCCCTTTTCTATTTACTTCTAATTAATAATATGTGGAGTATGAGTCATTAAATAAGAGCGAACAAAATTTGTTCCTTGTGCATCACACAAAAACCAATGAACAAGGCTGAAACTTTCTGGCAGATTTAAACTGTGTGCCATTTGCCTCCTGAATCTGGGACCTTTACTTTTCACATGCAAGTGATCACCAGCTGAGCTACCCGAGAGCGATTTATGACCCACTCTCATATCTCTACTTCCACGAGTACCTTCTCTCTTAGTTTTTAAACTTCACACAAGTCGTGCTTGGGTAGTTCAGTGGCAGAGCACTTGCCTTCCGATGGTGGAAGTCCCAAGATCGAGTCCCAGCCCAGCGTACAGATTTAATCTGCAAGAAAGTTGCAGTGCCGTACACACCCGCCGCACAGTGGAAACTCATTCTGGAAATGCATAGAGTTGTCATAACAGTAAAATAAAATTTGGTTATAGTTTCAGTTTTTTACTAGATTTATTTATATTGTAATTTATTTTCTTCAGTGACACATTTAAGCTGCAGTTTTAAAAAAATGCTCCGTCGAAAGTCAAACAGTTGCAAAAGATTGTTTATGAACAGGGAGGGAGAGGAGGCGCAGCTTTGTCAGCTCCAAGAAGGCTGCAGTATCACCCCAGTACGGATCTGCTTGTGTGACTTAAGTTAGTCTCAAATTAGGCTAAAATTCTGCGAGCACTGTTCTTATATTCTGATCGTCCCCCTCTCTAATCCATCTCTTCCTTCTCCCTCCCTGTCAGTCTCCTCAACCCACTTTTCTGTAGATCTTCTCCTGGCTCTTTTCTCTGTCCATCTCGTCATCCCCTCCCCCTCACTACCCATTTCACCCACCCTCTTCTCTCACTCACGCCTGTCTGCACATATACCCCTACAATGCATTCTGATTCTAGCTCCAAATATGTCCGTGCAGGGCAGCGTAGATGTCAGGAATTGCCATCAGTGTTCCTCCTACACCACTACCCCAATGGAAGCTACAGGATACCCTCACAGTACCTTTTCCCCGACAAGAAACCGTAAGTATACCAAACTTGGTTAAAATTGATCCTTAGTTGAAACTTGCAGTCGTATTTGTCCATCGCAAAGACAATTGTAGCTGAAAAAATATACAGAAGACAATGACCTGAACAATTTTAACTAACACAATGTTTTCTCAGCATAAAAATATTTTTATTAGTGAGGAGTTTTACTCTAAGAAACAATAACTTCCTCAGCACAGTGTGCTTTATCATTCGATACAAATGATGTTATTTTTTGTCCAGAAGATTAAGATTTTGTGGAAATAATGCATCTAGTTACTGTAAACTCAATGAACGTCACTCAATGTGTACTTTATTTATTGTATATTAAACCAGTGTCAACATCTTTCAATACACACACAACATTTCTTTCACTGAAAGAACTTGTAATGCTGTTTTTTAAAATTAGGTTTTGATAGCATTCTGTAAATAGGGCTGAATGTAAATAAAAGACAATTTAAGAAGTAATTGTGAGAGGCAGATAATTTCTCCCACCTCGGCTTCTTATCTTCTGTCTACGAAGAGCCACCTATCCCACGGTTCATGACTGTAAACGCAACCTAGTAATAATAATAATAATAATTTCGTGTGGCTCAATGGCCTGGTGCAAAAATTTCAGGTGGACGCTTCTCCGGAGATAAGTGACGTGTTAACTTTGTTCTATATGATAATCAAAATATCCACGGGTGTACTGCCGGTCTGTAGTGTTGGATCTGCCACTCTGAGTACCCATTCTTTCGAAACACAGTTCTCACATGTTCCAATTCCTGGGGTAGACTCTCTGTGTCAGAGATAGTGCGCGCCCTGGGGAGGAGATGTATCGCAGCACGAAGAAATTTGAAAAGTTGCGCCACCGTAGATGTCGTTTGCTAAGTACTCTTGCCTTTCTAAAGAGATGTCGTTCCGAGAATGTTATTCCAAATTTTTCTAAGGTTATGCATCACATCGATTCTGCAGCAGCTAGGAGAATCAAGAAACGAGCCAGCCTCGCATTGGTACGTGAGAGAGTGGAGTGCAATTCACCCGCCGGAGCCTTGAGTTTATCTCACAGGAATTACTCAAATTACATTTGCAACTGGCTACTAAGTTCACTTCTTTTTCCTGGGATTGGATTGATGGTGTCACCTGGGTGTCAGCTGATTCCGCCCATAAGAAGGCTACGGGACGTCAAACAGCTAAGTTCTCACGTCTCCTTGACAAACCATCTCTGCAGGTTCCGTGCAAGACTGTCATCAATTTGAGTGGCATGGTGTTGAGTGATGATGCGGTCTCGGTTTTGCAGAAAGGTCTCAACTTCGCTCCCACCCCCAAGTTCACTCCGGTCGCAGAAATTGTTAGTGCTGTTGAACAGGTTGCAGCTCGACTTCCGCCAGAATCAGCCGAGGAAATACGTCGTGAAACTTGTCGTGCGTTGACGAAATCCAAGCCGATGAAGTCAAATATCAGCAGTAAAGAGAGGGCGGCCATTCGTGATCTGAGGGAACGGTCTGAAATTGTTGTCTTACCGGCTGACAAAGGCAATGCTACAGTTGTTGTCTCCCATAAGGACTACATTGATATGATGCAGAGCCGCTAAATGACGATTCCTACCGGAAGATCAGCGTTGACCCTACAAAGAAGGTGGAGAACAAGACGAGGGTTCTTCTCAAGGACGCAGATTTACCGGAGGGTGACGCTAAGAAATTGTTACCCCAATGTCCGGTACCGCCTAGACTATATGGACTCCCGAAGGTTCACAAAGAGGGGGTACCATTACGTCCCATTGTTAGCAACATCAGGGCACCTACATATTTGTTAACCAAATACCTGACGGGAATAATAAGTCCTTATGTGGGTAAATGCCCTCATCACATCCGTAATTCCGTGGATTTTGTCAAACGCCTTGATAGCTTCAGGTTGGATGAGTCAGATATCATGGTGAGTTTTGACGTCGTTTCCTTGTTTACGAGGGTACCCCTGCGAGAGTCGCTAGAGTTGATTGGTCAGAGGTTTGACGAGAATACCACTGAACTTTTTAGGCATGTCTTGACTTCAACGTATTTTCTTTTTAATGGAGAATACTACGAACAAACGGAGGGAGTCGCCATGGGTAGCCCACTCTCACCGGTGGTAGCGAATTTGTACATGGAGAACTTCGAGGAGGAAGCCCTGTCGTCATCCGAATGGAAACCTACTTGCTTTTTCCGTTATGTGGACGACACGTTCGTCATCTGGCCACATGGTATGGATAAACTCCTTGACTTCCTTACACATCTAAACTCCATACACCCCAACATCAAATTCACTATGGAGACTGAAACGGAGGGCAAATTACCTTTCCTTGACGTCTTGGTCAGGAGAAGGGCTGACGGCACCCTAGGTCATGGGGTGTATCGAAAGACAACACACACTGATCTGTATTTGCACGCAGACAGCTGCCATCACCCTTCACAGAGGAATGGGGTACTTAAAACTCTAGTACATAGGGCGCGCACTATATCTGAAACAGAGAGTCTACCCCAGGAATTGGAACATCTGAGAACTGTGTTTCGAAAGAGTGGCAGATCCAGCGTGCTCTCCGCCCAACCAATGCAGCACAACCTGTTGAGATGGATGAAGTCACGAGGGAGGAGGTAGGCACTGCATTTATTCCATACACAGACGCACTCTCGGGGAAAATCGCCCGCATTCTGAAGAAACACCGTGTCGGAACTGTGTTTTGTCCTCCGAATAAAACTCGTGCACTGGTGGGGAGCGCCAAAGACGAGGAAGGCCGGCGTGTACCAGATTCCGTGTCAGTGTGGCAAGTCGTATATTGGTCAGACGATGCGTACCGTCGAGGATCGATGCCGTGAACACCAGAGGCACACTCGACTGATGTATCCGAGCAAGTCGGCGGTCGGTGAACATTGTTTGTCGGAAAATCACGCTATGGAGTATGACCGCACGAGGATTCTGGTACAGACGTCGAGATACTGGGACAGCGTTGTTAGAGAGGCCATCGAAATTCGCACCAATGACGACCTCATAAACCGTGACTGTGGCTATAATCTTAGCAAGGCTTGGGAACCAGCGATTGGGTTAATCAAGAGTAAATCGAGCAAACGCATAGTTGTGACGACCACGGCGGACAGAGCCATCACACCGACGTCATCTGAGACGCCGTCGCAATATGTTCCACCGCGCTACCGTGGCGCGGGGCGCGGACGGCGGAGGGAGCGCGCCGCGGGCGGAGGGTATTTAAATCGGCCGCCGCCGCGACAGAACCCAGCTCCCCCTGAGCAGCCATAGCGTACGGATCTCCGTGCCGGCACGTTCACAGGAGCTCAGTCCGTCAGTTCACCTGATGATGGCGACATGTTTGATCGCCGAAATATTGTGCCCGTTGGACACTACAGACCGGCAGTACACCCGTGGATATTTTGATTATCAAATACGCCGGGAGAAACTCAAGAATTGTTCTATATGATTTTTCAAGGTAGTCCGAGAAGAACCCAGGTAGTTTTTAGACGTGCTTGAACCATTCAGTCCTTTCAAAAGTCCAAAAGTGGATGTAGATAGTTTTGATAAATATTATACACTGATCGACCATAACATTACGACTACCGATATACCCTAGATAGAAACCCTTTCAGGCGATAGCAGCGCCACCTCGAGAGGAGTGACTGCTAGTCAGACACGCGCACGGTGCACGTAGTATCAGTAAGCTTGCTGTCCGTATAGTGACACGTGGCGAAACCAAGGTGAAATCACGTCCAGACGCCGAGGGGTTGGTGGCCACTTCTCGTTACGGATGTCGGACGTCGTAAGCTTGACAGACTGGTAAGACAGGACATGCGAAGAACTGTAGCGGAAATAACGTCAGACTCTAATGCTAGGCAGAGTATAGGTGTGTCTGAACACACAGGGCGCAGAATACTCCTAACAGAAATTTCGACCCCAGTTCAGCTAGTCGGCTACTCTAGCATCGCGGGTTAGCAACCCCACTGACGCGCCTTGGATCGTAATGTGCTAGAGCAGCCGTCAGGCTAAATTGGTGTCGAAATTTCTGAGAGGTTCATTTCTAACGTACTCAACAAAAATGCGTGGGTGGCACCGATGGTGTTGCCGAACTTGGAGGGAGAAGGGGTTTCGAAAAGGTGATCCTTTAATATTGTCGTGTTGTGTACCAACATAAATTTACGACATTTGATTAAATAAATGTGATAAACGTTTACATACCTTCCACCGCCGCTATCTATTGATATCATTTCCATATTGTGAATCGCACGTCTGTATCTTCGTAATCTGAGGAACATCGCTGGCTGGACCGTACATCTTGGAGTTCTCTCATCAGAACACTGTATGACAGCGCAGGCATGACGTGCAGCTTAAAGGTCTACGTTCTCTGTAAAGTGTAAGTTTACACACTGTTATAGCAGCGACTCAAGAAAGATTCATAGTAGCACCTCGCTGGACGCTTATTACTGCAAGACTAATGCTTACATATAATGCTGTCGTTGAAATTTTCTACCAAAATTTGCTCTGCACGGTGTACTTAGTCGGATAAAGAGGAATATTTGATTCTAGCCGTCGGTTTTAACTAGGGATGAAGGAGACATCCCAGAAATGTCATAAACAAACTGGTGACTATGTAATCACACTGAGAACTGTCAGTTTCGATCACAAAATGTGTGGGAATCAATGCTCCAAGGAAGGGGTGGTTTCATTGACGCCCTGTATGTCACCTCTTGAGATCTTTTCATGTTGCCCTTTATGCCACCTGATGAGATCTTTTCGTGTCGACTCTGAGCGGAAGTTTGTCTCAAATGTTTTCCTAGGTCACCCAAAAGAAAACCGCGTGATTTGTAATCTGGGCGTCACGATTCTGACCTCCATCGGAGAGGTCTCAAAAGAAGGGGTGAAATGTGGGCATGAGAGGAACTTCCTATCGTGTAACATGTCCACGGTGGCTTTGGACGGAACTGCGGTGAACTGTGATACCAATGTGACATCACCGACTCACCTTACAACTCACATGAACTTCTGAGCTGTGGCCCTTTACTCGCATGCGTCGACACCTTGCTATCCAGTCGCGAGCCCGAGGGTGACGTCGCAGGCCGCCACTCTTTAGCATGTTTACAGAGGAAAATTACAGGCACCTTAGAGTGAAATTTCAAACTTAGGCGTCGCAATGGGACACAATTACGGGGTTTCGAAAATGTGATTCTTTAATTCTGTTGCGCAGTATAGTTTTATCCGGCCCACTAGCAGTTGAGTAATTTTGCAGGACGCGATGGCCAATATTTTCAGCAGTTTTCACAGAAGCAGACGAATGCATTTGGGTAGGTTACGTCTTTCTTCCCACGAGGATTATGTGGCTACCGTTGATCTTGGGCTAACCCACGTAAGATGAATAGTCCTGATAGACACACTGAGAGAAAAGCCGTTACACACGTGATAACGTGCTTATAAAGGTTGAAGTATCATTTGTCTGGGCAGAAACTATCAATATTCTGCAGCGCTCTATGTAATGCTGTATGTATCCCGTAACCAATTTTAGACAAATAACTCGCACCGAAGCGCACAAGCAGTCATTCTTCCCACTAACATGTAAGAGTAAATCTTTTGAAGGAGAAATGTGTGAGAAAAGGTGATAGGTTATACCTTCTCCTTTTCCGTCTAGCACTACGTAAGACCACATCAATGGATGAAATAAATACCGTGATCGTGAATCCAGACACGCTCTACACAAGCTTAATGAGCTCTCTGCCAAATCTGATGTCCAAAGCTTTCGAGAAAAACACAGTGCATCGGCTCCAAGCACCCATAACTAGGTTCCCTCACGGTAAGATAGGTATCATCATTTGGGTTTAACAGTTCAAGAGTACTTAAGTGAAATTATTAGGAACACTATGAATTACAGAAATTAGTAACATCCGTCTAGAAAATTTACATGAAACCTACACGACATCGATAAACTTTTGAAGAAGAAATTTCTACACTGCAATGCCATATTTCACCACTAGCTGCGAGTCTTTCTTCCTGAAGTCCAAATGCTGTTGAGCCGCTATTATTACTATCAGAGTCTAGGTAACAGAGCAAATTGAATGACATATACTGAAGAAAATATTCGAACTTTAGGCTCAAGACGATACCCGGATACGCAGAATTTTCTAGCAGAACGATTTCTCCGGATAAACGTCTTAAAGTTTAAGAAGAAACAGCACGAATGGAATTATCACGATTAACCGACATAGTCATCCACATGATAAACAGGACACGTAAAATCGGTACATGATAGCTATCCGCATCCAACAGAACCTCAGCATGTCTAATCATGAAACAAAACTTCTACCGAGCATAGTACGGAACAATGTTTATTGACTGCAACACCAGCACTACTTTAAGAGAGTTAGCGATTCATTTGCTTTTCGAAATGTAGCTCAGAGCTCGCACCATGTTAAATTCCTACCAACCTTGCTGCGCCAGGGCGAGTCCTACGTGAAATCTCCGTGGAACCTTAGAATCTGAAAAGGTTACGGCCAACTCCAAATCGCATGGGATTCGGTTGTGAGCTCCATGCGTTTAGTAAACATTTAGCATTCCTGCTAAAACAACCGGCTACCTTTGAGCTTTCTTAGAGTTGAACCTAGTCAATACGATTGTTCGTCTTGACCGCCAATTTATATCTTTAGTTTTGAAAAATATACTTAAAGCTTAGGAACAAACAACACGAATGGAGTTTTCACGATTAACCAACATAATCTTCTACATGATAGACAGAACTCGTAAAATCTGTACATGTGTACATGTGCACCGACAATACAGAGTGAAAATTAATATGCCTCTAATTAATGTTGTTATTTATAACTAAACTGCTGTGTGGAATAGCTCTCGTATAATTATATCTTCGACACAATGAAATAAAGATTTGACGCTCGTAATTATATGTCAGCGATGTAACGCTTGCCTCGCTGACTATTGACAACCTCTTTCTTTATTGCCATTACGGAACATTTTGCAACATTACTTGGTCAAAAATTTATTTGCTTTTCATAGCACTCAAATTAGTCGTGCTATTTCCTTCACAATTACTTGATATTATTTTTGAGACTCTTCGTTGCAAATTATTTCTTTACTTGATTAGCTACCACTTCTTAACATGTTTCATTATTCCACAAGCTTAAAAGCCTCTGTTTCGACACACGTCTCTAACTTTCTTTTCGTGAAATTTTCTTCCTTAAATTATTACTTTCTTTACATCAACGGACAATAGTTGGTTTTAGTTTATTAATAAGTTAGGCTGCATTTTTAAAAAAAAAGAAACAATATTTTGTTTCTACACTCCTGGAAATTGAAATAAGAACACCGTGAATTCATTGTCCCAGGAAGGGGAAACTTTATTGACACATTCCTGGGGTCAGATACATCACATGATCACACTGACAGAACCACAGGCACATAGACACAGGCAACAGAGCATGCACAATGTCGGCACTAGTACAGTATATATCCACCTTTCGCAGCAATGCAGGCTGCTATTCTCCCATGGAGACGATTGTAGAGATGCTGGATGTAGTCCTGTGGAACGGCTTGCCATGCCAATTCCACCTGGCGCCTCAGTTGGACCAGCGTTCGTGCTGGACGTGCAGACCGCGTGAGACGACGCTTCATCCAGTCCCAAACATGCTCAATGGAGGACAGATCCGGAGATCTTGCTGGCCAGGGTAGTTGACTTACACCTTCTAGAGCACGTTGGGTGGCACGGGATACATGCGGACGTGCATCGTCCTGTTGGAACAGCAAGTTCCCTTGCCGGTCTAGGAATGGTAGAATGATGGGTTCGATGACGGTTTGGATGTACCGTGCACTATTCAGTGTCCCCTCGACGATCACCAAAGGTGTACGACCAGTTTAGGAGATCGCTCCCCACACCATGATGCCGGGTGTTGGCTCTGTGTGCCTCGGTCGTATGCAGTCCTGATTGTGGCGCTCACCTGCGCGGCGCCAAACACGCATACGACCATCATTGGCACCAAGGCAGAAGCGACTCTCATCGCTGAAGATGACACGTCTCCATTCGTCCCTCCATTCACGCCTGTCGCGACACCACTGGAGGCGGGCTGCACGATGTTGGGGCGTGAGCGGTAGACGGCCTAACGGTGTGGTTCAGTGCCCGGAGTGGCTATGCAGCTTGAGCTGTTTAATGTCAGAATATAAGTGGCGGTAGCCCTTAGAGATTTATTTTTATTTATTTTAATAATATTTAATCCACTTGTCAGGGAATTATCAGTCCTCGAAAAATAAATTATGAAATACACTCCTGGAAATGGAAAAAAGAACACATTGACACCGGTGTGTCAGACCCACCATACTTGCTCCGGACACTGCGAGAGGGCTGTACAAGCAATGATCACACACACGGCACAGCGGACACACCAGGAACCGCGGTGTTGGCCGTCGAATGGCGCTAGCTGCACAGCATTTGTGCACCGCCGCAGTCAGTGTCAGCCAGCTTGCCGTGGCATACGTAGCTCCATCGCAGTCTTTAACACTGGTAGCATGCCGCGACAGCGTGGACGTGAACCGTATGTGCAGCTTCATGGAGACGGTTGCGAATGGTCCTCGCCGATACCCCAGGAGCAACAGTGTCCCTAATTTGCTGGGAAGTGGCGGTGCGGTCCCCTACGGCACTGCGTAAGATCTTACGGTCTTGGCGTGCATCCGTGCGTCGCTGCGGTCCGGTCCCAGGTCGACGGGCACGTGCACCTTCCGCCGACCACTGGCGACAACATCGTTGTACTGTGGAGATCTCACGCCCCACGTGTTGAGCAATTCGGCGGTACGTCCACCCGGCCTCCAGCATGCCCACTATACGCCCTCGCTCAAAGTCCGTCAACTGCACATACGGTTCACGTCCACGCTGACGGCGGCGGTGCACAAATGCTGTGCAGCTAGCGCCATTCGACGGCCAACACCGCGGTTCCTGGTGTGTCCGCTGTGCCGTGTGTGTGATCATTGCTTGTACAGCCCTCTCGCAGTGTCCGGAGCAAGTATGGTGGGTCTGACACACCGGTGTCAATGTGTTCTTTTTTCCATTTCCAGGAGTGTATTTCATAATTTATTTTTCGAGGACTGATAATTCCCTGACAAGTGGATTAAATATTATTAAAATAAATAAAAATAAATCTCTAAGGGCTACCGCCACTTATATTCTGACATTAAACAGCTCAAGCTGCATAGCCACTCCGGGCACTGAACCAATTTTAAACCACTCGTAACGTTTTCATTCAAAATGGATGGGTCAACTGTATTTACTGAGTTAAATGTTTCCGCGATTGCTTGATCAATTCCAGTGAGGAAAAAATGAAATCCTGAAATATGAGTCGCAAAACTAAGTCGATCACCTACTGCTGCTACCATATAACGCTGCGCCTACTCGACCTTAGTGTCTGTGAAAAACTCACCTAACCAAGCAATGGAGCTTGCAATGGTGGCTAACGGTTATCTCTGAATACCTGCTCTTGTAAACAGCAGTCCATACTAGCAAACCAGTTGCATATTTACTCATACTTTAGGTACTCGGGCTATGCACGGCTCTGTTCATGAAGAATAGTAGGATGTACTCATAGAGTCGAGCTGCGCACGTCTTCTTTCATGCCCCACAGTTGCAGGTAATTCGCTGCAAGTAATAACCCGTTACTGTCATCCCACAGAGAAATAGTCTATGCACGGGCTAGAATTTCGAGTTAATAAAATACACGGAAAAGTAAAATAAAAGAGGAATGAATAATTTAATAAAAGATATTCTATTCTAACATCTGTAATTGATACGAACTTCAGAGAATTATGTTGAATAACATTTATTCAAGAAAGGAGATCTCAAATGAAGTAGAAGTGATCCTACGATATTCAGTTAAAATACAGAGAGAAAACACCGTTATTAAGTGCAGCAAAGCTACGTTGAGAGCGTTAAGAGGATGGTAGCAAAATGCGCAAACTAAATGGTCGTCAAAAACTCGCGAAAACTAAGTCAGTTTTATGATCACAATACATGAAAGATCCACCAGCTCAAAATAGTTCAGAGTTTGGTATGATAAATCACAAATTACCACACGTGATACAAACAATGTTAACTCATACTCGGTCTATCCCCAATTTCTTAACACAAGCGGAATAAGTTAGTGCCCTAGTTTGAAGCACATTCCGACCTCTCGAATCTAAAGTACCTTAAGAAACTTGATAGCGGCTGTTCACAGCCCAGAATCAAACACTACCACGATCAAATCACGCACGTTACCGCTGGCAGGTCTGCTGCCTTCTTTAAGGACTCGACATAAAGTGTTCGGAATTCCTCCCTTGAGCTCTTCACTAAAAAAGTCCGCCGCGCTGGAATAGCCGAGTGGTCTAGGCGCTGCAGTCATGGACTGTGCGGCTGGTCCCGGCGGAGGTTCGCGTCCTCTCTCTGGCATGGCTGTGTGTGTTTGTCCTTAGGATAATCTAGTTTAAGTAGTGTGTAAGCTTAGGGACTGATGACCTTAGCAGTAAAGTCCCATAGGATTTCACACGTTTGAACATTTTTTTTTTTTTTTTAAGCCCCAGTCTCCACTTCACTCCCATAGTTTTCTGCTAATGTCGGCTTCTCCGTTGGCTGAAGGCAGTCCCCACCAAACATACATCGTCCTTAAGGTCTACAGACGTGATCTCATTCAATTTGACTTTCACACCATAAATATATTACAACAATATTTAAATAAAGGAAATGTTATAAACATTCGGTCTCTCTCAGACCATTGACAACAAATATAAATATAGGTTTGTCCATAAATTAATAAGTTATTGTTCTTGGGCAAGTGCGCTCACGTTAAGTGACAACGAACTGCCCTTAAATATTATTTAAAAATTATTAAGCCACCTTGAGAGAAGCATCTTTTCGTTCTCCCTTCAATGGTCCTGTCCGCTTACACATGAGACTGACCACTTTTAAATTAGCACAGTTTTAATAGAACTTGCAGTCAACATTTATATAAAGTTACAGGCAAAATAAAAAACTGTTAGTTAAATAAATATACAAGTATGACAAATGGCTCTGAGCACTATAACCTAAGTATATCACACACATCCATGACCGAGTCAGGATTCGAACCTGCGATCGTAGCGGTCGTGCGGTTCCAGACTGTAGCGCCTAGAACCGCTCGGACACCCCGGCCGGCACAAGTATGACAAAATATGAGGTATTTACACTGTATTCATTTGCTGTTTAAGTGTGAAGAATACGAAGATCTGTCAAACATTTGCGTAACAAACAAGTTTTAAAAGATGTCATAAGTGAATACACAAAAGAGACGAAGATGAGTAGCTTTCAGGGATGACAGCTATCGTGCAATGTTATCACCTGACATATCGTTTGTAGAAATCGCATCAAGTGATTAAAAGAGTATGTGCCCCTCACTCTTTTGAGATCTCAGACTTATTCAGATTTGCACTAATATTTGACTGTGAGTGATTGTCGAATCTCAGAGAGCTGTAACTCAGCCGTCTTTAAGATTCCCTGACACTCCGCCATTTCTTGGAGCATCTCCCGCTCAAAAGCGATGCGAGTTACAGCCATCCAAAATCCCAGCTTCGGTATTTTCCCCAACTCCTGCGACGCTGCTGGACTCGCACGGAGCGGTCACCTAGCCGGGAGCCAGAGCAGCCCCGGAGCTGCCTGAACCCTGGACCGGCTGGCGATCAGCCATGCATCAAATTCAGCTTACCTCGTAGCAATTCTAGGCGACCAATTAGCTCTGCTGCTTACTGGTAACGTTACAAGCTACTGTCACACATTGCCCGTAAATCCACAACACTGCCACCATGTATTCAAAAGCTCCGACTCAGCAAACTTTGAACTAGTTAGACAGACGCAATACTTATATTACTTTGGAATAGCCGGATCTCCGATCCGAACCAGTATCACCGAACACGTGAATTTTACCTCTTCCAGTACGGAAAAGTCCAGCAGCAGTTACAATGAATCTAATGTTACTGAATTAAATCAAATTAACTTACTCTCAAATTAAAATTTAATATGAATTTTATCGATAGTGGATGCTGTCGAACTCCGTGACTTTTTCTTTACGGGGTGTAGAAAAATATCCGCTACCAGTCACAATAAAAGGTTATTTATTTGCCACACGGTTTCGGGCTTGCGCCCATCTTCAGGTATTTATACATTCATGTACATGTTTGTACTTTTGGTGGTCACTGTATAAATACAAAAAAATTATTTGGTGGTGACTACACAGATACAAGTGGGACAGTTGTAAGTGGTAATGCAGCACTTGACGAAAATATATCTGTAGTTACATAAAGATGAAGCACCATTATTACAGTTATGCTGTGGTGATAGTTTTGCCACTTAGTTACACACGTATGGTCATTTCCACGTCCATATTTCAGTTTTAGCAAGTATAGCTTCATATTACAGTATTATGATGTGCACTCGTGAAATACACTATGTTTACATACAAACATGTGGGCTATGGTCAAAGAACTTAGATGTAGCACATGTGAAGATGGTGATCATACAGAAACTTGTAGGTTATTGTCAAAGAACTTAGCCACAGGAAGTGCAAGGCTGTTGCATCAATAGAAATTTAAAAAGCTATTATAGACTGAGACGTTTCTTGATACACATTATGAATTTTTTTCACATTTTTGTCGGAGAGCTTAGATCTACGAAGAACTATGTTGTTATGTGTATGAAATTACTCAAAGCTATTACAAATTAAGAAATAACAGCTAGAACTGTTTTGAGCCACACTGTTGTCAGAGAAATTATATCTAGAAGGTACAATCATGTTACAAACATTAAATTTTGAAAGCTATTACAGATTATACAAACCCGGTTACAGCTTTTGTTTACAATATGACTGTTACAAATTACGATAATGACACTTGGACTGTTGTTTGACTGCTACATCGAATTTCTATAGAGTGTTACTTTGTTATTCTATCAGAGGATAATTATTTTCTGTTTTTGAATATTTCATGAAATATGTGAAGATAGGATTTGTTTGTAAGTTTCACTTGTCCGTTGAGAACAAGGTCTGGTGAGTTAGAGCTGTGGATATAAATCTCTAGCTCTTCAAGCAGATTCATTTTCTTTCCTTTGCTCATAGTGTGTAGTATTTGTAGGTTTTCTGTAATGCCTGTGGCTGAGTGACCATGATCTTTTAGGTGCATTGCAAAGGTGGATTTATCAAAATTATTTATCCGAAAGGCATCCATATGCTCACGGTATCTTATAGTGAAACTCCTTCCAGTTTGGCCTATTTAGAACTGTGGGAAATTGCCACATCAAAATTTGTAAATACCTGATTTTTTGTGGCATTGGTTGTTTGTCTTACTGTTGTGGATGATGTGCTGTTGTAGCTTGTTGTTAGTGCTGAACCGGTCGTGTGACAAATAAATAACCTTTTATTGTGAATGGAAGCGAATATTTTTCTACACTCCATAACATTTAATAGACTCACAAGTCAGATCTCCTCATTCAAACTTCCGCTACACACCCCCGTAAGTAACCTCCCTCACGGCAAATTCTTAATACTATCCAACAACACTGATAGACTGAAACTTTAACTCTTTATTAGTCGGTAGGTTACGCGTAACACGTGAGTAACTGAAAGAAAAATTGTGAGTGTGACTTCAGCAGTTCGTTAGTGCGCTATATCAGTTCCTGCGGTCTACTGCCGACCACGCACTACTGCTTCCGAACGACTGACTATCAAGCCAAACCGGAACTCTCCATCTCTCCAGCTATAACGTTACTAACCATATGCCCTATGTTAATTCCACTTGCAGCAATTTTTATAGCACAAGAACAGCAGTCTGTTGCATCTTTAACAAGTTTCTATTGTTTTCAGCCGCCCGCTGATTCTGGTGTGGGCTGCTGCGCAGTTATTTATTCCGTGCGGCTCTGGGTTCCGCCGGTGTGCTGACCATATGACCCTCTCTATCCACATCCGATGGCGCCAAAGGGCTGAGGATGACACGTCGGCCTGCTGGCACCGTTGGGCATTCAATCCTGTTCCGACGGTGTTTGTTTGTTTATTTGTTTGTTTCTGGATTCTGCTTTTGCCGCAAACCACCTTCCCGCCATTGTGCGACTGCATTACACTGCCTCCGCAACTACACCGTTAAAAACAAACACATACAGGCGACATACACATCTGCATTTCACACGCTTAGCAGGCTTCATTTCGTCAACAGTTGACCGACAACGTTGTTAAGGCGACCAAATCGGATGTAAAATTTTCTCTGGAAAATTTTCGATCCTTAAACGCGGCACTGGCGTTGTGGCGTTATGTGGGCTGCCTGTCAGTCGTCGCAGAACATTTCTCAGAGACTGGGCCTAGACGCAATTGCCAGTACCGCTAGGGATTTTTGCTCGGTAGGAGGATTGGAAAGTGATACAAGCAGCCTCAAGATATCACCACAGGGGCAACTTGAGTGAAACGTAGCAACACCAAGGTCTGGGAAGCTGGATGAGGCGCTATACGTAGCCTTCTGTAACGGACGTGCGTACCAAGCAGAGAGCTATCATTGAGTTCTTTTTTTTTTTGCGGAAAACCAGAACATTACACATATTAATAGGCGTTTGCAAAATGTCAACGGAGACGTGACAGTGAACAAAGCCACAGTGGGTCGTTGGGGGAGGAGCCTGTCATCATCGTTCAAACCTGTCCTATCTCCCGCGTTTAGGCCGGTCGAACACATCTGTGACCCTTACAATGTTGGAAGCACCTACACTCTCATTCGAGGTGATGAACGGACCATAATCAAATGCCTCACTCCTTAACTGCACATCTCTGTTGACAGTACTGTGCTACCTTCTGGAAACTAAAGAAACGACATCAGCGTGTCCGTCGCCATAAAAATGCAAATGAAATTTTCCTTCTCTGTGACAACGCGAGGGTTCATACAAGTCATCGCACACGAGATGAGCTCAGAAAACTCATTCCTCATTCACCCTACAGTCCGGATCTCTCAACTTCCGACCACCATTTGTTTGGCCCAATGAAGGATGATCTCTGTGGGAAGAAGTACACGGATGATGGGAAGGTTATTGGTTACTGGTTTGCTCCTACGTCGACCAGTGGAGTGGTACTACACAGATATAGAGTCTCTCTCAGTAAGGCGCCGTACGGCCGTGGCACTGAACGGAGACTATGTGCAAAAATATAGTATTGTAGCCAAAAAAAGGCGGAATAATATGGTGTACTGGAATCCTGAATAAAATCAAACCGCTTTCAGAAAGAAATGTGTTGCTTTACTTTTTGAACGGCCCCCGTAAGTTATGTATATGCAGTGCACCCTCGCAGATAATTAACATTTCCGGTAAGAAGAGAAAGGAAGCTCTCGAAATTTGTTCCTACAGAAGAATGCCTAAGATCAGGTGGGTAGACTTGAAAGCTAAATAGGAGGTACTGGAACGAGTTGGGGACAAAAGAAATTTTTGGCACAAACTGACCAGAAGAAGGGATAGGTTAATAAGACACATCCTGAGGCATGAAGGAATCGTCAGTTTGATAAAGGACGAAAGTGTGTGTGTGTGTGTGTGTGTGTGTGTGTGTGTGTGTGTGTGTGTGTGTGCGTGCGTGCGTGCGTGCGTGCGTGCGTGCGTGTTGTGTATTATGTGTTGTGTGTATGTGTGTGGGAGAGGGAGAGGGGGGAGGGGGGGAGGGGGGAGATGTGGGTAAAATGTTGCAGAGGTAGAGGAAGGGACAGAGGCAGCAAGAAAACTGTTTAACTATCCGTCGACAACGAAGGCACGAATACAATTAGTAGCTTCAAATGAATATAAGTTGCAGTAATAATTTGGAGGTAAGGAGGGTTACACATGACCACTTACAGAGAGAGCGAGAGACAAAGAAACTCTATGACGTACTCGGGCGATTCGCAGAGTATAGCCGCACAATGAAGCGCCAAAGAAACTGTTACAGATTTGCGTATTCAAATACAGGAATACGTAAACAGGCAGAATACGGCACTGAGATCGGCAACGCCTATATAAGACAAGTGTCTGATTGGATCGGTTACTACTGCCACAATGCCCCTTTATCAAGATGTGACTTTGACCGCGGTGTTGTAGTCGGCGCACGAGCGATAAAACACACCATCTCCGAGGTAGCGATGAGTTGGGGATTTTCCCATACAACCATTTACCATGTATACCATGATAACAGGATAACATCAAATCTCCAACTTCGCTGTCGCCCGATAAAAATCCTGCAATCCTGCAAGAACGAGACGAACCATCGACGGCTGAAGAGAATCGTTGGACGTGATAGAAGTGTAACCCTTCCGCAAATTACTGCCTATTTCAGTGCTGAGTCATCAACGAGCATCAGCCTGTGAACCATTCAACGAAACATGATCGATATGGGCTTTCGGAACCGAAGGTCCACTCATATACTCTTGATGACTGCACGACACAAAGCCCAACGCCTCGCCTGGGCCCGTTAACACCGACATTGGACTGTTGATGACAGGAAACATGTTTCCTGGTCGGTCGAGTCTCGTTTCAAATTGAATCGAGCCGGATGGACGTGTACGGGTATGAAGATAACTTCATGAATCCATGGATCTTGCATGTCAGCAGGGGACTGTTGAAGTTGGTGGATGCTCTGTAATGGCGGGAGACTTGTTCAGTTGGAGCGATATGGGACCCTGATACGTCTAGATACGACTCAGACAGGTGACACGTACGTAAGCCTCCTGTCTGATCAACTGCGTCCATTCATATCCATTGTGGATTCCGGTGGACTTGAGCAATTCCAGCACGACAATGCGACGCCCAATGCGTCCAGAAATGCTACAGAGTGGCTCCAGGAACACTCTTCTGAGTTTAAACAAACACAATGTTGATCTCTACATATATATTGCTAAAATTTTAAGTCATACACAAAACCTACCGTAGCACGAAACATTCTTACAAAAATTTTACCAAACGCTTACTGTGTCAAACCTTGGGCATACAAATCCTAACTCTGAATATTATCTAACAAAACCAATTTGAAATCATTATATATCTTCTCTCCTTTAGTGCCAAGGTTTGGTCTGGGGCAGCGAGCGCGACCTACCTTACAGCTGTCACCACACGTCTGCTTCCTCCGGGCACCTAGCTGCGACTCCTCGGCTTTTTACTGCACGCGCCCGGCTCTCTTAACCATCAAAGAACCTCCTACTCGAAGATATTATACTCGTTCAACCTTGCGGTTCTGGAGCTACCCTGATCAGACCTTAGCACATACCTTTCAACATGAACATTATTGGGATGCCTTGCAACGTGCTGTTCAGAAGAGATCGCCAACCCCTTGTAACCTTACGGATTTATGGACAGCCCTGCGGGATTCATAGTCACGGTTTCCTCCAACACTACTGCAGACAGTAGTCGAGTGGATGCCACGTCGTGTTGCGGCCCCACACGTTGTTAGGCAGGTGTACCAGTTTTTATGGCTCTTCAGTGAAAGTTGTTTGTTTCAAGTAACCCGACTACATTGCTCTTTTTGTCGATGAATCGAACAGTAGCGGGGTTCAGAATGCTGCGTGTGCGGCTGCACGCCAGTATCGACTGGGATCTTGGACCGGCGCGCTGCTGCGGCTGACTGACGCGGCGAGCTTTTTGCTCGTGCCGCCGGCCGCCGGCCGCCGGGCCCCCCTGTCCGCGGCGCGGCGCCCTTGTTTTGTTTCGTCAAAGCCCAGATGTATCCGGGTTTTATTGGCTCTCACATGTCGATGCATGTCCTTGCCGCGGCGGCGGGATTAATTCGGCGCGCGAATGTCGGCTCAGGCGGCGGCGGCGTGCCGCGCGCTGCGGGCTGCGGTCGCCTCCCTCGAGATGGCCGGTGTTTTCAATCAGTCACGTACTAGTCGCCGGATTACTCGGCCGCGGACTTGGCGCCCTGATCCCCCGCCGGCGCGGCGCCTGGAATAAAATGTCCGCCGTGTACGGCCGGCCCAAATATCCCGCTCGTTTGTGTGTGTCGGGAGAAATTCCTGCGCGTAGATTACACGCGCAACGGCGCGCTCCCCCGGGCTCTCCGCGGCCGGGATTTCCTGCGCTGCAGGATCCGGCAGCCACTGTATACAAGGATGTCCCTGTCCCGTTTTAATTAACGTCCTTTTTCGTTTTAATTTCGTGTCCTCCCGCTGACGTTCCGTGATTTATGTCTCGAACGACACACACATACACAAACACACACACTGAAGTGTCACTACTATAGTCCCATGGCGCAGTGCTGGAAGAGGAGCACAAATATTGTAGGCTGTACCTAGTGTCACATACATTCTAATGTCAAAGCACGTGCACATACAAATATATACAGGAAAATCTTCCACTCACTGTCAGACCTTCGTACCGCTTGATTTATTAGAGGTATATCAAGTGTACAATGGAGTTTCAAGTTTAACTAACGAAATCTCCTTGAAAGATGGACTGGAACAAGTCACCGTAGTAGTCATCTTGTAAGGGCCCGCCTGACGTTCTAGTGAAGGGGTCGGTAGAAAGCAAATGGGCACCCGAATATACAGACACTATCGAAGGTGGGGAATTTCCTTGTGTTAACGTCTTGAAAGATGTTACAGAGTGGGGGGAAGGGGGCCACTTGTGGGTAACGCTGTTATCTACGACCACGGGATGAGTACCTGGCCAGTGGCGGTGTATAGCCGACGGCCAGTCGAGGATGCTACTGACGCCAAAGCGAAAGGTTGTCGACGGCGCCGCTGAAAATGACTAGAAACACCAAAGACAACGAGACATTTCGCTTACGTCACAGTCCTGTAATGATCGAACAACGTCGAGGTTTCTTCATCTGAACTTTGATTGATGTTAATGGCGTTTAGACAATTTAGGGATATGACGGCGTACATCTGCGATTTACGTGGAAATATAAGTGTTATTATAAACTGTCTTTGAACGTCATTTGGTAGTTTACACCATAGTGATGTGTCTTCAGTGCGATTCAAATGAACTGACCGATGATAAATGAATTAATGATCAGTTTACGAATTGTATTTGATTTATTCTCAGAATATGATTCATTCCTCGGATTTTGTGATTTTTTTTCTCAAGTGTGTTTAAGATGATAACGCACTACACTCGAGTTCTTCGGATTAGTTATATTAGTCAGGGTCTGTTTACCATAAGCTAGAAATCGTTTACGTGCAGGGGATTACATTTTTCTAATTTAGACTCTGGTCGTGTGGACTGCCCCTTAGGCGATAATTGCAACTAGAAGCCCTCAGGCTTTAAGTAGGACGGACGGTGCACAGAACAACTACTCCCTAAGTAAATAGAAGACCGACTAGCAAAGGAAACACCGCAGTCTCTTCCCATTCACCGAACAACTGTGTAGTTGAGTATCATACATTGAAACACAATAGTGGTGCGAAACCGAGCCGACTGGAGTGGCCGAGCGGTTCTAGGCGCTTCAGTCTGGAACCGCGTGACCGCTGCGGTCGCAGGTTCGAATGCTGCCTCGGGCATTGATGTGTGTGACGTCCTTAGGCTAGTTAGGTTTAAGTAGTTTTAAGTTCTAGGGGATTGATGACCTCAGATGTTAAGTCCCATAGTGCTCAGAGCCATTTGAACCAATTTGGGAAAGTAATTGGTATTAGTATTAATACCTTCGGATTCGATGGCCGATTGCTGACAGTCCGTAACTGTTGAGTAGAGATGACAATGGGGTAACAAATAACGCAGCAACACCAGATAATCCGGTTGTGGTGTATTTTTCGCACAATAAACTCTATACATGATACTGCCAACTCAACTTAAATGCTACATTATCGACTGAGTTGTGTGGGTACTCTCCTCGAAAGTTCTGGAAGAATTCATAGCGATTATTTCAAAACAGACCATAATATGCCGCAGTAACTCGTTTCGCTGCATGCTGCTAAGTCCCTTAGCTGTTTTACACTGATGTTCAGACCCAAATTCCTCGCTCTTAAAACCAAAAAATACCTACCAAGCTTCCACATGCTATATATACAGGAAAACACTCTATACTACTAAACTCCCTGAAACCAAACACTTACATTGATCTCGTCTCAAAAAAATTCCTCAGATTGCCTCTGATTCCAAAGCCTTAACACCTCACACCACCACTCCCCACGTGAAACAACCCCAACTTCCCTGCCATCCTCCAACCCTCATCCTCATAGCCAAAGTGGACCTTGAGACCACTGATGAAGAAATGGAATCCAAATAAACAACAACCCGAATCTGGAAGTCAGTAAAGCCCTTGGGATCAACAGTGACCTTGATCCCACTCAACTTGACTGTATTTTAGCAGAATTCGCCTCCACTGTAAATGTTCTCCTTAAAGATGATATTCTAACATCACTATGAGGTCGAGGTTTCCAGATCCTATCCTCACCAAACCTGAACTCACTGTCCCATACTGCCCCACTGATAAACCCATTAACTCCAACAGTTCTCTCTGACAAACGCCCACAGTTGAAGAGATCATAAAATTCGAGACAATCATCCTCCAAAACATCTATCTATTCCAGCATCCACCATAACCAACACTCTCGCTTGCTGCACACTCCACCTTCCATCTCAGCACGCAGGCCACTTATTCCAACAACCATCACCACTTCTTCGTCTGCCTTGACAACCTAGAATAAATCCCCTCTAGTCTTCACCCAAACACCAATTTTATCTCCTACAATGGTGTGACAGTACTATAACATCCTCTACCACAACATCTGCTCACTACTGGCCAACACGCATCTTTTAATGCATAGCTTGTCCTAGTGCAATGTCCATGCCTTCATTCTTAATGAGACGATCCTCCAAGCCTATCACACTAACCAAACCTCTGCGTATGGCCTCTGTTGTTTAGATAATCCCCTTCCTCTTGTTAGTGGGGGAATTGCAATTGAGCACCACAGAAACATCCCTGTTTGGCTGCAACTCTTCTACAATATTCCCACTGAGCATCTTCTCCTTACCCTATTCTTCAAAACCTTAATCATTACCAGTGCTGCTTTCCACATCCAACCTAATCACTCCATCCTTGTGACTTCCTCAGCGAAATCGACCGTACCTTTCACACTTGCATTATTGCCAGTGATCTCAACATCTATAATAGATCCCCTACAGATCTCCAGCAGTAGCGTCAATTTACAGACTTCGTACAAGGTGATATGGTCACCATCTATCTAGTCACGCATTGTAAACCTTTACACTGCTATCCTCTCCAAAAATTACTAACCTCAACTATAGGAAACACACAAAATCCTTCGTTTCCTCAAACTGCACATACCTCTTACTGATATTTCCTCCTAACAGACCATCTACCTCACCTCATTATTTAGCAATATCTCTGAATTCATCCTCTTGCGAAGCATCCATCAACACCTGAACCATCACCACATCCTTCCTGTTAACCAGAGTGGCTTCCGTCACAATTTATCTTCTTACGCAAAAACAGACATAATGTCTTATGGGATAACAGCAATCAGTGATTTTATAATGTTACTTAAAAACCGTCTTGATTGCAATTTTTTTTATTCATATGACCGGTTTCGGTTCATTCAGAACCATCTTCAGATCCGTAAAAATAATGATACTAATTTACTATTTCACGGAAGCAAATCTTTTTCATCCTATCGAATCAACATCAAATGTACCAGAGAGTACCTGGTATTTCAGTTACAGGAGTAACCCGTCAAACCCAGCAATTTTCACATGCTACGTCACATAAAATTGTTTGGCAGAGTGCACGTCATTTATATTAATTATAACACTATCACCGACAGGTGGCGTCTGGTACATTTGTTACATTCCATTTGCACATACTGTATTCAGTAGATCTTTTTTTTAATTAAAAATACTTAATTAAAATATGTAGATGTCAAGGTTAAAATCTGTACTTGTCAGCATTAAAAAACAGTAAAATTATCATTTTTTTCGATCTAAAAAACATAGGGCGATTTATATATCTCTGGTGATGGTGTGAACTTGTTTTCCTCTACGGTCTGCTTCCGTATTTCCCGCCATTTCGGTGTCGTGCCGCGGTCCGCTCAGTCGTCTGATGTCCATCGCCGCGGGCAAGAGGGCCGCACAGGAGGGCCGCACAGGACGACGCCAGACACTGCACGCGTCTTCCGGCTTCTCCACCGCGCACCATCTCTCATCCCTCGGACTGGATCTCCACACGCAACAGTTGTTTCTTAGTAGGTCGTCATAAACGCTAAAATAGGCGTTATGAGTGAATTCGCTTTGCTCGTTGAGGATTAAATCCGGATCTTTATTTTTGTGGGTGTATATTTCAATTTCTTCCAAAATGTTAAGAAACCGTCCCTTATGAGCTCTATGCAGGATGTCTAAATTGTGTTCAATGTTCGTGACTGAGTGCTTTGTCGCAGCCATATGCGCCCCAAAAGCTGTTTTGTTTTGAGAGTAGGTGTGCTCCCTGAATCTGGTTTCAAAGTTCCTACCAGTCTGCCCTATATATTGTTTACAGCAGTCATTACATTTGATCTTATATACGCCTGAATCCTAAAATTTATTCCTACTATTTCATATTCTATGCCGGAGCTTCAATTATAACGTGTTATTTGTTCGGAACCCTATTTTAACGTCGGATTTACGAAAGCGTCTTTCAATTTTATCTGTAATTCTTCCATCGTATTTTTTCTTGTTGTTCCTCTTAACTGCTACTTGACTTCCTTTTATTTGTTCCATTTGCCTCTTCTTTATCTTCCTATAAATATTCGTCACCTGCTTACACGTATATCCGTTCGCTACGGCCACTTGTTTTAAAACACTTAATTCCTTTTCTACTTCCTGTTTTCTTAGTGGCAGTCTTAGTAGCCTGTATAGCATCGAAGTAAAATATGCCCATTTGTATTGCGGTGCGTGACAAGAGCGCTCATTGATAACTAGATCTGTACACGTAGGTTTTCTGAATATGCTAAATTCATGCTTGCTATCTTTCTTTATTGGTGTTAAATCTCAGTAATCTATACGGTTGTTTTCTTCAAATTCCATGGTGAATCTAATTTTCGGGTGTTGAGAGCTCATTTTTTGTGCTAAGTTTTCGATATCGTTTTTATCTCCTTTGTATAATAAAATGGCGTCGTCAACATATCTCCTGTAATATACAATTTTCTCAGCGATATTAGGATTTTCATCAAAGAATTTGTCTTCTAAGTGATTTACAATGTCAGCCAGCGTCCCAGCTAAACTGTTCCCCATTGCCAGCCCGTCTTTCTGTTGATAAATTTTGCCATTGAAAGAAAAGTAATTGAACGACAAGACTTGTTCGAACACTTCCACTAGTTCAATCACTTCCCCCAGTGCCAATTTACCGTGAGTGAGGAGATTGTCCTTAATGATCTCAATCGTTTCTTTTACGGGAATGTTGTTTTTTAATGCTGACAACTACAGATTTTAACCTTGACATCTACATACTTTAATTAAGTGTTTTTAATTAAAAAAAGATCTACTGAATACAGTATGTGCAAATGGAATGTAGCAAATGTACCAGACGCCACAAGTCGGTGATAGTGTTATAATTAATATAAATGACGTGCACTCTGCCAAACAATTTTATGTGACGTAGCATGTGAAAATTGCTAGGTTTGGACGGGTTACTCCTGTAACTGAAATATCAGGTACTCTCTGGTACATTTGATGTTGATTCGATAGGATGAAAAAGATTTGCTTCCGTGAAATAGTAAATTAGTATCATTATTTTTATAGATCTGAAGATGGTTCTGAAGGAACCGAAACCGGTAATATGAATTTAAAAAAAAATTGCAATCAAGACGGTTTTTAAGTAACATTATAAAATCACTGATTGCTGTTATCCCATAAGACATTATGTCTGTTTTTGCAAAGTTTGTGCCACGTCAGGCTTCGGGATACATTACGAAGTTATTACGTATTAGGACAAAGATAATGAAAGAAAACTTGAAAATAAAATTTAACAAAACATGCTTAGACGTAGGGATTACTCCTAATTACGCAAAAGTAAAAATCAGGAAGATGTCAAACATAGCACAAATAGTAAAACGTAAAAGTGAAGTATTATGGGTTAAAACTCAAATTCGAGAAGCATATAAAATGAAAGACAAGTTAAATAGAGAAGCTTTTAATCTTCACTTGATTATAGGTGACATTTTATCTCCATTATAGTTCACATACGTAAGCAGAGAGATTGAAAATAGAATTGAAAGGGAGCGGGAATTAACTCTAAACAGACATCAGAAGAAACTTTTTAACCTAGGTGTAGATTGTTATATTGATAACGAAACGGCGTATAAAAAGTTGCATACTTTTTGTGAAAGAGTCGTTAACTGAGATAGAATTAACAAAGGGTGAGCAGAACCTTTTAAATAAAGGACTGCAATACAACCTAAATCCCGCAATTAACTCAAATACAATAAAAAAGACTGTCGCAGAAGTGAAAATTGCATGTGATATCGCAAAAATGAATAGATACGAACAGACCAACACGGCAGTTAAAGTAAAGAAGTCGATTATAGATGAAATGCACTCTGCTCACAAGAACAGAAACGAACTACAAACTCTTAAGGGCTTGAATAAGAAGTTAGAATCACATAAGGCTATCGTCACAAAGGCAGATAAGGGCCGCACTATGGGTATAATACATGATACAGACTATATAGAGAAAACTGAAAAGTTCTTCATGGAAAACGGAATAGTAGAAGTCAAGAAAGATCCAACCAAGAAATTTCAAACGGAAATAGGGAAACAAATAGATAAGTGTGTTTCTATTCACAGAGGAGAAAAAGTTTAAACTGAAAGCAATGAATCCTCGAATCCCCGAATTGAGGTCACAAATAAAGCTCCATAAAGTTGAAAAATCGATTCGCCCAATCGTTAATAACACCAGCAGCCCAAGTTATACATTAAATAAAGAAATAAATAACAGATTGAAGGCGGCATATACATATCGTCGGACATTCAACATTAGCAACAGTTACGAATTTGCCGAGCAAATTAAACACGTACTTATACCTCAGAATGCGACATTAGCTTCATTGGATATCACCAATCTGTACAAAAACATTCCCGTAAAAGAAACGATTGAGATCATTAAGGACAATCTCCTCACTCACGGTAAATTGGCACTGGGGGAAGTGATTGAACTAGTGGAAGTGTTCGAACAAGTCTTGTCGTTCAATTACTTTTCTTTCAATGGCAAAATTTATCAACAGAAAGACGGGCTGGCAATGGGGAACAGTTTAGCTGGGACGCTGGCTGACATTGTAAATCACTTAGAAGACAAATTCTTTGATGAAAATCCTAATATCGCTGAGAAAATTGTATATTACAGGAGATATGTTGACGACGCCATTTTATTATACAAAGGAGATAAAAACGATATCGAAAACTTAGCACAAAAAATGAGCTCTCAACACCCGAAAATTAGATTCACCATGGAATTTGAAGAAAACAACCGTATAGAGTACTGAGATTTAACACCAATAAAGAAAGATAGCAAGCATGAATTTAGCATATTCAGAAAACCTACGTGTACAGATCTAGTTATCAATGAGCGCTCTTGTCACGCACCGCAATACAAATGGGCATATTTTACTTCGATGCTATACAGGCTACTAAGACTGCCACTAAGAAAACAGGAAGTAGAAAAGGAATTAAGTGTTTTAAAACAAGTGGCCGTAGCGAACGGATATACGTGTAAGCAGGTGACGAATATTTATAGGAAGATAAAGAAGAGGCAAATGGAACAAATAAAAGGAAGTCAAGTAGCAGTTAAGAGGAACAACAAGAAAAAATACGATGGAAGAATTACAGATAAAATTGAAAGACGCTTTCGTAAATCCGACGTTAAAATAGGGTTCCGAACAAATAACACGTTATAATTGAAGCTCCGGCATAGAATATGTAATAGAAGGAATAAATTTTAGGATTCAGGCGTATATAAGATCAAATGTAATGACTGCTGTAAACAATATATAGGGCAGACTGGTAGGAACTTTGAAACCAGATTCAGGGAGCACACCTACTCTCAAAACAAAACAGCTTTTGGGGCGCATATGGCTGCGACAAAGCACTCAGTCACGAACATTGAACACAATTTAGACATCCTGCATAGAGCTCATAAGGGACGGTTTCTTAACATTTTGGAAGAAATTGAAATATACACCCACAAAAATAAAGATCCGGATTTAATCCTCAACGAGCAAAGCGAATTCAATCTTAACGCCTATTTTAGCGTTTATGACGACCTACTAAGAAACAACTGTTGCGTGTGGAGATCCAGGCAGAGGGATGAGAGATGGTGCGCGGTGGAGAAGCCGGAAGACGCGTGCAGTGCCTGGCGTCGTTGACGGGGCCCTCCTGTGCGGCACTCTTGCCCGCGGCGATGGACATCTGACGACTGAGCGGACCGCGGCACGACACCGAAATGGCGGGAAATACGGAAGCAGACCGTAGAGGAAAACAAGTTCACACCATCACCAGAGATATATAAATCGCCCTATGTTTTTTAGATCGAAAAAAATGATAATTTTACTGTTTTTTAATGCTGACAAGTACAGATTTTAACCTTGACATCTACATATTTTAATTAAGTATTTTTAATTAAAAAAAAGATCTACTGAATACAGTATGTGCAAATGGAATGTAACAAATGTACCAGACGCCACCTGTCGGTGATAGTGTTATAATTAATATAAATGACGTGCACTCTGCCAAACAATTTTATGTGACGTAGCATGTGAAAATTGCTGGGTTTGACGGGTTACTCCTGTAACTGAAATACCAGGTACTCTCTGGTACATTTGATGTTGATTCGATAGGATGAGAAAGATTTGCTTCCGTGAAATAGAAAATTAGTATCATTATTTTTACGGATCTGAAGATGGTTCTGAATGAACCGAAACCGGGCATATGAATAAAAAAAATTGCAATCAAGACGGTTTTTAAGTAACATTATCTTCTTATAACCAACTACTGCACCCCACCCATCTCTCATCCCACCAAGTCAACTCCCTCATCTTAAGGAAAGCGTATGACCACATCTGGCATTCCAGGTTCCATTTCAAATTCCAGACATAGGCACTTCCACTAAACTATGTCTGCCATATTCCATCTTTTCTATCTAATCGTCCATTCTTTATCACTATTAACAGTTCCAGTTGTGTACCTTCAATCCCACTGTAGGAGTGCCCCAAGTCTCACCACTGATATGCTGGAACCACCAGCATAAGTCCACCAACTTCAGTATGCTGGTGATTCTGTTTTGCTCACCCTGTATCCTACATTCCAGAAAGCCTAACGACCCCTTCAAATCCATCTCCATCAGTTCACCTCCTTGTGTAACAAGTGGCTCATCCAAATCAGCCCCCCCCAAGCCTACGCAGTAATTATGACACCTTCCATATCTAAGACTTTTACCATTTACGATCATCCTATCCAGTCAGCTAATACGCTAAAAATCTTGGACTAATCCTCGACCAGCTACTAACATGGAAATTTGACCTAAGAACCATCCAATACAAAGTCCGAAATAGAGTAGAACTACTAAAACTACTAATGGGTTGAACTTGAGGTTTACAGCCCTCCACTATCCTCCTAACCTTCGAAACACGGTTGTGGCCCATACTCTGCTATGCAAATGTTGTATGGATATCTGCCCCATTCACTTTGTATAAGACCCTCCAAATCCTTGAGTGTAATGTACTCTGTCTCGCTTTTCGCATCCATTTACCTTCCCCCACATGGATCCTCTACCATCATATCCACTTCCCATACCTCATCCACATCGAACACATCCACATCTCTTAAGCTATCTGCACACTAGACTCCAATAACACCATTGTCTCCCTTCCAATCACCATCGTGGCACACCGACGCACCTTTACAAACACAGCCCACTGACCCCACACCTACACACTCTCCATGTCCACTTCAACCAACTCTGTCTCCCACACAATGAGATTCGCAACGATATTTATCCTTGCCTCCTTTCTTTCTTCTTTCCGTTCCTCCTCATTTCTTTCCTCTTAATACCACTACCCTACCCACACACCAAACTCCTCACCCTCTGTCTTTCCCGCCTTCTGTCTTCCCACTATCCACCCAAACATTTATTTTCATCTCCATAGTTTCCCACCTAACAGACCCCATCTTTTCTACCTATTCCTCTCTACTCTGTGGAACATACTCTCTTCTCCCGAAATCGTTCTTACCAGTGAGGGTCCATCAAATTTTAAGTAAAAGAGCAAGAGCAGTGCTTTCTCTTAGTAGAATTTCACCATCCTGTGATGTGTTTTTAAAATGTACATGTTGTCGTTTTTTTAGCTGACAATCCTTTGATTTTTAATTCAAAAAATAAAACAACCCTGATGTTTTTATATAGATCCTAACAAAAATTAACCTTTTCATTCTTTATAGAACAATGTGTGACGTTTCTTCTTTAATAACATTTCTCCTCATCTTTGTGATATTTTTAAAAATGCTTTTGGCTGAAGAACAGATTACTGTACCGCTAAATGCCTCCTCGCCAATCATATGGGGCGAAGGTGATGATAGAACAGTAAAGGGAAAGAAAAACAGTAAGGGGTTGACGAAGGAGCTGGTCCAGTATTTTTGCAGATGTACTTCAAAAAACTAATTCGTAATTGGCGGGTGACGAAAATTTGGATTTTCTGTACCATACGGCCTTTGCCATGGCTGTACGCATTGTGACAACTGCACCCACTCCACTAAGACAAGAAAAGTGGCGTATAATAGTAAAACGATGATGACGTCGCTGCGTGCAACTAACTGAGTATAACAGCATATAGAGACAGTTCAAGACAAAGAACACATCTAACTGATGAATGACATTCATAAGTTATGTTATAAAAATGCAGTACATTATTATGAAAAAACTATTTTTCTTTCTCAGAAAATCCACCGAAAAAACAAAAATGGCTCTGAGCACTATGGGACTTAACATCATCAGTCCCCTAGAACTTAGAACTACTTAAACCTAACTAACCTAAGGACAACACACAACACCCAGCCATCACGAGGCAGAGAAAATCCCTGACCCCGCCGGGAATCGAACCCGGGAACCCGGGCGCGGGAAGCGAGAACGCTACCGCACGACCACGAGATGCGGGCACCGAAAAAATAACAAGCATCTGACTCTTTCACTAGAAATACAAACCACGGACCGTGGAAAGCATGAGTTGCATGCGAAACTTCTTCTGTTAAATAATTCGTCTTTTGCTGCGAACGCAAATAATTTGTTAAATTGAATTGTTTTAAGTTTCCTGACACATCTAGAAACCAAAAAATATCTCTAAGATTAGTCTTTGTTTTATATCATTCAGAGAACATTACATTCCATCCCGAATCACAAAATAAGAACTTTAATAAAGAGAGAAAACAGTAGTCTCTTAGCATATCGGAAGAAAATACCGATAACAGCTACACAAGGTTTTGTTATACTGGATTTATCTTTTCACCAAGAATAAGGTAATAACAGAAATTCAGAATTTAGAAAAGAACTAGAAATTGCATACTGCGAAGACTCACTAAGCAGTTTGGAATGATGAAGTTCATAAAATTACCTTTTTCAATCCTTTGGGCTACTAGCAGTTGCTCCGTATTAAATTGTTTTCCTGACTAAATAACTAAAAATTATCATTGACTATTCGCGGATAACATTGTTATCAATGCATATTGGCTAATGTCATTCGATAATCTATTAACCAACAGAAAGGAAAGTAGGACACGTTGCCTAGGGATTTCGTCTTTTAGTAGTAAGCCACATGTCCTAGATTCGAAACTAGCCACTGCTTACATTTTGAATAAAAATCATCAGCAATGACGACAGAAGACCACCAGGACAACAAGTCATTCTCGTTCTGCCATTGGCCTTGTCAAAGTGGGCGGAGCCACTTCCTGGCCCTTGGGTCGGGAAACGGGTCCTAAAAGGCGGAAGAATCAGCAATGATCAACGGCATGAGGATTCAGAAGCCAGTGGAAACCAATGCATTAAAGACACATATAAGATGTATCCATACATCATGTGGCATTTTAATGAAAAAGTGTCATGGTATCTTCACTGGCAAACGATCTGGCATTAAGTCACCGTTCGAATCTCCTGGAGGGGACTGCTAATGGGGTGGTGATTATGAGAATCAGGTGCAATAACGAACCGAAGAATAAACATTCTGCGAGTCGAGGGGCACTGTGTTAGAGATTTGAATATAGTAGGAAAACTAGAAAATCCAAAAAAGGAAGGGCTAAGGCTGAATCTAGATGGAGTTGGGTTCAGTGAGGCGAAATGGAAAGCAGACAACGATTTCTGATCTGAAGAATATGGGTTAATATCACCAGCAGAAGAAAATGGTATAAAAGGAGCAGTATTTTTTACGAACAGGAAGACAGGGTAGAGAGCGAGTTACTGTGAACAATTCAGTGATCGGTCAGAAGATGAGGAGGTAGAGAAAATATGTTAGGATACTGAACGGGTAATTCGGTATGTAAAGGGAGGTGCAAATTTAATAATGACGGGGGCTTTGAATGCGGTGGTGGGGAAAGGAACCGAAGAAGTGGTTACCGGAAAATATGCTCTAGCAGCAGGATTGAGAGAGGAAAAAGACTAATTGAGTTCTGCAAAAAAATTTCAAATGGCAATAGGGAATACTCTGTTCGAGAATCACAACAGGAGGCTTATATTTGGAAAGGACCGAGAGGCATGTGAAGATTTCAGCTGGTTTACGTCATGGGCAGACAGAGATTCAGAGGTCAGATATTGTATCGTAAGGTGTGCCAAGGAGCAGTTACAGACTCATATTATAGCTGAGAAATGGTGAAAGTGACTGAAGTGTAAGAGAATCATACGGATGAATCAGTGTGGAAGCAAATGGGATGCGGAAGTAGTGAGGATAATGCAATAAGGAATTACACAGTAGGCATTTGAGTTGAAGAGAAGTGGACATTTCTAAAAAGAGGGACTACAAATGCTGGAAATGTCAAGAAAGATTTGAGGAAGGTAACTTCGGAGAAATCTTGGATAACGGGAGAAATAATTCAATGATCGACGGAAGAAGCAAGTACAAAAACGTTCAAGGGAAAACAGGAATACAGCAACACATGTTACTTAGAAATAAAATAAAAAAGAAGTGCAAGGAAGCCAAGGTGAATGGCTACATGAAAAATGTGTAGAAATCTAAAGAGAAATGAACGTCGGAATTACTGGCACAGTAGTGGGTCACTGCTGGATTGGGTAGGAATTTCGCTGACATCAGCATCAGCACTTTCGTATCTTCAAGGTCTTATATCATCGCCTACGATTCTCAAGCGATAGTGCTGGTTGTGTTTCGCTGACATTTGCATCAGCGCTTTCTTATCATCAAGGCCGTTCCCAAAATTCTGCTACCATCTGACCTTGTACACCACGACCACTCCGAGAATACTTCGCCATAAATGAAAATGATAGAAGTGGGAGTTGCAGATGCCCAAAAGTTTCGAAAAATAACATTTTTGACACAAGGCAGACGAGGCAGGAGGCATTTATGCGTAGCTATGGGTGGTGTATCGGGAGGAACAGAAAAGTATCACCCGAAGATCGTGTGTTCGGATCCCCATGCGGAAATTGACTTTAATTTTTTATTTGCAATGTTTACGTTACGTAGACTGCAAAAAACCGAAATAATGCTCAATACATTGTCTTTATTAATATTTTCAGAGAAGACAAGGAAAGGAGAGGCAATGGAAAACGTGGGATTGCATATAAATTTTCGAGAAAGAACTGTATTTAGAGCGCCCACGAGGGCTCTGCCAGTAACTTTCCAAGAAGGCGTTGTAATTAAAACGAACGAGACTTCTTGTGGCGTTAGTCTCACTTTGCTCTTTGAGCAGTCGAGACTTCTTGTGGCGTTAGTCTCACTTTGCTCTTTGAGCAGTCTTCAGGAGCTGCAAGCGCACAATAGATTCTCGGTGCAGATAAAATCGGCACATCGGGAGAGAAAAAGTAACGACTTCCCCACACGCCGGCTTCAAAATACACTCCACTGTACATCACCAGCTATCTTCGCCAATATTTCGTGAAGTGGTGCGTTATTCGTGGTTTTCCGCCAATTTGTACCATCAGAGAAACCTCCTATGAATGTAAACCAGTTAGTTTTGTATAGAAACTTCAAAACAACCACGTAATTGTAAAAAGGCGGTGTTTCTAATGAATGTAAGAAGCTGAGACAGTTACTGTTTCCTCGGTTCTGAAGATGAATATCATGTAAACAAGTGTAAGTCATCTTCTGTTAAACAGTAACAGTATCTAATTTTATATGCGAAGTTTTCGTGTACGCCTTACAATCCATTTCTGGAACTTTATTTGCAGTCCCAAATTTTTCTGTGCCTTTCCTTTTCAGTTTTTTACGAAAATATTAATAAATTCATTACATTGAGCATTATTTCGATTTATTTGCAGTATAAGGAACGTAAAAATTGAAATAAAGTTTTTCCGAGTAGATAATCGACCCTATGGCCCTCACATTGTCGTTGTGTACTCTTTCCATTACGCCAGCCGCTGCCTGATAACTATGCTAACACAAATAGCTCATGCTTCGCCCGACTCTCGCCAGAAATGCTTTTTTTTTCTAAATGCTTGGCCATCTGGAGCTCCCACTACTGTCACATTCAATCTCGACGAGCTATGCGTGTATGATATATTTGGATGAAATAGGTGACGACGATTAAGCTCGGTCCCCTTGTTAGACATACATACGCATTTACTGTTACTTAAATGTGTTTCACGAACAAAGCGAAAATAAGCAAACGACATCTACGGTGGCGCAACTTTTCAAATTTCTTCATGCTGCGATACATCTCCTCCCCGTAAAGGTGTATGATGTGAATCACATCATACACAAAGCGAAAATACATCTATTCGTTTCAAAATTAAGTTACCCAGACATAAAGCAACACAACTGCTACCATATCTTGAAAAAGGGGCTAGTTCTGCAATTTGTACTGTACACGACAATTCAAAAAGCATCGCAGCACTACTATGAGTAATGGCACCAGATAATGCTCATGCAGCTTACCGTAATACTACAGAACTTTTTAACAACAGAGACAATTCGTGTCAGAAGATGTAGTCCTGCAAAACAGTAAGTTGGCAGGATCTAACAAATTTCATTTCTGTGTTGGCTCATTGCCTGATTTTTGCTTTTGTTCAAAAAATGGTTCAAATGGCTCTTAGCAATATGAGACTTAACATCTGAGGTCATCAGTCCCCTAGACTTATACTAATTAAACCTAACTAACCTAAGGACATCAAACACAACCATGCCCGAGACAGGATTCGAACCTGCGACCGTAGCAGCAGCGCGGTTCCGGACTGAAGCGCCTAGAACCGCTCAGCCACCAGCCCTGCTTTTTGCTTTTGTGTAGACAGATTTTCTTCTTGCAGATGTCGTTCTACCGTCGGCCATGTTGGGCTTCGGCAAGCGGATTTTCTGTGCTATTTCTCTCTCGAAGTAGGTTCCAAGGATCTCGCCTAGATACTTGAAGAACGAGACTCTCTTGATCTGCTCATAGTTTTTGCTCGACGTTTGTATATTGAGTTTTGTACACATGAACTGCGTTTTCTGGACGGAAGTTTGTTAACTAGCTTTTTCAGCGCATTCTTTGAAGTTTTTTTATGTGTTTGATTGCAATGGTCTTTCGTCCTGTGGTAATACGCTTGAGTCGTCTGCAAAGGCTATACAATTTCGGTATCATATTTCTGTCTTTCTAGTTACATGAAATTACTGATAACATCGTCCTATTTTATCATTGCGTTATTAGCAGTAACAAAAATAAAATAATAGTAATGCTGTTAATGATTAAGCAATTATAAATAATATTTAATTTTATATAAATAATTGTGTACGTATAGACAAAACATCACGAAAATGAATGCCTAAATATAAAGATGAAGACAAAACAATAAAAGTGTAACAGTAAGAAACATGATTAAACATAGCTATACGTAGGAGAGTTCAGAGCAAAGAGAACAGTTGGAGAGAAGACAGTGTACTTTGTTTATTATTAGACCTACCGACTTTATGTTCCTAATCCTACATTCACCTAACCTGAAATCATATTCTTCCTGCTAGTGCCACTGCATTTACCTTTAACACATACCTTTTTATTTTCAGTTTCTCTAATCTGCTGACATTATTAAGGTATCTTATATTCGCATGGAGAGCTGAGCTGCATCAAACCAGTCTCAGGACTGAAGACCACAACAACAACAACAATATTCTACATTCCAATTTGTGGAGCGCCATGCTTGCTCGTTCTTGTGAGGTCAACTTCTTGAGTAGTCCATGCTTAGACATCCGATTGCCTTCGGAATATTCTATTCAAAAGTATGTCATCAATAAACCATGCTGCGGAGTTGCAAAACATCTAGGAACACAACGGGTATAGTTTCCTCGTGCATCAATCGCGGCACAGTACGAACATATCTGGTCAGATGTAAGAGAGTTAAATAAATAAATAAAGCATAGCAAGACTATTTTGGCTATTATTACAAGGGCAGGTCCGTCAAATATCCAGACTGTTGTTCCTGCAACTTATGAAAAGGCTGCTGCCCGTCTTCAGGAAACCACGGGTTAGTCTGCCTTATCGACAGTTATCCTTCAGACGTGGTTGCACGCACGTCAGATAATGTTGAGGGGCACTAAATAAGGAAACGAGATGATGAAACTAAAAGAAAATATTGGTATGTGGCTAGCAAAATATCTGATAATTGCGGAAGTAAACACCAAAAGTGCAGGCTGCCAATGGCAAGGAAAGCTGTTTTGAAAAAGATACTAGCTATGCTAACACGGAATTTAAATTTAACTTATAGGAAGTCTTTTGTCTAAGTGTTTTATCAGGAGTGTACAACTCGTAAATGAAAAATGGCCAACACGCAGTACATACAAAACGAGAGTAGTAGGTTTTGAAATGTGATGTTGATTGAAGAATTTGACAGATAACGTCGGTAAATAGGGTAAGTAATTAAGTGGCACTGAATCGAACGGTAGAGAACAAAGCTTTATGGCACAACTAGGAATAGATTCATAGCACACTGTCTGAGACATCGAGGGATATTTAGTTTAGTAATGGAAACTAGAGAGAGGCTAGTGCTAGAATGCAGCAAGAATGTTCAAATGGCCTTACGTTGCTGTAGTTATGCACAGATGAAGAAACTTGCACAGAATAAGTTAGTGTGGCTGACAACTGCTATTCGTACACAATGAGATTATCCTCAGTGCGGCAAATTGCTACCCAAACGGACACGGGTTCGATTCCCGGCCGGATCGGAAATTTTTTTCCTATTAGAGAAAGAGTTTTGTGTTGTCATTACGTTCGTATAGTGGTTACTGACAGGAAAATCGCCTCCAGTACACTGCCATAGCGTATTTCCTTTACTGAGATGGTTGAATGGCCACGACCCGAAAGCCAACAAATTGAAATAATTAAAAGAGTACAGTCACAGAATCAACAGAAATTCATTGAATGATACTGAACGATATTAAGTGATTTCTTGACGCTACAAACTTTACCTACTAGATAATACTGTAGCGCGTCTGCGTCCAAGAACGAAGTGACAAGTGAAGTTAACGATATTGAAATGTTACAAGTTGAGATTGAGAGACCAAACCCATCGATTTCCATGAGATTCGGCATAGAAGTGTGGGAACCTCCGAAAGTAACAGCACGCTTCTGTTTTTTTAAATAAAATAAAAATAAAAATAAAATAGAATAGAATAATTAGAGGTCATGATGGAGGATCAGTTTCGTTCCTGTTGGAAACGTTACAGTGTTCGAAAGTGCGAAAATTATATTTTACATTTCAGGCCCGCAACATAACACACTGTTGTCTGGAAAGTGTTACACCATGAAGCACAATTCCGATATGTATTAAAGTTTGTGACTTGTTCACCAAACAACGAGCATTAAATGATAAAACTTTCATTCCATTCAGAATTCATGCTCATCGTCAACGTCGGTAAGAGGTGAGACTCACATAAGCCCAAATACAGTCCTGCATCCATTGTGCCATCCAAACAGACTCCGAAGGTCATCTTCAGGAATTTCTTGAAACGTCTGAAACACATGCTGTATGACTTCATGATGACTGCTGGCTGGAAGTTGGTATGGTGCAGTACGTCATCCTGTCGCATCCGAGACATTCTCTATGGGTGTCGAATCACGGGCCCAGGAGGCCAGTCAACACACATTCCTCAACGCGTTTGTTGTGTCTGCTGCAATGTGCGATCTTGTACCATCCTGCTGGAACATGTCATTTGGTACCCCCGTCGAACAGGGTACGACAACAGGGTTTATCATTCTTGCCTCCCTTAAATAAATCAGTTGCGTCATCATACCCAATAACTCCCCACACAATGATTCCAGGAGTTAGTGAGGTGTGGGTATTGGGAATCACTGTTTCTTGTAGCCTTTCAGCAGGTCGTCTACGGACACACTAGTGTTGATCTTGGTTACAAACAGAAGCGAGCCTCGTCGCTGAACGCCACAGAATGCCATTCGACATCCCAGCTGACTCTGGCTTTATATCACTTAAGTCTTCTATCTGCGGTATGGCGTCTGCGAAAAACGTTGCATGGCAGCTCAACGTCTCAACCCAGCTTTCAGTAATCTGTTACCGACCGTTCATGGTGACACTCGGCCTCTTATCTTTGCTCATATTTCAGCTGCTGTTATCCACCTATTCGTCAAAGCCAGTCGAATAGCCCTACGATCCTCTCCTGGTACAGTCCTTTGGGAAGTACCCCACCTATACTTCTTGCCACCTTGCTGTGCTGTGTGCTTGTTGTCAGCACTCGTTCCGTACTCATTTTACTACAGGAGACTGCCTGTGCGGTCTGTAGCCATGACGAATCCCTCTTTCCAATGATTCGACCTTTCTTCAGAGTCTGAAAGAGGGCGATAAGTTGCACGTGCACATCTAGACATGCTAAATCATTTGCAGACCTGAAGATCTGCGGTTATGTTAGACAAGAGTCACCAAGTACTAACACCATTCTTAAACTTAAGGAATGGATTTCTTCTGTACTGACATACAGAAAATAAACATTCTTAAACATGAAATTTTATCAACTTATCCCACAGACATGAAAACACTTACCTGTCGTTTTGGTAGTGCTCGGTCAAGATGTTAATGACCTAACATATTCATTTTATGTCAGTGTAGTCTCCGTAATAAGCGTTGTTAAATGGTATGGCGGCCCAGTGATGTAAGGGATGCGTCTATTCACAGTCAACTTAAGCCAGCAAGGATTAGATTCAGGCTTCAAGAAATAGTTTTTTTACATGAATATTTAAAGCCTTGTACATCTATAGTTTTCAGCCCAAATATTTCACGCGATGGTACGCATCAAATTTAACCACCAAGGTACAAAAAAATAGGCTCTAAGCACTATGGGACTTAACATCTCAGGTCATCAGTCGTCTAGACTTATTGCTACTTAACCTACATAACCTAAGGACATAACACACATCCATGGCCGTGGCAGGATTCGAACCTGTGGCCGTAGCAGCCACGCGGTTCCGGACTGAAGCGCCTAGAACCGCTCGCCCACAAGGGCCGGCCCGCCAAGGTACAGTAAACGTCTTTACAAAAGACAAGTTTGTTTTCCATCACGTGTTGGGCATCAAATATCAGCGTGCAGGGAAATGGTTTTATCTACTTGTACGATGATTACTACCTGACACATTGTGGACGCTTACCACGACAGAAACAAAATAAATTAATGCCTCGACTTTTTATGAATATTGTATAGCACTCATGTGACAGAGTGGTGTAAGCTCAGTATGATGTTCGCTTTTATGTATCTGAGTACGGAAATACATACTATCGAAACTAGTAATCCAGTAATTGTGTTAACATATCGATCTTGGAAAATAAACTTGTTTTCAAAAGATGATTACAATACAAAGTAAATTAATCTCGAAACCGGAAGTGGGGAGATAACGTCGATAACTACGTAACAGCTGTGGGCGCTTTTTCGTTTTCAAATTTCTTAAAAACGGACACTATATTTGCCGAGGATTAACACAGAAATTACAGAGGAAAAACCATGAGTCCATGTAGTTCATTGGCACGTGTGCTTCTCACCTTTTTTTCCATGTACACAAAAGTTTATTTTATTTAAAATAACAATATGCAAATTTCGCGACAGTTTTCATTGCCTTGTTGTTGTTGTCTTCAGTCCTGAGACTGGTTTGATGCAGCTCTCCATGCTACTCTATCCTGTGCAAGCTGCTTCATCTCCCAGTACCTACTGCAACCTACATCCTTCTGAATCTGCTTAGTGTACTGATCTCTCGGTCTCCCTCTACGATTTTTACCCTCCACGCTGCCCTCCAATGCTAAATTTGTGATCCCTTGATGCCACAAAACATGTCCTACCAACCGATCCCTTCTTCTAGTCAAGTTGTGCCACAAACTTCTCTTCTCCCCAATCCTATTCAATACCTCCTCATTAGTTACGTGATCTATCCACCTTATCTTCAGTATTCTTCTGTAGCACCACATTTCGAAAGCTTCTATTCTCTTCTTGTCCAAACTAGTTATCGTCCATGTTTCACTTCCATACATGGCTACACTCCAAACAAATACTTTCAGAAACGACTTCCTGATACATAAATCTATATTTGATGTTAACAAATTTCTCTTCTTCAGAAACGCTTTCCTTGCCATTGCCAGTCTACATTTTATATCCTCTCTACTTCGACCATCATCAGTTATTTTACTTCCTAAATAGCAAAACTCCTTTACTACTTTAAGTGTCTCATTTCCTAATCTAATTCCCTCAGCATCACCCGATTTAATTTGACTACATTCCATTATCCTCGTTTTGCTTTTGTTAATGTTCATCTTATATCCTCCTTTCAAGACACTGTCCATTCCGTTCAACTGCTCTTCCAAGTCCTTTGCCGTCTCTGACAGAATTACAATGTCATCGGCGAACCTCAAAGTTTTTACTTCGTCTCCATGAATTTTAATACCTACTCCAAATTTTTCTTTTGTTTCCTTTACTGCTTGCTCAATATACAGATTGAATAACATTGGGGAGAGGCTACAACCCTGTCTCACTCCTTTCCCAACCACTGCTTCCCTTTCATGCCCCTCGACTCTTATTACTGCCATCTGGTTTCTGTACAAATTATAAATAGCCTTCCGCTCCCTGTATTTTACCCCTGCCACCTTTAGAATTTGAAAAAGAGTATTCCAGTCAACATTGTCAAAAGCTTTCTCTAAGTCTACAAATGCTAGAAACGTAGGTTTGCCTTTTCTTAATCTTTCTTCTAAGATAAGTCGTAAGGTCAGTATTGCCTCACGTGTTCCAACATTTCGACGGAATCCAAACTGATCCTCCCCGAGGTCTGCATCTACCAGTTTTTCCATTCGTCTGTAAAGAATTCGCGTTAGTATTTTGCAGCCGTGGCTTATTAAACTGATAGTTCGGTAATTTTCACATCTGTCAGCACCTGCTTTCTTTGGGATTGGAATTATTATATTCTTCTTGAAGTCTGAGGGTATTTCGCCTGTCTCATACATCTTGCTCACCAGCTGGTAGAGTTTTGTCATGACTGGCTCTCCCAAGGCCGTCAGTAGTTCTAATGGAATGTTGTCTACTCCGGGGGCCTTGTTTCGACTCAGGTCTTTCAGTGCTCTGTCAAACTCTTCACGCAGTATCGTATCACCCATTTCGTCTTCATCTACATCCTCTTCTATTTCCATAATATTGTCCTCAAGTACATCGCCCTTGTATAAACCTTCTATATACTCCTTCCACCTTTCTGCCTTCCCTTCTTTGCTTAGAACTGGGCTGCCATCTGAGCTCTTGATATTCATACACGTGGTTCTCTTCTCTCCAAAGGTCTCTTTAATTTTCCTGTAGGCAGTATCTATCTTACCCCTAGTGAGATAAGCTTCTACATCCTTACATTTGTCCTCTAGCCATCCCTGTTTAGCCATTTTGCACTTCCTGTCGATCTCATTTTTGAGACGTTTGTATTCCTTTTTGCCTGCTTCATTTACTGCATTTTTATATTTTCTCCTTTCATCAATTAAATTCAATATTTCTTCTGTTACCCAAGGATTTCTAGCAGCCCTCGTCTTTGTACCTACTTTATCCTCTGCTGCCTTCACTACTACATCCCTCAGAGCTACCCATTCTTCTTCTACTGTATTTCTTTCCCCTATTCCTGTCAATTGTTCCCTTATGCTCTCTCTGAAACTCTGTACAACCTCTGGTTCTTTCAGTTTATCCAGGTCCCATCTCTTTAATTTCTCACATTTTTGCAGTTTCTTCAGTTTTAATCTACAGGTCATAACCAATAGATTGTGGTCAGAGTCCACATCTGCCCCTGGAAATGTCTTACAACTTAAAACCTGGTTCCTAAATCTCTGTCTTACCATTATATAATCTATCTGATACCTTTTAGTATCTCCAGGGTTCTTCCACGTATACAACCTTCTTTCATGATTCTTAAACCAAGTGTTAGCTATGATTAAGTTGTGCTCTGTGCAAAATTCTACTAGGCGGCTTCCTCTTTCATTTCTTAGCCCCAATCCATATTCACCTACTATGTTTCCTTCTCTCCCTTTTCCTACACTCGAATTCCAGTCACCCATTACTATTAAATTTTCGTCTCCCTTCACTATCTGAATAATTTCTTTTATTTCATCGTACATTTCTTCAATTTCTTCATCATCTGCAGAGCTAGTTGGCATATAAACTTGTACTACTGTAGTAGGTGTGGGCTTCGTATCTATCTTGGCCACAATAATGCGTTCACTATGCTGTTTGTAGTAGCTTACCCGCATTCCTATTTTCCTATTCATAATTAAACCTACTCCTGCATTACCTCTATTTGATTTTGTGTTTATAACCCTGTAGTCACCTGACCAAAAGTCTTGTTCCTCCTGCCACCGGACTTCACTAATTCCCACTATATCTAACTTTAACCTATCCATTTCCCTTTTTAAATTTTCTAACCTACCTGCCCGATTAAGGGATCTGACATTCCACGCTCCGATCCGTAGAACGCCAGTTTTCTTTCTCCTGATAACGACATCCTCCTGAGTAGTCCCCGCCCGGAGATCCGAATGGGGGACTATTTTACCTCCGGAATATTTTACCCAAGAGGATGCCATCATCATTTAATCATACAGTAAAGCTGCATGTCCTCGGGAAAAATGACGGCCGTAGTTTCCCCTTGCTTTCAGCCGTTCGCAGTACCAGCACAGCAAGGCCGTTTTGGTTAATGTTGCAAGGCCAGATCAGTCAATCATCCAGACTGTTGCCCCTGCAACTACTGAAAAGGCTGCTGCCCCTCTTCAGGAACCACACGTTTGTCTGGCCTCTCAACAGATACCCCTCCGTTGTGGTTGCACCTACGGTACGGCCATCTGTATCGCTGAGGCACGCAAGCCTCCCCACCAACGGCAAGGTCCATGGTTCATGGGGGGGGTTCATTGCCTTGCCGAAGAGTAAAATACATTGTAGGAAGTGCGATTCACACAGACACGGATGGAAGTAAATTGTAATGAGAATACACCCTCCAAACCACTTAGCTACTGCTAAAGTGAGTACACATACAACGGATGGAAATGATCATTTATTCGGTTTCTAAGAAACTATTGGCTCATAGGCCCGATACGTACAAACATTTTCCTGAAATCTCCGGCAGGAGTTCCCAGGGAGTGGTGCGTCACTGCTACACTCCAGCTCGTTGAATTCTTCTTTCCTGACACATTAGTTTTCTCCCAGCTGAAGTTGTTAGCAACTGGAAATCAGTCAACGTTATTCAGTTTCTATAGTTTGAGCTACTCTCACCATCCACCTTGCCGAGAGGATTCTAAGAGAGACCTTGTAGTACAATAACAGGTGCCGTTGTCGAAAAAAGCTGATCTTCTATCCAGAATGACATCGACGTCGACGTAGGTCGAAGCGCTATTATTTTTAAGTATATCGGAATCCCAGTTTATCAGTCCGTTCACTGGCTGACGGTACCTGCCTCCGACAACAAATCCGGCACGGTTCGAGAGTCCACAAAGCAAACCGCAACACGTTGCATAAGATAAGACACGAAGAGAAAGATCTTCTACCAGTAAAAAAAATAGCAATGACTGACTTCCCTGACTGACGGATGCAACGAATGAAAGGAAGACCATTCAGTACTATTTGTTGTTATTATAGTTTTTAAATCAATTGCATCACACACGTAAATTGCAATGTTTTGCTTTAAAATCACAGTATATACTTCTCTGAATTGAAATTTCGTGGAAGTTATCTTAAAGTCATGGACTAAATACTGATCTAAATATATTGTAATTGTTGTTGTTACGATCTTCAGTCCGAAGAGCGGTCTGATGCAGTTATCCATGATACTCTACGCTGAGCAAGCCTCTTCATCTCCGAATAACTACTGCAACGTACATCCTCCGGAACCTGCTTACTGCATTTCTCTCCCGTTCTCACTCTAAGATTTTTACCACCCACACTTCCCTCCAATACCGAACTGATGATCACTTGACGTCTCGGGGTGTATCCGACCAACCGATCCTTTCTTCTAGTCAGCTTGCGCCACAAATTTCTCTTCTCCCCAGTTCCGTTCAGTACCTCCATTTACGTGATCAACCCACCTAATTTTCAGCATTCATCTGAAGTACTACATTTCAAAATCTTATATTCTGTTCTTGTCCAAACTATTTATCGTCCATGTTTCGCTTCCATACATCGCTACACGCAATACAAATACTCTCAGAAAAGACTTCCTGCCACATAAATCTATATTTGATGTCAAGAAATTTCTCTTCTTCACAAACTCTTTTCTTTCTATTGTCGCTCTATATTTATATCCTCTATACTTTGTCTTTCATCACTTATTTTGCTGCTCAGATAACAAAACTCATCTAGTTCTTAAAATGTCTCGTTTACTAATTCCATCAGCATTACCTAAGTTAATTCAGTTACATTTGACATTTTTTGATTTTGTTGATGATCATCTTATATCCTTCTTTTCAGACACTGTCTATTCGGCTAAACTGCCCTTCCGAATCCTTGCCTTTGAGAGAATTATAATGTCTTCCGCAAATCTCAAAGTTTTAGTTCTTCTCTCTGAACATTTATTTCTACTTCAAATTTTTCTTTGGTTTCCTTTATTGCTTGTTCAATGTACATATTTAATAATATCGGAGACAGACTACAACCCTGTATCACACCCTTCTCAGCCACTGCTTCCCTTTTCTACCCCTCGACTACTATTACAGCCGTTTGGTTTCTGTGCAAGTTGTGAATAGCCTTTCGTTCCCTGTATTTTACCCCTACTACGGTCAGAATTTCAGAGAGAGTAGTCCAGTCGACATAGTCAGAAGCTTTCTCAAAGTCTAAAAGTGTTACAAGCGTAGATTTCCCTTTTCTCAACCTATCTTCTAAGAGAATTCATAGGGTAAGTGTTGTATCGCGTGTTACTACATTTCTACGGAATCCAAACTGATCTTTCCTGAGGTTGACATCTGCCAGTTGTTCCATTCTTCGGTACAAAATTCGTGTTAATATTTTGCAACCATGATTTATTAAAATCACAATTCGGTAATATTCACATATGTCAGCGCCTGCTTTCTTTGTAGTTGGAATTATAATTTTCTTCCTGAAACCTGATGGTGTTTCACCTGCTCATCTTGCACGCCAGATGGAATAGTTTTGTCATGACTGGCTCTCCCAAAGCTATCAGTAGTGCTGACGGAACGTCTTCTTCTTCGGGGGCCTTGCTTCGACTAAGGTCGTTCACCGGTTTATCAAATTCTTCTCTCAGTATCACATCTCCGATCTCCATCTACATCCTCTTCCAGTTCATGTTACTGTGGTCCCACTATATACTCCTTTCGCCTTTCAGATTTCCCTTCTTTGATAAGGACTAGTTTTCCATCTGAGCTCTTAATATTCATACAGCTGCTTCTCTTTTCCCCCCAGGCCTCTTTAATTTTCCCGTAGGCGGTTTCTATCTTTGCCGTAGTTATACATGCTTCTAAATCCTTACATGCTTAACCATTTTGCACTTTCTATCAATCCCATTATTGCACCAGAGCATGTACTTTATTGTTATTATTATTAGAATTAAAGGCATCTGTGTCTCATAAAAAATGAGGATGTCAGTGATAACAGAAGCGTAAAAGAAAATTTTCCAATTTTTGAGTGGTGATAGCGTGGACCAAAACAAGAAAAAATTGTCCCTTAAACATGAGCTATAATACGCATAGCCTGACAACTATAAGCATATGTTCATCTTCGCTATAGTGAAACACATCTGTTCTGCTGCAACCTCTTTGGTATTATGAACGACCTACAGAACGCAGACAACAAATGAAGACATATTCCATTGTTATTGTCGAATTCTAATGGAACCAGTTTTTGTTTTGATAAGTTTGTGAAATGCGTTTACGATATAGTTTTCTCTTTTCAAATACCAGCATAATGGAAGCCTATTATACCACATGGGAAATGGCAGACATAATCTTCTATTATGGTCTGCCAAATGGAAACAATCATAGAGCTCATGTCCTGTAAGCTGGAAAATGTCACTGCGCTGCTAAGCACAAAGATAAAACTGCAATGTAAAAGTATTTCACCAACTTGACCATGCATTCATACAAGATCTGTCAGAAAAGTAATGAGACTGACTACACTGCAAGCTATCTGGCACCTCTGTGTTGTTGCAATTATGTAGACTGTGTGTTCATCTCTTCCATATGCTCAGTCAGATTTCAGCTGCTCACAGCCATCCGTGATTTTTGAGAGCGTCAATCCGCAACTATGATAGTTAAAAAGTTTGAACAAGCCTATGGGGAACATTTCTTATCAAGAGCACAAGTTTTTCGCTGGCAAATATCAGTTTTGGAAGGTCGGGAACACGTTGAATACGAGGTGAGACAATAAAGTAATCAGACTGATGTGAAAGAAAATGTTGCTTACCGTTTTAGTCAAGTTTAGTGTTGTCTCCTTCAAAATAGTTCCCTTCTGATTGCACACACTTTTTCCAGCGCTTCTGTCATTGATGGTAACATTTTTGGATCTCATCTTCTGTAATATCCTCCAAGACCCTCGGCAGAGCTTTTTGAACATCTTGTTTTGTTCGAAAATGGTGCCCCTTGACCGCCGTTTTGACTCTTGGAAATGGATAAAAGTCGCATGGAACGATATCTGGTGAATAAGGTGGCTGTGGCTGAAATTTGTTTTGAAATTAAAAATTGCTGTACTGACAGAGCAGTATGGGATGGCACATTATTGTGATGCAGAATCCAATTATAAGCATTGTTGTCACGGATACGAAGAACTCTTCTACGAAGTCTTCCTAAAATTTCTTTGTAGTAATACTGGTTAACTGTTTGTCCAGGAGGCACCCACTCTTTATGAACAGTTCCCTTGGAATCAAAGAAGCACACAGCATGCATTTCACTTTTGACTTTGACACCCGAGCTTTTTTTGGTCTGGGAAATGCCTTTGAGCGCCATTGCGAACTTTGGCGTTTTGTCTCTGGATCGTACTGAAAAAACCAAGTTTCATCACCAGTGGTAACACTGCTCAATAGTTCTGGATTAATTTCCGTTTTCTCTAACAGCGGCTGGCACATTTCCAAGGCGAGGTACACAAACACGTCTTAACTCAATACAGCACAAATCACGACTGAGCACTTCCATCGATGTTCTGCTTGGACTAGAAGTAGCTTATAGACCAAGGTCAAAGATATTGTGCCTACGCAAGCCTGCAGGGTTGCCACATCTTGCTAAGAAAATATCTCATTACTTTACTGTCGTACCTCGTATGAATCTCGCTCAGGTAGACCTCCAACTTCAGAAACCAAGGAAACGTCGAATGTGTGCGTGCCCTTGTGACATTAGACCCACGTTTAACAATAAAGGTGAGTGGGAGGCTGACAAGGGCGAATCGAGTGAGACCAGAAATTACTGACAATTAGAAGCCGTCTCATGCAACGCTCCATGTCACACAGTCACTTCCACCATGTAATTTTTGAACTGAAACGGCATTCCTGTTCCACAGACCCCCTGTTCACCTTATCTGAGTCCTTGTAAGTTTTTTATTTTCCGGAAGTTGAAAAATGTCTTAAAAAGACATTATTTTGGGACTCTGGAGAACATTCAAAAGAATGTGACTGAGATGTCAAAGGCGATATCAGATGAAACCTTTCAGCGCTGTTGGCAAGACTTGGGAGCGACTCTGCCTTTGTATAGCTGCCGATGAGAACTACTTTGAGTGGGACAATACTGTTGTTTGAAAAAATAAAAACTTTGGTAGACAAAAAATTGGTCTCGTTACTTATTTACTAGTAAAATAAATAAATAAATAAATTTTCTCATACACCTCGTAGCTACACTACTGGCCATTAAAATTGCTACACCACGAAGATGACGTGCTACAGACAGGAAATTTAACAGACAAGAAGAAGATTCTGTGATATGCAAATGATTAGCTTTTCAGAGCATTCACACAAGGTTGGCGCTGGTGGCGACACCTACAACGTGCTGACATGAGGAAAGTTTCCAACCGGTTTCTCATACACAAACAGGAGTTGACCGGCGTTGCCTGGTGAAACGTTGTTTTGATCCTTCGTGTAAGAGGGAGAAAGGCGTACTATCACGCTTCCGACTTTGATAATGGTCGGATTGTAGCCTACCGCGATTGCGGTTTATCGTATCGTGACATTACTGCTCACGTTGGTCGAGATCCAATGACTGTTACCAGAATATTGAATCGGTGGGTTCAGGAGGGTAATACGGAACGCCGTGCTGGATCCCATCGGCCTCGTATCACTAGCAGTCGAGATGACAGGCATCTTATCCGCATGGCTGTAACGGATCGTGCAGTCACGTCTCAATCCCTGAGTCAACAGATGGGGACGTTTGTAAGACAACAACCATCTGCACAAACAGTTCGACGACGTTTGCAGCAGCATGGACTATTAGCTCGGAGACCACGGTTGCGGTTACCCTTCACGCTGCATCACAGACTGGAGCGCCTACGATGGTGTACTCAATGACGAACCTGGGTACACGAATGGCAAAACATCATTTTTTCGGATGAATCCAGGTACTGTCTACAGCATCATGATGGTCGCACCCGTGTTTGGCGACATCGCGGTGAACGCACATTGGAAGCGTGTACTTGCCATCGCCATACTGGCGTATCACCCGGCGTGATGGTATGGGGTGTCATTGATTACACGTCTCGGTCACCACTTGTTCGCATTGACGGCACTTTGAACAGTGGACGTTACATTTCAGATGGGTTACGACTTGTGGCTCTACCCTTCATTCGATACCTGCGAAACCCTACATTTCAGCATGATAATGCACGACTGCATGTTGCAGGTCCTCTACGGGTCTTTCTGGATACAGGAAATGTTCGACTGCTGCCCTGGCCAGCACATTCTCCAGATCTCTCACCAATTGAAAACGTATGGTCAATGGTAGCCGAGCAACTGGCTCTTCACAATACGCCAGTCACTACTCTTGATGAACTGTGGTATCGTGTTGAAGCTGCATAGGCAGCTGTACCTATACACGGCATCCAAGCTCTGTATGACTCGATGCACAGGCGCATCAAGGCCGTTATTACGGCCAGAGCTGGTTGTTCTGAGTACTGATTTCTCAGGATCTATGCACCCAAATTGGGTGAAAATGTAATTACATGTCAGTTCTAGTATAATATATTTATCCAATGAATACCCGTTTATCATCTGCATTTCTTCTTGGTGTAGCAATTTTAATGGCCAGTAATGTATTAAGGTATGTCTTTTAGAGCTCATGTTTACTGAACATTTTTTTCTTGTTTTCATTTGTACTACTACTTCTTAAAATACGGAATACTTTCCCTTGACCAGGCTGTGTTTGGATGGGGAAAGCAGGGGAGGAGACGACAGTAACGAACTGTGACCCTTCTCCCCGACCCCCACCGCTCCAGAACTAAACTCTGGATATACTCCTACGTCGACGGGATGTCGAAATGCTACCTTCGGTGGTGAGCGATGTGTAGCAGTGACACTATGCAGCATCCCCGTTCCCAGAAGTGAGACTCGGACCTGCAGCAACAAGGAGTCTTGCCCGCGTTGCGGCCGTTTCCTCTACTCCATCGGTGCCTCGGTGCGGTGCCCGCAGCCCAGAACGTGTTCCGCTGCTGGCATTTCAATGACAATGGCTCGGCTGCCGCCATTTGCACGCGGCCGCCTTTCATGGAGTGTTCCCGACGCCTGTCGTAATGTCCCCGGCACGACTTTAATAAAGCGCCGGGTGTTTATCTCGCTTTTTACGGCCCGGCTGCAGAATGGGATCAGCTTTCCTGCAGCAAGTGTAATTTGTCGGCGACCCCGCGCTGCATTGCAGTCAGGTCGCTGATTTGACATATCGGTCAGGGCGCTCCCTCAATGTCGTCCTAATTTGTCTGCCTAATGGCGTGACGCCGGAACGGTTAAACCATTCGGCGGGAACCTTTTAGCAGAACAGGTAGGGCGCGCGCATCGCTGCAGTTTCATCGCTCACTGTCCCGTTTAAATCTGACCGGCTTTCATCTACACTCCTCGCGACCATTCCTGTTGCTTCTTCGCAGGTTTTTCCGGCAGCTCCTCGATCCGGCGGAGGGCAGCAGTAACGCGCGTTATGTTAGCAACAGCTACTGCCGTGAGACCAGTATCCCCAGCAATGGGCGGGAAATAAATTCCCTTGCATATGAAGAACTTTAACGGCGTGTGACTAAACGATAGGGAGGTCTTTTCCTCCAGGTGTTACGGGTGTTAGCTATAAATTGGCACTTTACCCTACCTGATGGGGTCAATAGAGTAGTTTTCTGTACATACTACATTTTAGTTGAAATAAATGATTGTAGCTCCACCATAACCTGGATTGAGAAATATCTTTTTTTTTCTATTTATTTTTCAAACCATACGTATTCTAGGTGTTACAATATAGGCAACAGCCTATGTGCAAAAACTGACGCTTTCATCATCACTTTTGTTTTAGTATTGTCACACTTACGATATGTATGGTTTGAAAATGGACACAGGTGTCCAAAACCATTCAGCATCGAGAAATAGTAAAAAGATACTTTTCAATGCAACGTGTTGTTGTTGTCGTTGTGGTCTTCAAATGGTTCAAATGGCTCTGAGCACTATAGGCCTTAACTTCTGAGGTCATCAGTCCCCAAGAACGAAGAGCTACTGAAACCTAACTAACCTAAGTGTGGTGTCACCGCCAGGCACCACACTTGCTAGATAGTAGCCTTTAAATCGGCCGCGGTCCGTTAGTATACGTCGGACCCGCGTGTCGCCACTATCAGTGATTGCAGACCGAGCACCACCACACGGCAGGTCTAGTCTAGAGAGACTCCCTAGCACTCGCCCCAGTTGTACAGCCGACTTTAGCGATGGTTCACTGTCTACATACGCTCTCAATTGCATATACGACAGTTTAGCATAGCCTTCAGCTACGTCATTTGCTACGACCTAGCAAGGCGACATAGTCAGTTGTCACTATAAGAAATATCTTCAAGGATGTATTCTGAACAGATAATATTGTGACTCATGTGCCGTCAAGAGCGACGATCATCATTAATGGATTAAAATTAAGTTTCAAACTAATTACGTCCGATTTCTGAATTCTCATTCCTTGTCATATTCCAGACCTCACGTCAGTACAGTTCTCCCTCCTCACGCCAGCCTCCGTGAGCTGAAACGCGTGCATTTCGGCCTCCACTAGTAATACGGTGTTGACTCTTCTGCTAACACAAAACTAAGTACATCACACACATCCATGCCCGAGGCAGGATTCGAACCTGCGACCGTAGCGGTCGCGCGGTTCCAGACTGTAGCGCCTAGAACCGCTCGGTCACTCTGGCCGGCTGTGGTCTTAAGTTCAGAGACTGCTTCGATGCAGCTCTCCATGCTAATCTATCCTGTGCAAGCTTCATCATCTCCAAGTAACTACTGCACCCTCGTCCTTCTGAATCAGTGTACTGATCTCGTCGTCTCCCTCTACTATTTTTACCGCTGCCCTCAAATACTAACTTGGTGATCCCTTGTTGCCTCAGAACATGTCCTACCAACCGATCCCTTCTTCTAATCAAGTTGTGCCACACATTCCTCTTCTCCTCAATTATATTCAGTACCTCCTCGATAGTTACGTGCAACTTATGACACAGATGTAACCATTTATTTCATTTATAAAAGAAGCTGCGTATCTATTTTTCACCTACAGCATGCTGCAAGTTCGTTAATTATGTTTTAGGTTAGACCTAACGTTAGCTGTTATGAATATCAACTGAAATACGCAGATAATTCAACCAGTCACTTTTGTTGATGATTTGAAGGATTTTATGGTTTGAAGGATTATATCATCCTCAGAAAACCTCCTAATACAAAATCTTCATAGTGTAAATCCGATTCGAGAAATCAGTCCGTATCCACTAAAAGAATGTGCCACAAGCTGCCCTTAAAAATCGTGCGTAAAAACCGTATATATCTTATTAATTTAAATAATTCTGCTTGATGAGGTAAATATGATCCGCTGAAACGTGTTGTGCGTGGAAAAATTAAAGTGACTGCCATTACAGTTACTTTTGTATTGCAATAAAATAATTTTCTAAGTGGAAGAAATGAAGTACGCTAGCATGAGATGGGCGTAACTCACTGAGTATTAGCAATGCGAAACATTATGATCACTGCCCACAACAACGCTGGTTGTCGCCTGATGGCATTGCGAACACATGACGCGGTAACAAAAGTGTATAACCTTACCTGGGATCACCCTAGACAAGATATCGGCTGCAAATGGAGAAATCCTTTGAGATGTGCAACTTTGACAAAGGGAAGATTACTATTACGCAGAGCCCCTAAACGAGTACTTCGAAAATGGCGAAGCCGGTCGAATGTTCACCTGCTACTGTCGTGAGCATCTGCTGAAAGACGTAGGACAGTGAAACTATCATTAGGCGATAAATGGTTGGACGTCCACGACAGAATGCAAGAGTCGCAGGCTGCAACATCTCTGTCGAAAGAACTCAATGCTGGTGCACGCACAATGTTCCTGAACACACCGTTCATCACACATTGTTAACATGAAGCTCCGCAGCAGACCATGCTTTTTCACATGTTGACCCAACGACATCGTCAGGTAAAGATTGCAGTGGGCAAGGGCCATCAGAATTCGACCGTCGATCAATGGATACATGTCGGCTCTTCGGATTAAGCACAGTTTTGCTACACTAGGTCGCTGGTCGTCTCCACAAGCACCGTCATGGAGGTGAACGGCGGCTCGAAACGTGCAACATCCCACGGTTGCAGGCTGGTGAGAGCAGAATCATGCTGTGGAAGACATTCTCCTGCCCTTGCATGGGACCTGTGATAATAACCGAAGACATCTGTGAACCACCTGAATCCCTTCATACTTGACGTCTTCCCGTACGGCGACGTCATCTTTCAGTAGTATAATTGTCCGTGTCTGAGACAGAACCGTACTGCAGTGGTCTGAGGAGCATTATAGTGAACTCACGTTGATGCCTCGGCTACGAAATTCACCTGATGGAAGACCTATGGAACCCAGCCAGGTCGTTATCGGGTGCCATCAACGGCTCGTTATTTACTCGAATTACAAGACCTGTTAGTAGACATCTAATGCCACATAACTCCACAAACCTACCGACAACCTGTCGGATCTCTGATATGCAGAATCATTGATGTATTTCGTTCCAAAGAGGGATGAACAAGCTATTAAGGAGATGGTCATAATATTTTGGCTCAGTAGTGCAAGTTTACGTTGTGAAGGATTAGTTCTGTTGTTCAGCATAATGTTAAAGGGTTGATTGTGAAGTAAAAGTGTAAACTGTCATCAACCCGAAGATTAGTTAGAACACCTGTCGTAGGTATTGCGCCTTGTGCCTTTGCGTTAAGACAACCAGAGGTGAAAACATTTAGTGAAAGGTTTCTGTACATGGTACAGTCCTAACTGAAAGTGTACACTCAATAGTCAATAATAATTCCTAATTCCATAAAAGGTTACTTTGAAAATGGACGCAGTAATAGATCAACCGTAAACTTAGTTCATGATTATCTACCACTATCAACCACTATCCGTAAAGAGACTAAGAGGCTACAAGCGTAAGACTCATCTGTCTACGTCGTAATGCTTACCGAAAATATACATATTACGCAAATCTCTAATATGACCAAAATGTTTTTTTCAAAGCTAGACGACACAAAAGTGGGGTCTTATACGCCTCCTTTGTTTCGCTAACATAACATACGTTAGAATGCGAATGTGATATTCTCAGCACAAGAGTGCCATTTAGAAAAAGACAATACTGTACATAGGAAATAGCAAAATAAAAATGAAGTACTCACGTTGTCCGGACACAGACGACACAGACTCCGTGTCTGTAGTACTTACTTCTGGCAGTCTGACGATAACGTATTTGCAACTTCGACTATGTATCAATACTCAGGAGCCAGCAAAGTGCATCCCCATTCCTACGATGTGGGGATACGAGGTGTTATTTAAACTTGCCATAGAAAAATCAAAATTATACATAACTAGGCCACCCACTCAATAAGGCAATCCATACTATACTAAAAACTTAATATCACATTGCTACACAATTTAAAACTAAATTTATTTTCCCGAAATTGGACAATAAAGAACAAAATAATTAACAAAAATATAGATATCTTGCAATCATTACATGCTTTTCAGCTGTCGTAAAACCTCTTCAAAATCTAATAGGTACCACCCGAAAAATCCTCATTGTAATTAGTCACTATGGGCATCATACTGACATGTAAAGGCGATATTGAAGCTGCTGATGGCGAAACACAGCTTACTACACATGTGTGTTTGTTTAGACTCAAAATTTATCCTTATCACCATCATCCTGTTCGTCATCGACTAGTGGCAACGCATTGTTAATATTAGCATACTTTTCTGTATTTTACCACCTCATCATTAGGATCAATTTCTTTCACTGATCACCCTTTGTATTGTGGATGTCTTGTGATTTTCTCTTGTTTATTTTCTCACACTGGTTTCCTTCAAGGACTTCCTTATCAACTAATTATGTCGAATTAAACTTCTAATTGAACTATTTATACAATGATGCAAGCAACCAAATCTAATGTAATCTTTTCTCCATTTTACGATCCTGTGTACAACCATATACGTTTACGGTGTCAAATATTCTGAGACGTCAGAACAACATGAGAATGGCTCACATGCTGAAATCGACCGTGGGATAAATTCGAAATTTTATGCCTTACATACTTCCAGCGAAAATGTTTTTACTTCATAAATATAATGACACCGTTGCGTTAAACAAATTCAAAATTTAATTTTTGTTTTTTGTATAACGGCATTCAGTCCTCATTTTCGTTCATTTCTTTATATACGAGGGCATTCAATAATTAAAGAGACAAATTGGTCTGGGAAAAAGGTGTTTACTTTTGCAAAACAATACTTTTTCTACTTTTCAACATAATCTCCTTCAACATTTATACACTTGTTCCAACGGGCTACAAACTTTCAGGCTGCATAGAACTCTTTTTCTTTCTGTTTGAACCAATTTTCCACTAACGTTTTCACGTCCTCGTTGTCCCGAAAGCTCTTCCCACGTAATGCATCTTTCAGTGCACAAAACAAATGTAAATCACTAGGTGCTAAATCAGGACTGCAAGGGGGATGAGGCAGTACTTCCCAGCCCATTTTGGCGGTGGTTTCAAGGGTTAGTTGAGCAATATGAGGACTTTCCTTGTCTTGCTGGAGAATCACACCTCTCCTCTGAGATCCACGACGTCTCTCTCTCATGCCTGGCTTCACCTTGTTTATCAGCAAATCGAAGTAGCATTGACTGTTCACTGTACGCTGTTCTTCGAGATAATAAAAAAAAACTAGACCTTCTGCATCCCAAAACACCGTCAATATGACTTTTCCTGCTGATGCCTGGGTTCTGAATTTTTTCTTGATAGGTGAGTTGATGTGCTTCCACTCCATGCTTTGTCTTGTTGATTCTGGCTCATAATAGTGAACCGAAGTTTCATCACAAGTTAAAATTTTGTTGAAGAAGTGCTTGCCTTCTTTTTCACAGCTTGTCTTTAGCTCTGTGCACACTCTCAACCTTGTTTACTTGTGTAGCCGCGTCAACTCCTTCGGGACCCATCTTGCACATGTTTTGCGGTACTTCAGCTTGTTACAGATAATATTATGAACTGTACCAGTACTAACTTGAACCTTATCAACTATCATTTCCACAGTGTCCCGGCGGTCGACATGAATAATGTCATCAATTCAACTTTCAAGTGAGGGAGTTGAAACTGCAACTGGTCACCAGAGCGGTGTTCGTCACTGAGTGACGACAATTTTTTCAACTGCTCTACCCACTAGTAAAAATTTTCACGATTCATACAAACTTCACCATAAACGTTAGACATTCTACAGCATGTATTCATTGGTTTCTTACCTTCACCCAGTAAGAAACGAATAACAGAACGTAATGTGAACGTTTCAAGCGGACTCGCCATCTTGTAATGTATTTTTGAGGTTATAAACAAAACAATGCTAATACGTCAGCTGATCAGGGATCATCCCAGTGATGCCAACTTAAAGCCCCACTAACAGTTTTTTCCCCAGACCAATTTGTCTCTTTAACTATTGAATAACGTTCGTACTTTTTCATTTGCTCTTCTTACAATTGAGGATTTTATTTGTCCCTCTTTTACCTTCCCCGTTCCCAGGTAGTCCTCCTCTCACAACCATAGCCGAAAACATACCAACTGCACGCACAGATAACTCCTTCCTCTAAGTTGTATTAATGTGGGTTGTTAAAGAATTATTTTACATTTTGAAGGACTGTTTAGAAGTTGAAGTTATTCTTCTGTCATTAGTACAACTAAACTGGCGTATATCGTTTGTTCGATTTAGATTAGTAGGTTCTAAGCTAATGTCTGATATCATTTACCAATGCAACTATCTGTCACCATCGTTGAAGTTCTGTTGGTGTTCAACTTACGTTTTTCACGCACCAAACGTCGCTACAAGTAAATTATATCCTTTTTCTGAATGAGCATGTAGTACAATATCATATAAAACACCAACAGGACTTATACGTTTACCGTTAGTTTCATACATTTGGTACGATTTTCCATTGATTATATTGCAGTTTCCATATAGAAATTGCGATGACACACGGCGTAAATACGCACACAGCTATCTACCTCATATAAAGACGGAACATTAGGTTATAACATTTCGTTTACGATGTCATCAGGGACGGAGTGCAGTATCAGATTACGAATGGATGAGAAAGGAAATCGTCTGAGACCTTTTTAAAGGAACCATAACGGCATTTTCCTGACAGAATTCTACGAAACCACAAAGAAACTAAATGTAGATGACTAGACGTCCCACACGACATGAGCCTTTCAACTTCGACACCATGTACGGTTGGCAGCTGAAGTCACTGCTTGCGTTCAATAATTAATGCAACCCATTCTTTCTGAAAGTGGGTTTGTTTTATTTATGATTCCAACACACCACATTATTCTCCATTCTTTTGCGTAAAAAACTTTATTTTTCAGCATAGACTCCGTTCAATGGGTCGATCATACGCCACCTTACAGGGAGGGCCTGTCGTACCACTCCACCGGTCGACGTCAGCGGCAGCGTCTTGCTGCATCAATAAGCTCCTCATCATCCACGCACTGCTTCCCGCGGAGTGTATCTTTCACTGGGTCAAACAGATGGAAGTCGGAAGGCGAGAGATTCAGTCTGTAGATGGATGAGGAAGAACAGTCCAATCAAGTTAATTGAACTCCTCTCGGGTACACAGACTTGTGTGACGCCTTGAATTATCATGGAGAAGGAGAGGTTCGCTTGAGTTGTGGAAAATTACCTGAGGGTAGCACAGCGCACTTCCGAGTCGATCGTAGCACCATGAGAGAGAACGTCAAACAGAATAACCCCTTCAGAGTACCAGAAGACTTTGCTGGCTGAGGGTGCGGCAGCGAACTTTTTTTTTTTCGGAGGTGAGGCGGTGTGGCGCGACTCCATTGATTATCGTCTTGTTTCCGTTTAGAAGTGATAAACCCCTATGTTTCGTCGACTGTGATGATATCCGAAAAAAATTGCCACAATCAGCCTTGTAATGCGAAAGCAAATCCGCACAATTTGGTCCTTTGCTGCTCTTTATCGGCTTCTGTTAGACGATCCCAATTGACGTGTGTCAGCCCTATCAACAGAGACGTCCAGTTGCGAAGCATGGTGTCTGATTCAGAGCCGTTATCGCCGCGAATGAGAATGTCCGTTAGTTCCAACATTGCAGGAGTCACGGTTGTGCTGAACGGCCGGCGCACGGGAGATGGGACAGGTTTGCACGACCTAGTTGTGATGATGTCAAACACCTCCCCAACAGACTCACCGTGCTTTTGTTCACTGCCAGGTCTGCTTAGACATTCTTCAAGTGTGTATGAACATCTGGAATGGTTCAATTGGCTCTAAGCACCATGGGACTTAACATCTGAGGTCATTAGTCCCCTAGACCTACACAGTTCATAAATTCACCAAAAAATGGTTTAAATGGCTCTAAACACTATGGGACTTAACATCTGAGGTCATCAGTCCCCAAGAATTTAGAACTACTTAAACCTAACTAACCCAAGGACATCACACACATCCACGACTGAGGTAGGATTCGAACCTGCGAGCGTAGCGGTCGCTCGGTTCCAGACTGAAGCGCCTACAACCGCTCGGCCACACCGGCCGGCCATAAATACACGAAGACATACTTAAATACAATTACAAAAAAATGGTTCAAAAGGCTCTGAGCACTATGGGACTCAACTGCTGTGATCATCAGTCCCCTAGAACTTAGAACTACTTAAACCTAAGTAACCAAAGGACATCACACACATCCATGCCCGAGGCAGGATTCGGACCTGCGACAGTAGCAGTCGCACGGTTCCGGACTGCGCGCCTAGAACCACGAGACCACCGCGGCCGCCCCAATACAATTACACACACACACACACAATAATCTAATTCAAAAAAGAATATTTGTAGGTCAAAGACAAAACAGCGCAAATGTTATGTTCGCAACACCACAAAACACATACTTGAAGTACGAAAAGAAACAGAATACAGTGGTGTGCAAAAAAGTGTGTTGTGGGAAATATATAGCGCTGCAGAACATCTAAAAAGTAGACGAAAATTGTCAGTGTCTAACACAGAAAAACAACTATGTGCTAGGAGACGGCATTTCCCGATGTAAGCCAGAAATCAGCCGAAAAATCACCGTAAGTACAAACCAACCTATTCTTAACGAATTGTTATTCGATCAAAAATGCAAATCAAAATGTAAGTGAACTTAATTACAGAGCACTGATGATGCTTTACTTCAATAAAGCGGAACGCCTCAGGTGAAAATCACGTTTTTTTTTAGTTGCAACGGCGAATCTAAAATAGCCTCATGAAGGACAACGACTTTAGTATAGAATGATAAAATGTAGGTTTACTCCTGTCTGTTGTGAAAGCCGTCTGACATTGTTTCCACTTAGCAACCATTTTTTGCAGAGTGTTTTCAACCGCTTCCAGAGTTCGAACTACAGGCTTACGGTTACGCTTTGCAATTAGACCGTGTCATCGGACATCCATTTTATCACCAACTTCTGACACAGTACTTTTTGTGGGAATATTGGAGTTCGGAAATTGTTCATGTAAAGTTCCAAGAGTATTTTTAGATGAACCAATATGGATTTAAACCTTCAACTGTACCTACCCCTTCCTTTACATAAAATGGCCGTATCTGAGCAGCTCCGAGAAGAGCGAAAAGACACCTGAAGCTTTCGCAATTAACTACACACGTTGCGTGTGACGAAGATCGGGCGAATGAATAACAGTAAAACTACAACGTGTTACATTACAGAACGGTACCCTGTTGATTAGACACTCTGAATAATTTCTTTCTCCAGTATCATTAGGTACCATTAATCATAAAAACCATAACTTCGTTTCTTTCCATCCAGTCGATTAATAATAAAGGAACCGTAGTAATCTGAAATGACGTACGCCGTGAAGCTTTCTGGTAAATTTAAATTGTGTTAAAATTCTCTCGGGCTTCCTGCTTCATGAAGTGATTTAAAACCCATAAGCTTTCAGCTGAGTGCTGATTAGGCATTGCCAAGTGGTGACAGACACCATTTCACCGCGGCCGAGGAGCACTCAGCCGAAACCTCCTGGATTTTAAACCACTTGACCCACCTGGAAGCCCGAGAGACTTTTATCGGTGCGTATCGCCGCGAATTTATGGATTCATAGATTAAACTTGTTTTGCCGGACTGCTACTCGATCTTCGGACCTTTGCCTTTCATGTGCGAGTACTTCAGTGACTGAGCTGACATATAACTTCTCATTCGTCAATGCATGTCTGCTACATTCCCAACATCGTAGTTCTCCTGCATAACTGCGGAAGCAGCACTCCTGGAAGAAAGAAAAAAACGAAGAAATGGCTTACCCATCTTCTTAGGAGCTATCTAGGCAAGGCGCATGACCGTCATAGACCCCAGATTCGAATCCCGATTCGGTAAACACGTTTAATCTGTGTGGAAGTTTCAAATCAATGCACCAGTTCCCAATGAAAATTCGACGTGAAGCGTTTCATCACGTATTTTAGTTGCACTTAATTTCTTGCGGCACTCCGGGATTCCACGGTGAGTCAGCGCGTCCGTTCACCGTGACATGTGGGTGGCGCAGCGGCTAACTCGGCGTTTCCGGAGCTTTAGGAATCAGTGGTGCCCAGCGACGTGGCGCGGCGCGGTGCGGTGCGGTGCGGCCCCTCAAAGCCAGACGGCGGCAGTTCGGCGGGCTGTCCAAACAGCGCCGCCCACCGCCCAGGGCCCGGGGCCGCCTAATTGGCCGTGAGTCCGCCGGGCCGCCTCCCCGTTCCAGATTCACTGCGGATCAAAGCCGGCTAAAGCTTTATTTTTCTTTCCTGCGCGCCCTCAACAATAACATGTCCTAATACGCAATCGTCAACCTCAGGCTATTAGGCGCTACACAAAGAAAGGTTCCTTCTTGGAAACACAGTCTCGATCCGTGATGAAGCAAGCAGTGACTGTTATTTTCTGCTTCCTTCGTCTTATTCGTAAGACAACTTCCGATACATTTTCTTCGCATTGGCGTTTAGAGAAGTCTAAAAGAACGAAATCTCATTACAGTATTCCAACCTGCTGCAGGAATGGAACAGTGGCAGTTTAATGGAATATTCACGCAAGTCGGCGTGCGATGTTGGACACTGAGTGCGTGGTGTACTACTACGTGCGTTCAATAAGTAATCCGACACCATTATTCCGGACAGTTGCAATTGAAAAAATCGTGGAATATTCCCGCTTCAGCCCCTGCAATTTCATGAATTTTCGATAGGAGGCGGTGCCATACGTAACCTTCAAAATGGCGCCTGTAACGGAGATCCGTTCTAAGTGGAACTTTCTGTTGGCGAAAAACCTGAACATTCCAGATGGGCGGCCGCTGTGGTCGAGCGGTTCTAGGTGCCTCAGTCCGGAACCGCGCTACTGCTACGCTCGCAGTTTCGAATCCTGCATCGGGCATGGATGTGTGTGATGTCCTTAGGTTAGTTAGGTTTAAGCAGTTCTAAGCTCTTGGGGACTGATGACCTCAGATGTTAAGTCCCATAGTACTTACAGCCATTTAAACCATTTTTTGGTGTATTTATGTGCAACAGCAGAGAAGGAATAACGATGGAAGTATATATATATATATATATATATATATATATATATATATATATATATATATATACTCCCGGAAATAGAAAAAAGATCACATTGACTCCGGTGTGTCAGACCCAACATACTTGCTCCGGACACTGCGAGAGGGCTGTACAAGCAATGATCACACGCACGGCACAGCGGACACACCAGGAACCGCGGTGTTGGCCGTCGAATGGCGCTACCTGCGCAGCATTTGTGCACCGCCGCCGTCAGTGTCAGCCAGTTTGCCGTGGCATACGGAGCTCTATCGCAGTCTTTAACACTGCTAGCATGCCGCGACAGCGTGGACGGGAACCGTATGTGCAGTTGACGGACTTTAAGCGAAGGCGAATAGTGGGCATGCGGGAGGCCGGGTGGACGTACCGCCGAATTGCTCAACACGTGGGGCGTGAGGTCTCCACAGTACATCGATGTTGTCGCCAGTGGTCGGCGGAAGGTGCACGTGCCCGTCGACCTGGGACCGGACCGCAGCGACGCACGGATGCACGCCAAGACCGTAGGATCCTACGCAGTGCCGTAGGGGACCGCACCGCCACTTCCCAGCAAATTAGGGACACTGTTGCTCCTGGGGTATCGGCGAGGACCATTCGCAACCGTCTCCATAAAGCTGGGCTACGGTCCCGCACACCGTTAGGCCGTCTTCCGCTCACGCCCCAACATCGTGCAGCCCGCCTCCAGTGGTGTCGCGACAGGCGTGAATGGAGGGACGAATGGAGACGTGTCGTCTTCAGCGATGAGAGTCGCTTCTCCCTTGGTGCCAATGATGGTCGTATGCGTGTTTGGCGCCGTGCAGGTGAGCGCCACAATCAGGACTGCATACGACCGAGGCACACAGGGCCAACACCCGGCATCATGGTGTGGGGAGCGATCTCCTACACTGGCCGTACACCTCTGGTGATCGTCGAGGGGACACTGAATAGTGCACGGTACATCCAAACCGTCATCGAACGCATCGTTCTACCATTCCTAGACCGGCAAGGGAACTTGCTGTTCCAACAGGACAATGCACGTCCGCAAGTATCCCGTGCCACCCAACGTGCTCTAGAAGGTGTAAGTCAACTACCCTGGCCAGCAAGATCTCCGGATCTGTCCCCCATTGAGCATGTTTGGGACTGGATGAAGCGTCGTCTCACGCGGTGTGCACGTCCAGCACGAACGCTGGTCCAACTGAGGCGCCAGGTGGAAATGGCATGGCAAGCCGTTCCACAGGACTACATCCAGCATCTCTACGATCGTCTCCATGGGAGAATAGCAGCCTGCATTGCTGCGAAAGGTGGATATACACTGTACTAGTGCCGACATTGTGCATGCTCTGTTGCCTGTGTCTATGTGCCTGTGGTTCTGTCAGTGTGATCATGTGATGTATCTGACCCCAGGAATGTGTCAATAAAGTTTCCTCTTCCTGGGACAATGAATTCACGGTGTTCTTATTTCAATTTCCAGGAGTGTATATATAATTTTGTTTGGGGAGGCGGGAGTGGGAAACCATGATGAGTGGACATAAGTATATAGCAGTGTGATGGAGTGTGGGTTAGAGGAGAGGGTTAGGATCGAGAAGTGAAATGAAACTGTGAGTGGGGATGGAGGGGGATGGGGTGATGGGAGGTTGTGGGAGAGTGTGAGGGCGTGAAGGATGGAAAAGGCTCGTTTCTTTTTCACGTGATTTCATCAATTATTCTATACAGAGAATATTTGTAGGTCAAAGACAAAATAGTGGAAAGGTTATGTAGGCAACACTACAAAACACAAACAGCAACACATACTTGAAGCACGAAAACAAACAGAATACAGTGGTGTGCATAAAAATGTGTTGTGAGAAATACACAGTGCTGCAGAACATCTAAAAAGTAGACGAAAGTTATCATTGTCAAACACAGAAAAACAACAATGTGCTAGCAGACGGCATTTCCCGATGTAAGCGAGAAATCAGCCGAAAAATCACCATAAGTACAAACCAACCTATTAACGAACTGTTTTTCGATCTAAAAAGCAAATCAAAATGTAAATAAACTTAATTACAAACCACAGATGATGCTTTACTTCAATAAAGCGAAAGGCGTCTGGTGAAAAAAATCGTGCGTTTTTGTAGTTGCAACGCCGGATCAAAAATACCCTCATGAATTTTAAAGCAACTACGGACACTACGGCCACACAAATGAAGAATTTAAAGTCGTTGTGCCTGTAACCTTACTGTGTTGCATTTGTCTATGCCTTACTTCCAGTTGATAAAGGAAAGACTGATAAGTATAGCGAGTGTTGGTGTAAAAGTTTGTGGATGGCAAATAAGATCCGTTCCACCTCGAAACCACTGGCAGTGCAGACAAGCAACACTCACAAATCGACCGGAAGGAGGTTTTGTAAGCCTCGTCGTGAGCGGGTAATATTCCCTTATGATTCTTCCTATAGCACTCATTCTGTTATCTGGCTTTCCTGCATGTAATTACATATGCTTGTCCCATGTGAAATAACTCTGAATAGATATTCCAAATTATTTCTCCTTTGTCATGCTTTCCAGCGACTGATCGTCAGCGGGTTAATAGAACAAAATGGGTCGTTTCTTCTTATTTACGCGCTGAAGTCGATAGCCAGCCTTTGTAGCAAGCTACTATGCTCCTCAGATTTTCTCGAATACTTATAATTTTATGGTCCTGCGACGTGCTTATAGACCGTGTGTCATTTACATACATCGTGAACGATAACGATCCTGCAACGATCATCTAGGACAGGAGTGGGCTGTTGTTTTGGCCAGGAGACCACTTTGTGGCAGCAGATTTTAACGGATAGCCGCAAATTTAACAATTATTGCCCTTAGCAGCTAACTTTTGCATTTCAGAAAAGGTATAAATTGCACCATAAGAATCAATAAAGTTAAATTAAGTGAAGTTTTTGGTGCTTACTGGCATAAATTAAGTAAAATAGTGACAGTTTTGTGCAATTTATTTATTGCGCTAATTTCATACTCTATAGCTGCCCACCCCTGCCCTTGGATTGTTCACGATCGTTATCGTTCACGATGTATATAAATGATGTACCGTTTTTTGTATAAAGACATTCAATTTTAGAAGCAGTTTAATGAAACAAATGAGTCCTGTCACTCGTATCTACATTTTTTTAAATTGAGGAGTGAGTTTGCTTGTTGATGAGACTCTCTTCACAGCTTGCAAGTTAATCTCTGTCAAAGAGCATATGTATTTTCTCTCATTGATCTTCAAACAGGAAAGCGTATGTAAACAATTATATGTAGATACAAATACAGAGAACATTTTTCCAGCAAATTTCTCTTATATGAAATTTTTTCAGCAGACCAATATTTGTACGCGTCAGCCAACATCGAAACATTAAACAGCTTTTTTCGTAGTGTGATCTGATTGCGTGTCAGACTCCAGCTCCTCAGCCTCTAAGTTACTATCAGCAGTGATGGAATAAGAGAGCAAACTGGATTGAGGCTCAATTTTCTTGAAGTCCTGAAATCTTTTTGTCACGTCGTCCTCCAGAACTCTGCAGATGATCGCTAACCTTAGCAGAAACAATCTCAGGCTCTTTATGCTTTCCTGATAAAATGAAATGACAAAAAGTGACTTCAGCTGCTTGTCTCGCAAATAGGCCTAGCATTGCTTTGAATTATTTTACGTGCTTCCACATTTTATATGCAAACATCTCCTATCCCTGCAATGTCACATTCATTCAGTTTCTGAAATTCAACAGATGCAAAAATCATCTCATATCTCCACTCCTCACGTCCTACTGTTGTAACAAAATTATGAGACATCTTAGTGGCCAGGAACAAGAGCTACATTTGGCAATGCCCAGACTCTTTGTAACATTTTGCCCCGGATCAGCAACCTCACACTGTAGTTATAAATTACGTCTTCATACTCTGCCTCTGTATTCTCAAGAAAAGATCTGAGCTGCCGAGACTTGTTCTGACTGTGTTCGCCACACCAACAGCCGGACGTACCTCATGCAACTTTACAGAGTCTCGCCTGATGCGATGTATCACTGTCTGTGTCTTATGCTTGTAACTCTTTTTTAAAAAGTTTAACCACGCCTACCTTTTTACCACTTAAAGCTATGCTTTCAGCTGTTGTAACGCTTACCACTTTCTTTCAGGACAAGCCACTTTTCTCCATACAATATACATCACACTGTGGTAGGCCCTGACCAGTGGTTTCATCTTTCATTGATTCTAAGTCAAATCTCTGTGATTTTCGTTAATACCACGGATGAAGCTGAATAATTGTGCAGTGTCTTCGTTATCCGTGCTCTCATCCATTGCCAAAAAATATTTTCTCGTGGTTTCAGCTGTCCTGTGAGCTAGTCACTAATTGACTGAAAGACTCTCACTATAGTTCTTCTTGACAATGAAATGCATTCGGATTCGCTTGTAACAGCAGGACACAATATGCTTGATCACTCTAGCATACACTAACAAACTCGACATCCGAAAAACGGCTGTTACTTTCACAGTATTAACGTTATAGTCAACCATGACTTACTTCTGTAGCGCTGTTTGAAGTGTTGCTTGCGTTATAAGTAATGTTTATGGCTTCTTCAACCTTTTGACACGCTCCGCAACAAAATTCTTTGTTTTGTTTCGTAATATCGTTTCAGATTGTGCTCCTCAAATACGGCTATGAGCTCATGACAAAGCAAACACACTGTTTTGTGCCCTGTACAGTATTAACAAAGAAATATGTGTATATCTGTTCTTCATGAAACACACGGCATTTATCACTGTTTCCACGTTTTTCGGGTGGTCCATGACTTCATTAAAGTTAAAAATTCATATACCCATTATTTCACAGACAAAACTGAAGTAAAACAGTTCAATATTCGCGCAAACGAAGTCGATACTCGGTGCGATGGCTGTATGGAGCGGCGTATATGGGGAAATGGCTTGCCTCACGGACGCCCCCAAAAGCCACTGCGCCGCGTGTCAACGTCGTTTGCGCCAACAGTATCTACACGCGCATGGTTGTTGACGTGGCCGTATTATTGGAAATCTTCGGGCGCGCAAGGAACGGAAATATCGCTTTAAGGCAGCGGATATTTCTTTCCTGACAAATCACACAAACACCGCATGCAGTCTGCACACTGCTACTTGCCCAACTCTGACCCAGGGTACTCCGAAAACACACACATCAAAAAAAGTTATGTATCACCTCGATTCCGAGAGTTCCAGAGCCTGTACAAAAAATTGGAATAGAAATCAACATAAACATCATTTCTGCCATTTTCATTGCTCATGAAAAACACACATTGCATGTTGTATCACCATACAGCGAGACCTTCAGACGTGGTGGTCCAGCTTGCTGCACACACCGGTACCTCTAATACCCAGTAGCACGTCCCCTTGCATTGATGCATGCCTGTATTCGTCGCGGCGTACTATCCACAAGTTCATCAAGGCACTGTGGGTCCAGATTCTCCCACTCCTCAACGGCGATTTAGCGTAGATCCTTCAGAGTGGTTGGTGGACCACGTTGAATAAACGTCCTTTCTCAGTCTATCCCAGGCATGTTCTTGTGTGGAGAACACGCTGGCCACTCTATTCGAGCGATGTCGTTATCCTGAAGGATGTCATTCACAAGATGTGCACGATGGAGGTGCGAATTGTCGCCCATGATGACGAATGCCTCGACATTATGCTGCTGATATGGTTGCACTATCGGTCGGAGGATGGCATTCACGTATCGTACAGCCGTTACGGCTCCTACCATGACCACCAGTGGTGTACGTCGGCCCCACATAATGTCACTCCCTAACAGCAAGGAACCTCCACCTTGCTGCACTCACTGGACAGTGTGTCTAAGGCGTGCAGCCTGACCGGGGTAGCTCCAAACACGTCTCCGACGATTGTCTGGTTGAAGCCATATGCGACACTCATCGGTGAACAGAATGTGACGTCAATCTTGAGCGGTCCATTGGGCATGTTGTTGGGCCCATCTGTACAGCGCAGCATGGTGTCGTGATTGCAAAGATGGACCTCGCCGTGCACGTCCGGAGAGAAGTTGCGCAACATGCAGCCTACTGTCCACAGTCTGAGTCGTAACACGACATTCTGTGGCTGCACGAAAAGCATTATTCAACATGGTGGCATTGCTGCCAGTGTTCCTCCGAACCATAATCCATAGGTAGCGGTCATCCACCCTTGGGCGGCCAGAGCGAGGCATGTCATCGACAGTTTCTGTCTCTCTGTACCTTCTCCATGTTCGAACAACATCGCTTTTTTTCACTCCGATACGCTTGGACACTTCCCTTGTTGAGAGCCCTTCTTGGCACAAAGTAATAATCCGGACGGTCGGCCGAGGTGGCTGAGCGGTTCTAGGCGCTATAGTCTGGAACCGCGTGACCGCTACGGTCGCTGGTTCGAATCCCGCCTCGGGCATGGATGTATGTGATGTCCTTAGGTTAGTTAGATTTAAGTAGCTCTAAGTTCTAGGGGACTGATGACCTCAGAAGTTAAGTCCCATAGTGCTCAGAGCCATTTTTTTAAATAATGCTGACGCAATCGAACAGCGGTATTGGCCGTCTAGGCATGGTTGAACTACAGACAACACGAGCCGTGTACCTCCTTCCCGGTGGAATAACTGATCGGCTGTCGGACCCCCTTCGTCTAATAGGCGCTGCTCATGCGTGGTTGTTTACATCTTTGGGCGGGTTTAGTGACATCTCTGAACAGTCAAAGGGACTGTGTCTGTGATACAATATCCACAGTGAACGTCTATGTTCAGGAGATCTGGGAACTTTTTCTGATGTGTGTAGTTTCACATTTGACGACTTTCTCCTCTTAAGAACGATGTAGAGATCTTTATTTTGTTTGATAAGCAAAAGGACATTTCTGACCAAGAGAAGTCTGCTAGTATCAAAAACAGGTCTTGACTTAAGGTAGAAATTTATGAGAATGCACGTTTGGAGTACAGCATTGTATGGTAGTGAGAGTTGGACTTTGGGAAAACCAGAAGAGGATCGAAGCCTTTGAGATGCCGCGCTACAGAAGAATGTTGAAAATTAGAATTGGTGAGGAAGGAAATATATGGAAAACACTGACAAGCAGGGACAGGATGGTAGGACACCTATTAGGATATCAGGAAATAACTTGCAAATTACTAGAGGGAACTGCAGAGGGTGAAAATATAGTGAAAGGCAGAGTTGGAAAACATCAAATAAATGAGGACGTAGGTTGCAAGTACTACTCTGAGGTGAAAAAAAGTAGGCACAGGAGAGGAAGACAGATGACTAAAAGAACTAGTCCAAAACAATCTCTTATTTTGTTGCCTAGACGATAACGCAGCATTCTATGGAACGAGGATTACGTTCTCAACTTGGGTGTCGCCATCTGCTGCCTAGCCCACAGTCGTTCGATCTCATAATATGCGAGCATCAGACGTGTTTCATTTTTTTCACTCCGTAGTTTTTTTTTAATTTATTGTTAGTGTCTACTGACAATTAACTCTTACTGAGAAATTAATTTCTGGTAAGCTATGTGATTTCATGTGAACGTCTGAAGTCAAGGAATAGTGGCGCTGTAATTATGCCTCTTAGGCGATAAGGTCGGAAGTACAATTACAGTTGGCGTAAGGAAAATACATTGGACTTATGTTACAGGGAATGGAAGTGTTCTAAAGATCTCTATCATAGAGAAAGATTAGGACCTAATACTAGGAACAAACGTGTTGCAGTTCACTTCCAGGAAATGAGACGACTACAAGATTTGCAGTCACCGAGCATCAACACTATTTCTTACGGCACAATGCGTAGTGCATGCAGTATTACAGTATTTGAAGAAGGAAGACCATTGAGATGATTTATTTCTGGTAGCTAGAAAGATTAACGTTATGTTATATTCGAAGAGAAACTGTTGATTGCCTTGCCAAAGAGGAAATATGTAGACGAAAATTAAAATAAAAAACAGTAGATTTTGTAGTAAAGATCTTGTGAGAACAGAAACAACTTTTGCTGTATAACATGGGTGACAACAACGCGACTCGAGAGCCACATAGTTCTATAGAATCTCTTGTCGATTTGTCAGTGCTTTAAACGACCAATCTTTTTGTCGCCTTTATACGCTATACACGGGAGACAATCTCGATATCCGCATGAGATGTCGGTAGTTCTAAACAACTCAACTACACACGCTCAAATGCCAAACTACACCTTTAATTCAATGTTTTTCATGGAACAAACCTACAGTGTCGAGCTTCCCGTTGTATCTTGATACTGGTTATGAAACGGTTATCAGTTGCCCGTGTTCTTGGTAAGTTTTCCAATTGACCCATCAAAAGATTTCTGTAAGAAAAAATACACGCTTTCGTTGTTAGGTATGGCTAAACATATCATTACAAGGGAGTGAAAAACTTCTGTCTAATTTAGCGCAGAGTGTGTTTAACTTTCATAGCAAACTAAAACTGTTTCGGAAAAGTCTTGAGGCTAGTTCCAAATTTAGAATGACTGATGAAAATTAATGAAACGTTTCCTGACGTTCTGCAGGATACGGAATATTATTTATGTAAAATGTCTGACCTCGCCTAAGAAATAAATGACAGATTTAGTTTCTGAAAGCACTTAAACGTTCATACATACGTTTCTGGATGGGGCCTGCCTTTAGCAAAATACAATTTTGTTTTTTATCCCAAACATATTTCACTGCAGTTGCAGCATCATCAGTGGGCTTTTATTTTATGGCTTTTAAACGTAAGGAATGTTCTTTACTGTTTGTACACGTGTAAATATTAGTTTTTAAAATCGTAATTACAAATTTTTCAAGAACTCACAATATTATGTATGCATACCTTTTTACCGCATGGTGTGGTTTTCCTGAGGTATTATGTTTTTATAGTACCTGTTTTCTTTCACAGGTTGTCATGTGCAACCGTATACAACTTAGTGTAGGCAAATACTGTTACTGATGACAAACTGTGAAAGAAAACAGATACTATAAAAACATAATACCTCAGGAAAACCACACCATATGTTCTTGAAAAATTTTTCATTACGATTTTGAAAACTAATATTTACATGTGTACAAACAGTAAAGAACATTCTTTATGTTTAACAGCCATAAAATAAAAGCCCACTGATGATGCTGCAACTGCAGTGCAACACGTTTGGGATAAAAAACAAAACTGTGTTTTGCTAAAGGCAGACCCATTCAAAATCTTGTATACTGTTACAGCAAACATGGACAAAGGAGCTTCAACCTCAAGATGATTAAATGTTCATATTCATTCCTGGAAAGTCTGTTTACTGTTGAAGTTGTGGTGAAGAGCTGACCCGCTTCATCGACATTTATGAAGCATTCAGCATCTGTTGACTTGAAGCTACTGGAACTGACAGAGGACGAATGACTTTAGAGATTGGAACGAACGAACTTTGCAACTATTGAATTTTGGAAGAAGGTCCTAGAAGAGAAGTACTCCATAACAAAAAAACTGTGCCTCAATTTTTGAGATCACTTGTGTGTACATCGCTGTACGTAACATTAAATTTCACTGTGTCCATAGTGATGAAGTCACATGAACTGTGTTTAACAGTTATCAGCCAGATTTAAAACAGCTCACAGAAAAAATGAACGCTCGAAAAAGCATATGACTAAAGCTGTTTCTCGTTTCTTGTTTTTAATGAAAAGTTGTTCAGTGACGTTGATTAGTTAAATAAAAATATTTCTTAGTCTAAGCAACACAGTTCTATTCGAATTAGTTCCATTATAATGCTCTTGAAGGCTAGGTTAGTTGCCATTCCTGCTCTATAGGTTACCGCGCTGGACAGGCGTTTATTGTGTTTATTGTGTTTTAAGTAGATAAAAGCAAAACAAAACGAAAGCTTCTTTAAAAATTTAAATTAACCACAGTCTTGACAGCATAAAATAGATTTTATTATTTTATTTATTTATTTATTTTAGAAGAGGAACGGTTTCGATCTGTGTGAGATCGTCATCAGACCAGTTACTCCATGACGGCTAATGGAGATGGCGGCGCGGAGCAGGAAGCGCTCTGGGAACGCGTGAAGATAAAAATAAATTGTATGTGGTCAATACTGTTTCTTTATTAAGATTTTTATAGTGCTTTTTGACCACTGCTGTTTCCATGAACAATGTTCCGAAAATTCTTAAGTGCATTAATTCAACATCCAGATAGAAGTAACAGTGCAATGTGAGTTTCAGGATACTACGCGTTCGTGTGGTGCGTGAATTAGTGAGCGCTGCTGAATCGGTTGAGAGGAGAGAAATTCCAGAAAGGCCTCAGTTCGTGCACCGGATGATAACGAGGCTGCGCGCATCGTGCAAGGCCTGGGTTGGATCTCAGAGCCGAGACGGCAGAGGTTGCGAGCCCGTGTAGCCGCGTTAAGGCGGCCCATGAAGAGCTGCTTAATAATCACAGAGGCGCCGGCGGGCTTTCAATCTGGCGCCGTTTATGAAATATTACTCAATTTTTTCGCTGTTTCTCCGCAGCAGACGGCGTTTATTAAAGCTTCATCCCGGGGCGCTGCTAATAACGAATCCTCGCGGGCACGTCCCGAGCCGCTGTATATTAAAATGACTTAACTGCCAGAGGCCGTTCTCTTCCGCTCTCTTCGGCTTTCCTCGCCTCGCCTCTCCTTGCTCTCTCCTCCCCCCACCTTCCCTCTTCTTTTGGCGCTGAGCTGTTCATTCCGGCGCTGCTGGACTCCAGCCAGTCTTAACAACACCCGCTGCATGGTGATTAGCCCTCCCTCTGACACGGTTCCCAAAGCTCCGGAGGCGAACCAACAAGACAGGTCTACTTCTTCATCTCCTCCTTCTCTTCTTCTTCATCATCTTCTCCTTTTTCCTTATAAAATTTCCATACTCTAGAACACATGCGGCTGTTGATTTGCTGGTTTGTCTGTTCTTCTCGTCCCAAAATATCTTCATCATACTTGGTGGTTATAATGAGAGTGCAGCTAATCACAGAGGTCCAGTGTGAGCTGCAATTATCGTGTCGCAGTGAAACTCGGTGGATTTGCTAATGTTCGAATCGATCTAGTTCCAATTTTGGCCACTAGCTGCAAATCTGGAACTGTACAGCATATCGTCAACGACTCTGCTGCTCATACTGAACAAATTGTGAAAGCGGCGGTTAATAATAAAATCAACATTATGCTTTTCTCACTTGTTTGACCTTTTCCGCCACGACCTGTTCCTAACCCATTAAGTTGGAAGCATTTCTATAAGTCTTCCTTGCTTTCATAGCCCCAGATTTCAACCGCTGGTGTATTGTGTTCCAAAGGTGAATCAATACGCCATTAAGCAGGTGGTCATATTTGCCTCGTGAGTGTAATCATGCCATGGATTCGTGTGTGAAATAGATGGTGTTTCCGAGACGAAGCAATTTTATTTACTATCAAAAACAGTCTTGATCACAATTTATTTATTACAGTGACCGGTTTCGGCCACTATTGTGGTCATCTTCAGACCAATGAGTAAGGACCTCCTTCTGCTGGAGAGTAGTGATTCTCCAGCAGAAGGAGGTCCTTACTCATTGGTCTGAAGATGACCACAGTAGTGGTCGACACTGGTCACTATAATAAATAAATTGTGATCAAGACTGTTTTTGATAGTAAATATTTGTAACATTTCAATCACTGTTGACTCCCACAATGTATTCAAAAGAAAAATTGCTCTGAGCACTAAAGGACTTAACATCTACGGCCATCAGTCCCCTAGAACTTAGAACTACTTAGATATAACTAACCTAAGGACAACACACAACACCCAGGCACCACGAGACAGAGAAAATACCTAACCCCGCTGGGAATGGAAACCGGGAACCCGGGCGCGGGAAGCGAGAACGCTACCGCACGACCACGAGCAGCGGGCTCTGTAGTATATGTCAGATATTTTGTGATGGTGTGGAAATGATTAAATATTTTTGTAGCTGCATGTTGAAGACCTCTCTGAGCTACAGACAGATTTAGTAATGAGTGATAAAACTCAATTTTTCTTCTGTGGTTGTACTTGCAAACATCACTCTCCTTCTGTAAATGTGATGAATTACTTACGACTGTTTTTACTACCATATATAGGGAAGAAGCAGCTAGAGTCACTCTCCATGACGAGGCGTCCACGCGATTACCATCTACATCTACATGAATACTCTGCAAATCACATTTAAGTGCCTGGCAGAGGGTTCATCGAACCACCTTCACAATTCTCTATTATTCCAATCTCGTATAGCTCGCGGAAAGAACGAACACCAGTATCTTTCCGTACGAGTTCTGATTTCGCTTATTTGATCGTGGTGATGGTTTCGCCCTACGTAGGTCGGTCACAACAAAATATTTTCGTATGCGAAGGAGAATGATGGTGGGAAGATTCCGTCGCAACGGAAAACTCCTTTCTTTTAATGATGCCCAGCCCAAATCCTGTATCATTTCTGTGACACTCTCTCCCATATTTCTCGATAATACAAAACATGCTGCCCTTCTTTGAACTTTTTCTATGTACTCCGTCAGTTCTATCTGGTAAGGATCTCACACCGCGCAGCAGTATTCTAAAAGAGGACGGAAAAGCGTAGTGCAGACAGTCTCCTTAGTAGATCTGTTACATTTTCTAAGTGTCCTGCCAATAAAACGCAGTCTTTGGTTAGCCTTTCCCACAACGTTTTCTATGTGTTCCTTTCAAATTCAGTTGTTCGTAATTGTAATACCTACGTATTTAGTTGAATTTACAGTTTTTAGATTAGACTGATTTATCGTGTAACCGAAGTTTAACGAATTCCTTTTAGCACTCATGTGGATGACCTCACACTTTTCGTTATTTAGGGTCAACTGCCAATTTTCGCACCATTCAGACATCCTTTCTAAATCGTTTTGCAATTTGTTTTGATCTTCTGATGACTTTATTAGTCGATTAACTGCAGCGCCATCTGCAAACAACCTAAGACAGCTGCTCAGATTGTCTCCAAGATCGTTTACATAGATAAGGAACAGAAAAGGGCCTATAACACTACCTTGGGGAACGCCAGAAATCACTTCTGGTTTACTCGATGACTTTCCGTCAGTTACTGTAAACTGTGTCCTCTCTGACAGGAAATCACAAATCCAGTCACATAACTAAGACGATATTCCATAAGCACGCAATGTCGCCAGAAGCCGCTGTAGGTATGTGGGGATGTAGGGATGTAAATTACGTCATGCCCAGTCTATATGCATCCATGGTAAAAGCGAGCGAGCACCATACATTATTCTTACTGATTGTTTTCGTGCCGTCAGTACTTTCATGTCATCGTTTAATAACTAGAAAAATTATTCATTAGAATATTAATGACTGGAATTATGCAGACTACATTAAGATATTGATTTGTTTGTTTCTAAAAATAGTAATCACACGAAGAGGAAAAGTGAACGACTTGTTTAAGCAGTGTAGTAATATGTTTCTCTCAGTTTGAGTTTGCACCAATAAGTATATTCAAAATTTTAGAACATCATACCCTTTTTACTGACTCCTGTTCATGTGGAACATTAGTGGTTGGTGTTAAAATTTTTGTTGTACTTAACATTATAAACTGCTTATCTTTTTATTTTCAAAATAAAGTAATAGTCCCCTTTCAGTGTATAGCTCAATAGTTCTTTGAAAACAATTGTTAAAGATATCTTCTGTTGCCTTCTCCCTAACAATATCTGTTATAATAATTTAGTCGTCCGCAAAATTACTAACTCTTCTTGATGTGTGTTAAGTGGAATAATGAGTAGGAATGAACCTTCGACCATGGATACATATACACTCCTGGAAATGGAAAAAAGAACACATTGACACCGGTGTGTCAGACCTACCATACTTGCTCCGGACACTGCGAGACAGCTGTACAAGCAATGATCACACGCACGGCACAGCGGACACACCAGGAAACGCGGTGTCGGCCGTCGAATGGCGCTACCTGCGCAGCATTTGTGCACCGCCGCCGTCAGTGTCAGCCAGTTTTCCGTGGCATACGGAGCTCCATCGCAGTCTTTAACACTGGTAGTATGCCGCGACAGCGTGGACGTGAACCGTATGTGCAGCTGACGGACTTTGAGCGAGGGCGTATAGTGGGCATGCGGGAGGCCGGGTGGACGTACCGCCGAATTGATCAACACGTGGGGCGTGAGGTCTCCACAGTACATCGATGTTGTCGCCAGTGGTCGGCGGAAGGTGCACGTGCCCGTCGACCTGGGACCGGACCGCAGCGACGCACGGATGCTCGCCAAGACCGTAGGATCCTACGCAGTGCCGTAGGGGACCGCACCGCCACTTCCCTGCAAATCAGGGACACTGTTGCTCCTGGGGTATCGGCGAGGACCATTCGCAACCGTCTCCATGAAGCTGGGCTACGGTCCCGCACACCGTTAGGCCGTATTCCGCTCACGCCCCAACATCGTGCAGCCCGCCTCCAGTGGTGTCGCGACAGGCGTGAATGGAGGGACGAATGGAGACGTGTCGCCTTCAGCGATGAGAGTCGCTTCTGCCTTGGTGCCCATGATGGTCGTATGCGTTTTTGGCGCCGTGCAGGTGAGCGCCACAATCAGGACTGCATACGACCGAGGCACACAGGGCCAACACCCGGCATCATGGTGTGGGGAGCGATCTCCTACACTGGCCGTACACCTCTGGTGATCGTCTAGGGGACGCTGAATAGTGCACGGTACATCCAAACCGTCATCGAACCCATCGTTCTACCATTCCTAGACCGGCAAGGGAACTTGCTGTTCCAACAGGACAATGCACGTCCGCATGTATCCCGTGCCACCCAACGTGCTCTAGAAGGTGTAAGTCAACTACCCTGGCCAGCAAGATCTCCGGACCTGTCCCCCATTGAGCATGTTTGGGACTGGATGAAGTGTCGTCTCACGCGGTCTGCACGTCCAGCACGAACGCTGGTCCAACTGAGGCGCCAGGTGGAAATGGCATGGCAAGCCGTTCCACAGGACTACATCCAGCATCTCTACGATCGTCTCCATGGGAGAATAGCATCCTGCATTGCTGCGAAAGGTGGATATACACTGTACTAGTCCCGACATTGTGCATGCTCTGTTGCCTGTGTCTATGTGCCTGTGGTTCTGTCAGTGTGATCATGTGATGTGTCTGGCCCCAGGAATATGTCAATAAAGTTTCCCCTTCCTGGTACAATGAATTCACGGTGTTCTTATTTCAATTTCCAGGAGTGTAGACTGGGCATGGTGTAATTTATATCCCTACAACTATTATCACGTGACTGTTGGGAAAAATAGTGGTGATATCGTGTTGTGCTTATGGTTTTACGCAGATTTTTATGTAGGGAAATAACATTACATTTCACCTTACGTATTATTAGGTTAATGTAACGACATTTCTTAAAAGATGTTCAACTGTTGTTTATAACATCTTTTATACCCAAAAAGTCAATGTCACATAAATTGTCGGTTGAAAGTGATGCGTCTTTGCAGGGGCATATTTTTTGGAATATTAGACCGAAGCGGTGTTTAGTTCTCCATAACAGGTTCCCTGAAGATTAAGGAAGCAGGCAGCTGTGCATACAGACGCTGTAACGAGAGGATATCAAGCCAACTGCCCACAGTCGTATCTCTTCGAAACTCTTTGAGGAAAATTGTTTTGATTGAGCAACGACTGAAGGGAACTGGCTTCACAGTGATGCTGTGCCAATAAGAACTGATTTTCCTGATCGTCTTCAGGCAGTGAGGCCCGAGCCCCGTAAACCTGTGAGTAACAGAGCATTATTGGACGAAACAACACAGGCTGAAACTTCTCATAATTCTATCAAGTCTGGGCATTTACAGTGTATTAGTGAGTGCGTGTGAGCGGGAGGGTGTTAAGCAATAACTGAAAAGTGTAATAAATGTACCACTTTAAGTAATATTGTCACAATATGATTTAGACAAAGGGTAGAAATTATTGTTCATGTACGTTTTCGCGTAGTGGATTAGCACAGCAGAAAAGTACTTTTCTTGTTTTCAATCACTATATCAAGTTCTGAAATTATGCCGAGACAACCAAATTTTGTAGATACATAAGAGTTTTCACAGAAAATGATTAAGCTGTTCCTGGCACAGGCAAAAAAATGCAAATGTGGCATAAAAGCAGCCGAGGAAAAAACTAGGGAATTAAATAGTTTCCAGTGACCATCTCTCAGGACTAAGAAGAGTATTTTACGCTTTGAATCATTGACAACTGACCCTCAAATGAATTTAAGCTACTGTGTACATATAGTATTAGAAATTCTTGACTTGTAACGTTGAAAAAGTACGAAATTAATCACTCCTTTTATAAGTTATCTGATTGTCTAAATTCTAGTAGTCTAGCTCTCTGATAGTTGCGTAACAAGTAGCATAGCGGACTGTGATCAAGTCTGCATTACCACAGATGTGGGCACTGCTTTGCCAAATATCTATATGTTCATATAAATATGAAGCTAACAGTAGGAGATAAATATCATCTATTTAGAATAAGTAAAGAAGCAGCAGCTTTTATCAGAGTGGACGCTTTCCTGACAACTTAAATATATCAAATTTCCCACTGTGAACAAATGTAATTTCTAACAGTTAATTCTGTTGCTTTTTTTTCTCATCCCGCATAAATGTAGGTTCTTCTTCGTGATGAAATTTACAGAACATGTTGAGTGAATAACATTTTGGAGTAGATACATATGTCAAAGTTATGGTCTCTCCAAATTATTAAAGCGTGTCAGCAAGAGAAAGGTAACCATAAGCTCTTCAGCAGTTTCTGTGGCAGCCAGACATATAATACGTCGGAGAAATTTCAATAGAACTCTGAAACATACGCGGGCACCGAAAAGATAGTACAGTGCTGAAGAGTGGAATCCAGGGTTCAGAAAAGAAACAACAGTTGTTCTCAGAATAAAAAGACAGGATTTCCGGAACATGGACAAGAAATAGCTTTGTACTCTTTTGATGAATTTATTGCAGGAAATTCATTGAATTCTGTGAAATTAAGCTACCATACAGGGTATGGAGATAAGGGTCCAGAACTTGATCGTGATAACCTTCCTGTTGGAAATGAAGCGCTAAACTGCATGGTAGCTGCTATTAGCAGTTCTTGACAACTTCCTATTAGCTACTTTTTCATCAATGAACTATGTGCTCATTAAAAATCTAATCTACTCAATTAGACACTAAAGTTTACTTTCGATGTTGGCGTTGAGGTGGTATCAGTAACTTTTAAAGGAGCTCACGTAATTACTGCAATGGTAGATAAACTAGTTGTTTGTTTTTCAATGAGTATCTGGAAACTTCTTTTTTTACTCATTCTGTATAGATGCGAATTGAATTATTCTTGATTCATGTCAAATGAATAAAGTTACTACGTAACACCTGAGCTAGTAAGGGTACCAATTTCAGTGACACCAGAAACCCTTTTAAATTGGAATGCGTGTTAAAATTACATGATCTGCAAAGATGGAGACACTTTGTCACGCCACGAAGGTAAGGATGAAATGTGAGGAGTGGTACTGCCATAAAACGAATGTCTGAATAGTTGCACAGACAGTGAATAGTAGTGTAGTTGTTTATCGAATTCCTTGTCAAATATTTGCATTTAGAAAGCTTTAAGGACTGTGAGCCAACAGTTAGATTATAAAGCTTATGAGCAATGTTTTCGATTGTTTTAATAGCAGGAATCCAAAGTACAAAGTGCTTCTGTCGTTGCAGACAGCTAGCCACATTTTGTCGTTGTTGGACTACTATATAAAGGTATTAATACTGTATGCAAAAAGCCCCTTTGTTTTGTATGCAAACCGAAGGACTTAAGAAGATTACATGGCTCACTGATAAACAGTCATATTCTAAAATTTAAATTCTTAATGAGATACAAGTTGTTATAAGACCATAATGATACATTTTTCAGTTCAGTTAGGAAGCATAGTGATTAATCAAAACGTAAAAGTTCAAAGTTTGTAACTAGTTTGGATGGAAAAGATCTTTAGATGTGTATTGTGCAGACAAACTCTTTTGTTTCATTTATAAATGTTAATCACGAAATTTTAGATAATGAAACAATGAAAATGTTTTTTTATTCCAGTCTTTGATCACAATATAAATTCCTTAGACGATGACCAGTTTCAGTCAGTAATGACCATCTTTAGATCTGTTCTAAACCATGTCCTAATGTAATAAAGCCGTAATGGCATCGTCAAAACATTTGTACACTCAGCAAAGCATCGTCACTTTTTTTACACCGTATTTTAGTTCTACTTGACGATGCTTTGCTGAGTGTACAAATGTTTTGACGATGCCATTACGACTTTATCACGTTAGGACATGGTGTAGAACAGATATGAAGATGGTCATTACTGACTGAAACGGGCCATCGTCAAAGAAATTTAGATTGTGATCAAAGACCGGAATAAAAAAAAAATTGACAGTATTGGATCACTGTTCATATTCGCCACTATGTCACAACTGGTGAATGAAACAATGTCTGATGACCAGTATCCTGCTTGTCTGCTTTTAACAAATATCAAAGCACGTCAAGAAAGTCGTTGTATTCATAGCGGGTTTCACTGAACGTAAGTCGAAGAAAACAATACATTGTACCGAATGTGCTAATTCTTTACTTTGTATATTATAAAGTGAACATTAGGTACAACTTCACACGACATAGACGGTTTACTGAAACCTTCCAGGTATATTGTTAACATCTGTAGAGTATCAGAGCAAACCTCAGGCTTGTGGTATGCAAAGGGTATGCTGATGAAAGAAAAAAAAAATAAAGCTAGTCCTACTGTCATGTGCTTCGGCAGAAATTGATAGGACTATATTTTATTAAATCCATTTAATGTACCTGAAGATCAGACATCACTATTTGTTTACGCCAATTAATGTAGCCATGAAGCGTAAGTATTGTTTACAGATTAACCACGAACATTTTCTCCGACCATGGTTCTACTCGTAGACAATATACGCGTTTACTACGGTGCACAGTGCGTGTGCTTGAATGTACGTGCGCCTCGTAGTTAGTATAGAGAAATATTGACGGAAAATGTACTGCTTGCTTTATTATTACGAAAACAAGAACCGGCCGAACGTCGAACCTACCTCAGCACTTCACAAAGTTCATCGAAGGATAACTACTTTAAAATTAAATTTTTATACTGTTTCAACAAATATTTATCGCTACTTGTTGTACTTCAACAAACTACATTTACTGTTGCTAGCAAGAAATCCATTGAGAAATATCAGGAAATAACCTGGAAGTAGCATGCTGCCTAGAGTTTCTGCCGACATTTTTCCAGCAGTGACGAGATACTGTGTTGGAGCCACACCGAGTACACAGCCAGTACAGTACTCTTAGTATATACACTCCTGGAAATGGAAAAAAGAACACATTGACACCGGTGTGTCAGACCCAACATACTTGCTCCGGACACTGCGGGAGGGCTGTACAAGCAATGATAACACGCACGGCACAGCGGACACACCAGGAAACTTGGTGTTGGCCGTCGAATGGCGCTAGCTGCGCAGCATTTGTGCACCGCCGCCGTCAGTGTCACCAGTTTGCGTGGCATACGGAGCTCCATCGCAGTCTTTAACACTGGTAGCATGCCGCGACAGCGTGGACGTGAAGCGTATATGCAGTTGACGGACTTTGAGCGAGGGCGTATAGTGACCATGCGGGAGGCCGGGTGGACGTACCGCCGAATTGCTCAACACGTGGGGCGTGAGGTCTCCACAGTACATCGATGTGGTCGCCAGTGGTCGGCGGAAGGTGCACGTGCCCGTCGACCTGGGACCGGACCGCAGCGACGCACGGATGCTCGCCAAGACCGTAGGATCCTACGCAGTGCCGTAGGGGACCGCACCGCCACTTCCCAGCAAATTAGGGACACTGTTGCTCCTGGGGTATCGGCGAGGACCATTCGCAACCGTCTCCATGAAGCTGGGCTACGGTCCCGCACACCGTTAGGCCGTCTTCCGCTCACGCCCCAACATCATGCAGCCCGCCTCCAGTGGTGTCGCGACAGGCGTGAATGGAGGGACGAATGGAGACGTGTCGTCTTCAGCGATGAGAGTCGCTTCTGCCTTGGTGCCCATGATGGTCGTATGCGTTTTTGGCGCCGTGCAGGTGAGCGCCACAATCGGGACTGCATACGACCGATGCACACAGGGCCAACACCCGGCATCATGGTGTGGGGAGCGATCTCCTACCCTGGCCGTACACCTCTGGTGATCGTCGAGGGGACACTGAATAGTGCACGGTACATCCAAACCGTCATCGAACCCATCATTCTACCATTCCTAGACCGGCAAGAGAACTTGCTGTTCCAACAGGACAATGCACGTCCGCATGTATCCCGTGCCACCCAACGTGCTCTAGAAGGTGTAAGTCAACTACCCTGGCCAGCAAGATCTCCGGATCTGTCCCCCATTGAGCATGTTTGGGACTGGATGAAGCGTCGTCTCACGCGGTGTGCACGTCCAGCACGAACGCTGGTCTAACTGAGGCACCAGGTGGAAATGGCATGGCAAGCCGTTCCACAGGACTACATCCAGCATCTCTACGATCGTCTCCATGGGAGAATAGCAGCCTGCATTGCTGCGAAAGGTGGATATACACTGTACTAGTGCCGACATTGTGCATGCTCTGTTGCCTGTGTCTATGTGCCTGTGGTTCTGTCAGTGTGATCATGTGATGTATCTGACCCCAGGAATGTGTCAATAAAGTTTCCCCTTCCTGGGACAATGAATTCACGGTGTTCTTATTTCAATTTCCAGGAGTGTATATGGTCGAAGAAATGGTCCCAAAAGTGAACCCTGTAGGACTCCGTGATTTCTGCTGCGTCACTAAAACTTTCTATACTTACAATATTGTTTGAATCATTCAGCACAATTTCTTGCATTTTTTGTGTTAAGTGTGATTCGCATTTGATGTCTGCAGAACTACCAGTTCCATAAAACTTGAGATTTCTGAGAGAACATCGTGATTCAAACAAAGAAATACTCGAACGGATCACTGAAATAACAATAAACGACGTTTCGTTATTCAAGCTTTGTAATATTTTCGAGTAAATGTACAAATAACATTCTCAGTCGAGCAATCCTTCTGATGTACAAACTATGACATAATAATTGAATTATGACACCAATCTTCAGTATATTAATTTCTAGACTATTTTGGGAAAAGATATCAGTAAGGAAGTTGAAGGATAATTATTTAGCTCTTTCCTTGTCACCTTACTTTGAATGCGATTTTAAAATGCTTTATATCTGCTATGTAGCTGCTGTATTTAAAAGGCGATTATTGGAAATACTTGTGAACTGTCCATCAGAACATTATTATTCAGCTTAATCGTGAAAGTAATGAAAGCTTACCTTTCTCTTACTCAAATATCTTTGCTTTGCTTACATCTTCCAAGCTAGCTGCATTAGTGATTAGCATGAAAGCACAAGTAAACACAGCCAAAAGAATCTTTAGTCTAATTTCGCTCACCTGAATAACTACTTATAAGGAAACAGGTAGCAGAAACTGACCTAACAGTGCGCATTCAACATTATCAGATAGTTTCGTATGGGAAAAATCTCGGGAATGCTCGCAATGTTCTTACATAAACGATGCAGTGCCATTTCCAATGAAAACTCTTTGTTCCCCTTGCTTACGACAAGAACAAGTGGTTCAACACGTCTTTACATTAAATGTCTGAACGTTCACTATAACCATGAACTAACAGTTGCTTACATTTAGTTGGTCAGTAATTTAAAACGACAGGAAGTGCACTCATTGTCGAGAGACAGGGGTCATCGTTTCTCACATTCATTTAAGATACGTATGGAAAACATGCTATACTATTATTCACTGTTAATTATTGTAATTCTTAAAAATTAAATCACTATTATACCGAAATCCTCCCAGCGTGTAGTACTAATTCTGTTCGACACCCAAGGTTCATGCAATGAGTAACAGCATGGGCACCATCAATAAATACCGTTCACTGGCACCAACAAAGAAACACATACAAAGAGCAACAGAGAACCCATTGAAAGCAAATCACACGCAAGACTGGTTAATTTTAACAGACAACTTCCTTGTCATAATTAGGCTAAAGTAAAAGGAATTGGAAAAGATAAATTATAAAGTTAGCACATTCTGATACCTCTCTCCCAGGACCAGAAAGGGCCGCTCTGAAAAGCACGTCTGTTCACCTACTGATACAGCCAAAAAGTTTCTGAAAATCAGCCCCCTTAGCGAAACTTTACCATTGTGTATTCCGCATGATCAGAATAGCTATTTCTTTGCAAACGCGTAAAGTAACTGAGTCACGCAACGATCCTTTAGGTATCCGTGACCTCGTGTCCCACACACAAGTCATTAGTCAACGTATTGCAAAGAGTACGATGTTGTCTGGTACAGTGAGTATAGAGCAGGCAAATTCAAAATCTGAGAATGGCATTAGAGTGCAAATTACTTATGCGAACAAATACAGAGTCTTTTACTGAGAGCTTAACGATAGTGTTTCCTCTTTCATTCCCAACGAACCTCAACGAATAAAGTGAATATACACTCCTGGAAATGGAAAAAAGAACACATTGACACCGGTGTGTCAGACCCACCATACTTGCTCCGGACACTGCGAGACAGCTGTACAAGCAATGATCACACGCTCGGCACAGCGGACACACCAGGAACCGCGGTGTTGGCCGTCGAATGGCGCTAGCTGCACAGCATTTGTGCACCGCCGCCGTCAGTGTCAGCCAGTTTGCCGTGGCATACGGAGCTCCATCGCAGTCTTTAACACTGGTAGCATGCCGCGACAGCGTGGACGTGAACGTAAACCGTATGTGCAGTTGACGGACTTTAAGCGAGGGCGTATAGTGGGCATGCGGGAGGCCGGGTGGACGTACCGCCGAATTGCTCAACACGTGGGGCGTGAGGTCTCCACAGTACATCGATGTTGTCGCCAGTGGTCGGCGGAAGGTGCACATGCCCGTCGACCTGGGACCGGACCGCAGCGACGCACGGATGCACGCCAAGACCGTAGGATCCTACGCAGTGCCGTAGGGGACCGCACCGCCACTTCCCAGCAAATTAGGGACACTGTTGCTCCTGGGGTATCGGCGAGGACCATTCGCAAACGTCTCCATGAAGCTGGGCTAAGGTCCTGCACACCGTTAGGCCGTCTTCCGCTCACGCCCCAACATCGTGCAGCCCGCCTCCAGTGGTGTCGCGACAGGCGTGAATGGAGGGACGAATGGAGACGTGTCGCCTTCAGCGATGAGAGTCGCTTCTGCCTTGGTGCCAATGATGGTCGTATGCGTGTTTGGCGCCGTGCAGGTGAGCGCCACAATCAGGACTGCATACGACCGAGGCACACAGGGCCAACACCCGGCATCATGGTGTGGGGAGCGATCTCCTACCCTGGCCGTACACCTCTGGTGATCGTCGAGGGGACACTGAATAGTGCACGGTACATCCAAACCGTCATCGAACCCATCGTTCTACCATTCCTAGACCGGCAAGGGAACTTGCTGTTCCAACAGGACAATGCACGTCCGCATGTATCCCGTGCCACCCAACGTGCTCTAGAAGGTGTAAGTCAACTAACCTGGCCAGCAAGATCTCCGGATCTGTCCCCCATTGAGCATGTTTGGGACTGGATGAAGTGTCGTCTCACGCGGTCTGCACGTCCAGGACGAACGCTGGTCCAACTGAGGCGCCAGGTGGAAATGGCATGGCAAGCCGTTCCACAGGACTACATCCAGCATCTCTACGATCGTCTCCATGGGAGAATAGCAGCCTGCATTGCTGCGAAAGGTGGATATACACTGTACTAGTGCCGACATTGTGCATGCTCTGTTGCCTGTGTCTATGTGCCTGAGGTTCTGTCAGTGTGATCATGGATGTATCTGACCCCAGGAATGTGTCAATAAAGTTTCCCCTTCCTGGGACAATGAATTCACGGTGTTCTTATTTCAATTTCCAGGAGTGTATATAGGAGTCGATCCATTATTCTGGTACGACAGGGCCAATAATTTAAAGAAGCATTCTTTGTATTCAAGGTTGTTATTAAATAATTTCAGCCCCTTGCAACAGTTAACTATGTGCCCGTTCGGCTCTCTAAATCTGATACGTACATTCCAAGGGAAAAGGATAAGAGCTGTGCAATCTGTTATTACCACTTGTACAAGCTGGCGGCCATCGTATCAGCTGTTGCACTGTATGGTGCAGTGCCTAGCAATTCGTGGCGGATGACAGTCTAATTCGGAGTTTCACCTGCCCACTCATCACTATAATATCAGCATGATGTCCTGTACGCCCCAAAATGGCACGGTGTGACACAGTCACATTCTCAAGAGCGATCATTGTGTCACATCTTAACTCGCTTGGATGCTGTGCCACATTACGTCAGCGCGGCTTACTAATACGTGTTGTGTTTTATTTAACATATAGTAGAGGTGATCCAGGTATTTATGGTTTCCACAGAAGGGGACTCCACAGGATCTACGTGTTCACCAACTCTCTGCAGACTACACAATTTCCGAGTGTGGAGTCGCTCGGGCCAAGGCCTCTGAGTGTAGCAATGGTCATATAGATGATTCCCTAATTTTTATAATTGAAAGAATCAAGTTTCTCACATGCACAGTCTACCATTGGCAGTTGGGTGGAACCGCCTGAAAGGTACGATGCACTCGAGGTAGCGGTCGCCAACAGAAGGAACCCCGCAGACCACAGGGGAGGGCAACAATTCAATAACGGCCTGTGTCCGGCGCCAGCCCTGCCATTCGTCTTCCTGCCCCACCTGAGCCGGGGGCGTCGCCGGCACGGGCTCAACAAGTGACTGCTGTGTGTCTGCTCGTGTGTGTCCGAGCTGAGAAGACTAGCTATGACGTCGCCAACTTTGGTCAAGCTTTCATTCAGAGCGATTGTAGAAAATAAAAATAGAATGTCAGGAGCGAGAGGGAAGTGAAACAGCGGTGCGTTAGCCATTTCTGAAATGTGCATACTACGCCCATTTGCCCTGTCCGGCTTTCCAACAATCACTTGTGAAATGAAGATATTTAAAGACTGTTTATTGCTACCTTGCCTCGAAGATGTTCTGCTCCGTTATGGTATTTTCCAAGCAACAAAAAACAAAGATTCACATCAAACTGACCACCTAATACGTTTCTGATATTTAATGCAGATTGGCCGTCCCTGATGATAAAAATTCAGAAAATACCTCGGGCCGGTTAGGTTGATCGTCACCTAGGTACTGTAGTCGGTGTAGCTCAACAGACTGTTGCAAATCTTCCAACTGGATGCCAATTCGGCGACCTGCATTTCCACAACCTTGCGCGATAATCTTACCAGCGAACGGGGACCCACAGTTTAACGTGGAATCCGAACAACTTGTCGTTCCTGGTGAATCTTTACATCATTGAGAGGTGAAGACTGATTGATGGCAGACTGAAATATTCCTTGGTCCGACCCAAATTCGGTCTCGGGAAATTTAGTGTCACCTAGAGAAATACATTCCAATAGGACATGAACTTGGCTGTGCTGCTAGGTTAACCGAGGGGTTATGGGATTTGTGGAGGATTCCAGGCAGCAGTGTAAAGCTGTAATGGGGAGAACATAAAGACGAATTACAAAGACATTTTTAAATCCAACAAAAAACTTGAGTAGATAAAACTACAGTGTGTGATACTTTTGTACATATTAAATAATCTAAAATCAGGATTTCATTCCAGATTAATATTCAGAACGTGATGAAATGAGTACCGGTACAAGAAAAAGTCTTGTGAACCAGTTCATATGTTATACATTGGAACGAACTATCACGAGAATGACCAATGGAAAACACGATAAGATTTCGGCTGGATAGTGGAAGCCCTGCTGCAAGATGTGAGACTTCAGTTCCTCTTGATGTCTTAATACATCGATCATAGTGCAGGTACACTGCCAGTTCATAATGTCCAGCTAGCACAGTAATTCGGTAATGAAGCACGACACCCTCTCCCAGAGGGCAGCGCCTTATCGTAACACTATCCATGTGCACTTCAGTGAATCTGAGAGATTTTATACGGGTTGTAGCGTAGCTAGCAGCAGGTCCAACTTTCTGTCCCTGTTTTTACATGTGGTATTTTCCATTCCACAGAACAGAGTGAGCTCTTGAAATGTAATGAAACCTATCCTCCTAGGGAGAAAACCCTGATGACGAATCCTGCCAGCCCAGGAGCAGCAGTGGTAACCCCACTACCGCAAAACCACATCGATAGTGGCACTGGGGACCAACTCATTAGAGCGTGGGGTCCTACTCTAAAATTTCTGAAAACGCAATGGGGGCATCAGCAGAACTCCACAAAAAAGAACTGAGTCTGTGGTGATGGGGAAAGAACCCCAGACAGACTACCAGGCACTTCTAACGGGAGCAGAAAGCAAAACGGAACACTTAGAACCACACCGGGCCGAAAACGGAATGCTAGCACCAGATCGGTGTACTGGACCAAAAACGGAACATCAGTGCTCGGCCTGGAGCACCAGACCGAAGAGTGTACGCCTAAGAACGTTTCTAGTGAGCGTGGACCGTTGAGGGAACTCCTGGAATAGCACCAGACCGAAAACGAAACTCCAGCGCTCAGACGGCTTTACCAGGTCGAAGAGGGGATGCCTAAGGACTGCAGACGAAACGCTTGGAGTCGACCATGGACGTGGAATACGGTAGGTATTAATACTGGACATGTTCACGTGACGAGCAGTCTCAGATAGCACCTGATGAAGAAAACGTGTCACAGTGTTGAAATATCGGTCATAGACGTCACCTCAAGATATCGACAGATTTATTGGAAAGTCTGGTGAACTATATCAAGAAACTCTTTGGGAAGGAGATGTACCAAAAATTCCGGAAAAGCTTCGACAGAGGAAAGAAAGAATGCTAAGATCTCTTGGTTTCCTGGTGAGGTGAAGAGATGGTACAATTTTTCACCAGAACTAAGCATCACATCAGCTCCAGAACGGAAAAAAGATAAAACATCAGACGAGAAGGAGAGAGAGGATTCGAGGTATGTGCCACAGACTAGATATGGGGCCAGGGAGCTTGTACATCCTCGCCTGTACATGACAGCCTCCTTAGCAGCTGAAGTTTGGGACAGGGTGGACAATGCCTCTTGGTCTCTAGAAGAATGCGCCAAGAGGAATGCCTCAGTATACCATACTACGAAGTTTGACCACATGAATAACAAAGCACAGCAGATGGAGAACATTTGCTCTGTGATAATCCTAAGTGGCAAGCATTTTGATGACACCACTTTGAAGGTACTCAGCGAGGTTACCTACTTCTCAACGACTCTTTCGCCATTTCTAGTTACATCGGTGCTATGGAGTAATAGCCACCACATTCCCAACAAATGTGGCAGAAGAAATTCGCCGGGAGCCCCGCAGGGCCCTCACTAAGACAAAGCCTCCAAAGTAAGGCCTCTGAAATGCTGAGAGACTTGCACTCAAGAAGCTCTGTGAAGACAGTAGCATCCTGGTGTTTTCAGCAGAAAAAGGGAATTCCACAGTTGTTTTACAGAAGACTCATTATAACGAAAAAGTGGAGAAAACTGCATACAGAATTTTGGAATGTGACACTATGGACAAAGTGGGAAAACAGACGAGGGTTCTCTTGAAGGAAACTGGCATGCCTGACAAGGTCAGTGAACAACTACAACTGACACACGGGTTGCCGAAAGTACACAGAGTGCGTGTCACTGGACAAAGCAGTAAGCAATACTAGCACATAAAGTGCTTGAAGAAATTGCTTTTCACATCCCCAACTTGGAGAACTTCTTGCGACGTCTCAAGAAAATTTATATCACAGAATGTGATGTATTGGTCAGTTCTAATGTGGTATCCTTGTTCACTACGGTATCAATGAAAGACTCATTAGAATAGATTGCAGAGGAATTTGACGGCGCTCAGTTAGACCTGTTCAGGCATAGAGTATACACTGACTTCAATTTACTGTCTGTATACGGTATCAATATTACGAAGAGGCAGAAGCTGTAGTTGTGGATGCCCTTTGTCTCTAGTAGTTGCCAACATGTTTATAGAGAGAGTCGAAGGGAAGGCGTTACAGATGGCTAGATGCAAACCCACGTGCTTCTTCAGGTATGTGGACAAAACCTGTTTGATCTGCCCTCATGGTATGGAGAGGCTTACTCAGTTTCTAGAACATCTTGGCTCACACCACTGAAATGTTAAATTTACCATAGAACTTGAAAAGGACTGCCAGATGCTATTTCTGGATGTACTTATCGAAAGAAGAACAGATGGAACGTTTACTCAAAGTGTACATCAAAAAAGCTACACACACTTATTTAACCATGCAAGCCAGCAGCTGTCACCATCTAGTGCAGAAGAGTGGAGAACGGAAGACATAAGTCCACAGGGCGCACATCTTGTTAGACCCAGAGAGTTTGGCAGCCGAAGTACATCATCTAAAATCGGTGTCCTGCCAGAATTGATACATGGCCAAACAGATTCAGAAGGCCCTTCAACCAATCACTCTGCTACACGATTTAGAAGAAGAGCAAGATAAAGCAAAGACTGTGATGTATCTGCACTATGCAAGAGCTATTTTGGCCAAAATCAGCAGGTTTCTCAGGAAGCGCAATATCATATGATTGTTCCGTCCACCTGTCAAAATCAGAGGACTACTGGGGAATATGAAAGATGAACTAGGACTACAAAAACCAGGTATTTATGATATACCTTGCCAGTGCGACATGTCGTACATTGGGGAAACAACTAGGACACTGCACATTAGGTGCAAAGAACATCAGAAGCACACTCGAATGAGACGGACAACTAAATCAGTCATTGCAGAGTACTGTTTCGAACGCAATCATTCCACGAACCATAATGAAACGACTGTTCTTGCATAGACCGCCAGACAGTGCTGCAGCAGAGTTACAGAATGACGGAAAAATTCACGAATTGTAACACTAAGTTCCAATAGAGCCTCGGATCTTTCATTGTAGTTCCTGAAAACGGAATGGAAGTAGAAACAGAGCTCCATAAAAACAAGAAATGAGGCTGTGGACAGTGGTAACGAACGCAAGAGCACCAGGCGTATCGGACCGATGATGGAACGTCGCACGACGCTTCTAGCGGGTGCGGACTGCTCAGGGAACACCTGGAACATCACGGAGCCATGAACGGAACGACTGAATGCGGACAGGTGCACCGGTCCAAAATAGGACTCCGGAGACCGACACTAAAGGGAGAGGACTGCGAACGGAACGGCTGGACGGAACGCCTCGACACGATCATGAGGAGAAAAGGCCGTAGGTATTAATACTAGACCCGTTCAAGTCGACGAGCAGTCTCAACTAGCACCTGATTAAGATGAGTCACGTTGTCAAAATATAATACATGAATGTCACTTACACTACTGGCCATTAAAATTGCCACACCACGAAGATGACGTGCTACAGACGCGAAGAAGATGCTGTGATAGGCAAATGATTAGCTTTACAGAGCATTCACACAAGGTTGGCGCCGGTGGCGACACCTACAACGTGCTGACATGAGGAAATTTTCCAACCGATTTCTCATACATAAACAGCAGCTGACCGGCGTTGCCCGGAGAAACGTTGTGATGCCTCGTGTAAGGAGGGGAAATGCGTACCATCGTGTTTCCGACTTTTATAAAGGGCGGATTGTAGCCTATCGCGATTGCGATTTATCGTATCGCGACATTGCTGCTCGTGTTGGTCGCGATCCAATGACTGTTTGCAGAATATGGAATCGGTGGGTTCAGGAGGGTAATACGGAACGCCGTGCTGGATCCCATCGGCCTCGTATTACTAGCAGTCGAGATGACAGCCATCTTATCCGCATGGCTGTAACGGATCGTGCAGCCACGTCTCAATCCCTGGATCAACAGATGGGGACGTTTGTAAGACAACAACCATCTGCACAAACAGTTCGACGACGTTTGCAGCAGCATGGACTATTAGCTCGGAGACCACGGTCGCGGTTACCCTTGACGCTGCATCACAGACAGGAGCGCTTACGATGGTGTACTCAGTGATGAACCTGGGTACACGAATGGCAAAACGTCATTTTTTCGGATGAATCCAGGAACTGTTTACAGCATCATGATGGTCGCAGCCGTGTTTGGCGACATCGCGGTGAACGCGCGTACTTGCCATCGCCATACTGGCGTATCACCCCGCGTGATGGTATGGGGTGTCATTGGTTACACGTCTCGGTCACCTCTTGTTCGCATTGACGGCACTTTGAACAGTTGTTTTGATCCTTCGTGTAAGAGGGAGAAAGGCGTACTATCACGCTTCCGACTTTGATAAAGGTCGGATTGCAGCCAATCGTGATTGTGATTTATCGTATTGCGACATTGTTGTTCGCTTTGGTCGAGATCCAATGACTGTTAGCAAAATATAGGATCGGTGTGTTCAGGAGGGTAATACGGAATGCCGTGCTGGATCCCAACGGCCTCGTATCACTAGCAGTAGAGATGACAGGCATCTTAACCGCATGGCTGTAACGGATCGTGCAGCAACGTCTCGATCCCTGAGTCAACAGATGTTGCAGGTCCTGTACGGGCCTTTCTGGATACAGAAAATGTTCGACTGCTACCTTGGCCAGCACATTCTCCAGATCTTTCATCATTTGAAAACGTCTGGTCAATGGTGATAACGATATGTTTACGTAATGTGTATACATAAACATACGTTATAAACATCCCCGTTCGTAGTCGCTAATTATAACAATATGTTTCTTTTGTGCTGCAGCATATAGCTATAATCAGCGGTGGAAATATATTTGCAAACGCCGACCGTGTGCGGCTGCCTCTTGTTGGATCGTCTGATCAGTCGGAAGTTGCATTGCAGAGGAGAGTAAATGCCTATTCAAAATATAATTACTTTTGGATAGCTCATCATGAATTTCCTAAGGGACCGTAGTTTATCATGCATTTACCAGTAGAATGTGGCGCGGAGAAAATATTTCGCCGCATACAACTTCAGTCCGATTTCGACGAAAGAATTCGTGACTGTGAACTGTCTATTTGGCAGAAACATAAAGAAAATTAAATAACTTCATGAAGGAGTGAGACATAGATTCTACACTAAATAAATAGTCCATACACCAATTCCATTTAAATCTGAATTTATGGCAATTAATTGATGAACTTACACTACAATGAAGAATTTTAACATGGATGCCGTTTTGACTGGCACTTCTCTTCTCGTAATGACAATAATTCATTTGACGTTTTCACATACACGTCGCACAATAAATATACTGCTATCCATTTTTTCACTTTTAGTATTGCACTTTTACTTTACACTAAAATATTATTATTTTAACGATAATTATACAGCGGCAAGACATGCGCTTGCGACACAAGTTACAAGAGACAAGAGAAGAATGAGTAACTGTTCATCGAGAATATCTCGTACATAAAAAAAAAAGAAATGTGTAAAAGTGTTCTTCTTCTGTCCGTTTTTCGAGCTGCGGTTTTCAAAGTCAATAACTCACTGCATCTCTGACGGCGCTTCGACAATAAACAAGTTACGTCACAGGTCGTTCACCTTTTACATTATCGCAACATTATTTGCTAACTGTAGCTGTTGCCGAGCGACTGCTCGATTAGTGAATGATTTAAAATGATAAGGCAATCACATAATGTTACAAGCAACGTCTCGATCCCTGAGTCAACAGATGTTGCAGGTCCTGTACGGGCCTTTCTGGATACAGAAAATGTTCGACTGCTACCTTGGCCAGCACATTCTCCAGATCTTTCATCATTTGAAAACGTCTGGTCAATGGTGACCGAGCAACTGGCACGTCAGAATACGCCAGTCACTACTCTTGATGAACTGTGGTATCGAGTTGAAGCTGCATGAACTGCTGTACCTGAAACGCGCCATCCAAGCTCTGTTTGACTCAATGCCCAGGCATACCAAGGCCGTTATTACGGCCAGAGTTGGTTGTTATGGGTACTGATTTCTTAGGATCTATGCACCCAAATTGCGTGAAAATGTAATCACATGTCAGTTCTAGTACAATATATTTGTCCAATGAATACCCATTTATGATCTGCATTTCTTCTTGGTGTAGCAATTTTAATGGCCAGTAGGGTATATCCAGCAAAATATCAACACATTCAAGGTGTCAAGCAGGAAGCAGCCAAGAACATAAAAGAGAAATAAACATAATTCTGAGAGCAGAGAAAAGAAAATTCATGACCAAATTGATTAATGAACCAGAGAAAGCAAATACAATATTCGACATCAGAGAAATGTTTCATAGGGATCATATGAGGAACAGTCGAAGAAATGAGGCTTCAGTTAATGATAGGGATGAAAATACGCTAACAGACAAGGAAAGGATTCTGATCAGGAGGAATGAATATTTTGAGGGGCTATTGAATGATGAAGATCCTGAAAATGTCTTGCCGGAAGCAAAAAATTGCAGAGGAAGAAGAAGTTGAAGTGACTCAACAGGACGTAGACAGAGAGTTTCGTAGACTGAGGAATAATACGTCACCAGCAAAGTATAAAATAAAGGCAGAGATATTGAACGCAGGAGGTGAAACACTTCAGTAACCTTTTGCTGAAGATATTGTTGGATGGTACAAGGCAGGTTTTCGGAGAGGAAGATCAAGTGTGGATCAAAATTTCACCGTGAGACAAATCTGGGTGAAGTGCTGGGAATCTATTCGGTTCCTCGTATCATTTGTAGATTTCTCGAAGGTTAACTATAATATACACAGATTAAGTATGTACAAATCTCTGAGGGAGCTAGACATACCAAAAAGTTAATTAACTTGAGACAGAAGCCGGGGTGAAATACCAGGCGAAGCTGAACAAGGAGACAAGATGATACCATTTCACCACTGGTTTTTAATTTTGTGCTGGAGAAAGTGATTCAGGAAATAAAAAGAGAAGACGATTTAGGAGTGAATCTACATGGAAGAACACAGTTATTGGGGTACACATACTATACAGCAGCCATAAATCAGTCAGAACAGTGGAGGTAGAAATTATAGTTGATTTAGCAAAGAATACCAAGCCCCTAATAACACCCCATTACAGGTAGGAATCTCGAACATAACCAGACTGGAACGAAACAATCTTTGCCAGAACTGGTATCATCAGTCTGTATAACTGTTAACTGTGGGCTACTGACAATCCACGGGGAATGGTTGACGTGTCTCATCAGCATCGGTTCAGCATCAATGTGTAGGCAGAGATTCTTGGTGACAACATAGTTAGCCTGGTTATTATTCTATAATGCCTGTACAGAGGAACATACGTGGACTCCCTGTGAAATACTCCGCTTGGGTTGCTTGAAAAAGTGCCTTTTGCATTTTGACTATTTATATGCCTTCTGCATGACTTAGCGCCACCCCACTTCAGCATTACAATTCGCTGATACCTCAACAACATCTTCTCCGGACGCTGGGTAGGAAACGGGGGGCCTGTATCATGACCTGCTAGATCACGGGACTTAAACTGCCTGGAAGTTTACCTCTGGGGGCATCTGAAAAGCGTTGTGAATTCTTCCTGATATGCCAACCCTTTAACAGCCTGCTCATGACACCTCTGACTCTACTCAGAGAGAGGCCGGAATGTGCGAAAGAGTGCAGCCATCCATGATGCGAAGCGTGAACACTCGCATTGCATTCCATGAAGGCCATTTTAAACTGATATGGATGCGATGCAGCTTTGGATTGTGTTCCAGGGCGGTTTGTTGTCGTTGCACACACACACCGTCCATTTCAGGACACATGTATATACGATCTGTCTCCCTCCACTTCCAGACAGAAATCTGTCCCAGCAGTTTGTCGGTTTAGTTGATGTTCACCCTGTATATGTATGTATGTGGTTTTGTACAGGTGACATATTCGTTGAAAGAAGTCATCCACGAGGAACCCTACTCCACGTTCGTTGTCAGGCCCTCTGGAGGAGACAGAATCCATGACATACTCGCACATCTAAAGTCCATACATCACAACAACATATACACTGTGAAGATCCAGACCAAGGAAGACTATCAATTCTAGACGTCATGGTCAAGAGAAGAATCAATAGAACGTCTTGTCACAGTTTATATTGGAAAAGACTACATCAATGTCAATGATTTTTGCGTTTTATTTGAAGCAGAATTTGGGCGGTGAAATATGTATTATACTCTGATGAAGTGTTGTTTAATAGCCGGCCGCAGTGGCCGAGTGGTTCTAGGCGCCTCAGTCCGGAACGGCGCGACAGTTGCTGTCGCAGGTTCGAATCTTGCCTCGGGCATGGATGTGTGTGATGTCCTTAGGTTAGTTAGGTTAAAGCAGTTCTAAGTTCTGATGACCTCAGAAATTAAGTCTCATAGAGTTCAGAGCCATTTGAACCATTTTTTTGTTGTTTAATCTAATCGGCTATGTAAACAGCCAGAACGACACGTACAGGAGTTCAGAAAACCCTCACATTTTCGATGAGAACCCACTACTTATTCAGAAGGTTGGAGTCTGGCGCGAAATTTAGCGCAAAATAATTGTAGGCCCAGTTTTTTTCGGAAACAGTAACAACTGAACGTTACTAAGACATCGTCATGCAGTTCGTAGCATTGTCAGAGGCAGACGGACGACACTGCTTGCTGCAGCACGATGGTGCAACAGCGTACACTGCGAACAGCACCAGGATAACGTTGCATGAGTTGTGTGGAAGACGCAGCGTTTCACGTTACCTTAGCCGCCTCGTTCCCCAGATTCATCTGCCACCGACTTTTTCCTTTAGTGTCATTTGATGGATAATGCCGATAAAAACAACCCTCAGGCAACCGACGAACTGAAGCACAATATCGAAGACGGAATATCTCGCGGAAGTGTAACGACCCTTCAAAATGTAGCACCCAACAGGAAGAAACTTGTTAAGGCGAGTGTTGCTGCACGTGGAGGATATTTCTAGCATCTATAATGAGAATATGTATCTTGTCTGTGTACGTTTTGTAAGTACATTAACGAAAATTTGATGTTTTTTAACTTAGCATTGCATAACTTCTGACTCATCCTGTGCAACGATGCAGTTCGTATCGTTCAGAAAGGAAGAATGTAAAACAATTCATTTTTGGGGTTTGCTTAGAGGCGAAGATAAACAAAAGTGTCGATGTGACCGCCGCATTTTTTCTAAGTGTAGAATTATTAAGCGATCAATAAGTATGCATTTCTCAAGTTTTTACTGTCGCTGCTGATCCTACGCAGACCGTATAAGTACTTAACTACTTTTAACAAAACTGCGGCTGTAATGTTCATGACATAGGGTGAGAAACAGCGCATTTTGATTGGCTTATTCAGCAAATTTTCTTACTACTGTGCCTCTGTCAAGCAGATTCTTCTACACTTCCAAAAACCTCAAAATGAGAATCTGGGACAGCGAGAAGTAGCTTTCTCGTACCTGTCATTCTTTGCACGCTTGGAACGCCAGTAGGTTTACACAGAGGGGACTGTGAGCGAAGGTGTTTACAGGAATAAATATTTAGTGGGTAAAAGTGCAACGTGTATCTTTTCTAATCGCTCACTCTTGGTTCTACATGGTGGTGACCGTGTCCTTTGCTTTATGTTTTTTTATCATTATCAATAATGAAGCCATCGCCCGGTGTTTATATCAGATATTAGGAAAACGACATTCACTACTGTGACGTACTCTGTTTCAGAAGCCAATTTCTACACTCACATTGAAAGAGTACCTGACACTACTGGTACTGATCCGTTCATCTGATGAGGTGTTCAGTTCGGAACCGTAACTGGTGTTATTTGAGAATAGTAGATGTAAACACTAATTCCCTCTAACCAACGAGAACAACACAGTCATGACATTCTTCTCACTCATAATAGGATAAATCAACAGCTTGTTGCCTGATCGGACAATGCGGAAGCTAGCGATACAAGGAGAACAGGAAGTTTCTTCACTTCTTTACTTCGCCTTTGGTTAGAAGTGAACTCTTCGAGCATATAAACAAAACTCCCGCGCGAGCCCTTGGGCTGTATATGTCTTTATAAATTGTTACTCTGAAGAATATAGCTACTACAGTCGCAACGACAAGAAGATTTGGTCCGGTTATTTCGAAAATTTTAGTACTCAACAGACGGCTCACTGTGTTACCCATCAGGAAATTTCCGACGGTGGCTGACTCTCAAAACACACCGGCACACTGCGGTGAGTACGAGACTCAAGAGCCCACCTAACAACGCTAACCACGCCAGAACAGAGTCCTTGTTACATCATATAAAATAAACACTACAATTTCACAAACGAAAGGTGGTCAAAGGTTACGGATATAGGTGGGTGATGGTCAGTTAACAATTCCAAAAAGTGTTTACATTTGTAATTAAAAATGTAGATGGTATAAACAAGCTCTCCATTTTGGAAAGCATGACAGGTTTAAATGGTTCAAATGGCTATGAGCACTATGGAACTCAACTTCTGAGGACACCAGTCCCCTAGAACTTAGAACTACTTAAACCTAACTAACCTAAGGACATCACACACATCCATGCCCGAGGCAGGGTTAGAACCTGCGACCGTAGCAGTCTCGCGGTTCCAGACTGTAGCGCCCAGAACGGCACGGCCACTCCGGCAGCATGACAGGTCTATCACCATGTACGAAGAGCGTTCAGTAAGTAATGCAACACGTTTTTCTCGTGAAAGCACGTCGGTTTTATTCAGGATTGTAACATACCATGTTATTCCCCACTCTTTTGCTTACAAAACCATATTAACAACGTAATTTACGCTCAATGCGTTACGGCACGTTACAGGGATAGTCTGTATGTGCGCAAGGCACCACTCCACTGCGCGACGTCGGAGCCAACGTCTTGTTGCATCAACAACCTCCCCATCACCCATGTACTGCTTCTACTGCTTCCTGCCAAGTACTTGTTTCATTGGGCCAAAGGATAGTCTGTATGTGCGCAAGGCACCACTCCACTGCGCGACGTCGGAGCCAACGTCTTGTTGCATCAACAACCTCCCCATCACCCATGTACTGCTTCTACTGCTTCCTGCCAAGTACTTGTTTCATTGGGCCAAAGGATATAAGTCGGAAGGTGCGGGATCCGTGCTGTAGGGTGGACGACGAAGAACAGTCCAATGAAGTTTTGTGAGCTCCTCGCGAGTGCGCAGACGTGTGTGACGCCTTACGTTCTCGTGGAGAAGGAGAACGTGATCCTCGACCACCTAGAATGAGAGTGTTCGCTCGTTCCACCACTGCAGGCGTCACAGCTGTGTGCGGCCTACCGGTTCGCAGGAGAACGGCCAGGTTTACGTGAACTTTTTGTTGGGAAGATTAACAGTGGTGTATTATGGAAGATAAACATGAAACATAACACTGCTCGCACCCCACTCACACCCGGAACATTCACTTCCCTACAGCCAGCAAATAGCGGATTAGCTATTGGGGAGCCGGCGGGAGTGGCCGTGCGGTTCTAGGCGCTTCAGTTTGGAACCGCGTGACCGCTACGGTCGCAGGTTCGAATCCTGCCTCGGGCATGGATGTGTGTGATGTCGTTAGGTTAGTTAGGTTTAGGTAGTTCTACGTTCTAGGGGACTGATGACCTCAGATGTCAAGTCCCATGGTGCTCAGAGCCATTTGAACCATTTTTGCCATTAGCGTAAATTCCACAGGATACCTTTCTATGGTAACATTTCAAGCAGAATCGGCAAATGCTAAAGTTCTAAAGGAACAAATCCGGTTTTTTATATTCCTAAAAACAACGGGCAGATGCTCAGGCATAAGGAGGCTGCAACGTGGAATAAAATGGTTCAAATGGCTCTGAGCACTATGGGACTTAACAGCTGTGGTCATCGGTCCCCTAGAACTTAGAACTACTTAAACCTAACTAACCTAAGAACATCACGCACATCCATGCCCGAGGAAGGATTCGAACCTGCGACCGTAGTAGTCGCGCGGTTCCGGACTGAGCGCCTAGAACCGCTAGACCACCGCGGCCGGCAACGTGGTATAGTTTCAAGTCGTCGGAGGTATATAGTATCGCCTGTGATGATTGTGATGCGGAGTACATAGGCCAGACAGGAAGAAGTTTTGACACCCGCTTTAAGGAGCACATCAGCTACCCAGGCTCAAAATCGGCGGTAGGTGCGCATTTGCGGGAAACGGGTCACCATATCACCGGTATCCGGAACAACATGCGGATGTTACACTTGGAAAGTAAGGGCAACACCCTTAATGTATTGGTAGGGGTTGAAATCTTCAGAGTTCTGAAGAGATCCCCTCGCTCCTCACTTAATGCCCAGACCGATCTGAGGCACAAGAGTCTTTTAGGAAAATTTTGGTTACTTAAACATGTAGCCTTACCCCTATAGGTTACTTATTAGTATGTTCGGTCCAATATATTTTTATGCGTACTCCGGGCCTTACGCATTCAGAACCACCACATTTATTATTCTCATGGTTTTAATTAACTGCCCATTTTTTATATTGGCCACCTAGTATGGTATTACACTTTAAAAAAAAAAGACATAAGGAATTGTTTATCAAATGTTCAGTACCCCCCACTCTTCACACCTTGTACACTTCATCCGGCCTCTGACGATTCTCGAGCCACTGCGTGAGCCCTTTCCTGGTTTCGGCCAGTCAGTCAGGCCGTGTCCGCTGCCGCGCGGCTCCTCTCAAACTTGCACGGTGTTCTGATATGTTTACATGGCCCTAATTCCGCTGTTTGTTCATGCTAATGTTTCCGCTCTTCGTCGTTCCTGTTTAGGGGAGTTTTATCAGCATCGTATTTTATTCTTATTTTCTAGGCCATTGCCGCTCCCATCATTCAAAAATTTAAAAAAAAATGATTTTTTAATTTTAACTATCGCTTTCACCATATGACGATATGTTGGACGTTAATGGTGGAGAGTGGCTACAGGCAGTTCAACGTTACTATGTTATAAATAGCGTAAGTGAGTACTTTCTATTTCATTCAAAAAGACTGACTATTTAAAAGTTTAATTTACACCTCAGAATTGGGGGATCGGATAATTTATATGAGCTCTTATTATATTATTTTTTGTACAGATTGCTGAGAATGCACCGTTAAGTGGTGCGAAACCGGTCGCAGATTTAATAAAAATCATTCATACAGCCAGAGCGGAATTTTCTTTAAAAAAATTACGTGGACTTGTTGCGATGATAACAGACGCTTCGCCCGACTCACCGTGGTTTTGTTCACTGCCAGGTCTCCGTAGACATTCTGCAAGCGCGTGAGAACATCTGGAATGTTCTGGGTTTCCGCCAACAGCAACTCAATGACAGCTCTCTGCTTGCAACGCATCTCCGTTACAGACGCCATTTTGAAGGCTACGCATGGCGCCGTCACCTACCGCAACTTCATAAAACTATAGGGTCTAAAGCTGGATTCTTCCACGATGTCCGACGGCAAATTTTGCGTTTTTCCAACCGAAATTCGCCGATAAGAAAAAGTGTTACAGGAATTTTGGGCGCCCCTCGTACAATAAATTCTCATTGAGCACCTAAACAATTCTTCGCGATTTTGCGAAAATGTGATGTGTTCTATTCTATTCTCGCGTTCATTTATGCTTGCAACGTGAAAATCCACGTTATCACGCCGCAAAACTTAGCACGCTGCAGGGCCCCCTGTGCTTTCATACTGCATACGGGGACAGTATCGCTCAGTGATACTCTGAGGTTATATGAATCAGAAATTCACTGGTGGCTTGCCGGTAACTTAGACTCGTGGCTATGTTCGACACTTACTAGGTACCATGGTGAATATGCAATGTGCCTATTTAAGTGGTTCTTAGACTACAATACCTGATCACTGTACACACGAAATCTGGATTATGTTCGTAATTGGTTATATTATTGAAGTAACCCTGAGGCGACAATAGCCGGTCACTCTTTACAGACTACCACGAAAGAAATTTTAAGAACAATTATTTCAGTAGTTATTGAATATCTGTTGTCCTGTCGTCCTGAGATATGTATAATATTCCGGTATGTTGATACTTATTGCTTCCGGACCGTCTGATCACAACTGAATAAAATTCAGTTTTTATGCCAAAGGCGTTTCGTATTTATTCTTTGCAAAGTATCTTCAGTGGACCTAAATACTAGTGTGTAGGTACATATTTTTGTTTATACTACTTAATTTAAATGTAAAACGTTGTAGATATTGGTTACAAACAGTTCTGTCACTTTTTGCTTTTCTATGATGCAGTGATAATTTAAACCTCTACTTAACGATTTCGTGGACGTTGATTCACATGCTGTTTGCCTGTTCCTTTGATACATCTGTTCTTCGTCTTATAATCGCCATATGGACTCTCGTTTGTACACTTCACAGCACTAGTGATTGTACGCACTTATAAGACGAAGAACAGCTTTAAAAAAGGAACAAGAACGCAACATGTATGTCAACTTACACGAAATTTGTAAGTACAAATTTAAATTATTAGTACATCATATTAAATCAAAAAGTGCCAGAATTGTTTATAACCTCTATGTTCACAACGTCCCAAATATAAACTAAATAGTATAAAGAAAAATACAGGGTTTTACTAAAAGGTACAGCCAAACTTTCAGGAAACATTCCTCACACACAAATAAAGAAAAGATGTTATGTGGACATGTGTCCGGAAACGCTTAATGTCCATGTTAGGGCTCGTTTTAGTTTCGTCAGTATGTACTGTAATTCCTCGATTCACCGCCAGTTGGCCCAATTGAAGGAAGGTAATGTTGACTTCGGTGCTTGTGTTGACATGCGACTCATTGCTCTACAGTATTAGCATCAAGCATATCAGTACGTAGCATCAACAGGTTAGTGTTCATCATGAACGTTGTTTTGCAGTCAGTGCAATGTTTACAAATGCGGAGCTGGCAGATGCCCATTTGATGTTTGGATTAGCACAGGGCAATAGTCGTGGCGCGGTACGTTTGTATCGAGACAAATTTCCAGAACGAAGGTGTCCCGACAGGAAGACGTTCGAAGCAATTGATCGGCGTCTTATGGAGCACGGAACATTCCAGCCTAAGACTCGCTACTGGGGAAGACCTAGAACGACGAGGACACCTGAATGGATGAGGCAATTCTTCGTGCACTTGACGATAACCCTAATGTCAGCATCAGAGAAGTTGTTGCTGTACAAGGTAACGTTGACCACGTCACTGTATGGAGAGTGCTACGGGAGAACCAGTTGTTTTTGTACCATGTACAGCGTGTGCAGGCACTATCAGCAGCTGATTGGCCTCCACGGGTACACTTCTGCGAATGGTTCATCCAACAACGTATCAATTCTCACTTCAGTGCAAATGTTCTCTTTACGGATGAGGCTTCATTCCAACGTGATCAAATTGTAAATTTTCACAAGCAACATGTGTGGGCTGACGAGAATCCGCACGCAATTGTGCAATCACGTCATCAACACAGTTTTTCTGTGAACATTTGGGAAGGCATTGTTGGTGATGTCTTGATTGGACGCCATGTTCTTCCACCTACGCTAAATGGTGATTTCATACGGGATCTGTGCTGCTAGAACATGTGCCTCTACAAGTACGACAAAACATGTGGTTCATACACGATGGAGCTCCTGCACATTTCAGTCGAAGTGTTCGTACGCTTCTCAACAACAGATTCGGTGACCGAAGGATTGGTAGAGGCGGACCAATAACATGGCCTCCACGCTCTACTGACCTCAACCCTCTTGACTTTCATTTATGGGGGCATTTGAAAGCTCTTGTCTACGCAACCCCGGTACCAAATGTAGAGACTCTTAGTGCTCGTATTGTGGACGGCTCTGATACAATTCGCCATTCTCCAGGGCTGCATCAGCGCATCAGGAATTCCATGCGACGGAGGGTGGATCCATGTATCCTCGCTAACGGGGGACATTTTGAACATTTCCTGTAACAAAGTGTTTGAAGTCACGCTGGTACGTTTTGTTGCTGTGTGTTTCCATTCCATGATTAATGTGATTTGAAGAGAAGTAATAAAATTAACATGGAAAGTAAACGTTTCCGGGCACATGTCCACATAACATATTTTCTTTTTTTGTGTGTGAGTAATGTTTCCTGAAAGTTTGGCCGTACCTTTTTGTAACACCCTGTATATACATATTTCTCGCCTCTGAAGTTACCTTGTTAAGAGTAAAGGCGAGACGCGTATGGCACAAAATTTGTGTTGTATTCTGTTATGATAGGCGGTCCCAAAGAAAAACCTATCAATATTTCATAATAGCAGCTACTGAAGCCATTTCTTTATGGGGCTTGTACGGAAGACAGCTCTCCGAATGGCGTCGTCGAGTTACATATTACTGATCAGCACTTTCATTTTCCGTGAGTTTCTATATGCTAGGTTTGTGTATATTTCTATCCCTATTACTACTAATATCATTCTACTTGTTCATGTAGCTACGTGTTTTGTAGCTTGCACTATCTTGTCTTAGTGTGCGTCTACTTCATCTTCCGTTTCTGTGTCACTCTGCGGAGTGTTTCGAAGTCTTTTCACCAAACTTTTCAGAGTGGCAGATCATGCTATTTGGATTATCATTTTTAGAGACAAAATGCTCTCTCGCGCTTCCCGGCGACGCTGGGCATCTTTTTATACAGGGTGGAGAAAAACTGTGTCACGAAATTTCAACCCTGGATAGCTGATGCCAAAATTACTAATGTTGTGTAGGTTGACAACGCACAATTTTTGAACTACGGAAACTTGGCGGCTCTCGCTCCGATTGGCTGTGATAGGCCTAAGCATTCGCGGTCATGCGTTGTCCAGAGCATCCGGCAACAGGGCAATCCCGCTGCCAATCGGAGCGCGTGGCGCAAGTTTCCGTAGTGCAAAAATCGTGAGTTGCCGTCGACCTATACAACATTACTAATTTTGGTTCCTTCTGGCATCAGCTATCCACGGTTAAAATTTCGTGGCACCATTTTTTTCCAACCTGTAGAATTCGCCGGCCTTTCGAGGATGAGATTTCACAGAACTAGAACAGTCTACTGATCATGTGTGCTCCATTTCCGTACTGCTAAAGAGAATGATTTTTAACAATAAAACCTCAACAATGAGTGTTTCTAAGCTGAGAAAGATATTTTAGAAGCGAATCGGTAAGTCCATCTAATGTCTTTCACCTAGAGCAGATGACTGGATCAAAAGCAACACGTATTACATACGCCTCTCTGGGGCGTAACAAATGATGAACGACACATCCCGCCGCCGAGAATATCAGAGACAAATGTTGTTCCTCACGACGTGATCTACACCCCTAGACTTTTGATGCAAGGACTCTCAAACATATAAATAATGCTTCGTTTCCTCTATCATTACCGCTGCCATGGTTATCTTTACTATGGGTACTTTGGAACACAACTCTTCTAATGAACCAGTGCTTAAACTTTTAAGGTAAGCATTTTAGAGCACATGTTCACTAGACTTTTTTCCTTGTTTTGGTCCATACTACCACTTCTCAAAATATGGAAAGCAAAGAGCTTGCACTAGAAGAGATCTGTTTCACAATATTGAAGATCAAGAATATCTCTTAGCTCTTAAGGTTTAAGTTTTAGAGCCCATGTTTACTTGACTTTTTTGTTTCGAATGATCATTCCTGTCATATCCATGAATATTGACCATCACTTTTGAAACACCCTGTGTAACTATCTTAGAATTCTACACTAATATGTTTTGTTCCGACGAAACGATATAGTTCCAGAGACGTTTTGAAGTCTCAATCATCTACGATCACTGAAGCGACAGATACAAATTATTTACCAAGGTCAGGATTCGAACCTGTGTCTCCTGCTCGTTAGGCAGGTATTCTAACCACTACGCCTCCCTGGCATAGTTGCTTTGCACAATTGGACGGTATCCTCTTCACGCCACCCTCGTCAATCCAAATTCTCATTCACATCTCAGCCCACTTGGTATTCCACCTAAGCACGAATAGCATTGTACAGGCTCTCGGATTGAACTGGAATAGCACTTCAGCATGGAACGAAATGGGTTATCATTTCTGAAAGCCAGGCATAGGTGCTTTAATAAAACGAAACTACGAGGGTTGGGTTGTTTGGGGGAAGAGACAAAACAGCGAGGTCATCGGTCTCATCGGAATAGGGAAGGACGGGGAAGAAACTCGACCGTACCCTTTCAGAGGAACCATCCCGCCATTTGCCTGGAGCGATTTAGGGAAATCACGGAAAACCTAAATCAGGATGTCCGAAGGCGGGATTGAACCGTCGTCCTCCCGAATGCGAGTCCAGTGTGCTAACCATTGCTCCAACTCGATCGGTAAACTACGAGGGTGATTCAAACAGTAACTACAAATGATTTTTTGCGAAGTATATATTTCACTTAGAGACTCAAACAAGATGTCATTTCTCAGCGCCGGCCGGAGTGGCCTTGCGGTTCTAGGCGCCACAGAGACGAGCCGAGCGACCGCTTCGGCCACAGGTTCGAATCCTGTCTCGGGCATGGATGTGTGTGATGTCCTTAGGTTAGTCAGGTTTAATTAGTTCTAGGCGACTGATGACCTCAGAAGTTAAGTCGCATAGTGCTCAGAGCAATTTTGAACCATTTCTCAGCATAACTAGGCTCCATTTCGGTACACTTCTCATACTATTGCGCCAGCTTTTCTATTCCATTCGAATAAAAGGTTTTCGGTTCTGGCTGCAACCAAGAGTGCACCGCTTTTTTACCTCATCATCGCTTTCAAATGGTCGTCTTGTGAGAAAGTCCTTAAGTGTCCAGACTCAAGGTAATGCGAAGGAGTGAGGTCAGGGCTGTAAGGAGGATGCAATACGACCTGAAATCTCAGTCTACGAATGATGTCAAGTGTTGCAGCGGCGGTGTGGGGGCGTGCGTTGCCGTGGAGGAAAAATGGTTCAAATGGCTCTAAGGGGTATGGGACTTAACATCTGAGGTCATCAGTCCCCTAGACTTAGAACTACTTAAACCTAACTAACCTAAGGACATCACACACATCCATGCCCGAGGCAGGATTCGAACCTGCGAGCGTAGCAGCACCGCGGTTCCGGACTGATGAACCTAGAACCGCTCTGCCACAGCGGCTGGCCGCCGTTAAGGAGTAGACCGCATCTAGACAGAAGTCTTCCGTGACGACTCCTTATTGCTGGCTCTAGCTCATTCTCCAACATCGTGCTATACTGAATACTGTTCACTGTTCCACCCCTTTGTAGATAGTGCTGCAACATCGGCTCGTCCATGTAGCAGAAGAGGGTGAGAAGGACCTTTGTGGTAGAGTGCAGATAGTTTAATTTCTTCTTGGCTGGAGAAGATGTGTGTCGCCATTCTGAAGACTGTCTTTTGCTTCCTGGTTCTTAGAAATGCATCCAGATTTCGTCTCTTATAAGTCATGTCCATCACGTTATATTGCGCCAGAAATGATGTGGCGGCCTGAACACGTATCATCTTGTGATCACCAGTGAGCATCCTAGGCACCTATCCTGCGTACAGCAAACAGTAAGTGAGAGCCTCACTAATAATGGTATGAGCGAATCTGTCATTGATATTTAGTCCCCTGGCTGCTGCTTCTACATAAATACGCCGGTACTCAGGAATCGTGGTGTCATCGCGTCTCTCATTCTAGTCAGTAATGGCCATGCTGGAACGTCCAGAGCGTTGTTGACCTGTAACCGACGTAAGTCCACTTTTTTAAAGGCATCTATCCACTCGTACATTTTTCTCTATCTAATGCAGCTGTCTCCTTACCTTTAAACAAGCTTCAGTGGGTTTGTTGACGTTCAGTTCCCTCCGACCACAAAAATCGTATTACTACTCGCTTTTCTACTGTGTACACAGGCGGCAGTTTTGTTTGAAATGTGCTTGCTGTTCAGCTTGATACGCTATCTGCCGGCATATGCCGGAACTTTCTCAAAGCATGCATTTACACTTCCCAAAAGTTTTAAATGGCTTTCGTGTTAATTTCTCTTAATACTGATTGTTTACTGTAACTTTTTGAATTGCTCTAGTTTATGGTTCCCAGCCTTAGTACAAATTTTTATTCGCCGCTTCATTCTGAATATGTACATAAGATTTTATGTTGTTGAGTGGGTAGCCAGTAGTAGGGCAAGGGGGGTATGAACACACTTCTGATATTAAATTGATATCAAATTAATTAATTAATCATTTAATAATCCCTAATGAAGTCATGAAATCTCCCCAGCCGGCACGTGGCTGCCGATACAAGCGTACTTCTCTTCGTCACCCTCCCCTTTGGGAAATCCCCCCCTCTTCCCCTCCTTCCTGCCGATATGTGCGCACTTTTTGAACTTCGCGCTTTTTTGAAAGGGGCTTCTGGTGCTCTTTATTTTATCACCCCTCACCCCCTTAACCTATTGTTCTGTTGCATGTCACTGCTTTTGATATCAAAATAATTGAATAATTAATTAAATTTATCGAAAAAATGGTGGGAAACAGCTTGATTTAGATACCCCCTGACGTTGACCTATTCTGCTGCTTACGATATTCTGTCGTTGAACACGAGCTGCTTCAGTACAGGTTGGAATTATTCTAATAGCTCACTCCCATTCTATCACTTTGATAGACTAATTAATTAAATCTATATCCTTGGCAGTGAAGTCTACTTCGTCAAAGTGGTGACCAGTGAGGCATGCCTCGCTGCCAAGGGCACTACTAGTCACAGTGAGAGAAGCCGTCGCTGCCCCTGGTGTCACCCCACCACCACTCTGGCGTCAGTGGGTTATTGAAGAGGAGCAGGCTCCCACCCATCAGGCAAGAGCTCAGGGCTGCAGCAGCAGCAGCAGCAGCAGCCACAGCCAGGCTGCTGGTACTGACCCGATATCACAGGGTCTCCTCCTCCACCTTCTCATCCTCGCTGATCTTGCAAGATACATGCACCTCAACGAGTGCTGATCAACACCTCATCACAGCCTCACCACAGTCACCTTCGCCAGTGGGATGGACATAGTCATCATCTAGTGATAGCATTACTAATAGCGATGATCCTGTGGCTAGTAGTAGTTCCTACCCCCATCCTTTTAGTTAAGGACATCACGTCAGTAACAGCATACATTTGGCGATTGCGGACGCCTTGGAGGAATGAATTTCGTTCACTAGAATCGAGAATCTGGCAGGAGCGTACGGTGATCCTGTTTGGTTTCTAAGAGCATGGCCTCCTGTCCTGGAAATTGAGCTCCTCAAGGTTGTTAATGAACTGTGGTATCCTGCCATAAAATGTAGGGCAGTGTTGTGCATTGAACGGCATCCCCCCAAAGTTGTCTCTGGCGTTGAAGAGACAAGTCTTCTTTACATTTGGGGGGATAATGGAGTGATAATGTGGAGCGCATCAATCACTGAGTGACTTCGTGAGTCCACCTTGAGAACTATATTTGCCCGATTTTCTGAGATGGAAGTTAGGGGGTGAGCTAAGGCATTCAGTCAAATACTACGCCTGGACATCCATACACATGTCGATGATCCAGTAAATGGAGGGTCTAGCTATATAGAGGTAACTGAAGATACAGCAGTCAAGCATGTAAGCATTAATGTCAAAAATAAAAAGAATCACGTTTGTTTGGCATGGTAAATTCTGGTTTGCGAAAGAAATTACGTGGAAGACCCGCAGCGTAGGGTCAGATACCACATGCGTATAAATATGATCTCTGGAGGGTGTAATTTTGACTGTATTAAGTTCCTCGTCGAGAGCCTCGACCTACCTAAATTTGAGTCTCAGAGTACAGGTATATCGGTTCATGTTTATAGTCTGGAGAAACGCAAGTCAGATCAGCAGAACAAGAAGGATAAACATACAGTCGTCCGCTCCCTCCACTTCTCAAAATTTGCAAGTGAGCGTAGATGCTTGTAAACGTGCTGCTATTCTGTGATGAGAAAAATGAGGAGAAAAACAACTATCATTATCTTTGGATCAAAGACATATCCTGTGCTTAAGCTGGCTGAATTATTTTTCCTCAGAAACGTTATTAACAGCACATCCAGATGGCTGTACTTCCAAGGACCCAGTATGCGTTATTAAGCTTACTGAGGACAAGAAATTCATTAACTTTAAAAATGCCTGTTTGTGGTGTATACTGACTTTGAATGCCTCCTCGCTCCTGTGACCCATTGCGAAGGTGACCTCGCAGCCTCACATACTACCTTCAGAGAAAGACATGTACCATATGCGGCTGTGTACCAAGTTGTTTCGTCCCATGACTCGTGTCTTAACCACTACAAATCTTATGTCGGGGATAATCCTGTGATTGGCAGCTTACTGAGCTCGAAAAACTTTCATGTGAAGTTGATAAGTGTTACAGCACCAACATTCCCATGACCAAAATCAAAGGAGAATGAAGAGTTGTACAAAGACGCTGTTGACTGTCATATTTGTGGTTTGCCATTAGATTGGAAAGCAGAAACTCTTCGTAGGGATCAGTGTCATCTTATAGGGGAATTCTGTGGTGCAGCTCACAATAAATGCAATCTGACATACCAGTTATCAAGGCACTTACCCGTTTTCTTTCGCAATTTAAGCGGGTCAGACACTCACTTTCTTGTTGAGCACTTGGCTGATTTCGGCTGGGAGAAAAATCAAGTCAGTGTCCTAGCTGAGACCTTCGAGAAATACATTTCATTCTCCAAATGAGTCCGCATCTCGTGGTCGTGCGGTAGCATTCTCGCTTCCCACGACCGGGTTCCCGGGTTCGATTCCCGGCGGGGTCAGGGATTTTCTCTGTCTCATGATGACTGGGCGTTGTGTGATGTCCTTAGGTTAGTTAGGTTTAAGTAGTTCTAAGTTCTAGGGGACTGATGACCATAGATGTTAAGTCCCATAGTGCTCAGAGCCATTTGAACCATTTTTTTTTCCAAATGAATGACACCGAGAATTTCTCTCTTCTTACTTGACATGCTACGTTTTATGCAGACATCACTCTGGAAAGTTGCTGAAACTCTACCTCAGGTTGATGTGCACATCACTAGAGCTACATTTCCCAATGAGGAAAAAGTTTCAACTTGAGACTAGGAAGGAGGTTTTCCCATATGTGTATCTGGATAGTATGACAAAATTCAACGAAAGCAGAAACCTTGCACCAACCTTACAGACGATGCATTCTCCAGCGACCTTACAGGCGATGCCATAACGGATGGAGGATATGAGTATGCTGTGAATGTCTGTCGGGAAACTGACACCTCGAATTTAGGAGAGTACACATGGCTTTACATGGACAAGTATGCGCTCTTGCTTGCAGATGTTTTTGAAAAATTCCAGGATCTATGCATGACCAAATATTCTCTGGATCCTGCCTTTTATTACGTGGTACCTGGTTTGTCTTACGACGCAAGCTCAAGAAAATGAACATCGAATTATTGACTGGCGCTGACATGCTTATTTTCTTTGAGCAAGGGATCTGTGGAGGGACTCTGCCAATGCGTCCATACGCATAGCAAGGCAAATAACCCATGGATGGGTGACAGGTTCAGCGCATCCCTTGATTCGAGTTACATCATGTACCTGGAGGAAAACAACTCATACAGGCACGCCATGCAACAATCACTACTGGCTGGAAAGTTTAAATGGATGCCCAAAGACGAATTAAGGGGACTATGCAGAAATGTAACAGGAAGTATGATGGCTGATTCTGATGTAGGGTATGTAGTGGAGGCAGAGCTCACATATCCTATTAATCTGCAAGATGCGCATGCTAATTTGCCGCCGTGTCCAGGGCAACTAGTTTCATGATGAGGCTCCACCCCAAAACGGATGACAGGGCTGAGGAATATGTGGATATGCATTATTCATTATAGTAATCTCCAGCAGTGTCTCACCTTGGGGATGGAGCTGGTTAGAATCCCCTCGGCTATCTCTTTCAAGCAGTTACCCTTGTTGAAGGGGTATATTGATTTGAATACGAGACAGAGAGCTTCCATGGCATGTGCCTTTGAGAGAGGTTTTTATGAACTAGTGAGAAATCCAGTTTTCGGCATACAGTGGAGAATTTAAGAATGGTTTTTATAAATTAACGGATAATTCAGTTTTTTGCATAGAATGAAGAATTTGAGGGAACGGCGTGAAATTTTGATTAGAACCGAGTGGGATGGACGTTATGACGTAAGAAAATGCGCTGCCAGACCAAATTACAAGCGGGTCACTAGAAGCAATGAGAAATTTGTTGCTGTGGAGATGGCGAAGACTGAAGTACAGTTTACGAAGCCTATTTATGTAGAGATGTGCATACTAGACCTATACAAACTCCACTTGTACTGATTCCTCTACGAGCTTGTGAAATTTCATTTTGCAGATTCAGGGTTACTTTGTATGGATACAGATAGCTTAATCTGTTGGGTGAAGAACTGCGATCCACACGAAGTCATGGTGAACAAGAAGGTTGACGGCCATGTGAAAGACCGGTTAATTGTGTAGATCTGAGATAAACAATGTATGGATATTGCACATTGGAAGATACCACCCGGAGTTGGGCTAAAGGTATGTGCCATATGGCATCGAGAGCCCTCAGTCGAAGACTATTTGGAGTGCCTGTACAGCGGTGTTTGCCGTGCTGCACCACAGCAACTGCCGGTGGTATGGCAAAAAATGTTTGATCGAGAGGACACAACGTGTACACCGTGCTGCAGTTTAAAACTAGCCTGTCACCTGGTGACGCTAAAAGGTCATTTGTGATGACAGGATTGAAACTCGACCATACTCATACTATTCACTTGTAGAGAGGGAAGGGGTGTGGGATTTGATTGAGTGAGAGAAAGGATGATTGAGCGAGTCAAAAAGGTACAGAAAAATTTAAAGAAAGCTTTAAAATTCAAAAAACCATAAACAAATTTATGTCATACAAATTCTTATTTGTTCATACACACCGTACGTACACATGTGAATATATCTATGCACCATTTGCATTATGTAAATAGAATAGTATCTGTATTTCATTTGCCGCTGGCTGTCCAAAATTGATTAATTTTTAATATATGGTTCACAGTCCATCAGAATTGTTGTAAAACCTATGCTATTGGGACTGTGGAATTTACTTGTAGTAAAAAAGAATCTCAGCATTAGTTTCTAGTGCATATTTATATACCTGGAAAATTGTAAATATTCTCATCCAGTCCTACGGAAAAATTTTAAAAATATTGTCAACCATTGTTACTGTTGAGAGATTCTTTTTTTTTGCAGTTATTAGTAATAGCATGTAAGCTAAAAGAATCTCTGCATTGAAATAGAGGAGTCAAATTGTACCTCAAGAACTGAACTGTACGTCAAGATCAGTCCTGTACCGCAACAACGAAATTGTAATAGCAAGAACTGAATTGTAATCTCAAAAATCGAATTGTATCTATGGTAACTAAGTAAACGAAAAAATTTTTGCCATACATCTTTGTTGTTTTTATTAACAGAAAACCTATCCCAACTATGTATAAAAAGGATGTGCATGACATAAATTACATTAGTTTTTCTGAAGATGGATGCTGTTAAGGAGGTGAAGCTTTAAGATGGAGAATAACGAAATACACTCCTGGAAATGGAAAAAAGAACACATTGACACCGGTGTGTCAGACCCACCATACTTGCTCCGGACACTGCGAGAGGGCTGTACAAGCAATGATCACACGCATGGCACAGCGGACACACCAGGAACCGCGGTGTTGGCCGTCGAATGGCGCTAGCTGCGCAGCATTTGTGCACCGCCGCTGTCAGTGTCAGCCAGTTTACCGTGGCATACGGAGCTCCATCGCAGATTGGTAGCATGCCGCGACAGCGTGGACGTGAACCGTATGTGCAGTTGACGGACTTTGAGCGAGGGCGTATAGTGGGCATGCGGGAGGCCGGGTGGACGTACCGCCGAATTGCTAAACACGTGGGACGTGAGGTCTCCACAGTACATCGATGTTGTCGCCAGTGGTCAGCGGAAGGTGCACGTGCCCGTCGACCTGGGACCGGACCGCAGCGACGCACGGATGCACGCCAAGAGCGTAGGGTCCTACGCAGTGCCGTAGGGGACCGCACCGCCACTTCCCAGCAAATTAGTGACACTGTTGCTCCTGGGGTATCGGCGAGGACCATTCGCAACCGTCTCCATGAAGCTGGGCTACGGTCCCGCACACCGTTAGGCCGTCTTCCGCTCACGCCCAAACATCGTGCAGCCCGCCTCCAGTGGTGTCGCGACAGGCGTGAATGGAGGGACGAATGGAGACGTGTCGTCTTCAGCGATGTGAGTCGCTTCTGCCTTGGTGCCAATGATGGTCGTATGCGTGTTTGGCGCAGTGCAGGTGAGCGCCACAATCAGGACTGCATACGACCGAGACACACAGGGCCAACACCCGGCATCATGGTGCGGGGAGCGATCTCCTACACTGGCCGTACACCTCTGGTGATCGTCGAGGGGACACTGAATAGTGCACGGTACATCCAAACCGTCATCGAACCCATCGTTCTACCATTCCTAGACCGGCAATGGAACTTGCTGTTCCAACAGGACAATGCACGTCCGCATGTATCCCGTGCCACCCAACGTGCTCTAGAAGGTGTAAGTCAACTACCCTGGCCAGCAAGATCTTCGGATCTGTCCCCCATTGAGCATGTTTGGGACTGGATGAAGCGTCGTCTCACGCGGTCTGCACGTCCAGCACGAACGCTGGTCCAACTGAGGCGCCAGGTGGAAATGGCATGGCAAGCCGTTCCACAGGACTACATCCAGCATCTCTACGATCGTCTCCATGGGAGAATAGCAGCCTGCATTGCTGCGAAAGGTGGATATACACTGTACTAGTGCCGACATTGTGCATGCTCTGTTGCCTGTGTCTATGTGCCTGTGGTTCTGTCAGTGTGATCATGTGATGTATCTGACCCCAGGAATGTGTCAATAAAGTTTCCCCTTCCTGGGACAATGAATTCACGGTGTTCTTATTTCAATTTCCAGGAGTGTATATGTAAAGGTTGCATGGGATTTCGCATATTGTGCAGCACATGATTTACTGTGGGAATAGATGGCATGTGACAGTGTCCATTTCCAAAGACATATAGCAAACATGTCTAAAATCATATCTCTTGCGCTTGAAGGAAATTACAAACGTGGTATTTTGGCAAAGTTGCATACTATCGAAGTGTGAGCAGGGTGAAATTAGTAAGAAAAAGTACACACATATTGCGATATAAAAAAATCACTTATTTCTCATCTAACTTGAATGTAATTTTACATTTTCATAAGCAGACACGAGAATAGTTTCACACATTTTCGTCTTTAGCTGATGGAGAGCAGGACACCCATAGTGTTTCAGGTCTTGAAAGGCAGTGGACTTCAAGATTCGACGCATCCATGCTATCTGCTCTTTCCCCTTCACATCCATGACGATATCAATGTGATGGAATAATTCAAGTTGTGTCACTGTATCTTTGTAGGGTATGTCAGTATCGTCCCATTGAATTCCATTATAGAAATGTATTTAACACCTTGCACTCCTCCGTATTTGAACAAACTTTACATCTTTGAAAGACCTCGGCGATGCAATGTTCGCTGAGAATGTCTCTATTATACCTGCATCTTCTGTGTATACTACAAATGTAATATCTTTAAATATGAAGTGTCTACATTCATCATCATAAAGATCTTTAACGTCTGCAATGATATTCGCACACTGAGATACCATTGTGAAGTGTTCTGGGTATAGCACACCACCTCTTCGTTTATAAAGCTCGTTGCACATCACTGCTGAGTGGGCAGTATTTAACCACAGGAGCGTGTAGAACTAGAACATACGCTGCAGTATGTTCCAGGAAATTCTCTGGAGATTCAGAATCAATTCCAGTTTTAATTATCCCATTCTGTTTTAAGCAGTCTATTGCGATGACTGGCGCCAGCTCCTTGAATTTCTGTGGACTGAGTACACATCCTTCCTCTTCGTACTATGAACCATGGAAGCTCGCATATAATTATGTTATATGCTAGACTGTATAAATTTTTATCCTACTGCAGGTGTAAATTATCGCATGGGTACAAACCGGAGTTCACATATACTCTGGGATTAGTTAACCTGCAATTATCGAAGTTGGTGGAATCATTTTCTATATTCCCTCTTCTATTGGTCTCAAACGGAAGTATGATGAACCAGTTGACCAGAGGTTTTAACAGAGCACATTTGTCTGTTTGCAATCGGTAGCACTGGGTACTCGAAAACCTCCCATGAACGGGAAGATGACTGTAGAAATATACCTGCATTCAGAACTTTTAAAAGCTTGTAAGCTGCTCATCCGATACAATGATTTGGCGTATTCCTCGTTATTTTGTTGATGGTGATCTCGTTCTCCTCTTGATCTCCTTGAATGTATGAGTTATTATCCATTTCACTCCGTACCAGAACCTGTTCAACATTCAGAACAATTCGCCGCATATGTTCAAAGTATTCCAAAAGCAATTAAAAAGGTATACATGCAGTAAATCTCTTTCATTCTTCCACTGGCTCGTCAATGAACCATCCAGCATTTTCTAAGTCGTTCAAATTCGCGGGAGAAGCAGAGACATATGTTTTAAGAGTTAAAATTATGTCTATAATGCGTGTACACTCAATATCGGCCCCGTTACGCTCGTATCATATCGTATCTCATGAAACAGGAGCGCTAAACCATTACATGTAGCGTTCGATACCACTGTAGCCGTACCATTCCTTTCCCAAAGTGATCAATCAAGAAATATGAAACTTGCATGGGACGGTTAAAGCGTCTTGTTGTTGGATGACAATCCTAACTACAGCACAGCCTAGGACCCTGCTACCGCGATGTTAAAACGGGATCGACGGACGCGGAATGAAAACATTACCATGTATGGCGCGGAAGAGACCACTAGTGACGTCAAAGCCAGTAGTGCGGCTATGTAACGACACGCCCACGGCGACACAGCAATCAGTGTTACCACTTGACAATGACCGGGGAGAGCTCGCTCGAAAGCTCGTGCGATTTTAAGCACCTGAAGTGCCTGGAAGCCCGAGAAAATTGTATTAATCCTAGCTACATCTTTCTCGTTAAATGCAGCTGATGAATAACATTAATGGGAGAATTATTCACGGCAAATAACACACTATTCAGATCCCACCAGACTAGTTATATCGAAGTCATTGCACGGATTCAGACCTACTGATTTAAGAAACTCTAAGTTTGCACGTGTCCCCGCCTTGCTGTTCTGATCTGAAGCGCCGCGCTGTGCGTTGTGCACTTGGATTTTATACATTATGCCCATCTTCTCTCCGTTACAATACGGGGACGCTAAGACACCTGAGTGGTTGAAGATCGACGCCGACGCTTCTGGTCCATGAAGTTAAAGGTTGTCACTTCTGCTTTCAACAGGCCCCGGCTAGTGAAGGCCACCACCACTTCTCGGTCTCTGCATGTTCGAGATTACTGCTGGTTCTGCTTTAAATGTAGCCGTACAATGATTTCCTCGACATGAAAGTCGACAAATTGATTATCCTGGTTCACAATACGCAGTTCCAGATAGTCGAAAGTCTGAACTGTCACTGGGGGGTAATTAGCGTTGGTAGGTGTCTCAGCGATCTTCTACATATTCCCACTAATGCGAAGAAAAATCAGTAAATTGTATGAATCAATCTGTTGTCGAGACACGAATTTGTTATAATGATACGCTCAACACGGAATGTACTGAAAGAAATATTGTCTTGATCTTGATAGCAATATTTCTTGATCTTTTCCTTTGGCTGGTGATATCTGTAGAATTTATTAGGATCCTTCTTCAAATCCTGTCATTTTGTGAAATCCAGCATCCATACTATTGAAGTTTTCTCCTTAAAGTCAGTCATTGCACTCGTTACCTTTATTTAGATTGAAATGTATTGATATTTGAACGTAGGGCATCCTTTTTCCAGACCGTTTTAAGACTTCATTTAAATCGTCATATAATATCGAATGCACCAGGTTCTATTTCCACAATTTCTTTTCCATTATTAATTTCCAGATGAAGTTTATTGTTAGCCTCTGTGATATTCGGTACGGTGTTGTACGTCTCCTGTCCAATCAGCGCAATACTCCATTACCCGTTGCTTAAGTCAATCGGTGGGACGTAATTCGAGTGTAATACTGTCGATCGATATTTTTAAGTGAGAGTATACGACATTGCATCTGAAGCTCAATAGACGGGTTGATGCTAAACGCTTCTCTTTATATAAATACTTATGTATGAATGTGAGGTGGAATATGATGCACAAACGCCCGCGGAAGTAGGTATTAAAGTCTTAGTAGTGATGAAACTGTAGAACACACGTCGTCTGTAGGTGAAGTACCGTTGTATTCTGGCCGCTGCAAGTCTCCAAATCAATCGAAATAGCAGACACTCGTGTTTTTCTTAACATATGCCACACAGTGGGTTTCTGGTCCCCCAGCAACATCTAAATTAACAAATCCACATCCTCTGGATGTATCCCGCGTGAAAACACCATGAAATCTTGGAATGATGATTTTTTTTCCCCTGACAAACTTGAGCAGATCTGTATTTGCAAGGGGTTAATCCGGAAGGGTAGCCAACGGGATATTTTTAATTTTTTTATGAAAAGCCCTAGTCCTTTCTTGTATGGTCTGAGGTATAGTTCTTTTCCGATGGCTGCTGATTACATCATGCTGTTATGTCTTCTTGCTTCCTTTAGCTGCTCCTGGGAGTTCTGTGCGTTTTTGACTGTTCCGCCAGTAGCTGCAGCAGCACCAGTCAGTGAACCAAAGTTGAGGGACTCGCGAGCGTAGTAATGAGGAAGGGGATAATTTCACTTGTTTTTTTTTTCTTTTTTGTTGTCTTCTTCATCTTCAGTGCACGACGTACAGCGTTCATAACCGCTTGAAATTCACACCCAAACCCAACTTAATTTTACCACACATGGTTTTATCAATATAAATGCAGAAAGATGCTATCCTACATCAATATCCTTTCTCGCATGTATTGTCTTGATCTTTATGTTTTACACATGGATTGTAGTGCTCCAAACGTGCCTCTTAAGCAGATTGATCCCCCTTATCACAACGAGCCAAAACTTTCTAAAGCTTTGTACCAGGTCTGCAGTAATTATATTCGGGACAGCCCAATTCGACGAGAAGTTTGTCGAGAATATCTGCACCTCCTATAATGCGTCTCCTATCACGCATGTTATGCTGCTGTGCTTGTTGTGCTCTGTGCACCCAATTATATAGCAAATTATCAGCGTCAATCCAGCTGGTTTGTGTTGCAGGAAAATCAAGCCATTTAACTAGTGCTCTCTTCCCTCGACGTCTTATGACGTGCTCTGTGAGAAACTTATGTATCTCTGAGCCCTTCTGCATTTCCTCTGTGTGAAAGCACCCTGAAATTTCAGTGCCACTGCTATCCTTTAACATGTATGTTCTAGGATTTGTCTCCTGCACTTTGGAAACTGTGGTTATCTCACTAGACCTGTTTAGGAGGTATTTCTCAAGTATTGTCTTTTGTTTTGAGATACTTGCCAAACGACCCACATTAAATTTCTGTTTACGTGGAACGAGCGTTTTAATACGATAGTACACAATATCCATGAGTCCGTTATCATGAACATTCATTGGTCTCGTTATCATTATGCTATATGTGATTCAATTATACTGTACAATTATTTCTGGGAGGATATCTGTCCATTTGTCTCCCCCATGAACCATGGACCTTGTCGTTGGTGGGGAGGCTTGCGTACCTCAAAGATACAGATAGCTACACCGTAGGAGCAACCACAACGGAGGAGTATCTGTTGAGAGGCCAGACAAACGTGTGGTTCCTGAAGAGGGGCAGCAGTCTTTTCAGTAGTTTCAGGGGCAGCAGTCTGGATGATTGACTGATCGGGCCTTGTAATACTAACCAAAGCAGCTTTGCTGTGCTGGTACTGTGAATGGCTGAAATCAAGGGGAAACTACAGCCGTAATTTTTCCCGTGGGCATGCAACTTTATGGAGTGTGGCCATGTATGGAAGTGAAACGTGGACAATAAATAGTTTGGACAAGAAGAGAATAGAAACTTTCGAAATGTGGTGTTACAGAAGAATGCTGAATGTTAGGTGGGTAGATCACATACGTAATGACTAGGTATTGAATAGAATTGACGAGAAGAGAAATTTGTGGCACAACTTGACTAGAAGAAGGGATCGCTTGATAGGACATATTCTGAGGCATCAAGGGATCACCAATTTATTATGGGAGGGCAGCGCGGAGGGTAAAAATCGTAGATGGAGACCAAGAGATGAATACACTAAACAGATTCAGAAGGATGTAGGTTGTAGTAGGTACTGAGAGATGAAGAAGCTTGCACAGGGTAGAGTAGCATGGAGAGCTGCTTCAAACCAGTCTCTGGACTTAAGACCACAACAAACAACATGACTACAGATGCACAAAATCTGTCCATTTGTATGAGCCATGAAGATTAAAATACATGCACATTTGACCTTTTATTGTTCTGTTCAGACATTCCACGATACGTGCCTTCAGGTGAGTGAACATTAAGTAGTGATGTATATCATACCACTGCATCACGGTCTTGAAATACCTTGTAAGGTGTCTATAATTTCACGTACACCTTGTAATTTGATTGTTAATGCTTATTGCATGAAAGGTGACGGAGTGTCTTGATTATCAAAACGGAGTAATGAATGATTGAATACACTAGTAGAGGTTGGAACGCCAGTGGAAATGAAACGGCAGACGTAACTCAAGCCCTAGGAGGAAAAGCCGGCACAGGGGTGTTGGTCCTGCTTCACACAGGAAGTCCCTAGACGGATGGTCTGGGCACCTGAGCGCGGAAGCACAATACAGCGGCGGCCGGCCGGTTTTGTAGTGGGGCCAGAAGGATAACCGGATAATACTTCAGAAACTCAGAAAATCTTGGATGCAGCAGAGAGGAACGAGGAAGCGTTACCTCGTAAATCGCAGGCTAGGTTATTTCCGCGGATTTTTACTCCGAGAAGTGTACCATTGTATGAGTATAGGTATTTCCTCGCAAACTTTCCGCTGTGGCCGAGCGGTTCTGGGCGCTTCAGTCTGGAACCGCGCGACCGCTACGGTCGTAGGTTCGAATCCTGCCTCGGGCATGGATGTGTGTGATGTCCTTAAGTGTCTAAGTTCTACGGGACTGATGACCTCAGATGTTAAGCCCCATAGTGCTCAAAGCTATTTGAAACTTTCCACGCTCGACGACAAAAGACTAAAATATGGTTGGTCGCGGTTCGGAAGAATCTGTAGAGAGAGAGAATATTCCGTGGTTCCGAGATTATGATTCGCCTTCTGCGTTGCGAGGGAGGGGAGTTTTGCTGAGAAGCCAGTGGCGGAGAGGAGTGGTCTTATGTTTTGAGCTCCGGTGTTTGACCGTCGTTCAGTATCGGCTTTGTTAGTACAGACGGACTTCTTGTCTTTGCTCTCAGGAGATTTTATAGTTAGATCAGTTAGGCACTGTACTGTTGCCAACCTATACGATTCTGGACTTCGCCTCCGGGTCGGGAGTCGTCGTTGGGTACGCAGCCTTCAGTGATTGACAGCACTTCTTCTGCCTATACGTTGAGGCGTTATCTGAACGCCGTCCTTGTGGCTGGGAGTTCACGTTTCTCGGCTGTAGAACACAGGGGCAGAAGTTAGTATTAGATTATACTAGTCAGAGGACCGTCTTACGCTCTCCTAGCGTTTGACTGAGGTTTTTTAATATTCTGTGGTTGGAGTTCGTCCGCCATCGTAGACGTGTTAGAGAACTACCACTCCGATGCACCATACGCAGTACATGCGGTGATATTGCTAATTGCTTCGGCTTATTAGGGCTATAAAGCTAACAGCTGTGCTCACGTAAATTTTATTGTCACTGAGGTTGCACACCATGGTAGATCGTCTTTGAAAGTAGTGTCTTCTAGTGGTTGGTACGTAGATGTCAGACGTCGCGCGTTATTTATATTAGATGGTGTAGCCATGAAAAGCGGCAGATTTGGGCAATTGATCAATCGTTTCAGTTAAGAAATTAATTTGTATCTCTTTCATGTCCATTGGGCATTGATATATAAACATTTGTAATATAAAGGGGTTTTAATCCACAATAAATGTATAAGCAGAAACAGCATTTGGTAGTTACTAGTTCCCTTAATCGTTTATTTATGTTTATGTTGTAATAGTGCGAGAGGTTCTAGCCGCTTCAGTCTGGAACCGCGCGACCGCTACGGTCGCAGGTTCGAATCTTGCCTCGGGCATGGATGTGTGTGATGTCCTTAGCTTAGTTAGGTTGAAGTAGTTCTAAGTTCCAGGGGACTGATGACGTTAGATGTTGAGTCCCATAGTGCTCAGAACCATTTGAACAATTTTTGGTAATAGTGGCCGAGCGGTTCTAGGTGCTTCAGTTCGGAACCGCGCTGCTGCTACGGTCGCAGGTTCGAATCCTGCCTCGGGCATGGGTGTGTGTGATGTCGTTAAGTTAAATGGTTCAAATGGCTCTGAGCACTATGGGACTTAACTTCTAAGGTCATCAGTCCCCTAGAACTAAGAACTACTTAAACCTAACTAACCTAAGGACATCACACACATCCATACCCGAGGCAGGGTTCGAACCTGCGACCGTAGCGGACGCACGGTTCCAGACTCAAGCGCCTAGAACCGCTCGGCCACCCTATCCGGCTCCTTAGGTTAGTTAGATTTAAGTAGTTCTAAGTCTAGGGGACTTATGTCCTCAGATGTTAAGTCCTATAGTGCCCAGAGCCATTTGAATTTTATCGCGTGGTATGGTAACTTCAAATCTACTGAACCGATTGTCATGATTCCTTGTTTCCGAATGAGCTAACTAAGTGGTCTAGGAGTTTTACCACTTTTATTCCGATTCATCAACTATAGGTATTTTTACTTGGCCGACGAAGTAGAAAAATCGATGAAAAATACCCATTTGTTTTGAAATGGGCGCCATTTTGTTCCCTATGATCCAAATAACTTAAGTGAGCTTCTAAAGAATCTTATATACTTCGTTAACGTCAACTCAATTTTGATTTCAGACGAGCCGGCTGACCTGTGAGATACCGCGCGTGTAGGTCTACATCGAAATTTTGTTTCGTTCCGACGGCACTTCCGCATTTGCTCCTCCACATTTCCGGTGAAAAAATTCCAGTTTGTAGAGGATTTAAGAATAAACATTCTGAACAAATTTGACATTGATATCTATAACACATCCTGAGAAAAATGTGCACCAAAAACTCTCTTCAAAAGCACGAAGTACAGAAAGTGCGATATATCGATATATGCGATATATCGATGGGGAGGGGGAAAGAGGGGAGGGTGACTGGGGATTTCTCTGAACCACGTTCCGACTGGGGAGAACCCATGATGTCATTAGGGGCAATTAAATGAGCAATTAATTATTTCATTAATTTTGTATCAATTTGATATCAAAGGTTGAAAGGTGGCTACACTGAGTCACAGCGCCAGAGATTGCGCCAAAGAGCATTATTCCGCCGCCTCCACTGGCAGTTGTAGTTCACAGGTTGCCGTGGGCAGTGCTTGTTGAGAGGATGTCGAGAGCAGTACTAGTTGAGAGCATGTCGTGTGCAGTTACTGTTCTGTTGGGCGAGAGAGTAGATGCTGTTTGGTTGGTGTAATGTATATATTGAAGATGTTGCAATGATCACAGTGTATTTTTCGTCAATATATATGGAGCTAACAATTTTTTTTTTTTAATTTTAAATCTAGTTAATAATACGCCTCTTGGTCACAGGTTCAGTCAACAAAGTATCTTGCTCGTGTTCATGTATTAGATTGTAATTCTGGTTTCTATGTGCAATTATAGTATTTCTGGCTTTTTTAAATTATTTCATTGTAAATGGTGTTTAAAATTTCTTGTCGTATTGAGGAAGAGCCGTGCCAGATACATGTACGTTGAATCACACTACCACACACATTACAGTTAACACTTGTGCTTTGTTGTTTCGTAGCTTTTACATTTGCAGGGGACTTAATCAATCAATTGTGTTTACGGAAATTTCCTTTCATCCTTTATTGTTATTTTATGCAGTCAGATTGCGTACAAATACTACTCAGGACCAACCGTTTGCGTGACTTCGTAACCGGACACACAGCTACTACAATTATTATTGCATTTTCGTTTGTATAATTAAGCCCCCATGCAAGGTACACTCGTCCTACCCTTGCCCTACTGCAACCAGTCATTGCTTATTTCGCGTTGTAAGAGTAGACACTTGCAGGACGGGAAAATTCGTGAGAGTTGCCGGTCTAGCAGGGCGAGACGGCCCGCGTCACCCAGATGAGCTGTCGCCGCGAGCGTCTATTTTTCACTGCCGCGCCGTGCTGTCACTTAGCGGCGGCCGGCGTCCATCCGTCTGTCGGCGCGGCAGACGCTATCGGCGGTCGCTGCTATTCTAATGCCGGCAGCGCCGTGACGGATAGCCGCCAGATAAACCCACACCCTCCCAGTTAACCAGATTGTCGCCGCGCAAAAACCCCACCGCCCCGGCTGAAGCGCGCCGGAGCGACTGGAATGGCGGGACTGCATTGCGGAGCCAGCGAGTGCGGAAGAGAGGGAGGAGGAAGGATCGGTGCCAGGCAGGCAGGCACATTAGCGGCCCTGATAACAACACTCGCCAGGCCGGCCGCCTAAGACGAATGAGCCAATTCCAAAGTTCCGCAACCGCACCTTTTTAGAAAAGCGGGAGTCACGCCGCTCCGCTCCGCTCCGCTCCGGCAGATTGAGATAAATTGAACGCGCCGCTCCGGGGGCCCTCTCTGCGAGTTGCGGGAAGAGAGGAAAGAGGTGGGCGGCGCGATAGCAAGGAAGCGGACGCCGAAAACACGACGACCTCACGTAATGTATTGACACACTTATCCCCGCGCGGCCGCGCGAGTAAGGGACCGGCTCGGAGATAATGTGACTAAATGCGCGCAGCCAACTCTTCGCGTGTTTATCGAGGAATTGGGCGCTCTTCCCTGGCCGCTGCGGCGCTAAAGAGAGACGTCGCCGGCCGTGTCGTTAATGGATAATGTCGCAAAAACCGCTGGCTAACGCCTCGCTGGCGCGCCCTGCCGGGTGTATTTCTTCGCGCGGTTCCTGTCGGCCAAGGCAACTCTGATTTAGAACACATTCTTCTCAGTAATATATATCATTGGAAAACTCACTAAAAAAGGAACGAAGTATGCTGTGCGGCTCTGAGGGTTTGTTGGAATCAACATGACTGTCTCTGGTCTTTCGCAGTACGTGTCACTAAATCATTAATGACGATGCGTCTCGACTGACAGGAAGTAACCAATATGCATTGATGGCCTAACGATCCACTGCGTTTCTAAGCTCTGTCTATTGACAAGTATATGACATATGAGGACAAGTGAGAAAGGAAACGACAGATAGACCCACCAATAGACTCTACCAAATTACGATTCGCAACTTTCGTACATTACGTAATTGACATAGCTAATGGTAGGATTACCAGTAGTATTATAAGGATTGCTAGCGAAAGAAACATAAATGAATGTTTAAGAAAAATGACTTCTCATTGGGTTTTGGTCATTTGTTTGTTTTGCACATGATTAGAACGGCACAACATCTTTACAGAACGTAAGTCGCATTTTATAAGTAACAAAAATTAACTGATCACGTAACTTCAGCTATCTTCTGTAAACAAAGCAATTACTTTTGATGCAAGTACAGTTTGCAAGCCAAACAAAAAAAGTATATAATCATAGTAGTTATTTTGCACTCAGTGGACCGTTCTTCGTCGTGATTAAAGGCAAGAGGTTCCTGTTATTACTGATAAATGCCAAAGTCGTTTATGAATAACAGAAACAAGTTTTGTGTAAGTTCGACGAAGTACTGAAGCAATTTTTCATGAATTGCTACCGTTTAATTCACCTTATTGTTGAGGAAATTGCGTTTTCGAGAGCAATATGATAAATGTGAACGCTATCCTTTAATTTTTACAATCTATCCTTTAATTTTTAAATCTCATATGTTTCACGTTAAAAATCAACAATTTTCGAATAAAACCCAAACTGAATATTGATAATTTCAATTTTTCTACGAGTAAGCGTTATTTTTAAGTGGCATCATGAGGATAAGTACGCAGGATAAAAATTTTCTCTATGTTATCTGGCCCGTTATACAGGGTGAGTCACGTAAGACGTTACACCCCTTTCATTACGTGAACGGTTACACATATCGAAACGCAGTTTCCTGCAGCTGTTCGAGCGTTGTGGGGCACGTACGGCTTTGTTTGGTTAATGTTTTTAGCGCTGATATCAACTGAGATACTGAAGGACGTAGTTTTTTTAAAAGAAACCGTGTACCTTTTTAACTGCATTCCATAGCTCTTGAGAAGACAATTACAGCGATATAGCGTTCGTCAATGCAGGTGTTGAAACTTGTCTTAAAAATTCGAAAGATCTCCTAGAATTTGAGTGCACGATGGCCGCAATCGTCATTAACAGTCCAAACGCCGCCAAGCAGAGCCCTTGTCTTACGCGGTGTCAGAATGTCAACACATTTGCCTGTTTCCTTATCTGCACTGGAGGCCGCTCATTTCTGCTTCTACATTCGTTGCGTGCAGACACGTACACCAATGAGGAGAAGTTGGTATACTGTTTTTATGTGGTGAATGGAAAAGCGGTATAGGGCTACTTATCCGGATCGCCAGTGCTCGACTCGCCAGATAATTGCACGAACTAGTGGGAGCAAGCTGCTTGAACATCAAAAAGAGGACAAGAAAGAATACTATAACTGACAGAGAACAAATGGTTCAAATGGCTCTAAGCACTATGAGACTTAACATCTGAGGTCATCAGTCCCCTAGGCGTAGAACTACTTAAACCTAACTAACCGAAAGACAGCAAACACATCCATGCCCGAGGCAGAATTAGAACCTGCGACCGAGGCAGCAGCGCGATTCCGAACTTAAGCCCCTAGAACCGCGCGGCCACAGCGGCCGACAATATCTTGTTGCAAAGAGACTTCAAGTTCGATAGCCGTCGGTCACCCTATAATGCAGGGCCGGCCAAACGCTGTACAGTGTGCAGACGTGCAGAAGTGCTGCGCATGTGCGCACGTGTGCGACAGCGACATCTGTTATTAGACATGTGTGCTAAATAAACGGCGGCGGCTCCACTTCCCTGTTTATGTGGTACAAGCAAGAGCGCAACATATCCAGTCTCCTTTACCCCTGGTGACCGTAACCTTAACAGGCAAGTACTGAGAAATGGGAAGTACTGTGAAAAAGCAAAGGACGGGAGATCTATGTTCTCAGTCGTTTAAAACTTTTTTGTAGTCGTTGGTGAAAACTCACAGTGTTTGCTGTGCCGCCGAATAATAGGTGTCCAGCATAAGTTTTCAATTGAAAGACATTACAATACATATCACAAAGACGAGTGTAGTGTACTCAACAGCGAAGAACGGCAAGCAAAATTAAATGTCCTTCAGAAAATGGATGAGACACAACTCGATTTTACTGTACGTCAGAGTAACTGATACTTCTTGAACTCTTAGTTTCTTGTGTTACATTTATGTCTGTTTTACTGTACGCTGTACAATGTACTGTTCTCAATTTTTCAGAAGGACAACCACACTAAGTCTTCACTGTGAGCAAGTTTTAAAATCGCATTAAGAAATGCACAATCTGAGAGACCCTTTTCCGAAGGGGAGTTTGTGGAAGGGTGTCTGATTGATGCTACAGAACTTTTGTGTCCCACAAACGTTATCACGTTTCAAAAAATCATCTATACAAACAAACAGTGACAAGACGTATCAGTGCTATGGCTGGCGATCTGCACAGGCAACTAATAAATAAGGCTAAATACTTTGTTGCCTTCTCTGTTGCACTCGATGAAGCAACAGATCTTACAGTTGCAGCCCAGGTTGTGATATACATACGAGGCGTCAATACCGCACTTTGTGTAACAGAGGAGCGACATCTGTGCGTAGAAACATGCACTTCATGAACCCTGACGGCTGCGGCGTGCACGCTGTGACCCGGAAGTTGCACATGTGCAGGAGCACCGCACGCGTGCAGAATTTCTGGCCGGCGCTGCTATAATGCAACGGCAGAGTGCGCTCGTGTTACAGAGCCGCTGGAGGCATGGCGCAGCGAGCGTGCTCCATTGGTTCTGCCAGATACCATATGACTGGTAACGGTGTCTGACTGAAGCTAGCAGTTTCACTGCCGAAATTGATGCCCACTGGTTGGTATTGATATGGGATACCACATACCTCACCCTCCCCCCCTCCCCCGCAGTTATGGCCTGGTCAGTTATCCGGCGATTAAGTGGAAAGCTACGCAAAGCATTGTGTCTTGTGCATCAGTGTAGCAACAAGAAGCAGATGGTTCGTCAAATGTTGAATCTGAGCCTACAGAGAGGCGACAAGATCGTCTGCGTTTGCATGCTTAGAAGTATACCGATGCACAGTCTCATATTGTCTAACATTCTGCGTGGTTTCTGTTTGTTCTATACCATGTCTCCCTACCACTTTCGCGCAACGACGCTCTGAGCGTGTTTTTTAGGGAATTGACTAGTTCAACCTGGGACCTGTCGCTGGTAAGGAGACGCCAGACCACACATGACCTGTAGAGTTCAGAAGAGTTCAGTGAGACTAGCGATGATATAACCAAATACTTAATGATTTCAGCGCCAGCTCCACTGCACTCCCAGTAAAAGAATCTTAATACTAACTAAATTTAGTGGAGGGGGTTCAAGGCTTTCCTATTTTTAGTTAGCTGGTAAAATAACGTCGAAATAGCAGTTAAGTTTACCATTGGAAATTTTATTCTACTCACAAAACATTTTTTATAAATTGCACTATTGATAAAAGGAAATGTTTTTATACAGGATGATAAAAACCAACTGCATCCAACAAAAATGTGAACGAATATTCCCTGAAAGGGGTTTCCAAGTTCTACAATGGATCGAAGGATGACCTATGTCATATCACATCTATAATCTAGGTTTAAATTAAGTTTCACAAAAGAGAAAACTATCAAAATGGTCTACAGTGACCCTCAATTATCTTTAATTACTTATCTAACTTGTCGTAAATTAAAGTGGCTAATGTGGCCTCTAAAATAATTATATAACAAAAAAATCATCGCGTTTCTGATTTTAACTTACGTAGCAGATGTGAATACCATGAGCTTCAATTGACGATCGACACTAGTATTACGTAAAAAGGGGATGTAACAGATGAGACTTCTGCAGCTCTGAGTGAAGCCTTATGCGTTCAAAAATGTGGCATCGCGTGCGTTCATTACCTTGTCGGTGTTCGTCAGGGAGCGGCGGCCGGCGCAGCTCCCTACAGCTCGGAAGCAACTCTTTCCTAACTTCTCCTTACTACAATTTACCGAAGTTGGTTTTGAAAAAAAAAACTGTCTGGCTGTGTTTTCATCTGACCAATCAGGGTCTCAATGTTAACCTTAAGCTCCACCTACAAAAATTCTGTCTATCCAATGAGAAACGTTATTCTTTTCGTGGTGGGGCAATGTTTTTTAAGTTTGCAACGTAACAGAGACGCGAAAAAGTCTCACGCTAAAACTTGCAGCTGGTGTTGCCCTTTTAGTGTTATCGTAAGATCTATACTGTTCTTATGGAGGGCTTTAGCTTTTAACATGGGCTAGGGGGTGGTCCTAGCGGTTACTTTTCGTGGTGGGGCAATGTTTTTTAAGTTTGCAACGTAACAGAGACGCGAAAATGTCTCACGCTAAAACTTGCAGCTGGCGTGGCCCATTTAGTATTATCGTAAGATATATACTGTTCTTCTGGCGGGCTCTAACTTTTAACATGGGCTGGGGGGTGGTCCTGGTGGTTAGCTGGTGACGAGGGTGTCCGTCACTTATCGTAGAGCCTTCTAGCTTAACACGGTTCTGCTCTCGGCTTCTGTTCTCGTTTCTCCCCCTGGAACTGCGTCTGTCTCACAGTGGGAAGGAATGACATGCATTTAGGCATTCTTGTGTTAGTCTGTGGTATTCCATTTGCTCACTCGTTACTCGAATTACTTTGGTTAATTTAATGTCACGATTTATTCGGAGCTTTGTGACATACTACTGGATTTGCTTATCATGTCAGGGTTTTCATGGAAGGTGTTGGATTTGCCTGGCACCTTACAATTGGCAATTTAACAAAAGAAGAGCCCGCGGTTGCAGCTTCTGCACTGTGCGAGTAAGGACTGACTGAGAAGGGCTAAAAAGGGGTTATAGAGGTTTATGGTCAGTTACAAAGTAAAATTTTCTGCCTAAAAGATACTGGTGAAACTTAATGACATTACAGACAATGGCGAGAGCCTCGTTTTCAATTTTCCAATAATTAAATTGAGTGTTGTTTAACAACTTCGAAGCAGAGGCATTCGGTCTGTCAACAACACCAAATTTATGCGAAAAAATGGCACCGACGCCATAAACGAACCATTCACAGCCAGGACTACAGTTTTGGCTAGATCAAAATGAACAAGTGACAGATCCCTAAGCAAAGCATCTTTCAACTTTTGGAAAGTATACACTCTTGCGACCAAACAATAGGAACATTCTTCTTGCACAAGCGATGCGAGGGAGTAGTGCTTTGAGCGGCGTTAGGAACAAATCGGATACAATATGTGAGGCTCCCGAAAACAGACCGCAATTCCCAGATATTGCGAGGGGGGTTGGAGATAAAGGATTGCAAGCAAATGTGATTGCGGTGGGTGGAGGCCCTGGTTATTAATGACATGTTAAAAGTATTCAAGTTCAGTCTGAAAAAACACACATTTGTTTGTGTTACATCTACGACCAACTGCAGACAACATTTGAAATAGAGTGCAAAGATTGCTAATGTTTTCGTCAGGAGTGTGATCTGAGAAGACAGTGTCATAGAAGTAAGTTAAGCGACAAGGAAGCTTTGTAACAGTCGCTCCAGAAAGCACTGAAATATGCCAGGTGTGAAAACACTGCCAAACGGCAGTGCAAAATATTTTAAGAGATCCAGATGGGTGATAATGACAAAGACCTCTAGCGATTGCCCTCCAGAGGGATCTGCAACTAAGCGTCGCACAAATCAGTTCTGGAAAAGTAAGGACTGTCACCTAATTTATCCATCAGTTCTTAGGGACACGGCAAGGGATAAATGCCAATGGCAGTTCGAGGATTCACGGTTTCAGTGCGCAATTGGAGTCTGCCGGAAGGCTTCTTTAGAGTAATAAGAGGGGAAGCTCACTGACTGGCAGTAATGGGTGCAACGACTCTAGTGGCTTGTAAATAAGATAAGTTCCTGAATCGCCTGCTCTCATGGAGCCTGAGCGACAGAACGAGCTCTAATAAAGCGTGGTGGTGCATTGTCCTTCATTGTGACATGGGAAACAAAATTATTGGCTTCTGCACATAACTTATCAACACTTTCCCGCAGGTCAAAGGAAGAAACAGAAAGTACATGGTCCTGAATACTTAATTCAGAAAAATCAAAAAAGTCTGGGCCAAAAGTATTAGCACTGTCTAGGGAGGAGCTGCCAAGTGCAACCGTGCTGAGACCATCTGTGGTCACTGTACAGCATATGGACGCCCTTCAAGGAATTCCCAGAGAAAAACGACAATCCCTGTGTGCAAACTGGAAGCGTGCAAAGAAGTCATATACCATGCAGTGACAGAAAAATTTTGTTAGAATATGGCCAGTAGAAACAATGCAGTGCTGCAAATTGGAAGGAGACTACGGACTGACAGACAAAATAACGCCATAAGAATCCTACGCATAAATGGGCAATGGGCAAAATAGTACTGGGGCCACTGGCACAGCGGGTCAAGGAAGAAACGTAAATGTGCTACTGATCCAGGAACCATAATGTATAAAGAGTGAAGTTATAGGTTATCCCTAGAATTTACAGCTTATTTAGTACTCCAAAGATTCAGTAACAAGGCAGCCAAGGACGACAATGCAGCTTACAAATTTCTGCAATAAGCACATTGCCGTTATCAGCGTAAGTGGAAACTTTGGTGAGGTATATATACACTGTGTGATCAAAAGTATCTGAGCACCTCTCTGAAAATGACTTACAAGTTCGTGGCGCCCTCCATCGGTAATATTGTAATTCATTACTGTGTTGACCCACCCTTAGCCTTGATGACAGCTTCCACTCTCGCAGGCATACGTTCAATCAGGTGCTGGAAGTTTCCTTAGGGAATGGCAGCCCATTCTTCACGGAGTGCTGCACTGCGGAGAGATACCGGTGTCGGTCGGTGAGGCCTGGCACGAAGTCAGTGTTCCAAAACATCCCAAAGGTGTTCTATAGGATTCAGGTCAGGACCTTGTGCAGGCCAATCCATTACAGGGATGTTATTGTCGTGTAACCACCCCGCCGTAGGCCATGCATTATGAACAGGTGGTCGATCGTGTTGAAAGACGCAGTCACCATCCCGGAATTGCCCTTCAACAGTGTGAAGCAAGAAGGTGCTAAAAACATTTATGTATGCCTGTGCTGTGATAGTGCTACGCAAAACACAAGGGATGCAAGCTCTCTCCATAAAAAACACGACCACACCATAACACCACCGCCTCCGAATTTTACTGTTGTCACTACAAAAGCTGACCAGTGAGGTTCAACGAGCATTCGCCATACCCAAACCTTGCCATCGGATAGGCATATTGTGAACTGTGATTTGTCCCTCCACAAAACGTTTTTCCACTGTTCAATTGTCCAATGCTTACGTTCCTTTCACCTATAGAGGCGTCGTTTTTCGTTTACCGTCGTGATGTGAGACTTTTGAGCAGCCGCTCGACCATGAAATCCAAGTTTTCTCTCCTTTCGCCTAATTCTCCTAGTATTTGTAGTGAATCCTGATGCAGTTCGGAATACCTGTGTGATGGTCTGGATAGATGTCTGTCAATTACTCATTACGATCCTCTTCAACTGTCGGCGGTCTCTGTCAGTCAACAGACGAGGTCGGTCTGTACGCTCTTGTGCTTCACGTGTCACTTCACGTTTCCACTTCACTGTCGTATCGCAAACAGTGGACCTAGGGATGTTTAGGAGTGTGGAAATCTCGTGTAAAGACGTATGACACAAATGACACCCAATCACCTGATCACGTTCGAAGTCCGTGGGTTAGCGGAGCGCCCTATTCTGCTCTCTCATGATGTCTAATAACTAGTGAGATCGCTGATATGGACTACCTGGTAGTAGGTGGCAGCACAATGCTCTTAATATGGAAAACGTATGTTTTTGGGTGTGTCTGGATACGTTTGATCACATAGTGTATCTAGCGTATATTCTCAGTATGGTTCACCTGTTGACTAGTTCCTCCACAATCTGGACGTTAATTTGGACAAACTACTTGGGAAAACAGTCATCATAGGAGCAAGAGCCTGCTCGTCTGCCTGTCATAGGCAAGGAAAGCAGTCATCATAGGAGCAGATACAAACGCCAACTCATCCGCCTGGTATAGGCAAATCACTGACGAAATAGACACAAAGATCATCTCTCAACATGGGCTCAAAGTACTGAAAGAGAGGTCGCAGCTGTCACCATTTTGTGGGACCGATGGGTAGAGTAACATTGATGTTACAATCTGCACCCCCTCAGATACCAGAATGCTGTGCAAATGGGCAAACCATGAGGATGGGGCATCAAGTGACCATTGGGTAATCAACTATGAAGTTAGAGTACCCCAAAGAAATAGTTCCGCTGCAGAGCTCGTAAACTACAGTACAAGTTTCGCCCCTTTTTGACCAACGTGTCATAAATGCCACACAGAAGTCCACAAAAAGGAGTCAATGAACTGATAAGAAAATTGCAGGAGGCAATCTGTAAACAGACATGGAACTCCACTGTCGTCGCCAGATTCGAACATGGGTTTTCTGATGTGTGCGAGGAAGAGGATGGTAGGGGTGTGTCTATGTATGGCTCCTGATGACAGAATAACAACATTTATTGGCCCACTGCTATATATTGGTTGTTAGCCCTCTGGCCAAGGTTTTGCTTTCACTTGTAATATTCTCATTGGTGACAGAAGTGGACAGGAGACACTCACAAGTGCGCCCACTGCTGAGATTGTAGCTGTGCTGGCGTAAATTAAATCCTCTGCCTTGCTTGGCCACACGGTGGTGGCTAGAACTACACAATGCGAGCCTCTGTTTTGATGGTGGGTGGTGGTTGAGGCGGTTGTCTGTCGTCAGTGGGTTGGGTCTCTGGCTCAGGCCCCAGTCACGGTGTTTGTGGAAACAGCGTACCAGGATGATGGCGACAGTACGTTACCACAAGGCACCACAGGCAATGACGCCCATTACAGTCAGACGCCTGTTGGTAGATTCCGATGACAGTGATAGTGACGACCACAGTGGCGTCATCCCTCTTTCACCTTCTAGGCGGCGACTTGCATTACGATGGTGACCATTACGATGACTGTGATCACAGTGACAACTCCGAGCTGGTGGCGGCACTGAATGACACAGACGCTGCATTACTCCAACGCATCACGATGGTCAATGATGATGAGGTGGCTGTAGGTCCATAAATATGGCTATCCGCCACTGATGTTTGCGGTTCTACCTACCCAGCAGTTTGATGGAATATTCTGGTGTTGCTCAGCTGTCATAATTGACCCGATTATTGTCCTTGAGGTTGATACCATGGCATGTCACGTACTCTGCTGGTCAGTGACACTGTGTTCTCCTTTCTGTTGCTTAATTCGGCACGGTACTGACCCACCTGCGTCATGGTACCATACCATTGAGCTGTGCAACAGAACGTAACACACGTATGACTTCTGACTCCAAATATTCTTCACATTTTAACTAACTTCATTACTGTAAGACTCCTACTTTTAACTAACTTAATTGCTCAAATCATTAGACCCTCCACATTCCCTCCTTCTTTGGGAGGAATGTGTCCTTGCATTCTGCCTCTAAATCATTTTACATTTGACTGCTCTATCCTCTTGAACAAGAAATGTGTCTGATTACCACAAGGAATACATAAGTGGCTAATATTGATGAACCAATCACTACCAACTGCTGCCGTCGCTTACTTCTATAGCTTATGACATGCTCTAAGAGATGTCTCATGGTAATACGACCAGAACTGCTGTAAGGTGTCCATGCATGACATGCAGTAGTTCTTCCTGCAGCTCCCCAGTTTCAATACGAGCTTCCGTCAAGGTGTCAACAAAATTGCATAGTTATGTGGCAATCATTAACTGTGCATCAAAATTGTCCAAGCAATCACCAATAACACGCTAGTCCCGATTGGTGGTTTCGGCAGAAGACCTAATATGCGGCCATCTCACGACTGTTGTTGAGCACATCGCTTTCCAAACTGGCAAGATGAGTTGCGTGCAAATTGACTAATGCCTAGTTGCTTTCTGCCTCCTTCCAAACTTTCTGTAATGTCTTATTGACGTAAGCTATATCATCCGCATCAGCTGTACTAAACACTATCTTTGAGATCCTTCCACCTGCGGTCAGTCATCCACTTTTCCGTCTAACCCCAGGGATCAACTCCATACTCTGTCGTAGTTGCACCTGTAGCTTTGCAAACTTCAGTTGTAACAGATGATACTCTCATTGTGTGCCGTAGTACCACGACTGATTACTCATCGTGCTATGCAATTTCACGAACGTTTCTCCCAGTCTCGGAATCTAGTTCCCGAGTGCCCAAATGTTGCGACTTACCTTTAATGTCTACTGTTGATCCGACCAAATCATTTCCGTCTGCTTGGAAAACACGACACCTTGTAACACAGAACGTACCTTTACTGCCTCAGCCAAACACCCTTAGTACAAGAGGCCTAACGCGATAAGACTCATTGCGGCATCCCTCCTCCATGGACTGATTGTGCTCCCGGATGCTGCTTCCAACTTCTCCCATCCCAGGGTAGAAACGTCCTGCCGGGAAAGAAAATCATGTCAGTCCCTTATCCCTTCCCTAGGTATTATATACCGATGATTTGGCACGTTATTCTGTTTCCTTCACTTTGATATTTCTGTTTCTTCTTTTTTTCGCCCCTCCCCCCCCCCCCCCCCTTCTATGGAAACTGGTGTCACACGAGGCAAATTAGCCATACCTCCTTAAACGGGCGAATTCGGCTTAGTTGACTATCAAAGGGCGGGTGGGCAGCTGCGATTTAATGCCAACTGGCAATGTCATCTCTGTTACCTGGTAAAAGCCATTATACAGTGACACGAACTTCTTCGTTTTTCCCCTCGCCACATGAGCATTCGCTAACATAACCCATTGACCCACATGTTTCTTAGGTAACACTGCTTCACATCTTTCGCACTTTCTTGTTTCTTTAAAGACTTTGCATTCTCTTTTTTTTCTGGCCTAGGTAAGTTTCACTCTCCTAGGAAACTCCTTCACTGACGAAATGTCTCCTTGTGGCAGGGATTTGCAAAACTCAAAGGGTTAGAGCATCTTGCACCCCAAAATTACTCCATGCTGTGCTCTGGTAAACTTTCGTGTTGTACGCAGCGGTGAGTAGGCCAATAGGACATCCCAATAATTGTTATGCTGGGAATGTCTGTAAAAATTCAACATTTTCGCAATTGTCCTGTGGACTCGTTGCCTGCGACTGTTAGCTCGAGAACGCAAAGCACTCGTCTGTAATTTCTTAATGCGCAACAGCCTACATATTCACTGCATTAATTCGACATAAAATTTGTGCCCTGATCCGTGATTGTGTTTTCAGGTGTCCCAAATGGACGTATCCACTGGCTGACTAGTGCCTGAGCCACCGTCACAGCTTGATGGTCCAGTAAAGCTATCATGGAAACGTACCACGAAAAATGGTCAATAATGATTAATATTTAAAGATCTTGGCTGGTGTTTGTGTTAGGGGTCCTAGGATGTCCTACCCTGCCATTTGGAAAGCTTTATCAGTTTTTGGTAACCTCTGTAGTTGAATTTTCTGGTGGTTAATTTCAACTCTTTGAGCACATGGGCTGCAATTTTTCACATAATGGTCCACATCCTGCCTATACCTCATCAACTAATAGCTCTGCACTATACTTCTTTCCATTACTCTTTGACCTGAATATCCCACTGCAGTCTGCGACCTTCCTGGCTAAGGTGCTTCCTCGTATTCGAACTCAGTCAACTACATGGCCCATCTTGATAATCTTGTAATTGGATCTTTAAGTCTTTTAAAGCCACTTTAGCTCTGTGTGATCAGTTGCCACTTTAAATCATCTATCGTACAGGCAATTCCAAAAATCATTGCAAGCATTTATTTTTCCGTAGTAGTATAGTATAGTTTCTTCCAGCATTTACTGAGCTGCTATAGGGTGTACGCAATGAGATGTACTCCCTGACTCAAACTAACTCCTAGCACAAAATCGTTCGAATCACAAGAAAAAGTAAGTGCTTCTTCAAAATCCGAATAGGCCAAAACGGGACTAGATGTCAATAGAACTTTTAACTTTTGGAACGTCACCTGACACTCAGCTGTCCAGTTAAACTTCACTCCTTTCCATAGCAACTGTGTGAGAGGTCATTCAATTACAGCAAATTTTGTAACATACCTGCAGTAAAATTTCGTGAGCCCCAAATAAGATTGCAATTCTTTTACCTTGGTGGGTGTTAGAAAACTTTGAGCAGCCTCAGCTACCTTTGGATCAGTAAAAATTCCATCCTGACCCCTTAGGCGACCCGAATGAAACGCCCCCTTAGAAAAATTATACATAACTGTACTTAAACTGACACATATTAATTTTTTGCGCAACGCAATCTGACTTTCAAAAATCCCTACAAAAGAATGGCCCTGACTAACCAATACCTTTCACAAATCACTTACCTCACCAAAAATCTTCGTTACTCGATCGAACTACTGCAATACAGCGAGCGCCACTACTGCCAGCTAAATAAAAGATTCAAACTACGGAAGGCACTAACTACTGATAGGCATAGTTAGCGAATGAAAGATTTTAATAGAGAACAAACAATGTATTTACCTTAATAGTCATAATATATATAGCAGTTCATGACATCCAGTCTTACAAATTTCGAAACTCCGCCATCTCTCTCCCCACATCCACCACCGCTGGTGGCTCACCTCCAACTGCGCAACGCTACCCGCTGTTCACATCCAGCTGTCGCTGCCCAACACTACAATGTGCAGACAACAATGCAAACCAGCCACAGACTGCACGCAGCACAGCCAGTGGTTTTCATACATTGCGCTACGTGGAGGCAGCGTTACCAATATGAGAACCTAAACAGCCTACTTACATAGCCCCCATGCTCCCCACAAAAAATTTTACAAATTGTTTTGGGCACTGGCCAATACAGATTTGAAAACTTTTTTCATAATTATAATTACAATAACAAAGAAATCAAATGCACACACTTATTGATACAATGTTGGGCAAAAGCTAAAATTTTCTCACAGTCCATAAAGACAGTCCTGATCATTCACCACAGTAAAATAGCAGTGTTTTTCTCAAAGTCTGAGCCGTAAAAGAAAATGCACACGGAAGTAGTGGATTTCCATGCAGTCTTGAAGTAGTGTTATCCTTCCAACAGAAAGACAATGCTGACTCTTGACATGCAGACAGGTAATGGGCCACAATAGAGCAAACCCACAGCAGAGTCAGTCGAAGTTTTGAAGAATATTGGTATATTGGTCATCACAGAGCAGACGCACTGTACTCCTGGTAGAAATTATGTTATTGGTGGGCCACCAGAGGTGCAGATCCACTGCAGTCCTTGTAGAAATAATGGTATTGGTGAGTCATCAAAGGTGTAGACCCACTGTAGTCCTTGTAGAGATGGCTAGCAGTCAACTGTTGCGACTGTGCAGGTGCACAATCACCATCGAAGAGTCTTGTGGGCAATATAGCAAGTCCATAAACCACCACTTGTCCACTCACAAAGAATTTGTTTGAAATGTCCTTAGAACCAGCAATGCTGTTATCCAGTCCCTTGCTGAATTATTAACACACATGCAAACACTATCAGTCCCTACTTCTCACATATTGTCCATATACTATGACCTACAGAAACGTGTGCAGTGAAATGTAATTTACAAGTTACTTAATTTGATGAACTGGTGTCAATTACAATTTTATAACATGAGAATACAATAAGAAAGGTACAAAATATATCATTAAAGAACATAATAGTACAGATAACATTTGCAGTAATACAGGATTTACAAAAGAATAGAAATAAACATATACATCAGTGTTACAGGAATTACGACATAAGTACATATACATAAAAGATCAGAATAACTTGTGAAACATCAACTTCACACATGAGCATTAGAACAAAACAGAATAAATAATGTGTAAACATCTTTATAAAGTAAATAACATGTTATTAATGTAAATTATATTTGAGGATAACAGTATTCCTCATCATAGCGAATGTAGCTTAGTATTAGAAGAGAAAAAATTCTATGAAACAGTACACAGAGACAGGAAGAAAATAAATACACAAGGGTACACAAACACATAGTTGGATAACACAAAAGGAAAGGACAGGGTTTGTTTTCAGGGTAACATTTGGTACTGCAGTCCAACCCAAAACTTCATTCCATACATCGTCCGTCTTATTTCAACATTTGCTCCAGCCAAAAAAAAAAAAAAAACCTATCCAAGCATGCTTTTGTATTCTGTTCACATCCTCTTTCAAAAATAGTTTTACTCCACTGTACACTACTTTTTTTGGCCAAACCATTTTCTTATGGCTTCCCAATGCTTTTCTTCCAGTTAATCATAGTTTCTTATATAGTCTACCCCTCTTAAGCTAACTTAAACCTACTGAGCTCAAATGCTAAACTAAGGGACGACGCAATGCAACAGCACAAAACAATTAACACAAACAGCAATGACAAAAAAATGCAAATTGGCAAAAAAAGGCAGCAACATTGGACTTAGCAAAGCAAATGCAACATTACAACTAATATGAAGCAATGAACAGCAACAAGAAAAATAAATCAATAGTAAAACTGGCTTAACAGAGTAATACAAAGTGAAATTCAGTAACACTATGCCTGGCAAACAGCAGCAGCAAATGCAGTAACTTATATCTAAACATGACAAAGCTCAAGAAGAAAAAATATTACAGTAAAGACAACAATGAAGAAAAGGGAACTGTCTATTCACATATTAATATCTATGTCATTAAAGTGGTGCACCACAAAACTAATTCAACAAAAGATATTACCAAGTAGTTGAAAAGAAAATTAAGTATGCAGTAGCTGTTATTAATCCCTTCTTATTGTTCTTTCCTTTCCAAGTGCTCCTTTTTCGAAGAATGTGGATCATAAAATGATTATTTAATAAATCTGTTGACAGAAAGTGTTCACATTAGCAAATAAATTTAATTTTATTTTATAAAACCAATGCTGCAACACAGCTGGAAACCAGAATCAAATGAAGTAAGCAACTATAAAAGGCAAAGCATAAAAATATCATTCAATCGTCATGTGACATTTCATGAGTTAGTACAAATTCTCTCAACTCTCGTAGAAAGACGCTTGCCATTATCAGGTGTGCAGATGTAAGAAAGTATCTTTCCAGGTAATGAGCGTGTCTGTTTTGCATTGCTTTCTACAAAGGAATGTCAATAGCGAGGATAATGGCTTCTTTTTTTTCACCTAATGGCTTTCTTTTGTCAGGTGGCTGTCGCGCAGCTGGGTGCCCACGACGCATTACATGCAGGTGGTCACTTAACTGTCTTACCGAAATATTTACGCCACAAGTTTCCGCTACAGTGGCAGTCTCATATAAAAAATTTCACAGGTCAAGAATTTGCGTTACACATCTGTAGAAACAAAATCCTATTGATATAACAATGTCCAAAAAAATTTCGTCGGCATTGTAATACATTCACGCATTTACATACATTTCATAACTCTTAAAGTATGATTCTTGGCTTCCAACAACCTTTTTCACAAACCAGAGTCCCTAACCACTACTCATTACTCCTTACCTTATTCGTCGACACTGCTTCAATATTTCATCAGATACGTAGCATAATCAAATAAATCATATAGCATCAGCTTATTGATCATAAACATACCGCAACAGCATAATACACAAAGTCATCGTAATAATAACACCATAACAACTCAGTCAACTCTAAAATCGTCGTAGCTTCCTCCAATAATTTCAAACCCTAAAAAAATTCTCTACTCATGTCAAGTGTCATCTGCCTCAAACGTACTTTAAAAATCATGTTCCCGTACCAAATACATCCTTCAAAGCTCTCATAGTACCACAATGATTCCGAAAAAATATGAACATTTCGCAAAGTACAGACAAAATACAATTTCATAAGTGTGAAGTTATCCAACCGTGTAATTACGTAAACATCTACCACTGATGTAGTAAAATAAATATTTGTCTGTCTCAGTTAAATGATCACATAGCTGTGTAATTCTGTGTTAGAGAAATATGGTACCAATGTGTAAAGTTGTATAAGCAAATACCATATTAGCTAGGTCTCCTTGCACTTGCCATACACAAAGTAAGCGTGTACCCCCCTGAGGATTAATGTAATTATATCCTCAGGTGTTACAGATTACAGCAATGGAATGAAATGTATCACGGAAAACCTTTGTATCATTGTACTTCAAATATCTTTAAAAATAAATGTTTTAAGTACAAAATTAATCACTCAAATACGTGTACTGTAGCGCTAAACTGTGCGTCTTGTTATAAGATTGTCTCTGTGGAAGTGTCGTAGTTATCCTCCTCCTAAAGCTAAGTTCTGCAGAAGTCAATGTTCTTACCTCATGATAAACAAAAGTGAAATGCTTTGCGTATAGATATCGTAGTTACTACGCTTATTGCCGTGATGAAGTAAGTACTGTACTGTAACGTATTGTTGTGCTACAGAAAAGGCTGTCTCATTGTAGCTATACCACAAAGTTACTACTAAAACATGTTTTCCTTTCCAGAAGAATTCAGAAAAACTGTGCAGATATAAAACAGATACACCGCAAAAGGAACATTGTAAATTGTCACTCATTAGTAGCGTCGTGATAAAATCGTGTAGCTGTCGCATAAACTAACCACTGTGTCATCTGGTATCTCACAGAAAGTTCTTTAAATCTAGAATGTATTTTCAAGTAAACCAAAATGTTGCATTAAAATCTCATTAGCAGTACTGGTAAATGATCTAAGTATGTGAGCCTTATAGTCGTTACGTAATCGTGCAACTAACAAGCAAGAATGTACACGCACAATAACACTGTGACGTCTGTTCATTATAACAATGCATTCGTAATTTCTGTTTAAAAATGTTCCCTAGGTTCTAGACTGGATATTTAACTTCAAACATTGTTGCATGTTAACAACTTCTTAAGTCTGACAAAGCATACTAGTAATGCAAAGTGAAAAGTTATATGGCAAGTTCAAAGTTAAAAAGCAGATTGTCTTCAATAAACGGTTTTACATGTGAAATGTGGTGTAAACATTTACTCTTCCTAGTACGCAAAGTTTCAACTTGAACGCAATTATCATGCGGTATACGTCGGTAAAGAATACTGGAATTTTTCTCAAGGTTAGCGTCTATGTTATTTTTCTCTGAGCCAGCCGGCACAAACGGCTGACTACGGTGCGAGTCATTGTCTGTCTGTTTGTTGGCGTGGGTCGTTATTGGGATTAGGAGACCTAACTTCTACAAATTCACCTTGACGAGAAGGCCCTGCCTTGTTTGAAGCTCGCCAGTTCTGATGGAATTCAGGTCTGTCCTTTTGTCGGTAGTTTACATAGTTTCTTGTTTGTCGGCCACGTGGTGGAGAATTTCTCCCTGAATCGTAACTGCGCGCTGGACAGTTGCGCCTGAAGTTATTCTGTCTCCCTTGATAATAATTGTTTTTGTTCCCATATTGTCTGTTTCTATGGTTATCTCTGTCATATTCATTACCGCGGAGAGGTGATCTTTCCCTGTAATTATTACTACTCTGCCAACGGTTGTCCTACGGCTGGTGTCTGTTTTGGTCACGATTTACATTGTACGAATAGCCTTGTCGTGTATTATTTCTGTCATCGCGGAATTGTGACAGATGTGACCTGTAATTGTCGTGCTCCTGTTTTCGCGTTCCACGATTGTCAATATCAATTTCCAGTTCTTGTAACAGTCCCTGAAAAGCTTCAATGTCGTCTTTGCAACGTCCTGCCAAAATAATATGTTGTAAATGTTCATGTAATTTAGTTAAGCAAATGCGGATGAGTTCTGACGGGCTGTATGGGTTTGACAGGTACTGATTCTTGTGCAACATGTCTTCAAAATATTTCACAATACTGGAAAATTCAGATTGTTCGAAACGGCTTATCATTATGATGCTATGTTTTACTCGGTCTTGTGTAGCTTGAGACCAATACGCTGAGAGGAAGGCATGATAAAATTCTCCTTCACTGTGACAATCGTGAATGACCGATCGCATTGTTTAGCTGGTTCATTCTCCAAGTAGCCACACATAAATTCTAACCTGTGCTCCAATGACCAGTTGGGAGGAAAACAATGAGAGAACTGATGAAGCCATGCTTGTGGATGAATATCTTTGACTGAATTCTTAAATGTTTTGAATTTACGTGTAGTAATGAACAGCTTATAGTCAAAATCATCGTGTCGGCGATTCGCATATCGGTCACTGTTACGTCGTGTCGGCGGTTCCATCTCAAAATTCGATGTACCTTGCCAATAATTTCTTTCATAATTTCCTAAATGCCCTGTGTTATTATTTTGTGGCTATTCCGTATTTACAAGTCCCTCTTCCAGTGTTGGAGCGCGAGTGTCCTCTGAAATATGTAATTTTTGTATTACCTGCGTCAACTGAGCTTGTACTTCCCGGATTTCTCTTTTGTACTGTATATTGATTTGATTTTCATTTTGTTTGAATTTTCTAATTTGTTCATACTCTTCTGTGTCAGTGAAGGCTATGCGTCTTATGTCATTCAAATCATCATCTACCTTTGTAGATAAGTTAGTGAACTGATCCGACAGTTCGGCTACTTTCTCTGATAGTGAACACATTTCCTCAGTGTGTTTTTCTGAACCAAGTTTCAGCGTGTCCATTTGTGTTGAAATCGAATCTACTGTGTCCTTTAAGTTTTCCTGAGTTCTTGCAAGTTGCGTAACCGAATCGGTGGATGCAATTGAGTCCATTTTAGCTTGCAAGGTGTCGTGATTTTCACGATCAGTAGTTTGCAGTTCTTTTATGGCTGCTTCGTGATTCTGTAATACATTTTCATGCCGCGAAAAAATAGGTTGAAAATGCTCACAAATTTGTGTTTTTACGTCATTACAGATTTTTTTGACATTTAGATTCAATGTTATGTAACTCAGTAGTTAAATCTTCACGTGTTTGTTCAAGTGTGGTGTCTAACTTCCGAAGATTTTGTTCCATTGTGTTTAACTTTTGAAGCTTTTGCTGTGTTTGTCTCTGATTTTGTTCCATTGTGTCTAAATTTTGAAGATTTTGTTCCATTGTGCCTAACTGTTGCTGTGTTTGTCTCTGATTTTGTTTCATTTGTTGCATTAATTGCAATAATAATGTATTAGCGTCCTGCTTCTGTTCCTCTATGCTTTTCGGCAGTGCATTTGCACCGGCGACATTCACATTTTTACAAGCAGAAAATGTGTCTTGACTTATTTAGGAAAACGGTGAGGACGCAAAACCTGAATGTACAGTATTTGCAAGATTGTGTCCTGTCATTTCGGATTCCTGACGCAAGCTGTTGCCAACCGATAGATCGATAATGCTTCCCTGTTCACTAATTGTTTCACTGCCTACACCATTATTTGCAGCCCACTCCATTTCCCTATGCACTATTACCAAATTACTACCTTGTACATTAGTTAATTCATTAGATGGTGGCGCTAACACACTGCTTTCATCTTCACTGTCATTTCTCAGTTTACTTTGGAGCCTAGTATTACGTTTTTCACACCCCATTATATTCACAATGTTTCACACGACAACACAGAAAATCACAATTTGAAGAGCAAAAATAAGAGAACACATTAACATAGCACTGAAAATAATATCTAGTTAATTGCAAACGCAGCTGCGAAATACTTGGTGCAAATCTACATGCATGCCACAACTGTTTTACTGTACAACAATGAAAAACTACAACTACAAAGGAGATTCTCTCTACAATTATGCACTAGCAATAAACAAAATCTACACTAATTACACAAACTACAAGAAAATATCAGAAGATTCCAGGTTCGAATCCTGGTAGGGTCGCCATATGAAATGCCCCCTTAGAAAAATTATACATAACTGTGCATAAACTGACACACAATATTTTTAGTGCAACGCAATCTGACTTTCAAAAATCACTACAAAAGAATGGCCCTGACTAACATTAACCTATACCTTTCACAAATCACTTACCTCACCAAAAATCTTCGTTACTCTAACTACTACAATACAGCGAGCGCCACTACTGCCAGTTAAATGAAAGATTCAAACTACGGAAGGCACTAACTACTGATAGGCATAGTTATTGAATGAAAGATTTTAATAGAGATCAAACAATGTATTTACCTTAATAGTCATAACATATATAGCAGTTCATGACATCCAGTCTTACAAATTTCAAAACTCCGCCATCTCTCACCCCATATCCACCACTGCTGGCGGCTCACCTCCAACTGTGCAACGCTACACGCTGTTCACATCCAGCTGCCGCTGCCCAACACTACAGTGGCAGACAACAATGCAAACCAGCCACAGATTGCACGCAGCACAGTCAGTGATTTTCATACAGAGCGCTACGTGGCGGCGGCGTTACCAATATGAGAACATAAACAGCCTACTTACACTAATACTGAACTTATTGCAATACAAAATGGCGTTTCTCTAAACTCAACGTTAACGGCGCTGTGTGCAGATGACCAAACACAGCAACCACTCCATATGTTCTGGAATATCATTTGAATACAAGATTATGTCGTCCAGGTACACCATGCACGGTTTTGGTTTAAATTCATTCAACACACTACCCAACAAACGCTGAAAGGTCGCCGGCGAATTTTTAACTCCAAAAGGCATGCACCAAAACGGAAAGTGTTCAGTCAACATTGGGAATACAGTTTTGGGGCGGTCCTTTGGCGTTACTTCTAACTGGTTGTAACCACTACACAAATACAGTGTTGTGAACTACTGACAATGCGTAACTTGTCCAATGTCTCTGTTACATTAGGCAAAGGATAAGCGTCTAACACCGTTTTCTGGTTGAGGAAACGATAGTCATAAACGAGACGCTATGCTCTGACACCATCTAGTGACTTTTTGCTTACAATTACAATGGGAGCAGACCAGTGACTACAACTAGATTCTATGAAGCCGTTTATTAATTATTGATCCATAAGCTCTTCCATAATCAGCTGAAAATGCCTTGAAACTCGATATGGTCGTTTGTAGATGGGCGCTTCTCTCCCAGCACGACTTTGGTGCTGAAAAAGCGGTGTTGTGGGTAATTGATTTGACAGATTATATAATTCCACGTACTCACTCAACTCTTTTTCCGTTACTGCTCTATCCTGTTGTTCAAGATGTGCTACCTTACTCGTCAGGACTGACTGGTAGACAGACGCTCCCGGTACTGTATAATTTGCTGTAAAATAACCGTCTAGTTCATCCTCATCTAACACTTCGAAATTCGCAACCAGCGTACCCTGTGACAACAGTACTTCCTCAGGGCATTAATTATCCATACTAACAGGCACTGCCGTCTTGTTGTCTACCTCTCGAACGTAGGACATGCTACATAGTATAAAACAACTAGCTGCACCTAGTACTTCTTGAGTCTTCAAAGGTTGGCAGGTCAGTTTCAGCACAATCCAGAATACTTTTCCTGTACGTTCCGGCATGTAAGCCCAGGAATTGACCTTACGGGATCTCGTGCGCAGTTTAATTAGTTTCCCCTGGCTATGAGGCGAGCCTAGCTACAGTGAAGGTATTGCAGCTGCAGAGCCTAGCTGAAACAAATTTTCACCCAGTTGTACCGTATGCCGTTTCAGGTCAGCTATGGTACGATGTGCAACCAGGAAATCGAGTCCGAGAATAACGTCGAACCTACTGCTAATCATGGAAAGAATTTCTGCATCCATTTGTAACTAAACCTCTCCCACTTGGTACTTACCACTTCATCGCCGAGTGAATTTATATGCCCTACACCTACGCCACCTAACCTCCAGCGTGGTGTACTTAACATGTTTGCACCAACTACTCGCTCACTTGCAATACATTCCTGAGAACCAGTATCCAACAGTATTTTACACAATTTATCCCGCAGAAAAAGCTTCCCTGCCAATTTCCGTTGTTGCTGATTTTTGTTACGACATTGCCGATTTGAGTAACCAGTTTTCTTACAACACCTGCATCGTTGCTGTCTGCAGTCTCTTTGTACATGACCCTTTCATCCACACAGGAAACAATTTATGACCGCACTATACACTGTCCGACGTCCATGTGACATTGCGAATGACTTAATTTCTTCTGGTGACAACGCAATATCCATTGCTTCACTCAAACACTTAAGAAATTCCAAACAAACCTTTCTTGACATCTCCGGTTGTGAGACCTCAAAAATGCGCTAATAGCCCTCTATTCTGCTTTCCCCGAAATTACTGGGTTAACCCTATCATCACCCATGAGCTCCTAGGTACCTACATTGATTTTACTAACACAGTCGGCGAAGCAGCTCGTGATCGTGCGGTAGCATTCTCGCTTCCCACGCCCGGGTTCCCGGGTTCGATTCCCGGCGGGGTCAGGGATTTTCTCTGCCTCGTGATGGCTGCGTGTTGTGTGATGTCCTTAGGTTAGCTAGGTTTAAGTAGCTCTAAGTTCTAGGGGACTGATGACCATAGATGTTAAGTCCCATAGTGCTCAGAGCCATTTGAACCATTTTTGAACAGTCGACGAAAATTTCAGTGGATTCATCTTGCTTACAAAAAACCCTAGTAAATTGTTCCCAATATCATCTTGCAGTGTTTTTCTTTTGATATCCTTCTACTGACAATTCCTAAAAATCCTCAAATGTTTTAGTCTCCCTCAGATTCTCATTTTCTCATTACACATAACTTGAGCTGTGGCATTTTCCGTTAACTCCAGTCAGCCCAGCAACACATAATAAATGCTCATTACTCCAGCCCCCTGATTTGGAGGCTGTAAACATCTTCCCCCCATTTCCCTGAAAGTGTGGTAGCCATCCTGCAGCAGTGCCATTCAGGGTGGGTGAGTTGGGATGTGACTGTTCCCGCTCCGCCACTCTGAAATGATTGATCTCTATCTGTAAGTTATCTACCTGATCCCTAAGTTGCTCAATAACCTCATCGGCTGAAAGTTCTTTCGCTATCATTAAAATTTAATCAAGAGAAAAGTACACCCAAAGAATACAAAAATGATAAAGGCAAAATACAGAAAAAGGGACAACCCGAATGGCTCAACACCAATATAACTGAAATCAGCACTTGCTGTGTGGTACACCGTCGCTCTATGTGCTCCATACTAGTGACTCCTAACTCTACGAGCTACGTCCTCCATGATGCCCCAGCAGTCTTCCTCACACCAGTGTAAACAGGCACGCCACTGCCCATCACCGGATTCTAATGTGGTTTCTCAGCTGGGCGTGAGGAAATGGATGGATGGCTCCTGATGTCGAAACGACAAAACTGCACCTGCAATACAATCGTTGTTGACCCTCTGGGAGAGGTTTGCTTCTGCTTGTAATATTTTCGGCGGCGACGCTCACACCTGCACCCACTGCTGTGACTGCAGCTGTAGTAACATAACTAGAATCCGCTGCCTTGGGAGGGGCTGTGGCCTTGCTGGGACGCACCGCGGCGGCTGGAACCATGCACCGCGAGCATCTATTTTGATCGCGGCTGAGGGCATTGGCTTCTTCCCCATTTACGCTGTTTTTGGGGGCAGCGTCCCAGGATGATGCCGACAGAGCATTACCACAACGCACCCCAGGCGATGACTTCAATTAGAGGCGGCTGCCTACTGACAGCGTCCGACGACAGTGACGGTGATGGCTACAGCGGCAGCCTCAGTTGGCGCATCCTACGCAACGACCTGCATTACGACAGTCACTATTACGATTACTGCGATGACAGTGCGACCCTGAGCTGGTGGCGGTGATGGGTGGCACAGTCTCTCCGTCACTCCAATGCCTGACGATCATCAACGAGGATGAGATGGCTACTGGCCCTTAAACACAGCTTTCTGCCACTGGTGTCTGTACTTCTTCCTACCCAGTAGGTCGTTTGAGTAATGGTCACCATGACCATCAACAGCACCTCTGATATACATATACCGCTGACCATACCATTTGAAGATGGGAACATAAAATTTATCTCAGAATTTACGAATCTTGGAGTAACACTTGCTGAGAGATTCTGGTTCACACCCCATGTGAGAAATATGCGGAGTAAGCTAAGTGCTACCTCAGGCTCCCTCCTGTGGATGTTCAGAACAGAGTGGGGTCTATAAAAGAAATTCCTAAAACTAATATATCAGGGTCTATGTATGTCCGTCTACAAGTACTGTGCAGCACCATGGGCAGCTCAGACGAAGCAGTGATACGTAAAAATAATAATGGACCCAATCCAAAGACCATTTCTTTTACTGATGACGACAGCCTGTCGAACTGGGTCAACTGATGCTCTGCAGGTACTAACGGGATGTATGCCATTTAACGTGGAGATAATTAAAGCAGCCTTACATTACTATACGATAGTAGACACAGAATGCCTGGCGCTATTGCTGAGTTCCAGGCTCCGAGAGCTGTTGTAGGACAAAACCTTAGATGTACCACGTCGCAAACAAATAAACTAAATGTTGCAGGAAGAGGGGTAGGAGAGGTGGAACCAGTCACAGAATGGCAGGTTCAAATGGTTCAAATGGCTCTGAGCACTACGGGACTTAACATCTGAGGTCATCAGTCCCCTAGATCTTAGAACTACTTAAATCTAACTAAGCTAAGGACATCACACACATCCATGCCCGAGGTAGGATTCAAACCTGAAGCGCCTAGAACTGCTCGGCCTCACCAGCCGGCAAGAAAGCTCATCTTAACGATTAAATCACAGCAAATTTTTCAGGACCCAAACGATTCCGATACAGCTCTAAATTCTTGGACACTTTGAGGAGCATGAGTGAGTGTAAAAGAGTGACGCCCTACCTCTTGAAACCACCGATGACATCTTTACTTGGATCCTAGGACGCCAGTGGCATGTAGGGTATGTTGAAGGTTGAGATTGACCAGTCTCATGGTCAGAAACGTGCCAAGATCCTGGAAATCTGATGATCGTCAGCTTGTTTGGCTGGCCAGCCTGGGGACTATAGGCCACCAGAGGTCTCCAGTAGTTACGACCATACTATAAGCGGACGCTTTACTGTTGGCGAAAAGGTCGCTGTCAGCAGTTGTGGCCCCACCTCCAGATGGTTCCCCGTGGGCACCCCACAAGATACTCTTAAACTGAAAGATCGGTTCCCTCATAAAGGTGGTTGTTTTCCCAAGCCGGGTTTCTCCGTGGTGGTGGAACTGGGTAATCGATAAGTGTGGTGGGCTTGAAGGGAGGATGAGCGAACGCTCGGGGATCCCAGATGATTATCCACCTCTGGCAAGTGGAAACCGAAACGAGAGCTGCCTTGTATGATACTGGGTCCGCCAGATCCACCATGACTGCTATCGGCGACTGACGGAAACTTGCAATTAAATTGCCAACTTCGTGATATCCATACGTGATACCACAAACAGTGCATTCTCTTTGTTGAACTTGAAGATGCATACGCATTGACTGTCCTTGTTGTTCCTGACATTGTAAGGCTTTCATTGACTCAAAATTTCTTCCAAGACTCTAAGTTTGTATTCAAAATCTAGTACATTTCGACTCCTCTACCAGTTCCTTCAATTTGTCTGCAACCTTTTAAATCATCCTTTATGTCTGTCTTCACGGGCGCTAGTCAGGCGGGGACATTAAGATCCAGTACGGCGTTGAGTAAGGTCCTCCGAACTCATATTCGCATGACACTCGTGGGGTACCGGCCAACGTGAGAATCAGTATGGATGAACGTTAAACAGCCACAATATTGCCGCTTCGATTATCGACAGTTACTGGTAGACGTTTCTCCTTCTTACGCAAGGTGTAACACGATCGTGTCACAAACCAATAACATTAAATCCTGGACTGTCCGTAAAATTCTTCAGGGTATGTAACCGCATTAGCAGTTTGTGAAATTCTCCGACGTTACAGCCTTGCTCAGGGAGTTTTGTTGTCAGTTAGCAAAACATCTTGAAAAAGGTACTTACAACGGTGGTCTTAACGTCGGAGAATCTTACACACTGACAATGCGGTCACACATTCTGAAGAATTTGATTGTCAGTCATAACGGTCCCGGAAGTCTACGCTCATATTCAATCATTGGATTAGACCTGGAAAAAGAGTTGGTGACAAGAAATTTCTGGTCACTGGACATTGCTAGAATGCCCTGAGTTAATTCCGGACCTCTTTGCAGTATCTCATCTAGTGAGGAAACGTAACACTTTTGGTGATGAACCATCCATCAGATAGGGAAAGCAAGGAACTGCAATGATGTTGGCGGTTACTGCGGACTGAGGAAAGCTACCCCCATTGTCATTCTGCAGCGTAAAACTGTGCACAAGGAAAAATTTCCTTATGGAGTCACCAAGCAAAAAGCTGTAATAGAACTTATACCTCCCTCTTCCTAATCGGTCTACAGGATCGCGATATTATTGACCATGATCGCGTATGCTTACTGAAATTTTACAGTGAGTAAGGCTATCGTTACCGAAGGAAAATAATACCGGTTAGTAGGAGGAAACTGTACAACAGGTCCTTCTGAAAGAGGAATCTATTCTAAACCTAGCCTAAATACTGATAAAGCTTTTTAAATGGGTGGAATACAGTCCAGTCGCTCACGAACCACACACACAGGGGAAAAGGGTATCACGTAATATTTTAATAGAAAAAAATATTGACAATACAAAAACTAGTGACTAGCAAAAAGGGATAATTAAACGGTCGCCAGCACGCCAGGGCAATGAACATCCAGAACCTTACAAAACTTAATGGCAAAGAAAATTAAGCAAATAATCATGGCGTGGCAACACAAGGTTGAACAACTGTTCACGAGAAAATAATTGAATCAGAAAGCACTGATTTAGCAGTTACGTGTTCTGAAATACTAAATTTTGGAAAAAAAGTTAAATGAAGTTGCTGGTTAAACAAATGACTGGCTTTAACTAAAACTTTGTCAAGTAAAAAATGATATTCAGTAACCTCAGCGCATCACAATACAAAATTTGTAAAAAGGCAAGCAAATTACTTTTGTTTATTGAAAGATTGAATTAAATTTACTTTAAGAAAATGAGCAACTAGTTTTATTTTTAACATCAGAACTATAAAATACGTACCAAGACAGCAGAAGTCACTCGCTAAGCTTAATACAGAATAAATGAAATTGCGCACCCTTAATTTGTGCTGCATCTTTATTTAATAGTTTTTCCAGCGATATATTACGTTACTTTAAGTGAGTAAAGTTAATACTCGAAACTGCAAATTAGTTAAGCCTCTGTTACAAAAGCAAGAATGAACATTTGCTGAGGCAGTAAAATCTAGACTGAAACTGATCATTAGCAGACAAACAAAACTGGCAGTAAATAGTTAATCAATTTTCAAATATTTACGACTCTCGGTGATTGCATGGAAACGGAAGGGACTCTGCTTGGTAATAATGTCTGAGGACAATGACAACAAAGGTGCCCTACAATTTTTAACTGTTGGAGAAATGCCACTGGATAATGCCTGTACAATATTAGTTATATCCTGTCAGTTAACAGTCTTACAATGTTGTAGCTGTGGGGACGACAAAGAATGAAGCCGACGACAGTTGTGCCTTATGAGTGAAAGGTTTGTATATTTACTGGCGCAGCAGCACCAGCTTGTATTATCAAGGTAATTGAGAAGTGCCGCGCGTCAATTGCCCTGGACGGTGGTGAGAACAACATACTTCGAGAGCAGAGTGACAAAAGTACTGACTTGACAAAACAAATAGCGGTAGTGAAATTAATAGTGATATCAGTAGAAGACTAGTATTTATAGTCATAATAACGTAAAAAGAAGAAGCTGTCGGACTTAAAAGGGTGTGGGGTGTGAGACAGGGACGCAGTCTTTCTCGATCACTGTTCAATCTGTACATCAAAGAAGCAATGGTAGAAACAAAAGAAAGACCGAAAGATTCAGTATTGGGGTGAAGTTTCAATGTGAAAGAAAATCAATGATAAAATTCGCTTATGACATCACTATTTTTAGTGATAGAGAGAAAGAATTGTAGCTTAGGATCCTATTGAATTGAATGAACATTCTAATAAGCACAAAGTATAGCTTGATAATACCGAAAAAAGACGAAGGAAATGAGAACTACCAGGCATGAGAATAACGATAAACTCAACATCAGAACTGGAGATCATGAACTAGGCATAGTGAAAGAGTTCTGTTATCTTGGAAGAAAATTATGTACCACGAATGAAGCAGGGATGATATAATAAGGTGACTAGCACAGACGTGGAGGGCCAGCTTGGTCACTCGAAGTCTGTTAGTATCAAACGTAGAAGTTAATTCGAGAGGGAAATTCTGAGAATGTAAGTGTGGAGCACAGCGTAGCATGGAAGTGAATTATGGACCGAGGACAATTGGAAAAGAAGAGAATCGAAGCATTTAAGAAGTGATACTATAGACGGAGGTTGAAAATTAGGTGGCCAGCCGGGGTGGCCGAGCGGTTCTAAGCGTTTCAGTCTGGAACCGCGCGACCGCTACGGTCGCAGGTTCGAATCCTGCCTCGGGCATGGATATTTGTGATGTCCTTAGGTTAGTCAGGTTTAAGTAGTTCTGAGTTCTAGGAGACTGATGACCTCAGACGTTAAGTTTCATAGTGCTCAGAGCCATTTGAACCATTTGAAAATTAGGTGGACTGATAAGACAAGAAATGAAGATATACACCGCAGAATAGGCCAAGAAAGGAATATATGGCAAACGCTGCCAAGAAAAAGCACAAAATTATGGGATATGCGTTACATCAGGGAATAACGTCCATGGTTCTAGAGGGTGTTGTAGAGAGTAAAAACTGTAGAAGGAGGCAGGGTTGGAACATGTCCATCAAATAATTGAGGGCGATGAGTGCAAGTGCTACTCTGAGATGAAGGAACTGAAACAGGAGCGGAATTGGTAGCGGGCCACATCAAATCAGTCAGAACACGATTATTAAAGAAAAAAAGTAAGTGGGTTATAAGGCATAAGATTTTCTCCATTGAAATTCTCTCTCTTCCCTCCTCCCTTCAAACCTAAGTGTGTGGCTTACAAAGGCTATTTTTGTTTCAACCTCCGACAGGTCGTGAAACGGTAATTACAGTGAAAATTAATAAAGTTTAATTTACAACATTTAGCTACACCTTCCAGTTACCTCTCTACATAGTTGCCGTTCCGGCTTAGACGTTCGTGATAGTGTAGTATCAACTTTGCAATACACTAGTGGTAGAAGGCAAATGCCTGTGATTTCCGCCAATTCCCTACGCTGGCCTGCAACTCGTTTTCTGCGCCGAAATGCCGTCCTTATAGGCAGGAGTTCATGTGAGCGAAGTGATGAAAATCCGAGGGAGTCATGTCCGGACTGTGTGGTGGGTGGTCAAGCACTTCCGACAGTAAACGCTTCAGGATCATCTTAATTGCCCCTGCAGCGTGCAGCCGAGAACTGTCATGGAGATAGAAGTGATTAACAGTTACGTTGTATAGGCTGCACGAAATCAGGCTTAACTTCTCAACAGGCACCTCACACTTGTTGGGTGACACTGTTTTCTAGCCATATTTAAGTGCTCACCGTGCGCTCAGATCTGAAAAGTGCGACGTGGCGCGACAGATGGGCAGACTCTGACGCTTCTTTATTTAAATGTGTGAATCTGCACTCAAACTGCTAAACGACTGAAAGATGATACTTGTACGTTATTTGATCCTGAGACATCTGAGTAAAACTGAACGTAGTGAGCCTACTTTCTCTTTACCTTATCATATCAACACTGACCCACAATATTCTAGCGCAACGCAATCTGACTGCTCAAAAAAATTACAACCTGACTTCAAATACCGTAATTAATACAAGCGAATGGCCCTGAATAAGAAGCAATCCTGACAATAACCTACGTATTTCATTAAGTACTTACCTCAGAAAAATCTTCATTATGCGAACTATTGCAATACAGCGAGCGTCAATACTGCTAGCTAAATAAAAGATCCTAACTACTAAAGCCAATAACTAGTAATAGCCATGTGGTTAGCAAAGGAAAGATTTTGTTACAAAACCAAATAATATATTTTTCCTTAATAATGTGACATCCAGTTCAGACACGAATATAAATCGTCATTGTCATCTAGTACAAAGGTATATAAACATGAATAATATTCAATCTCCAAGCCGAACATGTACAGATAGTTAGCCTACGCTAACACTTCAGACCTCTACCCTCCATCAATGCTAATGTCTCATATTTAACATCCATCGCTGCTGGCTGTTCACCTCCAACTGCCCAACAGTACTTCCATCACTGCTGGCGACTAACTTCCAATTGTTCAACAGTACTGGCGATTAACTTCCAACAACGAGTCCAACCATCCCACAGAGTCTCTTGCAAAGAGCCCCCCCTGCCACCGAAAAAATAAATAAATAAATAAAACTAGTTATTATGTAAGTGGGCTGCTTCTGTGTAGGCAGCATTGTGTAGCGCTTTGCATTGGATCTCTCACTGCGCTTTCTTTGTAAGAGACTCTGTGGCTGGTTGGAATCGTTGTTGGAAGTTAATCAAATGGTTCTGGTTCAAATGGTTCTGAGCACTATGACACTTAACATCTTAGGTCATGAGTCCCCTGGAACTTAGACCTAACTAATCTAAGGACATCACACACATCCATGCCCGAGGCAGGATTCGAACCTGCGACCGTAGCAGTCCCGCGGTTCCGGACTGCAGCGCTAGAACCGCACGACCACCGCGGCCGGCTTGGAAGTTAATCGCCAGTGTTGTTGGGCAGCTGAAGGTAAAAGCCAGCAGTGATGGATGTTAGATGTGAGAAGTTAGCACTGATGGAGGGTAGAGATCTGAAGTGTGAGCGTAGGCTAACGATATATACATGTTGGAGATTGAATGTTATTCATGATTATGTACCTTGGTACTAGATGTCAATGACGATTTATATTCGTGTTTGAAGTGGATGTCACATTATTAAGGTAAAAAAATACATTATTTGGTTTGCAACAAAATCTTTCCTTTGCTAACGACATGCCTGTTAGTAGTTAGTGGTTTTAGTAGTTAAAATCTTTTATTTAGCTGGCTGTATTGCAGTAGTTCGCGTAATGAAGGTTTTTGTGTGGTAAGTGCTTAATGAAATGTATAGGTTATTGTTAATATTTCTTTTCAGTCAGCGCTATTCTTTCGAATTAATTATTTGAAGTCAGGTTGTAATATTTCTGAACAGTCAGATTGCGTTGCACTAGAATATTATGGGTCAGTTTTGACATGATAAGAAAAAGTAAAGGGAAAGTAGGCTCAGTACGTTCAGTTTTACTCAGCTGCTTCATAATGAAATAATGTAGAAGTTTCATCCTCTCAGTCTTTCTGCAATTTAAGTACAGACACACTCATTTAAATAAAGAAGTTTCAACTAGAGACACTGAGCAACCCACTTGCGCAAAGCATCGCGGATCTCCACTGTGGTTTTAATTTACCGACTGATCCGAGGACGAAGGACGAAATAAAAATTGCCCTGCCATACTCCAGTCCATACGGTACTTCGAATACAGAAAGCCACGATCTATTGAGGAGTGATATGCTACGATGGCAGCCTTGCGAACCATGGATGAAGGGTATCAGACGAATGCCATATTCCTTCAATTCCGGAAAGCGTTTGACTCGATGCCCCATTGCAGACTCCTAACTAAGGTACGAGCATATGGGATTGGTTCCCAAGTATGTGAGTGGCTCGAAGACTTCTTAAGTGATAGAACCCAGTACGTTGTCCTCGATGGTGAGGGTATCGGAGGTGAGGGTATCGTCTGTAGTGCCCCATGGAAGTGTGGTAGGTCCGCTGTTGTTTTTTATCTACATAAATGATATTATGGATAGGGTGGATAGCAATGTGCGGCTGTTTGCTGATGATGCTGTGGTGTACGGGAAAGTGTCGTCGTTGAGTGACTTGGATAGAATTTGTGATTGGTGTAAAGAATGGCAGCTAACTCTAAATATAGATAAATGTAAATTAATGCAGATGAATAGGAAAAAGAATCCTGTAATGTTTGAATACTCAATTAGTAGTGTAGCGCTTGACACAGTCACGTCGATTAAATATTTGGACGTAATATTGCAGAGCGATATGAAGTGGGACAAGCATGTAATTGCAGTTGTGGGGAAGGCGGATAGTCGTCTTCGGTTCATTGATAGAATTTTGGGAAGATGTAGTTCATCTGTAAAGGAGACCGCTTATAAACACTAATACGACCTATTCTTGAGCACTGTTCGAGCGTTTGGGATCCCTATCAGGTCGCATTGAGGGAGGACATAGAAGCAATTCAGAGGCGGGCTGCTAGATTTGTTACTGGTAGGTTTGATCATCACACGAGTGTTACGGAAATGCTTCAGGAACTCGGGTGGGAGTCTCTAAAGGAAAGGAGGCATTCTTTTCGTGAATCGCTACTGAGGAAGTTTAGAGAACCAGCATTTGAGGCTGACTGCAGTACAATTTTACTGCCGCCAACTTACATTTCGCGGAAAGACCACATCATAAGATAAGAGACACTAGGGCTCGTACAGAGGCATATAGGCAGTCATTTTTCCCTCGTTCTGTTTGGGAGTGGAACAGGAAGAGAAGATACTAGTTGTAGTACGAGGTACCCTCCGCCACGCACCGTATGGTGGATTGCGGAGTATGTATGTAGATGTAGATGTAGATGGTACTGTTGGAAAATTTAGATTGCATGTCAGCCTCAGAGAGTGTAGCTCCTCGGTGCTATCGAAAGGCAGTGCCAGCCGGAAGGCAGTGGCATTGGCCGTGGTAGGGGTGGGGGGGGGGGGGGGGGGGGTGGAGAGGCGTGTGGGAAAGAGCTGTGCGATGCGTCGCTGCGCCGGGCGTCGCTGCCGGACAGATGAGTTTTTGAGCGGCGCGGCCGGCTTTGCTAATGAGTCAGTGCGGCGCCTCTCGATCGCCGGCCTAATCAATCATGCATAAAACATGAGCGGCGGCGCCGCTGCCGACCCCGGGATAAGGGCCGCCGCTGCCCGCCTGAGCCCTCATTACGCCCGGCGTCTCCAGCAGGTCGCGCAAACACACCATCAGCTGAGCTGCCGTCTGACTCAGCGGTCTTTGTATGTAGTGTCCTCGTCCTCATAAGTGATCGAAGACGCCTTAGAAGAGTAACTACACTACTGGCCATTAAAATTGCTACACCACGAAGAAATACAGATGATAAACCAGTATTCATTGGACAAATATATTATACTAGAATTGAGATGTGATTTCACACAATTTGGGTGCATAGATCCTAAGAAATGAGTACCGAGAACAACCACAACTGGCCGTAATGACTGCCTTGACACGCCTGGGCATTGAGAGAAACAGAGCTTGGATGGCGCATACAGGTACAGATGCCCATGCAGCTTCAACACGATACCACAGTTCGTCAAGAGTAGTGACTGGCGTATTGTGACGAGCCACTTGCTCGGCCACAATTGACCAGACGTTTTCAATTGGTGAGAGATCTGGAGAATATGCTGGCCAGGGCAGCAGTCGAACATTTTCTGTATCCAGAAAGGCCCGTACAGTACCTGCAACATGCGGTCATGCATTATGCTGCTGAAATGTAGGGTCTCGCAGGGATCGAATAAAGAGTAGAGCCACGGGTCGTAACACATCTGAAATATAACGTCCACTGTTCAAAGTGCAATTAATGCGAACATGGCACTCCATACCATCACGCCGGGTTATATGCCAGTATGGCGATGACGAATACACGCTTCCAATGTGCGTTCACCGCTATGTCGCCAAACACGGATGCGACCATCATGATGCTGTAAACAGAACCTGGATTCATCTGAAAAAATGACGTTTTGCCATTTGTGCACCCAGGTTCGTCGTTGAGTACACCATCGCAGGCGCTCCTGCCTGTGATGCAGGCAAGGGTAACCGCAACCATGGTCTCCGAGCTGATGGTCCATGCTGCTGCAAACGTCGTCGAACTGTTCGTGCAGATGGTTGTTGTCTTGCAAGCGTCCCCATCTGTTGACTCAGGGATCGAGACGTGGCTACACGATCCGTTAGAGCCATGCGGATAAGATGCCTGTCATCTCGACCGCTAGTGATACGAGGCCGTTGGGATGCAGCGCGGCGTTTTGTATTACCCTCCTGAACACACCGATTCCATATTCTGCTAACAGTCATTGGATCTCGACCAACGCGAGCAGCAATGTCACGATACGATAAGCCGCAATCGCCATAGGCTACAATCCGACTTTATCAAAGTCGGAAACGTGATGGTACGCATTTCTCCTCCTTACACGAGGAATCACAACATGTCACCAGGCGAGGTCGGTAGGCCGCTGTTTGTGTTTGAGAAATCGGTTGGAAACTTTCCTCATGCCAGCACGTTGTAGGGGTTGCCACGGGCGCCAACCTTGTGTGAATCCTCTGAAAAGCTTATCATTTACATATCAAAGCGTCGGTTAAATTTCGCGTCTGTAGCACGTCATCTTCGTGGTGTAGCAATTTGAATGGCCAGTAGTGTATATTTCCAAAACGAAACTCTCTTATAAAATCCTTGGATGAATATCCATACAACTACATACAACAGAAATATATCTCCCGTGACGTTGGCTGTGATGTGCCTACACTACGAAACGAAGAGTCTTGGTAGGCGGCTGCATGAACACCTGGAACGTTAGTGGGCCGGTGATGTTGGTGTGGAGCGCTGAGACGAAACTGCTGGAACTGCCATCTTGTACTGCTGACACTGAATCGCTGAGACTGAACTGCTGATATGGCCAGACGGAACTGCTGATACTACTGTGTGGAGGCTTCGTGTAACTCCAGGGTTAACAGCCGAGGCCATACAAGAAAAAAATCCCGGTGCTTATGAGAGCTGTTAGCGCGAGTCCTCCCGGTGGCGATGTTTGGAAAGGAAACCACTACCAGGCAGGCAGATACAACAGTATCCGCACGCTGGATGAATGGTTCTGAAAATATTGTCGACTGTAACGAAAAATAAAGTGAAGTCTGCATACAATCTGCAACTTCAGGAAGGATACATGGGGCTGAAATGAAATGCTCCTCCCGGGGGCAGCAGGGAGTAACTCATCGATTCTAAATGGCTCTGAGCACTATGGGACTTAACATCTATGGTCATCAGTCTCCTAGAACTTAGAACTACTTAAACCTAACTAACCTAAGGACATCACACACATCCATGCCCGAGGCAGGATTCGAACCTGCGACCGTAGCAGTCCCGCGGCTCCGGACTGAGCACCTAGAACCGCTAGACCACCGCGGCCGACTAGCTCATCGATAATGTCGAATCGCGTAGATGTCGATAGATTTCTCGACGCTGCCAGCCTAGTCAGTTAACAGCCGACATTGTCTTGCATGCATGTGCTAGTACACAGAAGCAGATGCAATATGTGGAGTTAAACATCACAAAAAGTTATATGTAAGTGCGATTCAAATGGTTTAATTTTATTGATATGTTGATTGAAGATGGTCTTTGTACGCCATATTGAAAGCTAAGGTTGGTAACTACCAGAAAAAAATGAATATTGGTCTAATGTTATATATTGTTATTAAACTTAAAGGGCACGTTAATTCCTCTAATTTCCTTCTGTAATCCTTGTTAAATAAAAAAAAACATGTGACTGCTTTGATCCACACCCTCCAATGCCCTGGGCCTAGATTGTGTTTGTCCTATTCCCTGAAAAAACATTTACATGTTGGCTAACATTGTTAGAGAGCTTATTATCCCACAGAACGCGACACAGGCATTATTAGGCATCAAAAATTTAAACATCATCATCCCCCTTGAGGAAACGTTGGTTTACTATGAAAAATTTAATTAAACGCAATAAATTGTGAATTGGAGAAGATAGTGAATAACTCAATTTATTACAGTTCTCACTGTTGTTCAACGGCAAGATGTATCATCAAAAGGATGGGGTAGCGATAGGCAGTTCTCACTCAGTCGTTGTAGCATTAACCTTTGTCAACGAACTGAGAAATAAATTCTTTGCTTTGAGCCTGAATCTTAATGGTAATATTTCTTTGTACTGTAGATATGTAGATGAAACCTGTCGAATATACTAAGCGGAGAATAAAGTCATTAAGAGCTTCGCTGGTTTATTCAGTCAGACGCATGAAAATATGCTGTTCACAGTGAAGCTACAGGAAAATCCGTCACTAGATTTCCAGGATCTGGCATTAAAAAGAGAGAGTTCTCAACTGTTAATCAGTATTTATCGGAAACGCACGTCCACAGATTTAATCATTAGTGACGACTCTTAAACACCATTGACACTTCCGAGCAATGTTTAATAGACATACTAAATCACAAATTCATGAGGATGCCGCTAAGAAGGAGATTGATATGACTGTGCAGGTGGTACTGGAAAGTGGTTTTCCAGAAAACACTGTTCGGGCAATGGCGGAAAAAAATCTTAAGGACGGTAGGAAAAACGTGACAGTTTTACTAAAAAACAATGAAATAAATTTCACATTGTTACCGTACTCTGTTCCAGTATATGTGTAAGTAGGCTGTTTAGGCTTTTTTATTTGTAACACCACCTCTGTATGAAAATGACTGGCTGTGCTGTGTGAAGTCTGTGGCTGGTTGGCATTGTTGTAATACTCGCCATTGTAGTGTTGGGCAGCTGGATGTTAACTGCGCGTAGCGTTGCGCAGTTGGAGGTGAGCCGCCAGCAGTGGTGGATGTGGGGAGAGAGATGGCGGAGTTTTGAAATTTGTAAGACTGGATGTCATGAACTGCTATATATATTATCACTTTTGAACACTATTAAGGTAACTACATTGTTTGTTCTCTATTAAAATCTTTCATTTGCTAACTATACCTATCAGTACTTAGTGCCCTCCGTAGTTTGAATCTTTTATTTAGCTGGCAGTAGTGGTGCTCGCTGTATTGCAGTAGTTCGAGTAACGAAGATTTTTGTGAGGTAAGTGATTTGTGAAAGGTATAGGGCCATTCTTTTGTAGTGATTTTTGAAAGTCAGATAGCGTTGCGCTAAAAATAATGTGTGTCAGTTTAAGCACAGTCTTGTACAGTTTTTCTAAGGGGACATTTCATATGAAAACATAGGTAACACCTCCAAACAGGCAAATGTTAATACTATGTAAGTCTGCAGGCTTTCGTGGCAGTTGTCACTAAAGTTAAAATTTTCTGGGTTATTAGGCCGCGTCTTGCTTCTTCTAAAATGTTCGACGTTTCGACCCCTTTGCTGGGATCTTCCTCAGGATCTTTTGGTTTCCACTACTGGCTATCAAACGAACACTTAACTTGGTTCATTTCTTAGTCAAGGAAGCGAAGCGAAAAAAATAAATTAAAAAGACTGGTGTCTATAAAACCACCTGCGGATCGTGTGATTATGCTTATGCATGATGAAGCGACTAAAATTTTCGCCGCATATATTTCTGAAATGGGGAGTACCATTGATGTACGGTTTTCACAGAATGGTTTGGTAGACAGGGGCTCGTACTGTTACCCATTAAACAGACTGTAATAACACTTAAAAAGTGTATTTTTGCACAAACTTACACTTCTTTAAATAGAACAATTCCTATTGATATTAACAGACTAAAATAAGGGTCAATTAGAATGTCATTGGTGTTTGTTGCAGTATTCTAGGGTAAGTCGTATATTAGGTATCGTATTTTGAAAAGTATCCACATCGACACATATGTGCCGTTCAACCTGTGCGGTTGTTAGGTACGAAGTTGTTATGTTTGCTGACATTGTGCTGAAGTATTCCTTGAGTGCACTGAGATGTTGTTACTCAGATAGTGTGTGACAGTCCAAGCAATTGGTCGTGAGTTGACAATGGTACTTACTAATGCAGAAAACGCCAACATGCTTATGGTGTATGAAGAGTGTAGAAAGAATGTGGTCCATTCTTGAACGGGGTATGCTGCAAGATATACCAATAGACGTCAACAATCTCGGCAATTGTTTATCAGCCTCTTCGACCAGCTACTTGCAACTGGTAATATAACACCTAATCAACGTAATAGAAGATAACAAGTGACGACAGAAGAGGGAGGAATTAATGTTGTTGTTACTGTTGTATTTGATCATCATGTTAGCTCCTGCGCAATCGCACGGCGAAGTGACACGCTTGAGGCAAGTGTCTTAAGCATTTTCCTCCGACATAGGTTCCACCCCTATCACGTCTTTATGTATGTTTGCAGGGGGGAGAGGGGGATATTCAGCCGCCAAATAATTATTTAAATTCATGGTGATAACAACAGCTGTAATTTATTTTGCACAATTCGCAACTAACTTCGATCAATGATAAGCTTCCTGACAACCACTGACCGAAACTAGATGCGAATTGTGCAAAATAAATGACAGCTGATGGTTTCATCTTGAATTTTAACCTATCACTCTCTCTCTATCAAGGGCAGTACGCAAACGATTATGAGAATCGTGTTAACTTCTGTATATGGGCATTAAGACAGGATATTCCATATGTACAGTGTACCTTGTTTAGTGATGAAGCCACGTTTACCAACCATGGCTCCGTAAAACGCCGAAACATACGCTATTGGTCCGTTGACAATCCCGTTGGCTTCGTCAGGTGGAACGCCAGCGTCCATGGAGTGTAAACGTAAGGTGCGGGGTAGTGAACCATCCGCTCATAGGACCGTTTTTCATAGACGGAACGCTGAACGCGCATAGACGTAACGCTGAACGCGCACAAGTATCGCACACTCCTAACAGACCATCTTCCACGGACGCAAGGAAGACGTTTCCCTGCAGACCACCACGAACGTGTGGTGCCAACATGATTGCGGTCCATTTCATAATGCACGAAGTGCATGCACGAAGTGCTGCGGTATGTCTTCACGAATTGGTCTCAGAGGACCTGTGCCTTGATCGGCCCAGTACCACAGGTATTGTACGAGGTCGATGTGGGAACTTTTCAAAATACGATATGTCATAAATGACTTGCAATAGAAACCTGCAACAAACACCATTGACATTCTAATTTCTCCTACTTTTATTTTGTTAATGTTAGCAAGCGTTGTTCCATGTAAAAAAAAAGTGTATGTATGTACAAAATACACATATTATAAGTTTTATTGCAGTCTATTGATTGGCTAGCAATACGAGCCCTTGACTACTAATCAGTCATATGGAAACCGCATATCAATAGCACTTTCTATTTCCGCAATACACGCAGCACAAGTTTTAGGTGATACACGCTGTATAGGTCAGACTGTGAGGGAATTTGAAACCAGATTTATTGAACATACGTGCAAAAATAACATTTCCTTTGCTTTGTAATTTAAGAATGAGAACCATGTCATTTCCGACATCTCAAAAGATTTAAAAATTCTACTTGTGGACCTGAAGGGTCGTAATCTTGGTATTCTGGAGGAACTTGAAATCCATGTGCATCGATTTAAAGACTCCACAATAATAGTAAATGAACAGGCAGGAACAACACGATAGTGGTACTATAAAATTTTCAGTGATGTAATGAGTACGTAACTACAGGCCTGTTTTAGTGGGAATCATTTTTAAAGACTACATACTTTCTGATTTAAATTGGAATTTAGTAAAAACTCGATATCACTGCGGTAGGTTTATACAGTATGAGTTGCGTAACCACATTTGAGTTTTACTACACAGATGTCCACCAACAGACCCCGCTGTTCCCCCCTTTTCGCCCACTATCTAGCCCCAGCTTCCCTCACTTGGGCCATTTTTACATAATGTATGATTGTATGTTCACTTATATGCCATCTTCATTGTATGCTGTAACTCCTATCATTATTGAGTTGTTATTTTACTCTGTTGACCACTGTTTCCTGTGAAGCCTCCGTGGTACTACTTTTGTGTGATTATCTAACCCAGAAAATTTTACCTAAATATGTTAACATCTCTAGATTTTCCTTTCTTTTTGTCATTTGTCAATAACCTTAGATGTATGGGTTACTTGGCAAACCATGCATAAAAATTTATTTCCTGTGGCTGATGTGGTATGCAGTCGGGTATTCCCGGTGTGTTTTACGAGTAATACATCTATTTTAATCATAAGTCTTTTGTAATAAAAAGTTTATTTTCCGTTCCGAATCATGGGTCAGTCCCCTTCCACCTTCAGCTGGCAATCCCCTATTGACTGCCCTCCTCTACAACATGTGATCTGGTTTTGTGTCTGATACAGTCGTTATTTTATGGTGTTTGATATGATGTACATTCGTTTTGTAATTATACGCGGCCACCAGGTCGTCTCTTCGTCATTTTCATAGGATTGTACTAATTGTATTTAAGTGAGAAAAACCAATTTTCACCAGAACTACCATCTGACGTCTACCTGTCTTCCTGAACAGCGCAACTGGGGTAATGATTCAGTTTTGCTCTGTCTTATGGATAAGGTAACTATATTTATGCATGATGTGTTCCCCCAAACTTTCGTGTTTTCACATTACACCTTGACATATGACGTCTTTGTTTTTAGTGGTCAGTAACTACTACTATGCACTATATATTATTTTTCATTCATTAAGGATTTTTTTCAGATGAATCAGATGATGATGTATAAATCGAAACACTTAATTAAAGAAAGTATTCACTACACAACTGTGAGTTCCATGTATTTTTACAGCGTCCGTAACAGTACTGGCATAAACTTCAAATTACATAAAATGGGCGCATACTTCTTACGTGAGTTCACGTGTCTTCCTATTTCTATCGAACCAGCTACTCCCATCAGATATGCACCGAGTGTGTTCGTACAGTGAACGATTAACATGTGATAGTACGGAACACGGACAGTTAGACAAAACACGCAGTAAAGTATATCACATTTCTCGAAAGCCCACCAAGGAGTGGTCATAAGTACTAAACAGATGAAGTCTGGCCTCATCGTAAGTCATACCCACTCCAAGTATTGACTTGTGGTCATGCTGCCAAAGTCCAGGGATCATGACTGTCAGGAATAATTATTAGTATTTTTATGGTAGCTGTGGTGTCACCGCCAGACACCACACTTGCCAGGTGGTAGCCTTTAAATCGGCCGCGGTCCGTTAGTATACGTCGGACCCGCGTGTCGCCACTATCAGTGATTCGTGTCGCCACTATCAGTGATTGCAGACCGAGCGCCGCCACACGGCAGGTCTAGTCTAGAGAGACTCCCTAGCACTCGTCCCAGTTGTACAGCCGACTTTAGCGATGGTTCACTGTCTACATACGCTCTCATTTGCAGAGACGACAGTTTAGCACAGGCTTCAGCTTCGTCATTTGCTACGACCCAGCAAGGCGCCATATTCAGTTCCTATAAGTAATAACTTCAAGAACGTATTGTGAACAGACCATATTGTGAATCATGTACCGTCAAGAGCGACGTTAATCATTAATGGATTAAAGTTAAGTATCAAACTAATTATGTCCGCTTTCTGAATTCTAATTCCTTGGCATGTTCCAGACCTCGCGTCAGTACAGTCCTTCCCTCATCACGCCAGCCTGCGTGAGCTAAAACGCATGCATTTCGGCCTCCCCTCGTAACACGGTGTTGGCTCTTCTGCCAACACAACAGTAGCAGTCACATTTATTTATTTTATCTTTATTTTAACATTTTGCAACACGTTTCTATCACGTTCTGACCATACTCAGACGTTTATTCATACAGAATTTACTTAAAGATAAAATGTCGTAGACCCGTTTTGTTTACCGTTCGTCAGCTGTAGAGGCTATTACGGTATTTGGAAGGGGGTAGTGGTGGACAGTGAGTGGTCAGAAATCGATATCCAGTGTTCTCTATTGCTGGTATGGAGGTATGCTTCACTGTTGTGAGTGACAGCACAGCCAATGCAGCATGTAGTTGGTTTTGTGTCTGTTATTATGGTGTGATAATCGTGTGAAGCACAAATACTGTTCTTAACGCACTTTCACTGGACAAACATTTCTCCATGTACACGGCGTTTCTAAACTCGAAAGCAAAACTTCAGAAACGGGTTCCTCATACAACAAGGACAGAAAAAGGGGTAATTACTCAATTATTCGAAAAGGTAGTTTTACACGTTGTACACAGACACTTGCTGTTTGCTGGAGAAAAATGTACAACGGAAGTTCAATAATTAATGCTACCCTTTTTTTCTTGGCCAGTTTCGGTTGCAAAATGCAGAATATGTTGTGCGTCATCATATGATTTTCCCGCTTCAGTCTCTATAGTTTCACGAATTTCCGACAGGTGGCGGCGCTATACCTAACCTTCAAAATGAATATTGTTACAGAGGTGCGTTTCAAGCAGAAAACCAGAGCACTGCAGATATTCATCTTGCTGAATTTCTACGGAGACGTGACAGTGAAAAATAGCAAGGTGAGTCGTTGGGCGAGGTGTGTGTCATCATCGCAGCACGGTTGCGCAAGCCTGTCACATCCCCAGCACAGTGTAAAAAAAATTGGACTCACAGTGTAAAAAAAATTGGACTGTGTAGAAATTGGGACTTTGTATGAGCAGTGATGACCCCGCAGTTGAGCGCCCCACAAACCAAGCATCATCATCATCATCATCATCATCATCATCATCATCCCCTGCTTGCCGGCCTGCCACGCACAGCTGTGACTCCTGCAATGTTGGAACGTGAGGACACTCTCACTAGAGGTGATCGGCGGATCACAGTCAAACACCTCGCTCTTCAGCTGGCTGTCTCTGCTGGCGATGCTGACACACTGTTTCACCACCACCTGGGGTGCTCAAAGGTGTGTGCTTGCTGGTTTCCTCGCCGCCAGAGGGAAGACCATAAAAAACAACGACGAACCATCTGTGCGGAATTGCTTGCACGTTACGAAGCTGATAATTTTTTGTTGAACGCCGTTACAGACGATGAAACATAAGTTTATCACTTCGAATCGGAAACAAAATGGCATTCCATGGAGTGGCACTACATCATCTCTCCGCCGAAGATGATCAAAGCCGCACCCTCAGGCGGTAAACTCATGGCGAAAGTCACCTGAGACTCTGAAGCGGTTATTCTGTTTGATGTTCTACCTCATGAAGCAATGGTCAGCTGTGAAGTGTACTGTGCTACCCTCTGGAAACTGAAGAATCCATTTCAGCGTATTCGCTGCCACAAAAATGAAACGAGCTTCTCCTTCTCCACGACAACACTAGGCCTCACTCAACTCTACGCACCCGAGAAGAATTCAAAAAATATCATTGCATATCATCCAAGTGCTCGCGACCATGCGTTACATAGACAGTGCGGTGGATGGCAACGCATTGGTCTCACGTCGCTTATACCATGAACGCTACCCAATGCGCAGTTTTTTTTTTTTTTTAATTTTGAGTCACCGGTCTTTTGACTGGTTTGATGCGGCCCTGTCCCAACCTTTTCATCTCATAGTAGCGCTTGCACCCTACGTTCTCAATTATTTGCTTTCTCTACAGTTTTTGCGCTCTGCACCTCCGTCTATTACCACGGAAGTTATTCTGCGATGTCTTCACAGATGTTCTGTCCTCCTGTCCCTTCTTCTTGTCAGTGATTTCCAGATGATCCTTTCGTCCCCGACTTTCCAGAGAACCTTCTCATTCCTTAGCTTATCAGAGCACCTAATTTTCAACATTCTTCTGTAGCACCATTTCTCAAAAGCTTAGATTCTCTTCTATTCCAGAGTTCCTACAGTCCATGTCTCACTACCCTGCAGTGTTGTGCTCCATACGAACATTCTCAGAAGTTTCTTCCACAAATTAAGACCTATGTTTGATAATAACAGATTTCTATTGGCCAAGAATGTCCTTCTTGTCACTGCCAGCCTGCTTTTAAAGTCCTCCTTGCTCCATCCACCACGGGTTGTTTTGCTGCCTAGGTAGCATAAGTCATCGACTTCGTGATCCCTAGTTCTGATGTAAAATTTCTCCCTGTTTTCATTTCTGCTACATATGTCCGCAGCTCGTGGTCTTGCGGTAGCGATCCGGCTTCCCGCGCACGCGGTCCCGGGTTCGATTCCCGGCGGAGTCAGGGATTTTCTCTGCCTCGAGATGACTGGGTCTTGTGTATATTTCATCATCACTGACTCGCAAATCGCCGCAGTGGCGTTAGTAAAAAAAGACTTGCAATTTCGGCGGACGAACACTCCGCATGGGGTCTCCTGGCCAACAATGCCGTACGATAATTTCATTTTTTTTTTCTGCTACTTCTATTCGCTTTCGTCTTCCTTCGATTAACTCTTATCTATATTCTGTACTCATTAGAGTGGTTCTTCCATTCAACAGCACCTGTAATTTTTCTATATCAGCTTATACATCGATACTCTGCAATCCACCCTATGGCTCGTGGCGCAGTGTACCCCGCACCACTTGTAGCCATTTCCTTTCCTGTTCCCCTCGCTGATAAAGCGAGAGAAAAATGACTGTCTATATGACTCTGTAAGAGCCCTAATTTCTACTATCTTTTCTTCGTGAACCTTACGCACAATGTATATTGGAGGCAACAGAATAGTTCTGCGGCCCGCTTCAGAAGCCGGTTCGCTAAATTTTGTCAATAGTGTTCCTCGAAAAGGACGTCGCCTTCCCTCCTGGGATTCCTGTTTGAGTTCCCGAAGCCTCTCCGTAACTCTTGCCAGTTGTTGGAACCTACCAGTTACAAATCTAACACTTCGGCACTTACACTGATGATACCGATGTCATTATCGAATCTTAACATTGATATCCTTTCACCTTGAATTTTAATCTCGCTGTTGGACCTTTCTCCTATTTCCATCATTATTGATTGAACAGCAGAGACGAAAAACTAAATCCCTCTTTCACAAACTTTCCAATTGGTGCACTTCGTTCTTGGTATTTGTAACGTTACGAGTAGTTAGGCGATATAGTTGACGTTTATTGAGATCCGCATACACCGTACAAGACCGAACCGCTTTCTTTCTACACTCAACATTCAACAAGAACACGTCGGCCTTTTCTGCATTGGTAAATCGCGTTGTCCAGTCACGACCTTCTGCTTGCACTGTCACACACTAACTGACCAGCAACTCGCAGTGCACTTAATGAACACAACCGAATGTGGCCGAGCGGTTCTAAGCGCTTCAGTCTGGAACTGCGCGACCGCTACGGTCGCAGGTTCGAATCCTGCCTCGGGCATGGGTGTGTGTGTGATGTCCTTAGGTTAGTTAAGTTTAAGTAGTTCTAACTGCTAGGGGACTGATGACCTCAGATGTTAAGTCCCATAGTGCTGAGAGCCATTTCAACCATTTTGAACACACCCGTACAGTGTAAGCAAGCATAGCAACATTGTACCTAGCAACCACGCAGTGTGAATGACACGTACAAGCGTCGACGTGGAATCTTTTCAAAATATTGTTGCAGAGACCGTGGTGTAGTGGTTATGCTACTAGACTGTTGCATGGAGGGTCGTGAGTTCAAAATATACCGTGAACTGCAAATTTTTAATTTCCATATTCGGTTCGAGTACATGCTAGAAGTATCCGCAAATGCCAAGAATCATTGTACTGGAATCTTCTACAGCTGTATATAACCGTATGTGTTATGGCTGGAGGCAGTACGCTCCGCGCTCTTGCATGTGCAAGTGCAGAATAAACCTTCGTTAAGTGAAGCTTCTGTTCGTCATTCATCTAATTACACCTTCTTCTACGTGACATTATTCTGGTTGAGGCGCTGGTTATTGGAACTTGTGTGGCGCACATTATCGACGATACAGTGGCTCCCATCAGGCCACGACAGAGCCGCCGTTTACGGGGCGAGAAAGCCGACTTCGAGCCATATTCAACAGATAGCAATCTGTCGGAGACAGAAGAAGAGGACGTTACGACGACAGCAACTGTGTGCAACCACTTGAGACACCCTTCCGGGTTCTCTGGTGACGATGGCCAATATCCAAACAAGTGGCTGAAGGTATATGAGCATATAGCCAAATTTAACAAATGTGACGTAACCTATTTGTGCCGTCCTTTCATCACGTGGTTCAAATGGCTCTGAGCACTATGGACTCAACTTCTGAGGTCATTAGTCCCCTACAACTTAGAACTACTTAAACCTAGCTAACCTAAGGACAACACACACATCCATGCCCCAGGCAGGATTCGAACCTGCGACCGTAGCGGTCTTGCGGTTCCAGACTGCAGCGCCTAGAACCGCATGGCCACTTCGTCCGGCGCCGTCCTTTCATTTCCTTTTCGACACTGCCGTTGCTCTCGACTGCCTCTGCATTTTTTAGAATTTCCTTCGACACGAGCTTTCATCTGATGTGCGTTATTCACATTTCAGAGCATATTTACCAGTAATATGAGAAGACATCCTTCATTATTTTGCTATTCTCAATTTCATAGCGGTTTTCACTTGTATTTCGGAGAATATTTTTTGTCTGTTTGGATCCTAGTAATGCTCCACATGCTTTTTAGAAGGACACGAAAGTCAGTCACCCAACTACCCGCTATCCATGCTACACATATTTAACTCTTTACACAAAGCTAATTCGTAACCGTCACCTATAAACACATACGTGGTACGATGAAGTCGCAGGCAAAACAAATACCGTGTGACAAACACTTAACAGATATGACCTATTCATTGCTGACTCAACCATTATTTACGTTCTATTAGTCTCGTAGTTACTCACGATTCAAACCTGATGGTATTTTGTCACAGAAAAAAGTTCGATCGACTGAGACTGTAAGGAGCGCATACACTTTTTCACATCAATAAACCCGGAATATTTACCGTCGTATGGACACCACTTGATACACCACTAGTCTAGCCAGGACACTGAGAAATAATCTGATTGTCGCAATCCGTTTTCAGACAACGGCTTAATGAGACTTTGCACTGGAGAACAGCCAACTTCTCATCGTCGGAGACAAAATCGTTGGCAGCGCGGGAGGAACTATGAACCGCCCTCTTAAAGCAAGGAGAAGGAGAAGAAGGGCGGACACGAAAGGAAGTCCGCGCGCAAGGATTTCTCGTCAAGGCGGCGGCGCTCGCAGGGGTCGTGGCGGAAGGAGCGCCGGCGGAGAACAAGAAGAAGATGATGCCGCCATAAAACTCATTGCGCGGTGCGGCGCGCCTGATAGGATGGCATGTAGAACAAGCAATAATTCAGGGGCCCGCGGCGTGCGTGTATCGCCGCCCACATACATAATACATGAGTCGACACGCAATTCGAAAAAGACAGACGAATATCGCTCCGCACTTCTTTATCTTTTTCGGCGAGCGCCGGCAGGAACAGGAAAGTTTCAATTGAGTCTGAAAATCCAAGGGCGGACAGGCGCGCCGGGGGCGGTGTGGGCGCTGGGGTTGTTCCCTGCCCGCCCCGCGTTATTGGATATCTGGAGCCGGCGCCTGCCCCGCTCTCATCTTTCCCGACTCTGCTATCGCTGAATATAGACACTACATCTCGGTCGCGGTTCCAGCTCCAGCGTAAACGCATCGCCACCGCGGCTTCCCCCCCCCCCCCCCCCCCCCCCCCCTCGCTGCTGGAGCGGCGGTCTGCCAGTACCTCGCTCTCCTCACTCGCTTCCTTCTCTCCCTGCACAGTCTGCCGTTGTTTTCGCGTTATCTCTTGTTTCCTTCGTCCTCTTTTCCGTTCTCCAGTGTAGCCTCCTCTCCCAACCAAAGTACGTATAATACTAGTGCCTGGCTTGTCCTCTGTTACAGGTTCGGCTGCAGAGTTTGAAAGAACACACAATTCTTGTGCTCGTAGCTCTGATCTTTGGAGGTCTTTCATACGTCACTCATATGCAGAATAAATCGCTCAGTAATCCATATTGATTGTGTTCTACGGTCTACGCTGTTGTAGACACGACAATAAATATACGTTGACGGAAAAAAATCGCAATACCGAAAAGTAATTAAAGTAGAGTAATGAAATTTCTAGAATACATTTGTGTAGGTAACATATTTAAGTTATTAACATCGCAAGATCACAGGTGTAAGCGCGATATAAGCATTTGCAAATGTGAGATGCTAGTACATTAATCACTGGTGTTATCGCCAGAGTGTTGAATGAAACCATGCAGTCGTGCATGTATTGTGTTGTACAGGTGCCAGACGTCAGTTTGTGGGATAGAGTTTCATGCCTGTTGCATTGGGTCACTGGGTCAATGTAGGGACTGTTAATGGATCAAATGGCTCTGAGCATTATGGGACTTAACTTCTGGGGTCATCAGTCCCCTAGAACTTAGAACTGCTTAAACCTAACTAACCTAAGGACATCACACACATCCATGCCCGAGGCCGGATTCGAACTGCGACAGTAGCGGTCGCGCTGTTCCAGACTGTAGCGCCTAGAACCGCTTGGCCACCCAGGCCGGCGTACTATTAATGCTGTTTGTGGATGACGTTGGAGTTGTCGTCCGATGATGTCCCAGATGTTCTCGAATGAAACAGATCTTATGATCGAGCGGGCCAAGGCAATATATCGACGCTCAGTGGAGCATGTTGAGTTGCAAGAGGAGTATGTGGGCGAGCTTTATCCTGTTTGGAAACGGTCCCTGGAATGCTGTTCATAAATGGTTACACAACAAGTCGAATCACCAGACTGACGTACATATTTGCGTTCGGGATGCGTCGGATGACCACGAGAGTACTCCTGCTGTCATACGAAATCGCACCCCAGACATAACTTCAGGCGTAGGTCCAATATGTCTACCACACAGGCAGATTGGCTGCAGGCCTTCAACTGGCCTAACCAACACATGACCATCACTCGCAACGATACTGAAGCAACTTCCACCAGGGAACGCAAAACATCTCCACTCTGCCCTCCAATGGGCTATCGCTTGACACCACATAAGTCGCAAATGGCGGTGTTTTGGGATTAGTGAAATGGACGCTACAGAAAGTCTGGCTAGGGGCTATAACTGAAGAAACCGATTTGTAAGAGTTCGTTGTGTGTGTGTGGTGTTAGCTGCTGTTTAAACTGGTGCTGCAGATGCAGTACGATGCGGTACAGCCACACGTGAATTTTTCCTCTCGGTAGTACCATTTGGCTTTCCGGATGGCGGTCTTCTTGCAAACCGCACATTCTTTTGACCACCGCTGCCAGTGATCATGTACAGTGGCTATATTCCCGCCAAGACTTCGTGCAATATCGAGGAAGGAACTTCCAGCTTCTCGTATCCCATTACACGACCTCGTTAAAACTCAGTGAGGTGTTGATAACGACGTCTATGTCGCCTTAAGGGCATTCTTGACTAACGTCCAAAAAAAAATAATAATAATAATAAAATAAAATAAAATAATATAAAATAAAATAAAAATAAAAAGGCTCTGAGCACTGTGGGACTAAACATCGGAGATCATCAGTCCCCTAGAACTTAGAGCTACTTAAACCTAGCTAATATAAGGACATCACACAAAACCTGCGACCGTAGCGGTCGCGAGGCTCCAAACTGAATCATTTGATAGGTTGTACATCGTATATATGAATATTTAAAGGCGACTGGCATTGTCACGTGCGCCTTGTAAATAACTGTTAACGCTTATTGCTTGAAAGGTGACGGATTGTCTTTATCAGAACGGCGTAATCGCCTATACTAGTAGAGGTTGGAACGCCAGTCTGGGTGGAAGGCCCACTCAGGTGTTGGTCCTGCTTAAAAACAGGAAGAAGCTAGACAGACGTCGTACCACCGGAGGTCTGCCGGCCGAGGTGGCCCAGCGGTTCTAGGCTCTACAGTCTGGAACCGCTCGACCGCTATGGTCGCAGATTCGAGTCCTGCCTCGGGCATGGATGTGTGTGATTTCCTTATTCTAGGTTCTAGAGGACGGATGACCTCAGAAGTTTAGTCCGATAGTGCTCAGAGCCATTTGAACCATTTGAACATGAGGTCTGGAGCACAATTGGCTGACGGCTGGCCGCTATTGTAGCAGGACCGGGTGGATAACCAGGAACTCTGCAAATCTTGGATGTAGGTGAGAGGAACGAAGAAGCGGCATCTCGGAAACCACGCAGGCTGGGTTATTTCCAAGGATTTTTACTCAGAAGCGTACCATTGTACGAGTATACGCTTCTCCTCGCAAACTTTCCGCGTTAGACGACAAAGGACTAAAATATGGTTGTTCGCCGTTCGGAAGAATATGTAGAGAGGGAGAATTTTCCGTGGTTTCGGGAATATGATTCGTTTTCGGAGTTACGAGGGTGGGGAGCCAAGCCTCGCTGGGAAGCCATCGGTGGAGAAACGAGGTCTTCCGTTGTGAGCGCCCTTGTGTGACGGTCGCTTGGTATCTGCTTTGTTGGTAACGGACGGACTTGCTGTCTTTGTTCTCAAGAGACTTTAGTTAGAACAATCAGGCACTCTACTGTTGCGAACCTATACGATTCTGAACTTCACCTCCAGGTTGGAAGTCGTTGCTGAGTACGTATTGTTCAGTAATTGAGAGCACTTCTTCTGCATATACTTAAATTGAGACGTTATCTGAACTCCGTCCTTGTGGCTGGGAGTTCATGTTCTCGCCTATAGAACACAGAGAGGAAAAGACAGTATTAGAGTGTAATAGTCAGAGGACCGCCTTCTGCCGTCCTAGCGTTTGAAATAGTTGATTTGTGGCTCGAGTGCTTCCATCGTCGCAGACGAGTACGCTGTACATATGGTGATATCGCAAATTCCTTCGGCTTATTAGGGCTATAAAGCTAAACAGCTGTGATCACGTTAGTTTATTTCCACTGACGTTCCACACCACCGTAGATCATCTTTGACAGCAGTGTCTTCTAGTGTTTGGTACGTAGATGATATCAGTCATTTCGCGTTAATGATATTAGACCGCGCAGTCATAATAAGGCGCAGGGTTGGGCAATTGATTAATAATTTTACTTAGGAAATATAGACAATTGTACTTAAAGGGTTGATTTTAATCTATAATAAATATATATTGAACAACAACGTTTATCATTTAGTAGTATTAGTTGGCTTCATCATTCATTTATCTTTAGATTGTAAAGAGCATTAAGAGATCCTAAGATCTACTTCAGGGGGTAGTCAGACAGGGCGAAATCATCATTTTTGCGTTTATTATTTTCCGTTGCGCACATTCATTTTTACACCCGCCTGGAGTTGCTTCTTGCACAGTAAAGTGTAGCGCGCGAGACAAATTACGTGACGGATTCCTCCGAACATTATTAGGAAACGTTTATTGGCGGACCCGAATTAATTCTCTGTACAGTAGCACCATTAAAACGAGTCTAAATAAAGATCACCAGAGTCGCTTTGGCTTGCGAGACGTATAACTACACCAAAAACGATCATTAATGCACTGTAGCTATCTAAATATAGGTTGGTTGTAATTAAACTTGTGTTACTTGATCCAATTTTATAGAAATGACATTCAGACTATGCGCTGCAGGATTTGCGTTGATAGTAGTGTTGATGCCAAGACTTGCCGTTATGCACCACTACGGTGGTGTAGGGTTGAAAAACAGCCATAAGTGTGCAATACGGTTGCTTACGGTCAACACAGGCCTGGAAAGGTGAGCAGGTATTCACTAGTAATGCTGTTTTATCAAAACAACAACGTTAGTGCTGTTGCTCTTGACTAGCGACACATTAAAGGAATACGAAAATGGTTCAAATGGCTCTGAGTACTATGGGATTTAACATCTGAGGTTATCAGTCGCCTATAACTCAGAACTGCTTAAACCTAACTAACACACACCCATGCCCGTGGCAGGATTGAAACCAGCGACCGTAGCAGTCGCGCGGTTCCAGACTGAAGCGCCTAGAACCGCTCGGCCACCGCGGCCGGATAAGGGAATACGGAAAGATCCGCTTTCCGCACTGGGGTTGAAGAACGTGGTACGGAAGTTCGAATAAACTGGCGATTTTGGAACTACTCCTGAGAGAGGGTGACGGCCAATTGTTCCACGTATTGTTGAAGCAGTGCACGAGCAGTGTCACGACAGCTGATCATTCCACGGTGCACCTTTCGGAAAGTGCTGAGAACAGTTGTTGAATGATATCCGCTTATGGTGCTTGTGGTCATGCTTATGGCCATCGCACTGACCAACTTTTGTAGCCTGGAACGTAACCATGGTATGCAATTAACAAATGTTACCTTCTACTGTGGAAATAAAATTAACCTTTCAATAATTCGTTCGTTCTCTTCCACATGTCCTTACAAACGTTTTCACAAAATTTCATTGGCTCAAGGCTGGTATTCTTCGCGCTAGAAGTACACTCCTGGAAATGGAAAAAAGAACACATTGACACCGGTGTGTCAGACCCACCATACTTGCTCCGGACACTGCGAGAGGGCTGTACAAGCAATGATCACACGCACGGCACAGCGGGCACACCACGAATCGCGGTGTTGGCCGTCGAATGGCGCTAGAAACGCAGAATTTGTGCACCGCCGACGTCAGTGCCAGCCAGTTTGCCGTGTCATACGGAGCTCCATCGCCGTCTTTAACACTGGTAGCATGCCGCGACAGCGTGGACGCGAACCGTATGTGCAGTTGACGGACTTTGAGCGAGGGCGTATAGTGGGCATGTGGGAGGCCGGGTGGACGTACCGCCAAATTGCTCAACACGTGGGGCGTGAGGTCTCCACAGTAAATCGATGTGGTCGCCAGTGGTCGGTGGAAGGTGCACGTGCCCGTCGACCTGGGACCGGACCGCAGCGACGCACGGATGCACGCCAAGACCGTAGGATCCTACGCAGTGCCGTAGGGGACCGCACCGCCACTTCCCAGCAAATTAGGGACACTGTTGCTCCTGGGGTATCGGCGAGGACCATTCGCAACCGTCTCTATAAAGCTGGGCTACGGTCCCGCACACCGTTAGGCCGTCTTCCGCTCACGCCCCAACATCGTGCAGCCCGCATCCAGTGGTGTCGAGACAGGCGTGAATGGAGGGACGAATGGAGACGTGTCGTCTTCAGCGATGAGAGTCGCTTCTGCCATGGTGCCAATGATGGTCGTATGCGTGTTTGGCGCCGTGCAGGTGAGCGCCACAATCAGGACTGCATACGACCGAGGCACACAGGGCCAACACCCGGCGTCATGGTGTGGGGAGCGACCTCCTACACTGGCCGTACACCTCTGGTGATCGTCGAGGGGACACTGAATAGTGCACGGTACATCCAAACCGTCATCGAACCCATCATTCTACCATTCCTAGACCGGCAAGGGAACTTGCTGTTCCAACAGGACAATGCACGTCCGCATGTATCCCGTGCCACCCAACGTGCTCTAGAAGGTGTAAGTCAACTACCCTGGCCAGCAAGATCTCCGGATCCGTCCCCCATTGAGCATGTTTGGGACTGGATGAAGCGTCGTCTCACGCGGTCTGCACGTCCAGCACGAACGCTGGTTCAACTGAGGCGCCAGGTGGAAATGGCATGGCAAGCCGTTCCACAGGACCACATCCAGCATCTCTACGATCGTCTCCATGGGAGAATAGCATCCTGCATTGCTGCGAAAGGTGGATATACACTGTACTAGTGCCGACATTGTGCATGCTCTGTTGCCTGTGTCTATGTGCCTGTGGTTCTGTCAGTGTGATCATGTGATGTATCTTAGCCCAGGAATGTGTCAATAAAGTTTCCCCTTCCTGGGACAATGAATTCACGGTGTTCTTATTTCAATTTCCAGGAGTGTATATCTTAATCTTGGAAACAACGCAGGATATGAGTTGCTTCCCATATGACACAGAATCAGCCTACTACACTCACTTGATACATTTCTTGGGGGCACTTTCAAGTAGCGAAAGTCTTATTGTAACCACTCTGATATGTCTGAAGAAAATAAATACCGACAGCCGTAATTTCATTAATTATTTTATTTGACTAACAGCTTCGGTGCCTCATCGGTACCATCTTCAGGCTCTTATACATATAAGTCATCTAAACTTATGTACTATTTAGCGATCAGTAATTTCAGCTGGCTTTCACAGATTTCTAAGACTTTTCTGTAGGCATGAACTCTCCACACCTCTAACGATAACTGTTGTCGTTAAAGATGTAGAGAGTTGTAGTTAGATGCGTGGAGAGCCCACGTCCACAGCCAAGTTATAGAAATCTATGGAAGCCAGTTGAAACTAGCGATTCCTATAATAGCACACAAATTTAGATAGCTTGTTTAGCTACGCGGATAGTGACCTGAAGATGGTGTCAATGCCACACCGAAGCTAGCTGGTAGTCCAGTAATATAATTAATAAAATGACAGCTGTCCTTATCTATTTTCTTCAAGTCTTTGACCATCCGCAGTCTCATACCATTTACAAAATATGGAACTACAGATATCCAGACAAATTCCTAAGGTCGCACAACTTGTAAGTAGGCTGTTTAGGTTTTTATGTTGGTGGCACCACGTAACGCTCTGTATGAAAATCACTGGCTGTTCTGTGTGCAATCTGTGACTGGTTGGCATTGATGGAATATTCGCTATTGTAGTGTTGGGCAGTTGGATGTGAACAGCGCGTAGCGTTGGGCGGTTGGAGGTGAGCCGCCAGCAGTGGTGGTTGTGGGAAGAGAGATGGCAGAATTTTGAGAGCAGACGATCTGGACGTGTGTTCGTCAGAAAAAACGAAACTTGTTAGACCAGATGTCATGAACTGATTTATATATATATATATATATATATATATATATATATATATATATATACTATTAAGGTATTACACTGTTTGGTCTTCAACAAAATCTTTAATTTGCTAACTGTGCCTATCAGTAGTTAGTGCCTTCACTAGTTAGAATATTTTATTTAGCTGGCAGTATTGGCGTTCGCTGTATTGCAGTAGTTTGAGTAACGTAGAGTTTTGTGAGGTAAGTGATTCATGAAAGGTGTAGGTTATTGTGTACCGACGGCCTTGCCGCAGTGGAAACACCGGTTCTCGTCAGATCACCGAAGTTAAGTGCTATCGGGCTGGGCTAGCATTTGGATGGGTGACCATTCGGTCTGCCGAGCGCTGTTGGCAAGCGGCGTGCACTCAGCCCTTGTGAGGCAAACTGAGGAGTTACTTGATTGAGAAGTAGCGGCTCCGGTCTCGGAAACTGACATACGGCCGGGAGAGCGGTGTGCTGGCCACATGCCCCTCCATTTCCGCATCCAGTGACGCCTGTGATCTGAGGTCAGTAGCGTTGGACCTTCATGGCCTGTTCGGGAGGAGTTTAGTTTTAGTTTTTTTATAGGTTATTGTTAGTCAGGCCATTCTTTTGTAGGGATTATTGAAACTCAGATTGCGTTGCGCTACAAATATTGTGCGTCAGTTTAGTGTTGATCAGAATCAGTAAAAAATGTCTGAGTATGTTCAGTTTTGCTTAGCTGTTTGAAAATCAAATGTCGTAGAGGTTTACCAGCACAGTCATTCATAATTTTTCTAAGGGGATGTTTCAAACTGTACTGGTATTTACACAACTCTAGCAGTCAATGCACCACATCCAACTGGGTTAAAAAAAAGAGACAGAAAGAAACTACGCAGAAAATCTCCACATAAATCTAACAGAACTGCAGTTTAATGTAAGTAGGGATACAAGCGAAACAAAAACTTGGCTTCAATTACATCTCTCCAAGCCTGTAACTTTTAGCAAAGACCACTTCCAGCTAGATAATGGCTACACGCTCTGACGTTCAAATGGCTCTGAGCACTATGGGACTCAACTGCTGTGGTCATCAGTCCCCTAGAACTTAGAACTACTTAAACCTAACTAACCTAAGGACATCACACACATCCATGCCCGAGGCAGGATTCGAACCTGTGACCGTAGCAGTCTCACGGTTCCGGACTGCGCGTCTAGAACCGCGAGACCACCGCGGCCGGCGCTCTGACGTGATACCTCTTTCTACAGGTCACCTGTACGCTCGTTAAACTGCCACGCACGCGTAGAAAAGTGGAAAGTGACAGCAAAATTCGGCAACTATGCACAGAAATTAACTTTTGATACTTTTAATCGTTACAAACTTGAAACATATCATTGTTGGTGAAAAGTAAAACGATTCTAATTGCTTCACCAGTTGACTGTAATTCCCACTACTATATGTACATAGATGAAGACAGTTAGTGAAAGTTTAACGAGCATGTAAATAATTGATGTGCTCCACAAAAGATATGATTGAAGTTAACAAGTAACGGAAAAACGCTGTCCTCCTCACTCTTTACTTCAAATTCTGATTGCCAGAGTGCACTATACTTTCTCATCTGCAGAGTATCTCAGTACCCAAACATGGCACAAGAACCATTAAGTCAGTAAATAAACTTGTTGCAACATGCCTCTTAGTCAAATTAGTATCCAAAATTGAGCGAACGCACCTGTAAAATCCTCTGATAGCTAATGATCAGTGCAAAGCACAAAAACATCCACAATAATTCTAACAAAACAATATATACACTGGAGCACATAAATACATAAAAATATGAATACTATAAGCAGTTCTGTATCGGTGGCTGCTGTTTGTAAACTGGTAGCTGCAAGCCGTAGATGTGTGGTCGGGGAACTTAAAATCTGTATATAAATGTGATGAGCAGAGTAAACGAAGAGAAAAGCCTTTCTGGTGTGTGCTGACAGTTCAGTTAGTACAAATTTATTTCGATCGTAATAACAAATTTTAAATAATGTATATCCTAGAAGCATGTAACAATTTTAACTATAGCTGGAGTTAAATACTTCATAATCTTGATTACTCTTCGAATGCTAATATTTGTTATAATAACACATCTCAATCTGTCAGCTGAACGCATTGTGCTGTTATTGTTCCACAACAAACTCAAAGTCAAGTCCGTAAGTTCAGGTAAATTAATATCCTCTTTGATATCATTTACTAATCTCATTATGGTGCAATCTGCTGTCAGAATTTTGTTTCTGTCGATACGGTTATGAGATGGCGAGTGACAGCTGTTCAATGTGTCATAGATGCTGCTACCTCGAGATGAAGCATGAGATGAACTACAACGCTGTGGATACTTTCTGCCACCGATGCAATGATAGTATCTCTGGCAGTCTGCAGGATCTCAGAAAGCTGACGATCTATGTTTTCCTAATAAAGTGAAAATCACAAATCTGAATTAAAATAAAATATGTGGTTGCTCCGACATCTGTTTCTTGGTTAAGAATACGGCAAATGAGCTTTAACTTTCGCTATGTGACCAAAAGTATCCGGAAACCCCCGAAAACATACGTTTTTCATATTAGGTACATTGTGCTGCCACTTACTGCCAGGTACACCATATCAGCGACCTAAGTAGTCATTAGACATTGTGAGAGAGCAGAATGGGGTGCTCCGCGGAACTCACGGACTTCGAACGTGGTCAGGTGATTGGGTGTCACTTGTATCATACGTCTGTGCGCGAAATTTCCACACTCCTAAACACCCCTAAGTCCACTGTTTCCTATGTGATGGTGAAGTGGAAAAGTGAAGGAACACGTACAGCACAAAATCGTACAGGCCGACTTCGTCTGTTGACTGACAGAGACCGCCGACAGTTGAAGAGGGTCGTAATGTGTAATAGTCAGACATCTATCCAGACCATCAGGACCCACAGCAGGTGCTATGACAGTTAGGCGGGAGGTGAGAAAACTTGGATTTCATGGTCGAGCGGCTGCTCATAAGCCATACATCACGTCGATAAATGCCAAACGACGCATCGCTTGGTGTAAGAAGCCTAAACATTGGACGATTGAACAGTGGAAAAACGTTGTGTTGAGTGACGAATCACAGTACTCAATGTGGCGATCCGTTGGCAGGGTGTGGATATGGCGAATGCCTGGCGAACGTCATCTGCCAGTGTATGCAGTGCCAACAGCAAAATTTGGAGGTGGTGATGTTACCGTGTGGTCGTGTTTATCATGGAGGCGGCTTGCAACCTTTGTTGTTTTGCGTGGCACTATCACCGCACAGGCCTACATCGATGTTTTAAGAACCTTCTTGCTTCCCACTGTTGAAGAGCAATCCGGAGATGGCGATTGCATCGTTCAACGCTATCGAGCACCTGTTTATAATGCATGGCCTGTGGCGGAGTAGCTACACCTTAACAATGTCCCTGTAATGGACTGGCCTGCACAGAGTCCTGACCTGAATCCTATAGAACACATTTGGGATGTTTTGGAACACCGACTTCGTGCCAGGCTTCACCGACCGACACCGATACCTCTCCTCAGTGCAGCACTCAGTGAAGAATGCGTTGCCATTCCCAAAAATCTCCCAGCACCTGACTGAACGTATGCCTGCGAGAGTGGAAGACGTCATCAAGGCTAATGTTGGGCCAACATCATACTGAATTCCAGCATTACCGATGGAGGGTGCCACGGACTTTTAAGTCATTTTCAGCCAGGTGTCCGGATACTTTTGATCACATACTGTATTTCAGAAGATGTGAGACGAATTGCATCAATTTAATATTGTGAGCACAGATCTTTAGTTTTCACAAGGACGACTACTTTATTGTATGTTTGAGCAGCAAGCCGCCGTTTATTACTTCTTTCAAATTAATTGTTCGGTAGATTGGCCTCGCAACTGTTAAGATAGAGTTTAAAATTAAAACCCTTCAACGATTCACAACACACTCGCGACTGATTCGTCTACACTTCCAACTACTTAAGGCTTGCAACCTGCAAAATCACTTCTTACAAACTCTTCTTAGTCGTGGCTATCAGGAAACACTTGGTTCTACAAAATACACTGTCTTTTTCTCCGATAATTGGACAAACAACACTCGGCCATCTTTACACTGCTCAGTCCCGCTTTGGACTGCTACGCTAGTCAACTGTCTGTCAGAAAGTTTGTGAAAATTTTTAGATAAATCAACATCTACATCTACATCCACATTCGGCAAGTCAACTGACGGTGTGTGGCGGAGGGTACTTTGAGTACCTCTATCGGTTCTTCCTTCTACTCCAGTCTCGTATTGTTCTTGGAGATACTATTTTACTTAATGGGCTCAAGCTACATCTACATCTACATGACTACTCTGCAATTCACATTTAAGTGCTTGGCAGAGGGTTCATCGAACCACAATCATACTATCTCTCTACTATTCCACTCCCGAACAGCGAGCGGAAAAAACGAACACCTAAACCTTTCTGTTCGAACTCTGATTTCTCTTATTTTATTTTGATGATCGTTCCTACCTATGTAGGTTGGGCTCAACAAAATATTTTCGCATTCGGAAGAGAAAGTTGGTGACTGAAATTTCGTAAAAAGGTCTCGCCGCGACGAAAAACGTCTATGCTGTAATGACTTCCATCCCAACTCGTGTATCATATCTGCCACACTCTCTCCCCTATAACGTGATAATACAAAACGAGCTGCCCTTTTTTGCACCCTTTCGATGTCCTCCGTCAATCCCACCTGGTAAGGATCCCACACCGCATCGCAGCAATATTCTAACAGAGGACGAACGAGTGTAGTGTAAGCTGTCTCTTTAGTGGACTTGTTGCATCTTCTAAGTGTCCTGCCAATGAAACGCAACCTTTGGCTCGCCTTCCCGACAATATTATCTATGTGGTCCTTCCAACTGAAGTTGTTCGTAATTTTAACACTCAGGTACTTAGTTGAATTGACAGCCTTGAGAATTGTACTATTTATCGAGTAATCGAATTCCAACGGATTTCTTTTGGAACTCATGTGGATCATCTCACACTTTTCGTTATTTAGCGTCAACTGTCACCTACATACCATACAGCAATCTTTTCTAAATCGCTTTGCAGCTGATACTGGTCTTCGGATGACCTTACTAGACGGTAAATTACAGCATCATCTGCGAACAGTCTAAGAGAACTGCTCAGATTGTCACCCAGGTCATTTATATAGATCAGGAACAGTAGAGGTCCCAGGACGCTTCCCTGGGGAACACCTGATATCACTTCAGTTTTACTCGATGATTTGCCGTCTATTACTACGAACTGCGACCTTCCTGACAGGAAATCACGAATCCAGTCGCACAACTGAGACGATACCCCATAGCTCCGCAGCTTGATTAGAAGTCGCTTGTGAGGAACGGTGTCAAAAGCTCCCAGAAATTTAAAATTAAAGTACACATATACACTAAATTATTATCAATAAAATAACAGTATTAGCTGTCGTAGCAATTCTTTTTACATACTTATACATGCAAAAATCACAAAATAAATGAAAAGTTTAGAAGAAAGAAAACAAGTGTTTACACCAGTCAGAACCTAACTACTGTCATGCCATTCTTAGCTAATCTTAGCTAATCGTGTAATTTGGATGTGGAATCGTGGGGGTGTGTGATGTCAGTACACCACTCTGCCAGCTGTTATCGGCTTCGCAGACCAGGGAGCCACTACTTCTCATTCAAGCAGCTCCTCAACTGGTATCCTGAGACGGAGTTGACCCCGTTTCAGTCCTCCCACCAATACTGGGGACTGAACCGAAGTCCTCTGCACGGCAGTCAGCCATGCTGATTTCTCAGCTATGGAGGCGGACCTTTGTTGATGTTTAAGGAAGTCTACCACACGACTGCAAACGCATAACACCAGCTCTGCCCTAGGTGTCAACTTACCTCCTACACCTGAAAGGTCCACAAGTAACCTCCTGAATTTCATTAACTGTAAGAAGCTCTACAAAGTTGTTTTCCCATTCAGATCTTTTAGCCAGTCTAGATCAGTGTCCGTTTCCTGCTCTCACCGACAGTGCTCCTCTGCAGAGAGCGGCCTAATTCGGGGAGCTTTCAGAAGATCCTTTCCAAAAGGTGCTGAAAAACACCTGCGTGTATGGATTGACACTAGCCTTTATGACAGCCTAGGAAGAAATGAGCACAAACTGCTTTTGCTAGATTATAGAAAGACTGTTACATCATCTGTAGCCTGGAAACTGGCTATACCATCGTCAGTAGACAAGCGGTTAGCCCCATGGGGCTGCCGGCCATGGCACTATTCAAATATCAGTAAATGTTGGATCAAAATACATACAAGCCGCTAATGTAATCATCAGAATTACAAAGCTGTCGCAACAAAAAGCATACACTTGAACAGCACGTTTGGTACATATGGCTCATTGTCTTGAACAGTACAGCTGATATTCTTACTGTTCGTCATCTGAGACTAATAAGGACAATTCAGATTGTCATATTTTTTAAACAGAGAACGTTCAGGTCTAAAATAGGACGCAAAGAATTTTTTATTCGAAAAAACGATTACACCTTGGAAACGTTGATTTTTAAACTATTTTTCCAAATAGTCGCCATTTTTTCATGCATTTCTTCTGTCGAGTAATTTTGCATTCCCACCTCAAAGAAGTCGGCCGCCAACCCGTTGAGAAACCTGGAAACTTCTTCTTGCAACACCTCGTCCGTCTGGAATAGTAGACCGCCTAGGTGCTCCTTCAATTTCGGAAACAGATGGAAATCGCCGGGTGCCAAACTGGGACAGTAAGGGGGATGGTAAATGACATCCCAGCCAAATTTGTCGATTAACTCCTTCGTTTGTTCCGACACATGTGCACGGGCATTGCCGTGGAGCAGCCTTACGCCTTTGCTGAGTTTTCCCCTACGACGATTTTGGATTGTCCGTCTGAGTTTTTTCAAGGTTTTGCAATAACCTGTAGAGTTTATGGTGGTCCCTCTAGGCACAAAATCGATGAGCAGTACACCACGCCGGACCCAAAACACCGATACCATGATTTTTCGTGCTGACAACTGCTGCTTAAACTTCTTTGGCGGTGGCGATCCGGTGTGTTTCCATTGGCGCAATTGTTGTTTTGTTTCCGGAGTAACGTAATGGCACCACGATTCATCCCACGTTACAATAAAATTAAGGAAGTCTTCCTTATTCTCGTAGCATTCACTCCAGAGCCTCCGAGCACACTCGACGCTCTGCCGTTTGTGGACTTGTGACAGCATGTGCGACACCCAGCGCGCGCAAACCTTGTGGTAGCCTAGTTTTTCATTCAATATCCTACCAATTGAAGCTTCAGAAGCCTCAGAAATTTGAGCAGCCAGTTGCCGGATGGTGATTCGCCGATCTTCGAGCAGGATTTGCTCAACTTTCGCCACAACTTCGTCGGAGATCGGCGGCCTCCCGTTTCGTTGTTCGTCGTGGATGCCCGTTGGCAAGCTCCCTACACCATTTTCGGACACGTTGAATGCTTATACACGTTTATCCATTACTTCACTCAATTGCCGATGGATTTCTACAGGTGGTAACTTTCTTGCGTGCAAAAATCAGATGACCGAACGAATTTCGTACCTGGCGGTGACGGCGATGACGGACTCCATCGCTTATGGCTGTCAGACCGGTACTGACTGTTGCAGAGCCACGCTGGTTGTTGGAGTCGGTGGTGGGGGATCCGGCGAACACGGAGGTGTTGCCAGATTTCGCATTGCACTGTGCACGGTAAGGGTACAGAGTTGGTCCCCTCACTTTTGATACAACCCTACACTACGAGCAGCATGCATAGCATGAATGTCATTCTTAGCAGTCGACTGTTATCTTCTAGGTATGTATTTATTACTGTTCATAAATAGCTGGCTTCTTGAGTCTCTATTGCAATCGTTGCAAACAGAAAGTGGTACTATATTATAGTCCAGTGTTAAACATCTTGTAGCCATGAAATTGTTTTTAGCAACAGAAAACTTTTAGTATAATACAATGCATAAATGAAATGAACTTTAATTAGTATAAACCTATCACTAAAAGAAACTAAATCCTATCTATTCATTTCTCTTTGGGACACATGACTGCCATGGAAAGACAAACAGTTTTGAAGTTAAAATCTTCTGGGTTATCAGGCCGCGTCATATTTCCTCTAAAATGATCGACGTTTCGAACCTTCTGCTGGGATCTTCCTCAGGATCTTCTGGCGTCCACTACTGCTAGAACAGTTCTAGCAATAGTGGACACCGGAAGATCCCAGATGATCTTAACTTCAGTGACAACGGCCAAGAAATCCTGCAGACTTACATACATACAGTTTTACTCATTAGGAAACCTTTGACACATATCACATTTAACATAATCATAACTAAATTGCCGGTTTACAGAGGTGTGCTTCAATAAACTAGTCAAGGCATCATGCTGCCACAGAGCAGGGCTTCTTGCAGTGCTGCATGTGGAGTCATGATGCATTGACTGATTTAAAACATATTAACTTCAAACGTACTTAATTTTTTCTCAAAATTTCAGTATCCCACATAAAACGTAGATTATTACAGTAGACGCGTATGCTTGTGTGGAAGATGTTCAAGAAACTCGTGATTGTTTTGCAATTCACGAGCGTGTTTGTTAGTATTTTTGCCTCACAATGATCATCAAAATTACTTAACTTTGTTGAGAATATATACCTCTTTAATTCAGTTAACGCCTATGTAAGGACGTTTGCGTAATTTCATCTGTTGCTCGTACCACAACTGAGAACGCGGCATTTTGAGCAGACTGTCATTGCGGCACTGACTATGTGCTATTGTAAATTCCTTGTTCAGTACGAATGAATTCGGCAGCACAACCTCGTAACTTGTCGATACCACAGCGCTATTCCAGCGGTTAACTACCTTTACCCTCTGCATTACGTGGTCCCCTTCTGCTCACATACTGTCGGTGACCAGAGACGAGGACACAAATCATATTCCCTACATCGCACTCTTGATTGTGACTCACACAGAGCTGATATATTCTGTGTATAGATGTAATGGAAGTACCGTCTGACATACACTGAATTAATGAGAATTATCTGTCGGCCCTTTTGCGTTCCGCGCCAACCACTCAGCCGTCGTCTCTAAGTGATATTGACTTTGCCGAAAGGGAGTGTCCGGGATTATGCTGGATAACCTAATGGAAGCACAAGGCAGTGCGGCTGTCTAGCAAGTATTGCTGAGTGTTACTACTGCACACGAACATTTTGTAGACGCAGTGGAAAGTTTCTTGATAATAGCCGCGACACATTTTGGTGTTAACGTAACCATGGCGCCCCGCCGTTCTATCTAAAATCTCCAGTAATTTTTTTATTCAGTTATCTCCAAGGATTCTCTGTATAGTACTAATATGATTTTCTGGCGTTGTGGACTTACTAATATGAGGTATTTGAATGTTGCGAATACACTACCGCAGTTAACGCGGGAATACATAGTAAATCTGGACTGAAGAGAATGGGAGAACCAAAATAAACTCAAGATATTCGTTGAAACTAAATGAGGCGCCCAAATGAAATACAAAAGTGGATGAGAAATATTGTGCTTCACAAGTTTTATGCTGTTGTCTCTCAAACCAAGTCATCGGTACATGGCCGGACTCAAATGGCACCAGACGTCCCAATAGCAATTTTTAAATTCCTGTCGTTTATGAGCCGCTGCTTTGTAAGCAAATTCGAAATACGACTGTTTGTCTAGGTTTTTGGCAAATCTAGGACTTGTAAGCAGCCTGGATTGGTCAGCTCACTTCTCCACCCAGTGCAAAAAATGGTTCAAATGGCTCTGAGCACTATGTGACGTAACTTCTAAGGTCATCAGTCGCCTAGAACTTAGAACTACTTAAACCTAACTAACCTAAGGACATCACACACAGCCATACCCGAGGCAGGATTCGAACCTGCGACCGTAGCGGTCGCGCGTTTCCAGACTGTAGCGTCTAGAACCGCTCGGCCATCTCGGCGGCCACCCAGTGCAGCCCGGTAAAAGACTTTGCAGCACGGATAACTTCCCTACCGCAGAACTTCAAGAGTAGTGGTGACAACATTAATTATATAAACATACAGGTGCTCATTAATAATAGGAACGCTGTCCATTCTGTTTATAGTGCCTCGTATAAAATAGTGAAAATACTGCAGATCACCAAATCGACACCACCAGCCTGAACATACTACCCGTGTGGAGTAGACCTTTGCTCGTGATGTAATGTGAGAAGAAAGACAGTTGTCGTAATGGGAAAAAATGCGTGGTTCGTGTATCTGGATAGGCCGTTCAGTTGGTTGTATGGCCCATGTTTCCGTGTTCACTTATTCGTGACAGGAAATATTGACTTAATGTGAGTACTCTTACTCTACTCTGGACGCCTATACGCAAAGAGCTACGAGCGTTGAGTTCCAGCTGCTTGTATCTTCCTCAGTACAGTCCTCGCTTCGGATTGAGTCATACATTGCCACCTAATTTGCTTTACAAAACTGGCAAACCTCCAACGTTTACGTTCTTGTCTGAGGCAGAGTTTTGCAACTCACCGTCTTATGTTAGCAGTTTCACCGGCATTCATCAGGTTTGGATACATACTAGTAGTACAACATCTGACAATCCGACCTTCGCCATAGACTTGTAACTTCCATGCACGTGTCATCCGAAAGATTTCACTCTACCAACTTCTGTTGCTTCATACCACGTAACTTTTTCCTTGGTCGTGCTTCGTGCTTCCGCGCGACACAGAGATGTTGTTTTATACTGACTAGCGGTTGAATCAGAGACAGCAGCTGTGTTGCAGAAAGGACGTTGCTGTCCCAACGGCAGATGGAATAGATGGGCATGTCGTGTGAGTGGAATATGGTCAGATCGTGCGCTGGTCGTCGGAACGACAGCCCATCACAAATCGGCGACACCCGAGATGTGCGCCCATGTCTTGGCGGCCACATCGATGCAAACGACACTTGCTGTCGTGTAAAGGAGCGAGGTGGCGAAGTGTTAAGACACTTGTCTCACAACTAACGCAAATGATGGGATGGTGCCTACCCCAACCCGAGCTTGTGCTCTGTCACTAATGACCTCACTGTAAACGCGACGTCACACTCCAAACTTCAATCATATCTCTACCGACGTCATACGTGTCTTGGGCTCTTATTCTGTAGCATCTTACAGACGGTCTACAGTTCAGCAACCACTCGCCATTCTAAGGCTGGATAACAGCAACCCGTGACCTACCGCACCCACAACACCTCATTGCTGCGAAAGCCAGAGGCTCAGTCTTGTGCCCCTACATACCCCACGTTACAAGCATCTGGTGTGCCACTTTCCTCACAGAACCTTTCACCTCCTTCCCATCTCTCTATCTCCATTCTTGAAACCATGGCTGTTCCTTCCAACTGGGCACTGGACACGCATGTAGCAGATAAAAAGAGTTCAACTCAATGTACGATCGTGTACGCTTAGGTTTTCCAACGTTTACGTAAATCTATTAAGGAAAGTGCCAGGATGGTCCCTTTGAATAGGACACGGCCAACTTTGCTCCATCTTTAATTAATTCGGCGTCGTCGAGATGCCAAACAGTAATCTTCCTTTTTCTATCCTGCTTCTGTTAAAAACTCTCTTCTCAAACCGTAAACGCTTCTTCCTCTGTTATTACCTTCCGGACATTCCACTACTTTCCTTGAGGTGTAATGTGAATATTCGTATTCATTTTTACATGTGTTATTAATTACTGATTATGGATGCACACAGTAATCTGAACAAAAGGTAACAGTACCTAAACTACAGTGCATCAATCTTCTTTCCTCAGTTTTTAGTTCTTCAAAACCTATGTTTCAGAATGAAATCAGCTGTCTGCCTACTGTCTCTTAGTCTGCTGATATACTGGCTCATCTAGATACTCTTCTCGTCATTACTTTTCAGGGATTCAGTCACGAAGTTATCAGGACGTCTTGACCTACAAGCAAAATATGATTTTTCATGGGTTGTTTACATTGCATCAATAAATTCTATGTCCATTTAGCGGTTTTTAAGGTAATTTTGTCTCGTAATGTTGTAGCTGTGCATAGCACTGTTCTAACACTGTAATGTTTTATTTGTGACAAATTTCATTTGCGAGTATATATATATTGTGAAGGAGTAATTAAAATGTCTATCACATATTAGAGGCTTCTAAAACAATTGTGCAATCAATACTTTCTTTCTAATTTTTCTATTGCAGCCTTTTGTCGTATTTGTCGTTATAATGATTACCAGTTTCGCTCCAATAATGAATATCTTAGTATTGGTTAAAATAAATAAGAAAACATGCTAAGTTCGACCTTACATAACTAAACTGAAACAAACATGTAATAAATATAATAGTACATATGGTAACTTTTTGTTGTAAGAAAATCGTAAGCAATAAGATTAGGTATTATAATAGAGTCATCCGGTTGCAATAAGATTTTATTTTAATCTGGTTTCGGCACCGATTATGGATGCCTTTATCTGAAAGTCCAAATAAATACTTAAAAATATTACGAAACCATCAACACAGAGAAAAACCAGGAATAGATTGTTATTATACAGAACAGATTTATGAGGAGAGTATACTCACATTAGTAACATACGAACATATTTAAGAGCAAAATGCTCTGCCATCATATAAAGTATTCGTAAGAACATAATATTTAAACTACATAAAATTACAGACATTGGAACTGACATAAAGTTGGTAATTGTTAGTAAAATTATAACTATATGGCGCAGCACATTATACGCCGCTAAGGGCTGTAAGAGGAAACAATCACTGGAGGTGGCATCAGACTAAGAGGCTCACAGGTGAAGTTGCCACAACGTGGACACGAAACAAGTCCCACCATCTGTTAACTACCGAAGAAATTGCTGCTTAAGATACAAAAAAATTGGCGTACAAGAAAAATATTAGAAAAATGATTTACCTGTCGCAAATCTGTTTCCTCTTGACATCATGTCAAGCTTTCACAACTTCTTTCTCTGTACGAGATGAGCTAGCCATAAAATTATGCCATAAGACAATAGTGAGCAGAAATTTGAGAAATATCCTAAGAAAGACAGTTTGTTTCCAAAACTAATAATAATATAGCGTGCATAACTTTCTAAGCTCAGTTATTTGAGAATCTCAGTATACACTCACAACCGAACAATTCCCTCATAAGGTCGACGTCTCACCTTACTGGGGGCCGGAGGTGCAAAGACTCCCAGCGAAACTTAATGAGGGCAGTGGATTCGATGTGGTGGATCTCTACCTCGGCAGCTTCGTTCTCCGTACATCAAACCCCTTGATTCCTCCCTTGGTACCGAGCGAGGTGGCGCAGTGGTTAGCACACTGCACTCGCATTCGGGAGGACGACGGTTCAATCCAGTCTCCGGCCATCCTGATTTAGGTTTTCCGTGTTTTCCCTAAATCGCTTCAGGCCGGAATGGTTCCTTTGAAAGGGCACGGCCGATTTCCTTCCCCATCATTCCCTCACCCGAGCTTGCGCTCCGTCTCTAATGACCTCGTTTTCGACGGGACGTTAAACACCAATATCCTCCTCCTCCTCTCTCTTGGCAGATACATCAAAGGTCGTATTGACCTTACTGAAGCACGTGATCGTCAGAATCTCTATGCTCGTATTGTTGACGCCATCACTGAGGTACGTGAACGTCAGAATCTCTACGCTTGTGTAACTGCTGCCATCTGTATCATCACTCCCGTGATATTGGAGAGGAAACGGAGTACTGGCAGGTCAGTGCACTTGGTAACAAGAAATCCCACGTTGAACTGCTGTAACTCGTAACGTAGAATGAGTTTTAGGACATTATGAGTTACATTGGGGAATTACAAGCATCACTCTCCATTAGTTTTGATTGCAAAGTACAGTGATATTATTGCATTATGAATTGCATGTTTTGTATTATTCATTCTTGAAAAAGTTTGAATCCTTAACATATGGTTTAATTAAGTTGCTCTGTTTCTTGATTACTCGTTACTTGTAGAACAGTCCTCGCACTTGTTACATTGCGTCAAAAGAACCATAGCAAAGTCCACGCGAAGAAGTTCAAATGGCTCTAAGCACTATGGGACTTTAAATCTGAAGTCATCAGTCCCCTAGACTTAGAACTACACTCCTGGAAATGGAAAAAAGAACACATTGACACCGGTGTGTCAGACCAACCATACTTGCTCCGGACACTGCGAGAGGGCTGTACAAGCAATGATCACACGCACGGCACAGCGGACACACCAGGAACCGCGGTGTTGGCCGTCGAATGGCGCTAGCTGCGGAGCATTTGTGCACCGCCGCCGTCAGTGTCAGCGTTTGCCGTGGCATACGGAGCTCCATCGCAGTCTTTAACACTGGTAGCATGCCGCGACAGCGTGGACGTGAACCGTATGTGCAGTTGACGGACTTTGAGCGAGGGCATACAGTGGGCATGCGGGAGGCCGGGTGGACGTACCGCCGAATTGCTAAACACGTGGGGCGTGAGTCTCCACAGTACATCGATGTTGTCGCCAGTGGTCGGCGGAAGGTGCACGTGCCCGTCGACCTGGGACCGGACCGCAGCGACGCACGGATACACGCCAAGACCGTAGGATCCTACACAGTGCCGTAGGGGACCGCACCGCCACTTCCCAGCAAATTAGGGACACTGTTGCTCCTGGGGTATCGGCAAGGACCATTCGCAACCGTCTCCATGAAGCTGGGCTACGGTCCCGCACACCGTTAGTCCGTCTTCCGCTCACGCCCCAACATCGTGCAGCCCGCCTCCAGTGGTGTCGCGACAGGCGTGAATGGAGGGACGAATGGAGACGTGTCGTCTTCAGCGATGAGAGTCGCTTCTGCCTTGGTGCCAATGATGGTCGTATGCGTGTTTGGCGCCGTGCAGGTGAGCGCCACAATCAGGACTGCATACGACCGAGGCACACAGGGCCAACACCCGGCATCATGGTGTGGGGAGCGATCTCCTACACTGGCCGTACACCTCTGGTGATCGTCGAGGGGACACTGAATAGTGCACGGTACATCCAAACCGTCATCGAATCCATCGTTCTACCATTCCTAGACCGGCAAGGGAACTTGCTGTTCCAACAGGACAATGCACGTCCGCATGTATCCCGTGCCACCCAACGTGCTCTAGAAGGTGTAAGTCAACTACCCTGGCCAGCAAGATCTCCGGATCTGTCCCCCATTGAGCATGTTTGGGACTGGATGAAGCGTCGTCTCACGCGGTCTGCACTTCCAGCACGAACGCTGGTCAATCTGAGGCGCCAGGTGGAAATGGCATGGCAAGCCTTTCCACAGGACTACATCCAGCATCTCTACGATCGTCTCCATGGGAGAATAGCAGCGTGCATTGCTGCGAAAGGTGGATATACACTGTACTAGTGCCGACATTGTGCATGCTCTGTTGCCAGTGTCTATGTGCCTGTGGTTCTGTCAGTGTGATCATGTGATGTATCTGACCCCAGGAATGTGTCAATAAAGTTTCCCCTTCCTGGGACAATGAATTCACGGTGTTCTTATTTCAATTTCCAGGAGTGTACTTACACCTAACTAACCTAAGGACATCACACACATCCATGACCGAGGCAGGATTCGAACCTGCGATTGTAGCAGCAGCGCGGTTCCAGACTGAAGCGCCTAGAACCGCTCGGCCACAGCGGCCGGCCGAAGAGGTCTGACATTACATTAATTAATACTTTCGCTACTATCAACTGAAAAACTTTACCTTGAAAATTACACCAGAGTCAGTACTGATGCGGAATTCACGAATAAGCATTCCTTGCGTGGATACACGTAAATTTATTGCACGCCGCTATTTCTTTTCGTGAGACACTTTCTGAAGTACTTATTTAACCTGGAAAGTACTCCCAAGAGCTTGTATAATCGACAGTGAAAGTTTGTATTGGCCCTGCGAGGATGGGCAACATGAAATAATGGATGAAATCTGTTGATGGAATGCTCCCAGCACATAAGTACGTCTGGGTTGCCTGATGGACATTCGACTGAAATAGGCAGGCCTGCAAACAATTTACTTAAACGGGGTGTACTAAAAGATATGCGTCCACAATGCGAATGCGGAAAAACTCAATCTATGACGTATTTTTTGTTCCGCGCTCAAAGTTTGTTGCAGTGTGGCAAGGCAGCTAGTGAGAGACAATTCAGTAACTATTGTAAAAATATTTGGGTTGCTTTAAATCATTTCTTAATGTCAGATTGAGTACTGTATATACACTAAGATCGTAGCTGTTCTTTCGGACATGTCCGAAAGAACAGATACTATCGTTGACCAAGCAGCTCGTTAGAATGAAATTACAATGAAATGAAAACCCCTTGGCTGCTTACAGGCGTTGACATACGTCAACGGGGACAGATGAAAATGTGTTCCCGACCGGGACTCGAACCCGGGATCTCCTGCTTACATGGCAGACGCTCTATCCATCTGAGCCAGCGAGGACACAGAGGAGAGTGCGACTGCAGGGATTTGTCTCTGGCACGCATCCCACGAAAACCCACATTCTCAACGTATTGTCCCGCACTACAGTCAGTCAGCAATGCAGAAATTTGACTCGTTAAGCGGCAGAAATCGTGATACATTACTTATGAAGAATTATTATTGGTTTACACAGGGAAGCCCCAGGCATATTTTTGTGTGTAGTAATTGTCTCGTCGGTACAGTTTGGCTGCTTTGAAAAATTAATGCAGCAGTCAAGCATATGTAAACATAACTGTGATTATGACTTACCACGAAATCTTGTAACAGCAAAATAGATTGGTGATGCGGTAACATACGAGTAGCAACTGGATGTCTTTGATTACACAATTAATGGATCACAACAGCAGTCAGCCATGGCACACAATTACCTGAGTTTAGTCCGCAGCTCGTGGTTGTGCGGTAGCGTTCTCGCTTCCCGCGCCCGGGTTCCCGGGTTCGATTCCCGGCGCGGTCAGGGATTTTCTCTGCCTCGTGATGACTGGGTGTTGTGTGATGTCCTTAGGTTAGTTAGGTTTAAGTAGTTCTAAGTTCTAGGGAACTGATAACCATAGATGTTAAGTCCCATAGTGCTCAGAGCCATTTGAACCTGAGTGTAAGAATGCGTGGGGATATGAAATGAATAATCACGTAAGTTCTGTCGCTGTTAAAAAAGCGGCCAAATTCTTTTCGATGCGGAAATCGTAATTTGTCCGAAAAAGTATGCAAATTACCGGTATGTACTATACTGGAATACTGGTAGGGTGTGTGCGATCCATACTAGAGTGCATAAAGGAAGAACAACGGTTGGAGTGTAGGACTGCTTGACACAGAGCAGAGGGAAAGATGGGTGTCACGGGATGACAAAATACTGACGATTAATTATCACCATATTCCAAAAACCAGATTTCAGAGAGGGATACAAACTTTCCTAAAGTCTTACATAAAGCTTCCGTAGGTAACACGTCAGTTGTTCGACAGTAATAGTAGCTCGCACACAGACACGAAACCAGTCTTTCCCGGCAGACTGGGCCTGTGAATGTAATAAAAGAAGTCCTTAAGCGAACAGAATTACAACTAATCTATGTAACGGATTTTACAGTTGTTTAAGGAATATAGCTGCAGCTGTGACAATATATGCACTACTGGTGTTTGGTGTGGTGATAATGCACATTACGGCACCTGTCAACCTTTTTGAGACTAAGTCAGATTATTTTTCAGATTGCCATCTCGTTACCTTACTTGTCTTTGGCAGAATGATGAAACTACATACAAAAATATTCATGTGCTAATTGTCTGGCGACCTTCGAGTTGAGTACTTAGACATCGCTCTGTTGCGAACGTCTAATACACATCCAAGCCACTAGTGAGAAAGTGAACGGTGATAGCAGAAGCCAAGGGTGACATTTGCGCTACAGTTCACACTATACGAAGCAGAAATATATTCCCTGAGAAACTTCAAGTATCGCTATGTTACATCATAGGAAATACTTAAACATAGCCCATTTATATGAAATTTTCAGATATTGTACTTTAAGGGGAGTGAGTATGATGAAACTGTCAAACAATTCCAATTGGAAGTCTACTTTTTATCATTTGAAAGTTAATATTGCAAGTGTCATAAAATCCAGTCGTTCTGCATCACTTACTTAACTGTCTCTGCCTCTGGAAATAGTCAGTAGAGAAGGTGGAGGAATACAGTTATTTATTCCTGGATTTCATGTCCGTGTTCAGAGGTTGGCTGCACTGTGTAAACAGAAGAGGAGGTATTCCACATGCTTCTAATGCTTTGTAAGTGTTGAATTGTGCCGGCCGCGGTGGTCGAGCGGTTCTAGGCGCTACAGTCTGGAATCGCTACGGTCGCAGGTTCGAATCCTGCCTCGGGCATGGGTGTGTGTGATGTCCTTAGGTTAGTTAGGTTTAAGTAGTTCTAATTTCTAGGGGACGGATGACCACAGCAGTTAAGTCCCATTGTGCTCAGAGCCATTTGAACCATTTTGTTGAATTGTAAAGATAAAGTCTAAATGGTAAAGGAAGGCTTGAAGGTAAAAACATTAAAGAATTCTATTTATTATGAAATAGCAGTAACATACAACCAATACCACTTACAAGAAATTAAAGTAGCAGTTTGGGCTATATTCGTCCACAAGTTATCCACTGATGATACCCCAATACATAACCTTCGTCCACTGGGTGCTGATCCATGGTGCAAGTACTGCAAAGCTCATGTAGCAGGTACAGAGAAACAATTTACACACCAAAACCACCGTACCATCTGCAGCGGTGGAAGTTATTAATTTATTGGAAAGAGAGTTAGTGCATTCTGAACTTCTCTCCAGGTGTCCACAAAGTCAACGATAAACCTGAATTAGTGTTTCAATGATGTAATATGGACCCACATACCAAAAGTGTATTTGTAGAAATGAAATTCTTGGTATTTGTGATGCTGAGATAACAATTAATGAAGGGAACAGGGAGGTATTAGGGTGTTAGTGCCAATTGAAAGGACGCCTGGAGCCAATATGCTTCCAGCCAAATGGTTCAATTTAGAATCATGAAGGCCCAGCTTGCAGCAGAAGAAACTACTAAAGAAGCAAGAGACAGGAAAAAAAGCTAACGCTTACACCTGAAAGATGATCAAGAACAGGACACAAACAATACCTAGCTATCTCTAGGAGCTGCCATAGCCAAATGTGAGTTGATATCATCTGAAGTTTTGAACCTGATTTCCTGAAAATGACTTTTTGTTTAAAATATTTGACCCATTATCTCAGGAACTATTACAGATACGTACAACAGATTTTATTGTAACATCTCAGAACACCCCAGCTACTGAACCACCAAAAGACATGTATCTCTAACAGCTTTTTACTTCCAGAGGGAAAAGGTGAAGGTTTTAAAGAAACATTGAACATAATTTGAAAATGGAGAGCTAATTAATTATTTGTCTGTATGTTCTGAATCTGGTTCAGTAACTAGAAAAGAAGTTACGCAATACTTCCTAAAAATTTCCGGTTTCTATCTATCTAACAGGTCATAACTACTGCAATTTTAACGCTGTACGTACAGGGCGTACTTACTCCCCTTAAGTGTCATTAAATATTAAAATTTTTCTAATTTAAATTACATGACTCTGTAAATTGATGAGTTGAACTGAAATTGTTATTTTAACATACATTTATTACTTAAACATTTCTTTATTATTTATCTGAAAATTCATCGACATTAAATAGTTTTATAATATATTTTTTGTAATAGTAGTTTCGTGTATCTTGTTGTAGGTAATGGATATTACACCTAATTATGACGTACACTGTGGTTTAATGCCAGAAAGTCACACGAAACTATTCTTTACGTTTCTTATTTGATATCTTGAAAGCCAATTGTTTATATTTTTCTAGTAATCATAATATTATACTTCTAACTTTATTAGAAATTTTGGTGTCCATTAAGTTCCATTTTCTTACTTTCTCTGCAGCTTCTGACACATAAAGTCACTCTCGGCTACAGAGTAATTTCTTCATAAAGCTTGGGTCTAAGGAAAACATACAAGAGCTTTATGGTTGTAATTGAGAGTTTCTTGGAGACCTACGTCACGTATCAGTTGCTCTCTGAATACACAATAACTGATAGTGACGTTCGTGGAGAACGTAAGTACTGTTATGTGGTACATGTGTTTGTGTTTTAATGTGGCTTAACTTTCGTTTATTTTCGTGTCTGTGAATAATAACCAAACTGAAATTTTTGCAACTGCGTTCAACATCTCTTCGAAATATCGAAGAGATGTTGAACGCAGTTGCAAAAATTACCACTATATTATCTTAGGTAAGTTCTCGGATAAAACTGTAAAGCACCCTGGAGGAATGGCCCAACAACCACTACTATTTCGATCGCGCTGCTTACGTCGAAGGACATGCAGATATAGATGAATCTCTCATTAATATTTGGAAGAGCCATGAGATAATGCCATCAAACATAGCTGCGCTGCAAATGAAGCAGAAGCTTTACTTCACTTAAGTCGGGTTTTCCGTTGCAGTAGGCATCCGATCCGGAACATAACCCCGTCACTACTGGTTCCGCCAACTGCGGAAGGGGGATTAACTTTATTCCCAATCCTATGATGATCCACTGGCAACAGCCGAGCTACGGCTTCATATCCCACGTTGTAAGAACAGAGTACAAATGATTGTGTGTACGGTAGGCTTTGTATTTTTGCAAATCCACCGCTTTCAACATTTAAAGAACGTTACCAAGCACTCTGATCGACTACTTCTAGCTGATAGTTATTTGTTTCTGTTATATGTTCCTCATATTTAGAGCTAATTCTGATGTAACGTAAGACACAGTTTCCACTGTAACATAAAAGTGCTTCAAACTTCCCCATTTCTGTGGATTTCAATAACTTTAAAAAATATTTAATCTATCAGTTGCCATCATATGTTTAAAGTTTTCCCGTTTTGTTCCTCTTAGATACGTTATGCCTATCGCTGCTAACATTTATTGACTCTCAAGAGTCATCAGCTATTTTTGGTAGATAGTAGCTTCCATGAAGCAATCACACCAAACCTGATTTGAAGGCATTGCAGCTCTTTGTTTGAGACACTTTTTAAACACAGCTTATTGTAGTGATTGAACTACCTCCATAGAAGCAGAAGGTCCAAATACACCGTTCCAAACAACGTTTCACATGGAAGACAGAGTTTTAAGGAATCTGAATTACTAAAAAGTGATTAAGAAAGAAATTATTACACAGTATCTAGACAAAATTCTGATTTCTCACCAGGGAGGTACCCCAGCTTGATCAGCTGAAATGGAATAAAAATGATTTGAAAACACGGAGAACTGTCTCTTCTACGACCCACCAATGACATTTATCCGTAAACCTCTGCACTTGTGTAAGGAATAGAGTAACACATGTCTTCAAGTTGGAATGGTCTGTGTGGAAAATTTATCTACATATTTGCGATCGTGTCAGAGATTAGAGAAGAAGAGTGTTTGCTGTATCTTGAAGGGTTTCTAGTAACAGAGAGAAGGAAAGGAACACTCACCAAATTGTTCTCCCCTCTGCAGAGGGATAGATTCGTAATGGAAATATTGCTGAAGCTGTGACGATTCTGCGCGATATACTTTCTCCCAGTAATGCTACCACAGTAAACCGGCATTAGTGTCTTTGAAACCAAAAAATACTTACGTGAGGCGTTGTGAAAAAACAGCTTGCAATCATAGGATTGTCCCATCTAGTATTTTCAGATAGTATTTTGCGAAAAAGAAGTAAAATGAAAACAATCGCACTCCCCGCTTAATAGTACTGAGAACAGTTCCACGTCTTTTCCTGATTTCTGCAATAAACAGGCAGCTAAAAGACAATCAGATTCAAATTATAACATAGATGAAATGAAAACTGATGTGGACAATGTTTGGTATAACTTTTACAAATTAAAAAAAAAAAGTGTTTCTATCAGTCACTGAAATGTTAAGAAAATGAAGTCAGCATCGTAAGTTATACTGAGAAATAATTGTTAAGAAAAGAATTCGACACGTTGTGCCGCTTCCCATTGAAGTTAGCCAATCAGGCCGTCGCATGCGCAGATTCAAGTAGCACACCAGAGACAGTGTCATCAAACGTATTCTTCATTTGGTTTCTTAAAACTAAACAAGAGAGAGATACAAAAATTGGACATGAGACGGTGGAGCAGTCTCGTGCGTTACCATTTACGCTATGAGAACAACATACTAATTGTATCTGGCGTGCCGCTTGAATTTGCGCCCGCGACTGCCTCAAGAAAACTGTCTACTGTCCATGGGCTACACGATAAGATGAGTATAAATTTTCTCGGAAACAGTAATTCGCAGTAATTATGTTAGGAAGAACAGACGACGGTAATCGTTCCAGAGAAACCTCCATGGCGCCGAAACTCATTAACTTCTGCGCGCCTGGTATCTGCGATAGGTCGGCAGAAACTGTAATGGGTGTGATACATAATAAAAATAAAGAGGAAAAGGAACGGCAATATTTAACGACTAGCGGAAAACTATATTTCTCCTGGAAAGTATGCTACCTGCCTGATAGCCGCGGAAAGCCGAGTAGAAAGGGAAGGGGAAAACGGAGGAGAGAAAATTCCGGTCCTGTCGTGATTCACGGCAGGCGCCGCCACTTTAAGGCCGGCGCCGCCCCACTGTCCCTCCTCCACCCACCCCCGCTTCCGCCATCCCCGCCACACACTGTCTGCTGGCTTTCCACTACATTTGTACCAGCTCTTCCCTCCCAACCCTCTCTCTCCCAGCCCCTCTCTCAAGGGGAATTTCATCGCCGAGATCCAGGAAGCCACAGCGCCGGCCAGCCCCCTCGTGCGATGTTGACCCAGCGCAGTTTCCCTCAGGAAACACACACACACGCACGCACACCACACACACACACACACACACACACACACACACACACTTAGTCTTAAATTTTCTTACGGTGCTTCCTGGACTTAAGTATGGACATGACAAATGGAATTTAGTGTCTGGAAATGATTCGTGTTCTGATGTCCGAAGCGGTTAACTCGACCGCTAGCGTGAATTGGGAAATCCGGGTTCGAGTCCCGGTCAGGCACAAATTTTCACTGTCGTGATTTCAATAAGTAGCCGAAGGTGATTCAAATTCGCAACTGAATACTTCGTGACTTGTGATAATTTATGCAGGACTGGTATCCGAAATCCATATAAGCAGTCGCGTTAACGAGTTAGACCATACGGGCACGTTTACAACAGCGACTACAAATTCAAAGTCACGTAATTTTTCCTCCCATTTTACCAAACCAACAAGCGGAAGTTCTTCCTTCGGAAGCAATACCATGTATGACCGAGAACCGTGGCTAATTCTGCTGTAGGGATGAACACCAACTGAATATGATTGGGATCAATGGGGATGAAATGAGTGAAGCGTATTGTCAAGAAAAGATATGAGTCTTGTTCAGGGACTGCGAATCTGCTATGTGATGAATATGTCGTGCATGTAGGAAGAAGATATAAGTGATACTGTATGTTTTGTTTGAACCTAGAGACATGCTCAAATGGCCTAGCTGGCTGAAGCGATTGCTTGTATTAAGCAGAAGATCCCCAGTCGAATCGATCATGCACAGGCCATGTGTGGCTTACTCCATTTGTGAAGTGGTGTTGTATATAAAATACGTAATCTAATGTAATTCCCAGCAGCCCAGACATCTCAGAGTCAGAATTTGCCGCAAAACGTCAAGATTTGGTTGGTCGGAAGAACTAGTTCTACTCTGGATACGATTCCTGGTGTAGGACCCACAGAGAGCAGCCAGTTCACAATTTTTAGCTAGACATCGAGGACACAACACGCGCTTTCATGATCAATGTAGCCTGCATGAGTCCACATGGACCTTTGACTTAAGGTTGTAGCCGTAGAAGTTCCCACAGAGAGCTGAGGCTTCAGAAAAACACGGGAACCAACTTCTACGTCGAGCAGTAATTTCGATCGTTACACTACTCGCGAGGTGCGAGTAAATTTAACAATTGTAGCAGGAATGTACAACAGTCGATTAGAGCCTAGCTGTCGTTCAGGTAACTCCAGAGCATTGTACTGGCGTTGTGGCATCTCTCGTCTATATATTTTTCGCTCGCCTCGTTGTCTAATACTTTTTGTCACCTGTGAACTGCTATTTTTACTTAATCATCCAAGCAATGTGCGCCGGATTCGTTTCAACATTTTTACTTGATGGGTTAAGTACACATTGTCATCTTTTCAGTGCTATTGATATTATTCACTCGGCGAGCACAAATTATGTTTTTGAGGATCATAATATATGCGTTTTCTTTAATTCTAATCTTAATACGACTTTCATATGTCTTGGTTCGTGGAGCTCCCCACCTGTCCTATAAAATATATATATATATATATATATATATATATATATATATATATATATATATATATATATATACAGAACCGCCAAATAAACTGGTATAGGCATGCACATTCAAGTACAGAGAAATGTAGACAGGCGGAATAAGGCGCTGCGGTCGATGACGCCTAAATAAGACAACATGTGTCTGCTGTAACTTGCAAGTTCTGAAGACTTAAGTGAGTTTGAACGTGGTGTTATAGTCGGTGCACGAGCGATAGGACACAGCATCTCCGAGGAAGCGATGAACTGGGGATTTTCCCGTACGACTAGTTCACGAGCGCACCGTGAATATCAGGAATCCGGTAAAACATCGCTGCGACCGGAAAAAGATCCTCCAAGAATGGGACCAATGACGACTGAAGAGAGTCGTTCAACTTGACAGAAGTGCAACCCTTCCTCAAATTGCTGTAGATTCCACTGCTGGGCCATCAACAAGTGTCACCTGCAAACCATTCAACAGAACATCATCGATATGGGCTTTCGGAGCCGAAGGCCCACTCGTGTATCCTTGATGACTGCACGACACAAAGCTTTACACCTTTCCTGGGCCGTAAACACCGACACTGGGCTGTTGATGACTGGAAACATGTTGCCTGGTCGAACAAGTCTCGTTTCAAATTGAATCGAGCGGATAGACGTGTGCGGGTACGGAGACAACCCCATGAATACATGGATCCTCCACGTCAGCAGGGGACTGTTCCAGCTGTTGAGGCTCTGTAATGGTGTGGAGCATGCGCAGTTAGAATGAAATGGGACCCCTGATACATCTAGATACGACACGTGACACGTACGTAAGCATCCTGTCTGATCACCTTCATCCATTCATGTCCATTGTGCATTCCGACGGACTTGGGAAATTCCAGCAGGACAATGCGACACCCCACACGTCCAGAACTGTTACAAATTGGCTCCAGGAATACTCTTCTATATTTAAACACTTCCACTGGCCAACAAACTCTCTAGACACAAACATTTTTGAGCATATCTGGACTGCCCTGCAACGTGCTGTTAAGAAGAGATCTCCACCCCCTCGTACTCTTACGGATTCATTGACAGCCCTGCACGACTCATGGTTTGAAATCCCTCCAACACCACTTCAGAAATTAGTTGAATCCATGCCATGTCCTGTTGTGGCACTTCTGCGTTCTCGTGGGGGCCCTACACGATATAAGTAGTTGTAAAAGTGTCTTTGGCTCTTCAATGTAGGTCAAAGGTGACTGAGCAGAAAGAATTAGGTTAGTTTCATCCCCGCAGTAGGAAAAGAAATTTAGCGCTTAGCAATCATGGTCTGGACAAAAAGTTTTCCTATAGTTTCCCACTTTGGGATAACTTAATCGAGGGCAAGGCATCTATAGACGCAATACCATCAGCAGCGGAGGAATCGCTTTACATTCTTGACGTCAACTCGGGCTAAATAAATGGTTGAACCAATGTGAACGAAGCAGAACGATTGCCCCTGAGGACTAGATTTTTATGACCGGCACATTTCGACACATGCGAAGTTATGCTACAAGGACGCTGATGTGTGCGCGCAACCAGAGGTCAGAAGATGGTCGTACAATGCTAATGCTAATGCTAATAGATCATTGTATAACCGCCGTCTTGTCAGCACGGCTGTAGCAGACAGTACAGCTTCGTCGGTAGTGTTGGCTCGACGCTGGAGGATGCAACTGGTATGGGCAATTTGCACTGGCAGTCCAATGTGTATGCTGCGGGTTGATATGCTCGCAGCCATGCTAATGTGTAGCTTTTCATTATCCAGATACCATAAATTCTCGACTGTCGTTCAGTGATCGCAGCACACAAACGCAACCTTGGAGACGCCATCTGATAGCAAAAATGATTCAAATGGCTCTGAGCACTATGGGACTTAACATCTGAGGTCATCAGTCCCCTAGAACTTACTAATACTTAAACCTAACTAACCTAGGGACATCACATACATCAATGCCCGAGGCAGGATTCGAACCTGCGACCGTAGTAATCGCGCGGTTCCGGACTGAAGCGCCTAGAACCGCTCGGCCACCGCGGCCGGCCCATCTGATAGCGGGGAGCCTTTGCTTGTCATAAAGGATAAATCTAAAGTTGGTTGTTTGCTGGATCCAACTTGTGGCTTAGCTCCTGCGTATTGAGAACAACATAAAGAGCAGATGGTACTTGAGGGAGGGTTTGAACCCGGGACCTTGCCTCTTCTAGCAGGGCAGTTTCCGGCCACACATGTCGGGAAATGGAAACCTTCCTCGAAGAACTACTAGTACCATAGCTTCTGTGGGCTGGAACCCCTCCTGACTTGTCACCCATCGAACTCTCCGTTCGAACAGGCCTCGGAAGTCCCAGCGGTAGTGACCAGCGCCCTGTCATCCTCAGCCAATAGGCATCACTGGTTGTGGATATGGAGGAGCACTGGCAGTTGATAGTTTTACTGACCGGAGCCGCCACTTCTCAGTCAAGCAGCTCCTCACTTGGTCTCAGAAAAGTTGAGTGCACTCCGCTTGCCAACAGCGCTCGAAGGAATCGGGCGGTCACCCAACAAAGTGCCAGACAAGCCCGACAGCGCTTAACTTCGATTATCTGACAGGGGCCGGTATTACCACTGAGGCGAGGCCTTTGGCCGCATCATCGAACACTTCAAGGATACAGTTGGTCAGCACCTTGTACTGTAGCATTTATTGGCGGTGTTTCGTTGAACCACATGTAAAGCAAAAGAAGGAGGATTCCAGAGAAACATACCGGGGCGTCTATGATCCCATGTGATGACGTTCAGAGGCTTTGGCTCCAGCACGTGAGGTTTCACAACAAAGCGAATTCTGAAAGTCAGAGATAACTTTCAGTTTTGCACTGCTAATAATTTGTTTATTGGCGTGAACCTAAATTGTTTTGAGGTATAACATATAATTATGTGGCATAATGAGAAGAGTTTAGATTTCAGTAACAGTATTAACAATTTATTGTAAAAAAAAAAATAAAAAAACCTACAGCGTGACTCAGGTAGAGCCAATGCTCGAAGCAGTATTGTGCCGTGTCGAGCGGCACGGCTGATTTCCCCATCTCCAGAAGTCATTTCATATGGGGTATCATGCTGTGGCCGCCAGAGGGTGGACGCCATGGACACATGATTGCATGGTAGTTGTATTGTATTGTATTCTATTGTATGTTAACTGGGGACCTAGAAACGACGGAGAGGCTCCGTCCCCGCCGCAGCCGCAGTGGTCCACAACCCCACGACGACTACCGCAGTCCACTTCACGCCTCCACCGCCCTTCGGCCCCCGGTGGACCCCCCAGGGAACATCTCACACCAGACGAGTGTAACCCCTATGTTTGCGTGGTAGAGTAATTGTGGTGTACGCGTACTTGGAGAACTTGTTTGCGCAGCAATCACCGACATAGTGTAACTGAGGCAGATGGAAAACCGCCTAAAAACCATCCACAGACTGGCCGGTTCACCGGACCTCGACACAAATCCGCCGGGCGGATTCGTGCCGGGGACCAGACGCTCCTTCCCGCTCGGAAAGCCGGGTGGGCGGCATGGTAGTTCGTCGCTGCACGGAGACGAGCGTGAAAGTTCTGGGCAATGCTTTGAGTGAGGGCCTCAAGAATCTGGTGTGCTGCGGTTCTGCAAGCCGGCGACACTACTGCCTGCGTGGGGCATGGTCGCTGTGTGGATAGGACAGCCTTACGGTACGTCGGTATTTTCCCTGCCAACGATCTCGGCCAGCGATTCCAGTCGAGGACGAGAAAGGGACTTCAGCATATCAAGTGGAGCGCTACCTGAATGCTTTTGCAGCTGATTGTTGCGCGATGATGATTTTATGGTTGGTACACTGCACAGTGTCGTATACGAAAGGTGCGTTGGGTGTGTTTGCTGCCGAATAATCACTTGTTTGTATTACTGGATAAGAATTTTTAAAGATACATGCGTAGGTAATTTGATGCAGAGTTGAGTGTAGCTTCTTGTGAAAGCTACCTGGTAGCGTTAGTATCAGTGCATAGCTGTGTGTCGTGTTCCTAATTGCGTCTAAGTTATTTTGTCCCTGCTGAACTTTTCTCAGACTAGTTACGGCTGAGGGTTAAGCATCGTTAATTGTTAATGTAGTGGCCCACTTACGTGTATTAGGGAAAATATTGGATTTAATTCTTTGATTTAATGGAAGAACTTTTGATGTACCGATTGTTCGAAACCGTGTTTAGCGATCTTTACAGTTTACAGAAATATTTATGTTTTATTAAGAGTGTACTTCCAGTATGCTGACGTTAACTAAAATAAGTGTTAACCTGAGTCCCACGTCTGCACAACCCCTAGACCGAACCCACTCCATTTTAAACTTACTCTATAGTATAGGTTTTTGGCCGGCCGTGGTTACCGAGCGGTTCTAGGCGCTACAGTCTGGAACCGCGCGACCGCTACGATCGCAGGCTCGAATCCTGCCTCGGGCATGGATGTGTGTGATGCCCTTAAGTTCTAGGAGACTGACGACCTCGTAAGTTAAGTCCCATAGTGCTGAGTACCATTTCAACCATTTTGTTGGTTTTTGTGTGTTTAGTAAGTGAAAAGATTGCTCTTTTTCCGTAGCAGTAGCACCATACGCGCCTCTCCCTAGTACAGATGCCTTGGTAAAATACGATCATTGGTAGGTTACGTTTGGGTAGGAGACTGCAGTCAGTTTAGCGCTGAAATTAGATCCCTAAACATGAAAATACAATTCTTGCGTCTTTCTCCCGCCACTACAAATGGTAGCCTAAATTTTATTAAGTTATTGTTTTTCTACAAAGTATTACGCTCGGTGTGTGGATAGTTTTAACCGCCTCTCAGTTACTCAGTGAAAGGCTTTTGGTTTTTCGCTCTCTGCCATGTAGCTAACGTGTTCACGACGCATTTGGAGTACATGGTTATAAAGAGTTGTTACGTTAGAAATTCTACTGTGAATGCTTTTGGCTTTTTCGAATAAAACGTATCTTAATAAGTGTTTTTTTCTTACTGTTGATAGTGCTTCAGTGATGCCATAATTTTACACTTCTTATGCCATCATGCAATAAAAATGAATATTTATTTGTTTGTCTCCTGTGTGCTCCTATACTGCTCATCGTATTACGATGAGTTGTGCGCAAGCCTGCTGATGTTTCTGCTTGGTCAGCTGCGGGGGTGAAATGAGGGTGACGCAGAAGCTCAACTCAGGCACGTGTGGAGCAATTGCAATCAACATTTTTATATACGCGACTCATTATTTATACAATTATTTGTATAAAAATATTGTGAGGTTAACCAAATCTAGGGGCGCTGATGGGATTGGGAAGGCGTGACATGTAGAAATATGCTGTAACAATGTTAGTGCCACTAAAGTGGAGGTACTAAATACAGTTTTCTGTAATTCCTTCACGAAAGAAGACGAAGTAAATATTCCAGAAATCTAAACCAGAACAGCTGTTATCATGAGTGACAAAAGTGGATATATTAGGTGTTGCGAAACCAACTCAAATCACTTAAGAAAGGCAAGTGTTCCGGTCCAGATGGTATACCAGTCAGGTTCCTTTCAGAGTATGCAGACACAAAAGTGCCTTTCTTAGCAATCATATACAACCGCTCACTTGACGAAAGGTCTTTTCCCAAAGACTGTAAAGTACCACAGGTCACACCAATATTCGAGAAAGGAAATAGGAGTAACCCATAGAATTACAGACCCATATCACTGACCTCGATTTGCAGTAGGATTTTGGAGCATATACTGTACTCGAACATTATGAATCACCTTGAAGAAAATGACTTATTGATATATAACCAACACGGATTCAGAAAATATCGTTCTTCTGCAACACAGCTAGCTCTTTATTCCCATGAAGTAATGAGTGCTGCCGACAAGGGATCGCAGATCGTTTCCATATTCCTAGATTTCCAGAAAGCTTTTGATACCGCTACTAATCAAATTGCGTCCATATGGAGTACCGTCTGAGTTGTATGACTGGATTCGTGATTTCCTTTCAGAGAGGTCACAGTTCGTAGTGATAGACGGTAAATCATCGAGTAGAACAGAAGTGATATCTGGCGTTCCGCAAGGTAGTGTCATAGGGCCTCTGCTGTTCCTGATTTGCATAAATAATCTAGGTGATAATCTGAGCAGCCCCCTTAAATTGTTTGAAGATGACGCTGTAGTTTACCGTCTAGTATCATGATCAGACGATCAATTCCAATTACAAAATGATCTAGAGAGAATTTATGTATTGTGCGAAAAGTGGCAATTGGCACTAAACAAAGAAAGGTGTGAGGTCATCCACATGGGTACTGGAAGAAATCCGATAAATTTTGGGTATACGACAAATCGCACAAATCTACGGACTGTAATTCGAATAAATACCCAGGAATTACAATTACGAGCAACTTAAATTGGAAAGACCGCATAGATAATGTTGTGGGGAAGGCGAAACGAAGACAGCACTTTGTTGGTAGAACACGTAGAAGATGCGACAAACCCACACTTGTCCGTCCTCTGCTGGAATATTGTTACGCGGTATGGCATCCTTACCAGGTAGGATTGACGGAAGACGTAGAAAAAGATCAAAGAAGGGCAGCTCGTTTCGTGTTGTCGAGCAATAGGGGCGTGTCACTGATATGATACGCGAATTGGGGTGGCAGTCACTGAAACAAAGGGGTTTTCTTTACGGTAAGATTTATTTGCGAAATTTCAATCATCAGCTTTCTCTTCCGAATGCGAAAATATTTTGTTGACACCCACCTACGTAGGGAGAAACGATCATCATAATAAAATAAGAGAAATCACAGCTCGAACGGAAAGATTTAGGTGTTCCTTTTTCCCACGCGCCATTCGAGAGTGGAATGGTGCAGAAATAGTATGAAAATGGTTCGATGAACCCTCTGCCTGGCACTTAAGTGTGAATTGCAGAGTAACCATGTACATGTAGATGAAGAACTTCCGATATTAGTGCTAGACCATTATTTTTTGGGATCACTAGACTAGTTGGTGTCCATCACGTTGACGTTTCACGCATAGACATGGGAAAAGAGGGAGTGGGGATTGCCACGACACTGACATATCAGCATATATCTGTAACGCCTGAAGAAATTACTACCAAAATTGTCAAACGTATTCCTTGCTATCTGGCGTAATTTGCTGTAATAGTATTACAACCCTAGTAACCACATAGCTGCCAGTTTCGGGTGAATACACGTGAAATAAACGCGTATCTTGGGAACATCTGGAATAGTTTTAATCAAATTTGGTGTATACGTGACTCATTATTTGCGTGAAAACACTGTTTTTGTAAGGTACCCCTTCTACGGCCGAGGGTGTGAATAAGAGTGACAGACGGTGACAACTAGAAACGTCTGAAAAGAAGCTGATAGTGTTTCTTTCCTGTAAGTAACTGACTTGGAACACTTTAAAATATGAAGCGTAATCTGTCACTCAGTTCCGTTGTTCAGAGCATCAGTCACATAATGTTTCAGAGCCAAAGATCGTACTACACACCTCAATACCACAGAGACATTAAACGCCTCCTCTAGAGTCTTCCGGAATATCAGACTGTTGTCAGCGACAGTACTTTATCTCACATCGATAATCAGTTAGTGGCAAGGTTATAGAAGCACGCGGAATTCAGCTGAAATAGCAGTGCAAAATTTGTTCAAGATATGGATGAAATATGTCTACAAATACGTATGAAATATGTCAAACCTAAGTGAAATATGAATGTTGTTGTTGTTGTGGTCTTCAGTCCTGAGACTGGTTTGATGCAGCTCTCCATGCTACTCTATCCTGTGCAAGCTTCTTCATCTCCCAGTACCTCTGCAGCCTACATCCTTCTGAATCTGCTTAGTGTATTCATCTCTTGGTCTCCCTCTACGATTTTTACCCTCCACACTGCCCTCCGGTACTAAATTGGTGATCCCTTGATGCCTCAGAACATGTCCTACCAACCGATCCCTTCTTCTAGTCAAGTTGTGCCACAAACTCCTCTTCTCCCCAATTCTATTCAATACCTCATCATCCGTTATATGATCTACCCATCTAATCTTCACCATTCTCCTGTAGCACCAAATTTCGAAAGCTTCTATTCTCTTCTTGTCTAAACTATTTATCGTCCATGTTTCACTTCCATACATGGCTACACTCCATACAAATACTTTCAGAAACGACATCCTGACACTTAAACCAATACTCGATGATAAGAAATTTCTCTTCTTCAGAAACGCTTTGCTTGCCATTGCCAGTCTACATTTTACATCCTCTCTACTTCGACCATCATCAGTTATTTTGCTCCCCAAATAGCAAAACTCCTTAACTACTTTAAGTGTCTCATTTCCTAATCTAATTGTCTCAGCATCACCCGACTTAATTCGGCTACATTCCATATGAATGTGTGTCTGAAATATGTGTGACATACAAGGGAGTTATTGCTATAGCAGCTATTTACAGAGGTCTAGTGTAGGCTCCAGTTATCGTTTGGTAGCGGAACTTGGTGGATATTCTAAAGCGTTAATGCCGTACGAACTACGTAGGAAGATATTTAGTTTCAATTTTGGCTACAGGTGCAAATCTGGTGCTGTGAATGCAAGAAAGACGTGCAGAAATGTTTCCTTTCTTGTGGATTAGGAATGGTACACGGGCAGAAAAGTTCTAACAAGTGAGAACAGCATAACGTTGATTTTATTATTAAATGCCGCTTACACAATTTGTTCAGTGTGAGCACCGGAGACATCGACAAGATTCCGCCATTGTAAAACGAAGTGATCAACAGTTTCTCGCAGCAGTTCTGGTGGAATCTGAACACGTGTTAGTGTATACTGACCTTCAGTTCAGGTAGAGATCGAGCGTGTCCCTGGTAATCTTGTTCTCTTAGATAGTCCCAGAGCAAAAAGTCACATGGATTCAGATCAGGTGATTTTCCAGTCCATGCGTCTGGAAAACCACTAGAGATAATACGTTCGTGGAAGGTTGTATTAAGCAGATCTTTCACTGGGCGAGCGACATGAAGTGTTGCCCCACCTTGTATGAGAACAGTTGTTCTACAAATTTGCGCTCTCCTAAAGCAGGAATCAAATGGTCTACAAGGAGGTCTCGATGACGTGCAGAAGTCACCGTACACCTGACAGGCCCCCTGTGTGTATACACTTCAAAGAAGAACGGACCGAGAGTAAAAGTCCTTCTGAATGCACTCCACGCAGTCACATACGACGAGTGCAGCGGCACTCTGTGCACAACGCCCGGTTTAACGGTACCCAGAATTTGGCAGTTCAGTGTATTCACTGCACCCTGTTATGTAAAATGTGCGTTGTAACTCCATACAACATTGCCGGCCCACTTGTCATCAATTTCGATTTGTGTCAGAAGCTGAAGAGCAAATTCAGGACGTTGCTCCGGATCACGAGGTTTCAGCTCCAGCAACATCTGGATCTTGTACGGGCAACAGTGTAAAATGAACCGCTAAACTTCACGCAGCGTTGCCCATGCGATGGAAAATTCTCACGACACTCAGTAACACTAGCTGTACCCGATGACCGTGCTGCATGACCAGTTACAGCAACAGCAATCTCGTCAATAATTTCCACACCAAGCTCACCCGAGTTTTCGAATTTCATTAACCATTAAATCATTTAATTTGATTAAACCATTTAATTTCATTAAACAATTTAATGACATTAGGCTTCTCCTCATACCTTTCAGACGATGCTCTCTCAATGCACCACTGTAATTGCTGCCGTTCACATAAAATAGTTTCACTAAGGGCGCACAGTTTCTCTTCTCGATAGCCATACTGTTAACTCACGTTACGGTTCAAAATTGGTTCAAATGGCTATGAGCACTATGGGACTTAACATCTATGGTCATCAGTCCCCTAGAACTTAGAACTACTTAACCCAACTAACCTAAGGACATCACACAACACCCAGTCATCACGAGGCAGAGAAAATCTCTGACCCCGCCGGGAATCTAACCCGGGAACCCGGGCGTCGGAAGCGAGAACGGTACCGCACGACCACGAGGTGCGGACCTCACGTTACGGCTTCTCACATTACAGCGTGGGTATCATACCGTCATGCACACAGTATATAGCTCTAGATTTGGCCCTGACGGCCACAACTGAATTTTTTTGCCAGTGTAAATCGGTTCCGCAATAACGCATTAACGTATCTATCAAGTTTCGTTGCCGTAGGATAATTACAGTCCATACTGAATCTCACTTTAATTATTACCGCCTGGTAAGCGTCTGCTTTGTACATGTGTACCTAATTACAAAGAAGAGCAATTGGAATGCATGCCGGCACAGTTAGTCTTCAATAAATATTTATCGTTAGCTTTATGGAGTGGTTTTCAGAAACGTCGATGTGGACAGGGTTGGAAGCCGCTGAACCTTTGAAACTCCTCGTTATCAATTCTCATGCTAAAGATACATTTTACGTTACTCGGCAGTTGTCACTTGCTGTCACTTTATTTACACGATCGTGGATTCTCACACCTAGTTCTGTGACCATGTTAAAACTTGTGAGGAGTATTGTCCAATATCGCCAACGGCCTTGCCACAGTGGTAACACCGGTTCCCGTCAGATCACCGAAGTTAAGCGCTGTTGGGCTGGGCTAGCAATTGGATGGGTGACCATCCGGTCTGCCGAGCGCTGTTGGCAAGCGCAGTGCACTCAGTCCTTGTGAGGCAAACTGAGGATCTATTTGATTGAGAAGTGGCGTCTCCGGCCTCGGAAACTGATATATGGCCGGGAGAGCGGTGTGCTGATCACATGCCCCTCCATATCCGCATCTGGTGACGTCAGTGGACTACGGATGACACGGCGGCTGGTGGTACCGTTAGGCCTTCATGGCTTGTTCTGGCGGAGTTTAGTTCTTTTGCGCCGGAGTGGCCGAGCGGTTCTAGGCGCTACAGTCTGGAACCGCGCCACCGTTGCGGTCGCAGGTTCGAATCCTGCCTCGGGCATGGATGTGTGTGATGTCCTTAGGTTAGTTAGGTTTAAGTAGTTCTAAGTTCTAGGGGACTGATGATCTCTGATATTAAGTCCCATAGTGCTCAGAGCCATTTGAACCATTTAGTTTTTTTATTGCCTAATATCGCATCTTGGCGGAATATTGTTTATTTATGGTATTATCACTCTGAACATACTTTGGTTGGATAGTACTCCACGTTATGAGATATGGTTTTTAAAAAAAGAGGTATTTAAAATAATCCCAGATCCGCAAAACCTCCAGTCCACAGCACATTCCATGCAAATCCTGCGCTTCACATATGGCAGCTGCATGCACACACCCTTTCACTGCTGATACTTGGGTAATCAATGGAGGGTCACGTAATGGCTTGGTAGCAGCACTACACCATCTACAGCGCTCCAAAGCGACCAGTGTGCTCTCTTAAGAGGGTGGCAGCATTTAGTCTGGTAAACGTGGTACAGATTGTTCAGTTAACTTCCAGTCGGTTGGATGGCCACGGATTTCTGAGTCACTTTATCTCTCCCGTGCATTGTAAACACCAGGTCGCCGTCTGCCGCTTGGAGAAGCAGCGAGCAGCTACCAGCCCTTGGCCACTACCCGCCTGTAGCGCAGGGTCCCGCTAAGTACGGAACACGCGCGCGCCGGATTACTCCGATCCCGGCCATCTGCATCTGCATTAATGCGCTGTGAGGAGAGGCAGTGCGAGGGGCTAACCAACACACGCCGATCCGTCTGGGTGAGTAGCTGACCGCACCCGCCACGCCGTCTAATCCTCTGCCGAGACTTTGCTGCTCCTGATCGCTGCTGCCCTGTTTCCCGTCCCTGTTCCGATACTCAAACCATGCGCGAGACTCACTGTTGTTGCCGCCATCTTGACCAGGATTAAACATACACATACACACACACACACACAAACACACACACACGCAGATGTGCACACAGAACCTGCGGCATTTTCCGCAATCGATGGGTGCAAAGAATCGCACTTGTATGGTAGTAGCCGCAGGAAACGGTAAGGCAACGGGCTAGTATTAATTCAGGCATGTTTTTAAAACAAATTTATCAACAAGAGATTCCTACTTCACATTTACAAAGAAAACACATTTCCTCACACTTTAAAAAAAAAATAACCGTTACAATAACCTTGATTAAATATTAACCCCGATCCAATACTGATACAAATAGCGGTGATGCAATGATGACAAATTTAAGCTCAAGACAATTACAACGATATCAATTACGAGTTTCAGTGATACTAGTAACTACTTGACATTAAAATTTAAATCCCTAAACCTGTCTTAAATCGCATATACCAACCGTTAAGCAAAATTTGTAATGATAAATCTACACTAGCTCTGAAGTTAAATTCATACGAGAAATTGCTGAACCATTTGGTACAAAGACTGGCCTTAGACAGGGAGATGGACTACCCCCACTACTAAAACTTCCTGGCAGATTAAAACTGTGTGACGGACGGATGCTCGAACTCGGGACCTTTGCCTTTCGCGGGCAAGTGCTCTACCAGCTGAACTACCCAAGCACGACTCACGCGCTATCGTCACACCTTTACTTCCGCCAGTACCTCGTTTCCTACCTTCCAAGCTTCACAGAAGCTCTCCTGCAACCTTGTAGAACTAGCACCCCTGGAAGACAGTATACTGCGGAGACATAGCTTAGCCATGGTCTGGGGGACGTTTCCACTGCAGAGTGAAAACCTCATTCCCCCATTGCTGTTTAACTGTGTTACTGAAAAGGTGATTACACAATGGTGAGAGCAAAAGTCGAATCAAAATATAGATCAATCAATCAAGTTAGGCAGAAGTAATATTACAGTGGATTGCCTCGCCTTTGCAGATGATGTGGCAATTTTAACTAGGGATATTACCAAAGCTCAAAAACAAATTGAAATTCTTAAAGAAGTTGCGCATAAAGTAGAACGGCAAATATCATTTGAAAAAACGGAATATATGACATACAACAAACAAGCACCAAAGTTTTTGAACATAAAATATAGAAAAATAAAAATTGATTCTCAGTTTAAATACTTGGAGGAAATCATACAAGAAAACGGTCTCGAAAGCTGCAGACAGAGATCGCAGTCAAAAAATGACAACTGAATTCAGATTAACATAAGATATTGATAATAAAAAATACCTTTCTGATTTTAGTAAACTTAGTGATTACAGCACTGTAATCAAATATGAACGTCTTTATGGAGCAGAAACTTTAATTATAAATAGGAAGAGGGATACTGAAGAAATTTAAAAGAAAGAAAGAAACAAAGATTATTAGGAAAATATTAGTCCCCATATTTACTGATGCAAAAACTCAGAGGGTGAGAAATAATAAGGAACTAGAAGAATACACATACATGGTGACATGATAAAACGAAGACTTAAATTTTATGGGCACATTAAGAGAATGGAACCCCTAGGTTGACAAAACAAATATTAGAATTCTACGAACAGAAGTTACAGATAGAAAAACGTTCAAGCAAAAGATATTTGCTTGGGAAGTTGGTCAGAGGGAAATTAGACTGGAACACCGAGGTCTGATGAAAGAAAGAGGCTTCATTCTGAAAGAATTAAACAAATATGAAGCGGTTTTAGGCGGTACAGTCTGTAACCGCGCGACCACTACGGCATGGATGTGTTTGATGTCCTTAGGTTAGTTAGATTTAAGTAATTCTAAGTTGTAGAGGACTGATGACCTTAGAAGTTAAGTCCCATAGTGCTCAGAGCCGTTTGAACCAATTGATACAAATTTGAACACAAAGGAAGGCCAACCATCGAAAATGACATTGATGGATTGTACCTCGCGAGGACCTACTGGGCCCATACGTGAATAATAATAAATTGAAATCAGTCCAAATCTCAAAACAATCTTCGACAAAGTAAGTTTAATAACAGAGATTAAAATAAACGACAACAATTACAGCATGACTCTTACTCAAAACTTCTACACACACTAATATCACTCGTAACAGAACTTAAGATTTACTGAAGTACCGTACAGAGGTACCAGACAATTTCAAAATTAGCTTAGGCGCAGAGCTCCTTCAAATGAAGGCCAAGTAAGGCGACGCAAATCGTCCAATTACAAAAGGTGCTGACTGAACTCAAAGATTGATTTGCAGCATTAGAATCCATCCACGGATATCTCAGCGGATTTACAGTGCCGTAATCTTGCAATCATATTTCATTTCAAACTCCAGTCCTGTTGCGTACACTTCTTCGCGATACATTGTACGCATTCATGATAAAACCTGAAAAGTAAATCAGTTACCACCGATTAAACACATACACACAACACACATGGCGCCCACAAGGGCAGAACCAACGACAATCTTTACAGCACAAAAAGATAGATTACAAAGATCACCAGATATTGAATAGTAGAAATACTGAGCTTCGCTTGGAATGCACAAGTTTTCGTCCATAAATGGAACCAGGGTGCAGCGACAATGTAGTGAAGGCTCAACCGACCTTGCAGCTTTGCTTTGATCAACAATCTCTTCCGGACGGCGGATACAGGATCCGAAAACGTGAACACCATTGTCTGTCAACACGTCTACGAACATCAGTACAATGTCACCAGCGAACACTTGAGTCCAGAATATGTGGTTCGTTTCAGACAAACGACCCTCAGCTCCAACGAGGCCGCACTATAGATCCAGATCGAGACAAGGCGCTTTCCGACACAAACAGGGCGCGATCCAGCACGGGGCCGGCTTGCTATTTTCCTCGAGTCCCTGCTAACACAAAAACCTCTTCGCTGACTCGCATCGCGCCTCCTAACCGACCACGATCACCTGACAAGCTACTCTCTGACAGTACTACGACCGACTCCACCAGAAGGGCTCAAAGTCGGGAAAACACAAAAAAAAACTTTCGGGAGGATTCTACGCACCCACACTCACAGGGTACTCGTAGGCCACACGAATTATGCTGGTGATTGCAATAAATGACTTACTTGTTAGGAGTGATCTGAAAATGTAGCATCTATTTTTGCCTAATAAGCATCTTTTTTTAAAAACTATTAGACATATAAATTTGTACGAATTTGTCGTGTTACTAACATAGTCACGAGTTTTACATAATAAGAACTTTTCGAGATGAATGTTTGCTTTTGCACAAACTTGAACAGTTCTTTATCCGAAATAGTTTTCCTTCTTCTTCTTCATCCTTTGGCTCTCTTTAAATTTTCAGCTTCAACTGCTGAGAAGCAGCAGCTTGGCTCTCTAATTCAATGTGTGTTTTCGACATTCTATTTCTTCTACCACCCAATTTGGCAATTACGTATCCTATAGAACCCTGATTTCGAATCTGTGGCACATATCTGAGGCACATAAGCTCTGATTAGCACATTGCGCACCTATTTTGTGTGCATTCATATATGTGGAGTTCATAGTTGACATCGTTACAGATACACTGAAGAGCCAAAGAAACTGGTACACCTGCCTAATATCGTGTAGAGCGTCCCCGAGCACGCAGAAGTGCCGCAACACGACGTGGCATGGATTCAACTAATGTCTAATGTAGTGCTGGAGGGAACTGACACCATGAATCCTGCAGCGCTGTCCATAAATACATAAATGTACGAGTGGGTGGAGATCTCTTCTAAACAGCACCTTGCAAGTCATCCCAGATATGCTCAATAATTTTCATGTCTAGGGAATTTGGTAGCCAGCGGAAGTGTGTTAACTCAAAAGAATGTTCCTGGAGCAACTCTGTAGCAATTCTGGACGTGTGGGGTGTCCCATTGTCCTGCTGCAACTGCCCAAGTCCTTCGAAACGCACAACGGACATGAATCGATGCAGGTGATCCGACACGATGCTTCGTACGTGTCACCTGTCAGAGTCGTGTCGAGACGTATAAGGCGAGTCCCATATCACTCGAACTGCACAGGCCCCATACCATTAAGAGCCTCCACCTGCTTGAACAGTCCTCTGCTGACATGCAGAGTTCATGGATTCATGAGGTTGTCTCCATACCCGTAGACGTCCAACCACTCGATACAATTTGAAACGAGACTCGTCCAACGAGGCAACATGTTTCCACTCATCAACAGTCCAATGTCGGTGTTGACGGCCCAGGCAAGGTGTAAAGTTTTGTGTTGTGCAGCCATCAAGGGTATACGAGTGGGCCTTCGGCTCCGAAAGCCCATATTGACGACGTTTCGTTGAGTGGTTCACACGCTGACTCTTGTTGATGGCGCATCATTGAAATCTTCAGCAATTTGCGGTAGCATTGAACTTATATCACGTTGAACGATTCTCCTCAGTCGTCGTGGTCCCGTTCTTGCAGGATCATTTTCGGGCTTCAGCGATGTCGGAGATTTGATGTTTTACCTGTTTCCTGATATCCACGGCACATTCGTGAAACAGCCGTACGGGAAAATCCTCACTTCATCGCTTCCTAGGAGGTGCTGTGTCCCATCCCTCGTGCGTCGACTATAACACCACGGTCAAACTCACTTCAATCTTGATAACCTGCCATTGTAGCAACAGTAACCGATCTGACAACTGTGCCAGAAACTTGTCTTATACAGGCATTGCCGACCGCAGCGCCCTATTCCGCGTGTTTTCGGATCTGTGCCTTTGAATACGCATGCTTATACCAGTTTCTTTGGCGCTGCAGTGTAGAGCAGACACATTACTTAGAGTAAAAGGTGTGAGTTCAATGTTGCTGCATCTACATCGAAAAAGGAACAAATACAACCTGTGTGAAGTGCGACAACGCCCAATTAAGGATCTATCTGGACTCATAAATAACGTTTTTGGTTGCTTGCTTTTGATCGCTCTCCTGCATGTCAGTCGTTAAAGTGGAAGATATAATGGTAGTCGATCGCGATATCGCGAACATTAGGTCGGAGGAGGTATTCAGAAGTAAACCAAGTGGGCCACTGAGTCCTTTGGTTCAAATGGCTCTGAGCACTATGGGTCTTAACATCTGAGGTCATCAGTCCCCTAAACTTGAAACTACTTAAACTTAACTAACCTAAGGACATCACATACATCCATGCCCGAGGCAGGATTCGAACCTGCGACCGTAGCTGCAGCACGGTCCGGGACTGAAGCTCCTAGAACCGCTCGGCCGCAACGGCCGCCTCCTTTGGGCCAGTGCTGGAAAATTGTTGAACAGTAATTCTCAAGTCGGGAATGTCGCCCAAGACTGAAACATTACTGAAAGTTGAAATTCTCTATGCACATCTAGTGGAAAGATTTTGCCAGTACATTTTCGTTGTTGTTGTTTTGTGGAGGAAGAGACCAAACTGCGAGGTCATCGGTCTCATCGGATTAGGGAAAGACGGGGAAGGAAGCCGGCCGTGCCCTTTCAAAGGAACCATCCTGGCATTTGCCTCGACCGATTTAGGGAAATCACGGAAAACCTAAATCAGGGTATTGAACCGTCGTCCTTTCGAATGCGAGTCCAGTGCGCCACCTCGCTCGGTGCTTTGCCAGTACAGTTCAGTAATGCCTTTCGACAAAGGATATAACAAACTAATGCTGTTATCTCAGTCCACTGTGCTTAGTGAAATCTTACCTACCGATTATCAGATACTACTAATGATGAAACGATTCATCGTCGATAATGAGAGGAGTACTTATCAACGTAGTGAGCAGCGACATGCCAGCCATAACAATGAAAGTTAACCGTGAAGAAGATATTACAAGTGTAGGAGGTATCAGTATTCAGGACATGTTAACAGTGAGTGTTTATTCTGAATATTGTTTGGAACTTTTGTCAAATAAATATACGTTATATTGAGGTACTAACGACTTTGGGGAAACGATAATCAGCTCAGCAATAGACATTGCTACAACAACGGTTAGCCAACAAAGACTAATGTTTGAACTACATCAATTGTTTGAGTATATCAAGCCATTGAGTGATTTTAAGCAGCAAACTTATGAGATTAAACAGCAAACTAGAAATCAGACTTATGATCTTAAAGACAAATTGAATCTGGACGAGGATCAAGCCAAAAAGAATTAACAAGAGTATCGAGAGGCATTCGAAAAGTAGCGAAAAGAATTCATCACATTGTTAACATGAAAACAGGATGAACAGCGTAATGCAGTTGTGGCGAAAAAATCAAAGGTGAAATCAATAGTTGAAGCATTCAAATCTGAACAAGACAAATATCGCGGGCACAATAAAAATGGTCTCTAATAAAATCAGTGACTGTGGGGCGGAGGTCGCAAAATAAAGAGTAATTGTTCATAGCATAAACAGTCACCCATAAAAAGACGCACAGGATCAATGCACGGATAAAGGCTGTTAAGTTAGAGCACTTGCATTAACCTTCTATGGACGAATATTTGCAAGTTTCACGAGTTCATACTGACTCAAGAGTTGCATCCTGTTGCTTCGTGCAGTTCAGACCCGCATTCTCTACCTAGCATTCTGAGAAACAGAAAACAGAAATCTGTGTGAGGAAACTGAAGGACAATGAAAACATGTGGAATGAGGGTAACTGATAGTTATCATAATTTGAGTGAATTGTGGGTAGGATTTTTGTGTAAATTTTCGACTGCCAAACATTAGTGGACGGTCAAAACAAAATTAGTGATGCCCTCACCGGGCAGCTGCAGTGACGGTACCTTTTTTAACTTTTCAGAGATATTGGGATCATAATATATATTTTGATGAGCGCGTCAAAGAAGACACATACTCAAAGAAAGTCTCATACAGCAGCTATCGTTGCTTGTTCACAAGAGATGGCCACCACAAGACACAAAGCCATTGACGATGCATATTTTAGTGTAGTTCGAACTGAAGCTCTCAACATCGAAAGAACGCTGCGTGAGAACAGTCATTCCGGCATAAGAAACGGAGACAATGCAGAGCCACGCATTAAACATCGTAATGAATGGAATTTCTGGGCACCAAATCAGTGGACTGATCATAGTGAACCAAGAAGGTAAGACGACCGTAGTTAACAGTATGAAAGACAGCAGGAGTGTCGTTGCGAATTCCTGAGTCATGATGATTGTGAGACTTACGATGAATGGCCACACTGCAGAGGAAATGCTGACGTGCTTCCAGTTTGAGACTCACAGAAAAAAATGATTGTAGTTTCGGATGTGATCTACTCCAAAACTGAAAAGCCGATTTCCCTATGTATACAGAATAGCGGGAAATTCAAAAATTGGCAGGAAATTTAAAAAAAAAGGCCCAAGATGCACAATTACTCTAATGGCTTAAAATCCAAGATGGCGGAAGTAGCTCACTTGTGATAAGTGTAGAATCCAAGATCACTGAACTGAGGATGCTAGCACAGCCAGCATGGTTGTCACATTTCCCCAACCGCATGACATCAGAATCCAAGACGGTGGACTCGGTTGATACTGGCACACCCTGCAGGGTTATCAGATCATTTTTACAGAGTGTGGACTGGTAGAAAATTAAAACCATTGGTTTTCCTCTGACATTATAGTTCAGACTCCAAGTGCTTTAAGTTAAACCCTGTGCTGTTTAAACATTTACATTAGATGAGAATAAGAAAAACTGCATCTTTATCATCCAAACAATTTCCCCCACCCCCGTTGGCCTAAGTTTAAAATGGTGGGATGCTGGAAAAAATTCACACATCCTACGTAATTATGGTAAATTCAAAAATCTACTAACTCTTAAGTTTAAAGTGATGGTAAGCCTACTGGTACAACCTACATGCTTGTCAAAAGGAGGGCATGTACCCTTATTTTTAGAACTGTCTAGCTGACGTCTACAACTTATATCGTTGTTTTGAGTCTGAGGCCACCATCCTGAGACTTGTGACTGCACACATTGGGTTGCAAGTCCCCACTGTGTTTCAAGAGAGAGAAGCAGGGGTAGGTGACAGATATCAATTACATTGTGTGTGCTGCACTACGCAGACGGGGGGGGGGGGGGGGGGGGGAAGGGGGAAGGGGACGACTCGGCATGCCGGCGGCCACTGCAAGCATCTTGCCTGCTCAAGAAGAGCGCAGTATGGAACGGCTGTACAGCAGCGGCTGAGCCATGCCACGTAATGCCATTGATATGCCCTACTGGCTTCAGGCCTCCAACCAAGTGCGTCGTACTGCTTTCACCAGTGTGTGTGTGTGTGTGTGTGTGTGTGTGTGTGTGTGTGTGTGTCATAGTTCACAAGATTCGTAAGATCTTTCCATACTTGTAATCAGTTAGTGTGGAGTGGTACTTCAATTTTCTAGGACAGTGGAAAACATACAGTATACTAAATGAAAACAGCTAATTATTCAATTTTTCATCGAAATCAGCAAGTATTGCAGCGAAATCAATCAATTGTCTCCGTAAATCAGAGAATTTTTGCGTCGAACTAGCTCCTCTACCACTGAACATGTATATCAGTGAACTAGATGTAGTTACTTATTCGGTTTCTCAGCAAACAACGTATGACAGCAGCCATATCACAGAACATTTACATGTAAGGGTTTGTGCTTTACTGCTGCACACATGACACATGACATTCTCAATAGTTTCCAATGAACGCAGCTGTGGTTCATTCAACAAAGGTGTTTGTGCAGAAAGTCTTTCACGCACAGAGGCTATGAGAGTGAGAAGATGAGTGTGCATTTGGACATGGGGGCAAATCTACAAGTTTCCCAGGTTGTGAGACATTGAAAAATATTCAGTTGTAGTTTGAAATATTTCCAATAATCGTCGAACGTAGATTTATCCCAGGTCGTGGGGACTTCGATTTCTTGAAGATTAATCTTAAATATTTCATGTGACTTTCAGGTTTTGAATATATTATGTGAAGCAGAAATAAGGTGCGAAATTGGACAATTCATCCATTGATCACTAATAATTTGAAGCACATGTGACTTGATTTGGGTGCTTGTGTCGAGGAACTAATAATAGTTATCTCACTGTAAAGATTATATGACACCACATACCGTAAGTTTGCATCATACAGTGAAATTGTAACAAATTGCCCCACGTGAAATGTAGCAACTACATTACATAGAACTGTAAAAATGGCTCCCATTCTATCTTTTATCTAATTTTGCGTAGAGTCACAAGTAGTAGTTCGGTAATAATAATAATGTGAAAGTCTTCTCCCAAACGCAAAGAGAAGAAATCACACCACCTGTAGGGTGACATGATTAATTATTTAATTATAATTAAATTCATTTGAGAGAATGTGAACCAAAGGTAGACAGGCAGACACTTGGAAATTACATATATAACTAGCTGGGTCGACCTGGCAGCGATGTCAGATGGATATGTCATTCGTGTGGGGAAATAACAGACTAACTAGAATGTTCTAGAGCAATCGTCACATAGGTAGATCTTCCATGTGCTAAAAATCATGCGGAAAGGCTATGCTGAAGGAGAATCCCGATGTTGGTTTGCTATGTAATGTGTTATCGTACTCAACAGCATAAATTAGTCCCTGAAGTTTCTCAGTCGTTCAGAATAAGAACTATTTACTTTAATAACGTACTAAAGAAGTTAATTGAGGACTGAACGTAATTGGTATCATCTGTTTTATTTAGTATGCATTTATTTATTTGCAAAATTGTGTGTATGTCTAAAGTTACTTGTGATCTGGAAGTGCATGTATATTGCCTGGGTAAGGGGGGGGGGGGGGGGGGAGGGGGCGACGCCAGCTCCTGTGTTGGTGCACTCATAACCACGAGTCACTACGGGACTGCCTTGAAAGACCGTGAACATGAACGTTCAACAGAAAATGTTCGTTTTGGGCTTACTTAGTACTTTAGAAGTATTAACGCTTTTCGGAAACTGCTCCAAGTGTCCAAAACGGAATCTGATTTGCAACAGGTTATAATTCATCACTAATTACAAGAAATTAACCTGCCATTTAGGAAGTGACTGTTACCTGTGAGACTGCGAGTGCAAGTACAATTTCTAATTGTATCGATACTTAGAATAACGTTAGGCCTGTGTTTTCAAGTCAAAATTATGTTGCAACATAATGGGTAAATGATTCTAGTACATGGTCTTGTATTTGTTAGAACTCCTGATACTTTGTCTTCATTGTTCAGTCATACAGTTGGCTGACTGGTCATGTGTTCATTGGATTAAGTGCCGCTCTTTCGTCCAGTTTTGTAGTTTCAAAGCGAGCAAGTCAGTTTTATTTTGCTATCTTTGCTTAAAAGATTTATTTCGTTATATACGGTTTCACAGTTTTATACACATATCTAAATTCAAAATGCTTGTGGTAGTTTTTCAGTAACTGGTTAACAAATGTGTTATTTCTTCCTGTAGTGAGTACCTGATTCTCTTCTGATAATGAGCTGCTAAGTTCAACAGTAGTTGAAAAATACATGAACGGCTGGGTCTCTTACTCTCTCTGACATTTCGTCAGATGAAATGGTAAGTCACGCTTCACGTAAAACGTGGTAAGTCTCATTGACATAGCTACAACTTCGACCGTAAATACTCTATCTAGGTATAGTCTTATGCTTTTACACTTATTACGAAGTGTGTGTCTGAGATAGTTGGTTTTGACAGTTCTCTACGTAAAGCCTTACTGTATGTATCTAGGGAAATGACTGCCAGATCCTAAGAGTTGTAAGTAGCATGTTTGTATTCGTATGTTGGCAGCGCTATAAACTGTTTTTATATCGCTGACAGCGCTCTGTGCCCTCGGTAAGAGATTCTGTAGTTGGACGGACTGGCAGTTAGCGATTGGCTGGTGAAGTGTATGGACATTATTTTCTTAGTGGAGACTCTGTGTCGGTAGGACATACATTGTAAAGTGAGATGCAAGAAAATGAGGATGGATGTTGTTGGTAATGTTTGGGTAGTGGAATTATTGACAACTATAAATGTTTAGAACTGGGTGTCACATGAATAAGGTAAAATTTTCTAAATACACTGCTCTTCAACAAAATATTTCTTTTTTTAACCATAGGACTCCTAGTAGTTAGAGTTTACAGTAGTTAGTATATTTTTATTTAGCTAGTTGTAGTTGCTGCTTCCTGTAATTGCTATAGTTCGTGTTAATGAAGATGTTCTGTGAGGAAGGTGACTTATAAAAAAAATGGGATTCGTGACTGAAATGAGTTTAGGCAATTAACAGAGTTGGAGGCAGTTTCATATTTCTTCAGTTTCATATTTTTTGGATTTTTATTGCAATTCAAGGCCATTCTTTTGTGTTAATTATTGTTGACACTATATAGCAATCATATTGCTTTCGGCTTGTATATTATGGGTTGAATAGGTTAAGTCTGAGTTGTCTTTGTCAGGGAAAATTCTGTAGGGCAGTGTTCAAATGATAAAAAGAAGTACAGACTTAGTTTCATAGTTCGTAACAGGAGAATGCTTCACGAACGTAACAAGTGAAAAGTTATTAGAGCTCGACGACTAACTTACATACAGTTTCAGATGCTTCAAGACAAGTAGAAGGAATCTATCGAGGCTGTGATGCCTTCTGAAACCGTGGAGGGAAAAGCAGTGCGGTTGGGCGGGTTTGGGGTGGGGGGAGCGCCGAGCTTAACTGCTTCCCAAAGAGTGGTAAACTTCAGACGGTAGAGGCGAGAAAATTTCACTGCTTTCCATTGTTTGTCTACAGGCATCCGTGAACATGATGAGAGCATAAATAGGCGACTCCAGGCCGTAGCTGAAGTCAGAGGCTGGTAACGTCGCTGAAGGAACACTTCTTTCCGCGCTCGCTTACCGTGAACGAGGAATAGCAGAGACATAACCACATCCTCCAAGCACTTTCCTACGAGAAAGATGTGAACGACGCAGGAGACACGGCAATAGAGAGATGCCGTCGCTGCGCTTTCTGAAGAAGAGAGAGCGAAAACAGGTCGATGTCCCCAGCCTGGCTTATACCAGACTTGTCAACAGCGACGCCATCCCCGCTGGGATCTCATACCCGGCCTTGACCTTCGCGTGGGGCGTAAGAGGTCAACTGCCTAGATCACGTCACTGCGGATTAGTAGAATCCATCGGAAGCAAAGCCGGTCCTTCTATGTCACCCTGATAGGTGTACAGGGATGTAATTGTAAACTTTATTTGCAAAAGTCATTACTCTTTCTGCTACTAGAGTGTTTGGATTACACTGAGGAACGAGAGGCACTTTTTAATCTGTGCGAAAGAAAGTGTAGCCTTCGCTACCTTTCTAATATTTGTTCGGCGCTCTGTTTTCGGTCGCGCAGCCGAAAGTTTTTGATTACGAGAGCAATTGTTCCCTCATGTCGTTCGCGAATAATGTCCCGATTCTTGTGTGATTATTTGATATTAATAGGCTAATAATAATTAATACTACAATTCTTTCGTGATTAAGTTGTGCTAGATGAAGAGAAATGAAGACCTAACATTATAAATGTACCATTTAATTTCAAAATTGTTTTTACTCGCTCTAATGACACTACATCCACGCCGGTATATTATACTAAAAGCGCTTGATCGTATGACGAAGGTACGAATCGTCACATTGACGAACAGAAGGCGCTAGTGTTCGTAACTAGCTTCTCAATCAGCAATGAATTACATCAGTTTAACTCGTAAACTTAATACTTGCCATATTGTCTGTCGCATTGTGTAAGAAACACTTGTGCAGTAGCAATCGATCTACAACAAATATTGTTTCTTCCAATTCTTACACACTCGGATATGTTCTGCTTACACCACTTTTCATATTACAACTTCTGTGTTCATGTACATGCCAACAGGAAGTAATGTAATTGTGGTATGAAGATGAAGGGTCTAGTGGTGCTAACGACATAGCGCCGGCGGGAGTGGCCAAGCGGTTCTAGGTGCTACAGTCTGGAACTGCGCGACAGCTACGGCCGCAGGTTCGAATCATGTCTCGGGCATGGATGTGTGTGATGTCCTTAGGTTAGTTAGGTTTAAGTAGTTCTAAGTTCTAGGGGACTAATGACCACAGCAGTTGAGTCCCATAGTGCTCAGAGCCATTTGAACCTCAGTGCTCAGAGCCATTTTTTTTAACGACATAGCGTCTTGTCTATTCCATGTTCTGAATTACGTTTAAAATACCCTCAGTGTAACGGGTAACTTGTGATCTGGAGTGACATGTGCTGTGGACAAAACAGAAACCATGTACTTATGTATGTGTACATGTTCGTACTGTTTTGTGGCCTATTTGACTGCACATAGTGTATGTATCTGGTATCAAACAACAATTTGCTATTTTGTGATAGAAATTTGGCCTTTTAGAAAAGCGCAAGAAGCTTATTAAGAGTTATGTACATGAAGATTTACTAGAAGTAATTACTTCAGCACGTCCTTCTTTACAATTCAACACACTCAGGACGAACGAAAAGGACTTTATTGACTTCCAGGCTGCTGCTGATAAATTCATCAACACAACAAAGATACACATTAGTTTTGTTGCAGAAATTAAAATATCCTCACCTGGAACAGTGTACATCAAAAGTACATTCAGTGACACTGAAAAGTGGGTAAGTTTAAAATCGTAGAGAAAGATAAACTCTGGTCGATTTTATTCACGCACAGCTTTCAATAGTGCAAAATATTTCACGATTATCTGCTGCAAAAAAGGATTTACTCATCATGGTACTCTTTATAGCACATCACCATTGGCAGATTTGATAATTATACTGCACAATGATTTTTTTGTATAGTTTACTTGTCTCAAAATGTTGATATTTACGTAGGTATCGTCAACCATTATAGCATGATATCTCTGTAGGTCTAAGCCCATTTACTCTGAACAAGGTAATGTGTAAGACACCTTCTGCTCTCAAGTTTTTAATTTTCTTTTTCTGGACAATTCAATGTAATTTTCTCTGACCTTGCAGTATAGTTTATATTTCCTACACGATAATAAATGTTTAACACTATAAAAATGTGCGTGCCAATTTCGTACGTCATACAATATTCTTTTTTGTTATATCTCAAGTCATTACTTTTGGTGCTTAGCACGTTTGGAACGCCAGGTCTTCAAATGAAACTGGACTAAATTTGAAGATAAAGTCACAATTTTTTCGATGTTTTTTGGGCCGGAGGGAAACAGTCTAAAAAGTTAAAAGTTGGCAAAAACGTGTAACGTGACACAAAAAAAATCTGATGATTTAGGACTCTATATATACAACTTGAAATGCATAAATTCAATAAAAACTAATAAACGCAGAGTTTGGTAAAAGTCTGTGTTGAGTAGCTACCTTTTAATATGACCTGTCAGTGCCGAAATTTGAGTATAATGTAGAATCAAGAAGTTAAAGCTGTGGTATAGTTTTTGGACGTTGTAACTTAAATATTTTAGACACAATCCATTTCTGTAGGGTTCTCTCAGAGGTTAACGCCGTGTCTTTAAAAATGTCTTTAAAAATTTCTTTAGGTTCTATTTTGTTCGATAGGATGATACATTTTACTGGGCTTTAGTCAGGAAAAGATTCCCTTTTAGCAAAAAAACTATCTGATAACTGAAATGTCCCAAATGGGAATGCAAGGATCAGTTTTAATGATCAGAAGGGCTAAGATTGATAAACGCTCCTGCGCTTACAGTCTGTTCAGTATTAAGTAGTCTGCACCCCATCTTCACCGTTGCACAAAGTCTGTCTCTTTGGACTGCCACTCGCCACAAAAGGAGTCGTGAGAGATACGTGGCGCTATCTCCACGTCTCTCCGCTCTCTACCTCGGATGTGTTACATTTTTATACATTTCCGGAGTGATTCGTACAGAACATCGAAATTAGAACGGTGAATAAGTCTATGTGTACTTCTTACTGTTGTCTTCCGAAATACAATCTGTGTTAAATACCGCGTGGCTAGTGTTATGTTACACCTGTGATAAACTGAATTTGACTATGATAGGTGGTTGATGATATTCACTTAGGGAGATGAACCTCCGTACTCGAACTGTATCGACGACAGCTGCAAGGCAATCTTTCTGCTTTAAGCAAAAAGTAATGTTTTCCAGGACTGAAGCAACCACGGTTACGAAGGAATATTCCTATTAGTTCTATTAGTGCACTTTTCAGTCAATTAGAGTGTGTAGGGGGCTTCATTATATCGAATGTGCAATTATTAATTGAAAAACATAACATCGGTATTACAAAACAGTAGGCTATGTTGAGATTCTTAGGAGTTAATTGTTTTTCTCTTCCTAACATGAACATTAAGTACAGAATTGCTATGACGGAGAAGCTGCAGTTTTCAGGCAAGATACATGATTGGAATTCGACCCCGGAAACTGTTTCGCCAGTATTTTCCGGGAGTCGCTTAAGGAATCCTACATATTTCATTGTGCAGAACAATGCCAGACGCATTGTTGTGCACAACACCAGAGGAAAATGAAGATCATGTAGTACTATCAGTAAGCAGAATTTTTTATTTCTCTTCTAGAAACTCTCACAATTTATAATACAAATCAGGTCACCTTTCTAGTGAACATACAGTACATGTTAATTTTTGTTGTAACAATAAAGAGATAAAATCATGGAAGCTATCAATCATAATAATTGTTTTACTATGTTTGCCACAGTTATTACAGCAGAGAAATACACAGAGAATCAAACACGACACGATGAATTGTAAAAGTTCTGCATTTGTCGTGTATGTTCTTTTGGACACGTCCGAAAGAACACACACCATTTTGAACCAGCAAACGAATTACAGACATTAGCTGGAGTCGGTATCGATTTAAATGAATGGGGAAGTTGAAACTTCGTGCTGGACTGGGATTTGAACACGGGCCTCCTGCTTATTAGACTCACACAATGATAGCTAGACCATGGGGCAAAGTGGGCAGGGGTCGCAACCCGAGGCCTGGCCACCGTGTCTGGTTCCCATCCTCCAGGAATCGAGGAAAGCGTAGGGAACGTGGAGCAGAGGTACAATTAGATGTCTTTTTTTAAATTAACATTAATACCAACGACAACAACAGGAAAGCCGCGTCGCGAGGAGGAAGGTGCAGCAAGATGTCAGACTCATTGAGACTACCAACGTATAGTTATTCCGAGAATATATCGGTTCTAAGTATGGAAGGGTCGGGGATCAACTCTTCATACAGGAGCACCCCAGCTCTGTGGTGGGTTAAGAAATTAAAAAAGACACTGCAAAGGAAATTGGAGAAAAATTGTCTGCCATTCGGTTTGCGGACAACTGCACAGTGGCTATCATTAAGAAACTGCCAAAAATCAAGGAGATTTTTCTCTCCATCAGCAATCAAGTAGTGAGCTGCATGCCCACACATCCACTTCACACAGTTCGCCTTCGCTTACGGGAAGTATCCCGCGTCCGGAAAGATGTGCAGTTGATTAGGTATCTGATGAGGAGTCGTACGGGTAATTGCGGACGACATCTGTCGCACAAATAAGTAGACACCTCTTGTCGATCTGCACACCAGGCGATGCTTGTCTGTGTCCAAAACTGCACAGACGACACACAACAGTGTGTCTGCGAGGTGAAGCCAGTGAAGGGATAAGCGGCATAGTTGCTTCCCATTGACCATGCAGACTGGGCGTCAGTGTCAAAATAAGGAGCACACACCAATCTCAAACGGCACGCCAGTCGACTTGGAGATGCTTCCCCTCAACCACATTCAGTGATCTGTGCTGCGGAAGAAAAGATATAGATCGCTTTCGTGGATGCCAAATGCATTGTCATTATCGCAACACGGACGTAGCTAGGTTGAGGAAAAAGTGGTGGGACGTCCGAATGTGGAATAGATGCTGAGAGAGAGTGTGGTGCAAGGGCCTCCAGCAGTAGGCTGGTAAGGCACGTAGGACAATGGCTCCACAACGCTGTGTGAGAGCCAATGAAAAAGGCGATCGCTCTGTCAGGCGCATGATACAGATCTAAACCTCTCCTGCACCGCGGGACGGTGAGAGTCTCGTACCTTATCTTGAATAACAAGCCATAACAAACAAATGAACCCAATGCCGCTAACATGCGGCGGACCATGAATGGTGGAATAGGATGTGTCTGTGCCAGTGGGGCATACGTGACACCAAATATACATTTACATATTATGTCCGTTGTAAAACACTGAATGCTCTAACGGTGATCTAAGAGCCCAGTACGTAGTCGGGAAAGTAGGCGCCGGCAGTTGAGGACAATCGTGTGCCGCAGATCACTTGCGAAATCGAGTCCCGAGCATCGGATAATATCAGCTACACATAAAGGAGCAGTGCCGTCAGCAGGAAACCTCTCAGTTATAGCCATGGCGCTCGATTTGCGACGTTAAAGCAGCTACCAGAAGCTTCGCCGTTGGTGGTTACCCGTGCCAGTGACTCCCTGACCTCAGCGCCGCTACGAAGGACGGTGACGAGATCGTCTGCATAAGCAGTGCATCTGAGTACATGGTCACCGAGAGACATCCCAGAGAGGTTTTGACGGACGGCGCAGAGCAACGATTCCATGGCGAAAGCATACAACAGCTTAGAGAGTGGGCAGCCTTGACGCACTGATCGGCGGATCGAGATGGGACGAGCGTGACGGCCATGTAGAATACATGAGACATAGCTTCACGAAGGAGACGCATTATGACATCGACGGTAGTATCAGGGTAGACCATATTGCGGAGCAACCCTTCCAGGTAGTCGTGTTCGACCCGATGAACGCCTGGCAGAAATCAAGAGCTGCCAGAAGTCCAGGCATACGACGAGCGTGAACAAGAGCGATTTTCGTCCCGATAGCGACAGAGGGCAGTGCGGATGTTATTGTCACCTCCCATACGATGAGCGTGAACAAGAGCGATTTTTGTCCCGATAGCAACAGAGGGCAGTGCGGATGTTATTGTCACCTCCCAAAGAGGTTCGATTGGGGGGACCACGTACCGAGCGGTCCGTTTAAACCGCGCAGCCAACAGCCGGGTTAAAATCTTAGTGCGGCTGTTGAGTAACGTCAGGGGGCTGTAGTCGCACATCCGTGAGGTACCCCGAGGCTTGTGGATGGGAATGAGGAACCACAGAGGAAACCGTGTGGAATCAGCAAGAAAAGTGACATAAGCTCCTGACAGGTTTCTGTCCATACTGGCGCCACCGTCAGGGCCAGGCTACCTGTTCGCAAAACTCGCCCTGTGACGTTAGCAAGCAGATCTATCGTCGCATCCATGGGAACAGCCCGCATCTCGTAGTCGTGCGGTAGCGTTCTCGCTTCCCACGCCCGGGTTCCCGGGTTCGATTTCCGGCAGGGTCAGGGATTTTCTCTGCCTCGTGATGGCTGGGTGTTGTGTGATGTCCTTAGGTTAGTTAGGTTTAAGTAGTTCTACGTTCTAGGGGACTGATGACCTAAGATGTTAAGTCCCATAGTGCTCAGAGCCATTTGAACCATGGGAACCGAGACAAAGTAGAGTCTGGAGACGGCGTAATGTTGGCAAGGTGGTGACGTTGTTCAGAGTATAGCATAACATAATGTGCATGGAAGACACACCCTATATCCCGTTGAAAATCAAAACGCCGTCCGTCACCGATCGTAAAAATATTAATCAAAGTCCTCCGACGGTGGTGTCGTTCCGCTGTGACATGTTCATAGGTGGACGCTCCTGTTCTAACCAGTCGTGTGTGCACTACCTCAGCATGGTTCCTTCAAGGTGCCGGGGAGGGAGGGATGTGAGCGGTGTCTTGGCATGATTCACCATCGCCTAGCGCTCTGGAGAATACGGCATCATAGAACATTCCCGGAGAATGGTGAAATAGAATTTCCGAGTTCGTCGCCGCCAAGATGCAACCTCCCTTCCGTAACCAATCAAGGCTTTGGGGAGGGCAGGCTTTGCACAGAGTACCCACTAAGACAGGGCAGACTGATAGAAGTCACAGTGTCGATGACATGCTACCCACGTGGTCTCGAGGAGCTGCCGGACGTCAGGTGAAGTAGGTGGATCGTGTTCAGTTTCCATGGTGCACAGCGCGCCACAGCCTTTCATGGCAGCGACTGACGGCGCAACGCATGCACCATGGTCAGAGGTGGCTGGAAGAATGGTTGTGAAATGCGTAAAATCCAGACGATCGCCACGAACATGCTCCCTATAATCCAGAAGGCTGCGGTCTTAGAAAAAATGGAAATGAGAGTTTGGCGTCATTGGCCGGGAGCCCCTTGCGGGGCAGGTCTGGCCGCCTTGGTGCAGATCTTACTACATTCGACGCCACTTTGGGCGACCTGTGTGCCGGATGGGATGAAACGATGATGAAGACAACACAACACCCAGTCCATGAGCAAAGAAAAATCTCCGACCCAACCGGAAATCGAACTCAGGCCCCTTTGGACGGCAGTCCGTCATGCTGACCATGCAGCTATCGGGGCGAATTGAAGGCCTGGAGAACTGTCGCTAGCGCATGTGTCAATCTTAAGACAATAAAGCTGTGTCCGCTTAAATAAAAACTTTCGTACAATTGAAGGGGTCTGTGGAAGAAAATGCTAGCCATCAATTAAGGATTAAATTGATAACTTTATCTGTTGTTTTCCAATACACAACGTTCTGGGAGGTAGTAGTATCATGTGTACCGTCAGAATTCAATGCCTACTCTGTTTATATCTTTGTCTCTTAAATTAACGAAACATAGAGCATACAATAACTCAAAAGAAGCTGTTGTTAATCAGCACTTTCTTCCGCCGTCTCCTTCAGAATCGTATGTTATTTTACACCTGACACCTCAGAAAAAAAGAAAGAGCTTTGTCTCAATAATGTCATTTCTTACAGCTCGATAGCTTTTAGTGCCTGGATTTGCCAAAGTTGTGTTAATCGTAAAAGAAATTTCATGATTCTATATCTGACACAGCAGAAAGCAGTAAATGCTTCCCCTTTTTTCCCCGAGATAGCAAATCAACTCGCAGTAATTTCATTTATAGTCAAGCTGGATTGTCTTAACGTCTTTTACTGTCTTATATTTACCCGTTTCTAAAACGGTGTTAGCGCAACGATTTGGCGAAAGGCAAGATTGACGCTACATGCCTCGCCTGGATTGCCTGACGTCATAGTTGAGTTGTGAAGCCTTGTCGTTTAGGTGGCGTTGTTCGGAGGCCAAAACCAGCGTGATAAACCACGACAGTTCCTACATGACCGTCAGAGTGTCGGAACTTGGGATCGTTAGGGAGGCACCGCACAACGTCGGCGCACAGCTCGTCATTCAATAACTTTATGTACACAGTAGTACAGAGGATTGGAAAATGAGTACCACTAACACCTTGTGGCGGAAGACGAATTTAATCCCGTATAAAGCGCTGTACTTCATACGCCTTCGGTCGTTCGTGATCCAGAGGAAAAGTTCATTTAATTGTGGTTTGGCAGTAAGAAAACGCCACGATGGTCGATGAAGTCTGACTCTGGGACAAGCCGCTACGCCGAAGTAAACAAACGCGCGCTCGCTCGCAAGCAGCACAGCACGCGAGACGCAGACAAGGCATGCGCGCCTCATCACTGCCGAACAGACTACCCGGTCACAGTCGTTATCGCCTCTGCACTGACTACCCTAGCACGCCTTCCGTCAGACGCCAGTTCGTCTCAACTCATAAATATAGTACGCGGATACTGTAAGTCAGCTGTTTAGGTTTTTATGTTGGTAACGCCACATAGCGCTCTGTATTAGACTTGGCCACTGTTTCTATGTTTCGATACGTGGAACTGTTTCAATGCTTCGGAACGGCTGTGGGGTGTTTCATTCCGCCCTGTCTCGGGTAACCAGACTAGATTCGGTCTCGAGCCAGACACAGAAACTGTATCATTGTTTCAAAATAAGGCTGTTCCAGTACACCTGTGCTTGGAACGGACTAATTGTATCGAAACAGTGATGTTTCATTCCGCTCTGTGTCGGACGTTATTCGGGCTCGGCACAGGTACTGAAACACAACATACCATTTCATGAAACACTTTCAAGAATGTCGAAATATTTTTCACAAGCAATAGCATGAAGCTTAAGACATCCGAAAATAGCTTTCGTTTCTAGCTGACTGTCCTATTCCGAAATGGCGTAACATCTGCTTTATAAACACTAGCCAAACAATAAAACAACGCATACTATTCACATCCAAAATAATCAATATGTGAAAATCATTCAGTTAAATTACACTTTTTTTTGTAACATACGCTTCTCTGTTCATGTACGGTGGTCAAATTAAGAAACGCAAGTAAGCCTACAACATTCTGAATAAAAAAGGCGTAGAATGACAGTTACATAAATCTGATGTAGGTATAATTGCAAGCAATCTGTTTGACAAATTACCGTTAGTGTAATGGTGAACGGGAAGGGCTGGGAAGCATGGTGAATTTATAATAATAGTCCGAAACACCTTGAAAGACACAATTTTTGTCTGTAATATTTTGTAGTTTATTCGAATTATTTGGCGTTATTTGTGAGTCTATAGTCACTGTGCCTATTATCCACAATGATTCCCTTTGTGTGCACTTAGCAGGATGGATATATTACCCATATTAACGGAATGTGGGAATCCCAGTAGCATATCCGTTGTTTCTGCAGTTTGCTCCTCCAGTTCCGTTGGTGGTGGTTCTTCTGTCTCCAGCTATGGCTGTCCTCAGCCAATTGAAAAGTGTGAAAGTCACACGACACGAACGCAACGCATTTGCTGCAGGAAATACGAAACTGCCAAGACGCCTAAATGATAGTTTCATACTTTCTGCGATATGATTATCGCTCTCGCACCTCATTTGTGTTTATATGGGCATACTTATACAGTAGACATTCAAGATGATAGAAGGTGTAGGTTTATTAGATTACGAAACACAAACTGTTTCACTGTTTCGAAACAGTTACGTGTTTCAATTTGTCCATCTCTACTCTGTATGAAAATCACTGACTGTGCTGTGTGCAGAGGCTGGTTTGCATTGTAGGAATATTTGCTAATGTTGGGCCGTTGGATGTGAATAGCGCGTAGCATTGTGCAGTTGGAGGTGAGCCGCCAGCAGTGGTGGATGTGGGGAGAGAGATGGCAGAATTTTGAGAGCGGACGATCTGGATGTGTGTCCACTATACCTATCAGTAGTTAGTGCCTTCAGTAGTTAGAATCTTTATTTAGCTGGCAGTATTGACGCTCGCTGTATTGCAGAAGTTCGAGTAACGCAGATTTTTGTGAGGTAAGTGATTCATGAAAGATATAGGTTATTGTTAGTCAGGGGCATTCTTTTGTAGTGATTATTGAAAGCCAGATTGCGTTGCGCTAAAAGTATTTTGTGTCAGTTTAGTGTTGATCAGAATAAGTAAAGAGAGAAACGTCTGAGTACATGCAGTTTTACTCAGTTGTTTGAAAATCAAATAACGTAGAGGTTTCCCAGTACTGTCATTTATAAAGTTTTTTCTAAGGGGACGTTATATAATACGCGGATACATATAATTAAGGAGAGGGCGGCATAAGATTCCTTCAGTGCAAATGCACACCACACTCGAACTCTGACGGGAATCGGCGACATGCCGCAAGTAATGAGCATAATGGACAATGGGGCACCACATTAGTGGTATGTGGATAATTTGAGAATTTCGGTTTGACGTGAGGCGTTCTAGGGTAGGCCCTGCTGATGTGCTGGCCACTGTGTTCGAATGGCACAGCAGCCTGCACGTCTACCTAGTAGTCAGGAGACCTGTGTTCGAATCTCGGCCCGACAAAAATTTTCAACTTTTCCCATTAAATCAATGCCCACTCGCAGTCAATGTGTGTAATCCCTTTGTGTTATAAAAATTAACTTTTTTGATTCGTAAATAGTTGTTTTTTGTGGTTTACGTACCTATATTGCCATGAAAGATTCCCTGGATCATTCTTGGTAGGAAGGACGCAGCATGTTATCTTTAATGGCGGCTCATCGATAGATGTAGTCGTGATGACTGGGTGTTGTGTGATGTCCTTAGGTTAGTTAGGTTTAAGTAGTTCTAAGTTCTAGGGGACATTACCATTGATGTTAAGTCCCATAGTGCTCAGAGCCATTTGAACCATTTTTTGATAGTAGAAGTAACTTCGGATGTAACCTATGGAAATGTGTTGGGTCCCTTGTTGTTCATGTTGTGAATTAATAAACTAGCGGGCTGTATAATAGTTAACTTCAGACTTTACGCAGATGATGCAGTAATCTTCAACGAAATACAGTTTGAACAAAACTGTACAAATATTCAGTCAGACCTTGACAAGATATCAAAGTGCTGCAAAGATTGCCAGTTTGCTTTAAATATTCAGAAATATAAAATTGTGCTCTTCTCAGAACGAGAAAACATGAATATAAGGTCAGTGAATCACAGTTGAAATCTGTAAACTCATACAAACACCTGGATGTAACTCTTAGTAGGGACATGAAATGGAGCTAAGGGACATGAAATGGAGTGACCACGTAGTCTCAGTCGCGAGTAACGCAGGTAGCAAGCTTCGGTTTATTGATAGAATAGTTCGGAAATAATTGTCGACAAAGGAGACTTAAAAAATCACTCGTGCTACCCATCGTAGAATATTGCTCAAGCGAATGAGACCAGTACCAAATAGGATTAGTAAGGGGCATTTAACGAATACCGAGAAGTGCAGCAATAACGGTTGCACGTTTGTTTGGTCCGTGGGAGATGTTGAAAGAAATGAACTGCCAGGCTCTTGAAGACAGACGGAAACTATCTCGAGAAAGTTTACTAACGAACTTTCAAGAACTGGCTGTAAATGGTTACTCAAGGAATATACTACAATCCGCAACACATCGCTTCCATAGGGATCGTGAGGACAAGTTTAGATTAATTAGAGCACGCACAAGAGGCATATAAATAATTATTCTTTCCGTGCTCCATACGTGAAAGGAACAGGGAAATGTCTCATAACAGGTACAGGTGTGGCAATATTTGAAAGTCGCGAGCTCTATCTTCTTATCTCGTGTTTCCTACTGAAAATCTCGTGCTTGTACTCTCGTTAACTCTACTATTACAGATATCGCCTAAACTTTTTTTTTATTGGTCCTGTGCGCAACAGATAACTTACTTGGTCCTTCTGCTGCCACTGCTTGATCTGCTGCATTGCATCATTTAACAAAAACACAAAAAAACCTATTATTCAAGCTGAGTGCAAAGCATGTTCTGTATGACGGCTCCTGCTGTTCCTGCGGCTGCTTACTACAACTACATATAATTCAAGAGAAAGGGTGTGGTCGAATCTAAACTCGATAAATGATAACCCAAACATGTAACTCCTTTTTTTTCTTTTTTAAAACTATATTCTGAAAGCGATTCTTTCTCATTCAATTAACAAAACGCTAGAATCTCTTTGAACAATCGCTTCGTATGTAAATCTGCCCCCAGTGGCATTAAAGCAATATTACAAATTAATCAAACTCTTGAGACAGACTGAAGTACTTCTCAATTAAATACATAGTGAAACAATTTCCTGACAATTACAAAAGAAATCAATACTTAATCTCTTCGCCTAACAATGGTTTCCCTTAAGAATTCAACTCGTATCATCAAAATTACCTTCTGCTGCTACGCACATACACAAACCCTTTTCTTTAAATTAATAAGCGCGCTGCAAATTATAACAAATATCAACTCACTACTGGTGGACACAGCAGTACGGCAGCTCGGTGACGACCCCTCGCCCAACACACGTGCACACCATAATAAGCGGGCTCCTACACTGCCTTCAAAACTGCCACTAGTTAATCCGTGCGCTGCGAAGCGCGACAACAATATCTTAGATTCCAGAGCTTGTGCATGCGCGCTGTAGCCAACCTTTAAATCCTAAGAGCAGTGCCAACTCTCATATTCACAGAAAGCTTCTCTGATCGTTTCGCCCGATCTGCATAATTTATCTGTGTGTTTTACAAAGCAGGTAACCCATTCGTAATACACATGCACGTCGTTGAAAGGTGACACGTTCCCTAGGAAGCTATATAATTGCACCTGGGAGTGAGGGCGCTTTTGTCTGCTTATCCAGAGTTTTCGTCATGATTTTTCACGAGGATATGCTGAAACACTTGGTACTATAATTATGCACAACTGTCTTAAAATCAAACGGTGCAATGCGCTTTTCTTAGTCACCAATGTACTTGTTTACTGTAACGTCGTCGCATTTTTCCAATAACAGTCACGGGAGACCAAGTGCAATAATATCGTAGTGAGGAAATAAAGATTTCTAACTGAAAGGTCCCAAAAATAAATACTGCGCAATAATGTTGGCCGTTCTTACCCTGGCACTTCCACGCAGTTTATTGACACAGTATTATTCTGTCGATAATACTGAGCGTGTGAAGGCCGCTTTACAGCAGCAAGTGGAGTGTAGAGAGTGAACAAAGGAATGTCGTAGGTGGACAGTTAGAAGTCTGATAACTCCACTAGGCACAATAAATAGATAAAAAACAGTCCTGCAGAAAACGTATCCTGTCCCACCACACATAAATCCTGCTGCCTCCCCCATTTATTTTCTACAAAAACAATGAAAGAAAATTCAACGAAATAGTTCAAATAGCTCTGAGCACTATGAGACTTAGCTGCTGTGGTCATCTACTTAAACCTAACTAACCTAAGGAGGCAGGATTCGAACCTGCGACCGTAGCGGTCACGCGGTTCCAGACTGAAGCGCCTAGAACCGTTCTGTCACACCGTCCAGCTTAGTGTTTTTCTCCGTTGACTATAGTTCATGCAATATTGCTTCGCCCCTCCTCAGTAACGAGTTCTTGTTCTGAGTGCTGGGTGACTCCACTTCTTTATTTAGAAAGGAAGGCCGCCTCAGTTGCTTGTCACCAACTGAGCGATGCGCTTCATCTGTTGTGGAAGAAACATTGTCTTCCTGCTTCAATTACACGGAAGCGTTTGCAAGCTGTTGCCTTGTAAGATTTTTCAAATTATTTTAAAGAAATTACTCTGTAAAATAAATTTGATTTTCTCGAGTCTCATTCGTCAGCTTCATGTTGAACTTCCTGTCATTTCTTTAATGCACACATTAAAAAAAGGTTTGCATCACCCCGGTACCCAGAACTGAAGACAGAAGTTGACTGTGGATATTGAATCACAGACACAGTCCCTTTGACTGTTCAGAGATGGACCTAAACCCACCCAAAGATGTAAACAACCATGCATGAGCAGCATCTATTAGATGGAGGGGGTCCGACTGCCGATCAGTTCCAGTCATTCCACCAGGAAGGAGGTACACGGCTCGTGTTGTCTGTAGTTCAACCATGCCAAGACAGTCAATATTGCGGTTCGATCGCGTCCGCATTGTTACTTACTGCCAGAAACGGCACTCAATAAGGGAAGGGCCCAGGAGTCTCGTAGTGAACCGAAGCGCTGTTGTTCGGACATGGAGGAGATACAGAGAGACAGGATCTGTCGATGACATGCCTCGCTCAGGCCGCTCAAGGGCCACTACTGCAGTGGATGACCGCTACCTACGGATTATGGCTCGGAGGAACCATGACAGCAACGCCACCGTGTTGAATAATGCTTTTCGAGCAGCCACAACATGGCGAAGTCCAGCTTTGCAACCACGACACTATGCAGCGCATTGCAGATGGGCTCAACAACATGTCGAATGGACCGCTCGGGATTGGCATCACTTTCTCTTCAGTGATGAGTGTTGTATATGCCTTCAACCAGACAGTCGTCGGAGACGTGTAATGGGGGCAACCCGGTCAGGGTGAACGCCTCAGTCATACTGTGAGCGAGCGCAGCAAGATGGAGGTTCCCTGCTGTTTTGGGGTGGCATTATGTGGGGCCGACGTACGCCGCTGGTGGTCATGGAAGACGCCGTAACAGCTGTACGATACGCGAATGCCATCCTTCGACCGACAGTGCAGCAATATGGGCAGCATATTGGCGAGGCATTCGTCTTCACGGACAACAATTCGCGCCTCTATCGTGCACATTTTGTGAATGACTTCCTTCAGGACAACGACATCGCTCGATTAGAGTGACCAGCATGTTCTCCAGACGTGAAGGCTATCGAACATGCCTGGTATAAATTGAAAAGGGCTGTTTCTGGACGGCGTGACTCACCAACCACTCTGAGGGGTATGCTCCGAATAGACGTTGAGGAGTCTGAAAATCAGGACCAACAGTGCCTTGATGAACTTTTGGACAACATGCCACGACGAACACAGGCACGCATCAATGCAAGAGAGCGTGCTACTGGGTATTAGAGGTACCAGTGTGTATAGCAGCCTGGACCAACGCCTCCGAAGGTATCGCTGTATGGTGGTACAACATGCAATGAGTGGTTTTCATGAGCAGTAAAAAGGGCGGAAATGATGTTTATGTTGACCTCTATTCCAATTTTCTGTACAGGTTCCGGAGCTCTCGGAACCGAGATGATGCAAATTTTTTTATGTGTGTAATTTTACCATGGTTTGTGACCACACTGATGTAATACGTTTTAAATGGAAGTTTCCCCATTTGAATGTATAGATCGCGTTAATTCTACTGTACAACCATGTTTTAGGCCTTTGGCCATTTCCAAGTAGCGCAATGTTGTGCATGTTCAGACTTCTATAAATGAATTCATGTGCATGTTCAGACTTCTGTAAATGAAGTCATCGTCGAAACTTACTAAATTAGGTTAATGGCCGTTAATAGTCATAGTTACTGTGTTATTGCTACTGCGCCAAATCCTCGTAGCCTAAAAGAAAAATACACTCCTGGAAATGGAAAAAAGAACACATTGACACCGGTGTGTCAGACCCACCATACTTGCTCCGGACACTGCGAGAGGGCTGTACAAGCAATCATCACACGCACGGCACAGCGGACACACCAGGAACAGCGGTGTTGGCCGTCGAATGGCGCTAGCTGCGCAGCATTTGTGCACCGCCGCCGTCAGTGTCAGCCAGTTTGCCGTGGCATACGGAGCTCCATTGCAGTCTTTAACACTGGTAGCATGCCGCGACAGCGTGGACGTGAACCGTATGTGCAGTTGACGGATTTTGAGCGAGGGCGTATAGTGGGCATGCGGGAGGCCGGGTGGACGTACCGCCTTATTGCTCAACATGTGGGGCGTGAGGTCTCCACAGTACATCGATGTTGTCGCCAGTGGTCGGCGGAAGGTGCACGTGCCCGTCGACCTGGGACCGGACCGCAGCGACGCACGGATGCACGCCAAGACCGTAGGATCCTACGCAGTGCCGTAGGGGACCGCACCGCCACTTCCCAGCAAATTAGGGACACTGTTGCTCCTGGGGTATCGGCGAGGACCATTCGCAACCGTCTCCATGAAGCTGGGCTACGGTCCCGCACACCGTTAGGCCGTCTTCCGCTCACGCCCCAACATCGTGCAGCCCGCCTCCAGTGGTGTCGCGACAGGCGTGAATGGAGGGACGAGTGGAGACGTGTCCTCTTAAGCGATGAGAGTCGCTTCTGCCTTGGTGCCAATGATGGTCGTATGCGTGTTTGGCGCCGTGCAGGTGAGCGCCACAATCAGGACTGCATACGACCGAGGCACACAGGGCCAACACCCGGCATCATGGTGTGGGGAGCGATCTCCTACACTGGCCGTACACCTCTGGTGATCGTCGAGGGGACACTGAATAGTGCACGGTACATCCAAACCGTCATCGAACCCATCGTTCTACCATTCCTAGACCGGCAAGGGAACTTGCTGTTCCAACAGGACAATGCACGTCCGCATGTATCCCGTGCCACCCAATGTGCTCTAGAAGGTGTAAGTCAACTACCCTGGCCAGCAAGATCTCCGGATCTGTCCCCCATTGAGCATGTTTGGGACTGGATGAAGCGTCGTCTCACGCGGTCTGCACGTCCAGCACGAACGCTGGTCCAACTGAGGCGCCAGGTGGAAATGGCATGGCAAGCCGTTCCACAGGACTACATCCAGCATCTCTACGATCGTCTCCATGGGAGAATAGCAGCGTGCATTGCTGCGAAAGGTGGATATACACTGTACTAGTGCCGACATTGTGCATGCTCTGTTGCCTGTGTCTATGTGCCTGTGGTTCTGTCAGTGTGATCATGTGATGTATCTGACCCCAGGTATGTGTCAATAAAGTTTCCCCTTCCTGGGACAATGAATTCACGGTGTTCTTATTTCAGTTTCCAGGAGTGTAAGTTACTGCTGGTCCAATTTCAGCGCAGTTCTGTAATACATTCTGGTTTTTAATAATAAATAGCTGACTTGTCCAACTGTAAGTTGTAGTAATATAACCTACGTTTGTTTAGAGATTCGGTAGCTGTAGTTAGAAGATTTGTACAACATGCCGTTGTATGTAGGCTTCAGCTGTAGACGTATTCTCCTCTACCACACTGACCCGTCTGCAAGGGAACTGCCACCGCTACCGTGTCCCGTACCGCACCATGCTATCTGCGTAGCTAGCGGACAAGTAATTATGTACTCTAACCAACCGTTTGACGTGATTTGTGACTTGTGGTATGGTCGTGGTGAAGAATGATGTGGAAGTTTCGGTTTTTTCGTGATTACATCTATGCTTTGTGGCAAACAAATTATTGTATAACATTCGGCATTAACTGTTCCTGTCTCCTCAAAAGCAATGGCCACGACACGTACAGTGTAGGTAAGGAAAGCAGCCACCATATTCGTGGCAATGTTTCAAGAGTAAACCTCTTTTGTCGGTTTCACTTCATCTTGGGTTTGTCAATCGTTTGACTGTTACTCAGTTTCAAGGTTGCACAAGTACGAGTGTCATTGGGAAAGTAAAGAACGTTTTGTGTTGACACGAGGCCAACCGGCCGGAGTGGCCGTGCGGTTCTGGGCGCTACAGTGTGGAACCGAGCGACCGCTACGGTCGCAGGTTCGAATCCTGCCTCTGGCATGGATGTGTGTGATGTCCTTAGGTTAGTTAGGTTTAATTAGTTCTAAGTTCTAGGCGACTGATGACATCAGACGTTAAGTCGCATAGTGCTCAGAGCCATTTGAACCATTTTTGACACGAGGCCGCGTCCCCCCACCACCACCGCCGACCAACCACTGACCTTGGTACTCATCCGCTTCAGTTTGGAGGTAGCTTCGATCCAACACGGTTGCTTACTGCGTAGCTGTGTTACTTTAAATTTGTGAAAAAATTGACGATCCCGCCATGTGTGAGATACGCAGTGTTACCCGCTTTTTAAACGCGCAAGAAGTCAGACCCATCTAAACCTATAGACAGGTAAAAGAAGTTTACGTTAATAAGATGAACGAAGCGTAAGTTCGGAATAGGTGTATCATGTTTAATGGCGGGTGGAAGAATGGTCACGATGAAGATCGCTCGAGGCGGCCCTCCGTGGGGGCTTGAAACAAAAGTCAAGAACTAGTGGACTCCGCTGATTCTTTCCATAGTTTTCAAAAACCGTGTTGTACAACAAATGGTTCAAATGGCTCTGAGCACTATGGGACTCAACTGCTGTGGTCATTAGTCCCCTAGAACTTAGAACTACTTAAACCTAACTAACCTAAGGACGTCACACACATCCATGCCCGAGGCAGGATTCGAACCTGCGACCGTAGCAGTCGCACGGTTCCGGACTGCGCGCCTAGAACCGCGAGACCACCGCGGCCGGCTGTACAACACTGTTGCTGGATACCTGGGTTATAGAAAAGTGTGTGCCAGACGAAAGCAAACCAAACGAGTAGAAGCAGTATTGACATTTCTCAATAGCTTTGAATAAGGATGGTGATGAATTTTTGAATCACTTTGTCACTGGTGCTGAGACTTGATGTTACATTTCAGACTGAAACAAAGCTCCAGTCAATGAAATGACATCATTCGCAATCCCCAACGGAGCCTGAAAGAGAAAGACAAATTTTAGGCACCAGAAAGGTTATGGCTACGGTGTTTTTCGATCGTAAGGGTAGGCTGCGCATTGCCTGCATGCCAAGGGGTGAGAATATAAACGCAGCGGTTTACTATCAGATAGATGTTTCAACGACTTTGCCGTGACATTAAAAACAAGTGGTGAAGAATGCTAATCAGTGGAGTCATCCTCCTCCATGATAATGCAGGTCCGCTTGCGGCGCAAGTGACACATGACTTGCTTCAGCGATCTCAGTGGGAAATGTTTCAACCCGCACCATACAGTCCGGACTTAGCCCCGAGTGTTTATCACCTATTCCCTAAACTGATTTTTTTTTTTTTTTGAGCGAACAACGCTACAGAAGTAACGATGACTTAAGGAAGCCGTTAACGAGTGGTTCAACAACTAGGCGGCAATTGAGTATGCAGAAGACACAGAAAAGCTGGTAAAACGGAACAACTGCCTAAATTTGAACGACGTCTATGTAGAAGAGCAGCTTGGGTATGAAATTATATGTAAAGTAGCTTCGTTTAAGTATATCAAATAAAAATTTCTGTAGAAAACAAAAAGTTCTTTACTCTCCGAATGACCCACCTGTATCCAAGTTCCGCCTCTCGCAACGATATAGTATACGGATTTTGCATTCCCTTCATAGAATCTTTTGAGAATGTCGTTTACGCTCTAACATTCTGCGTGGTGTATGTTTGTTCTATATCGTGTCTCCCTACCACTTTCACGCAACGACGCTCTGAGCGTGTTTTTTTAGGGAATTGACTTGTTTGAACCTGGGACCTGTTGCTGGTAAGGAGACGCCAGACCACACATGACATGTAGAATTCAGAAGAATTCAGTGAGACTAGCGATGATATAACCAAATACTTAATGATTTCAGCGTCAGCCCCACTGCACTCCCTGTAAAAGAATCTTAATACTAACTAAATTTAGTGGAAGGGGTTATTAAACCGCTATTCCGGAGCCCCGTACCAGTTACAGGCTGCCTACTTAATAGCTTTCAGGACAACAAAAATTTGACATTCAATATTTCGTATAGTTACTTACCGAATTTAAACATTTGAAGTACCATGGTAATCTACTCAGTAAAAGGTATCATTTTAACGCAATAATACAAGTATCACAGTTATAAGTTGTGTTAGAAACTATCTGTTTGTCTTGAGGCATCTTATATGTCAGCACGCAAATACTCAGATTTTATTCATCCAGTATTTGAGAATGAGACCACTTAGCGACTTCCAACTAACTTTACACGTATATCAAATCTTTACGATACTGGTTTCCCCTTGATGCCACCCACAAAGTTAAGAAAAGAAAAACGTTTATCGCATAGTACATTTTCGCTGTTCATGCAATCAAACTTCATCATTATGCCTGACATTCTAATTTATTACTTCTTTGCTAGTGACTCTATTCGTAACACAGTTTTCAGACGGTATCCACGTACACTAATTAACGTATCTTCAAAATTATATCGTTGAACGACACGTAGTTGAGAAGATATGATCTGTTTCGTAATGAGAACGCAGCAACTTCCAGTATGATTTCAAACATTTCCTGCATCTCTCTCGCTTACATGTTTAAAGTCAAATACTTAACACATTAACTCATTTGTTAAGTAGTTAGACGTTTGTAGCTTTATATACATAGTATTTTTGATTACTTAAAGAATAGAGGGTTTACTGGTATTTAACTAAGCGGTAGTACTGCACAATCCATGTTGAAGGCTGCATCGAGAAGTACCAGAATAACCTTTGTGAAACTTACTCAGTAACGTGTGCTAAACACTGGCTGATACTATACCTCTGAAACAAGGTAGGGATTTCGTTAACGATAACACTTCTTTTCACAACTGTAGCGGAAAATCGGCAATGTAATCTGACTGCTTGAAAAACCTCACATACCTTTCTTAAATTTTCTATTGCTTCTCGACTCACCTGCACAAACGTTGTGACAGTCGCACTAGCGGGTATTGGCCGAAATAACAGCAGCGGTGTACATGAATGCTATTAAATAATCAATAGCACATTCCACAATGTTTGGGAAGATTATACAGAATCATCTGCTATTAGATGATTAAGGTAGAGAGGTAAGGCATACAATAATTTAAAATACATCAAAACTGATAAGCTTTCCATTTGAACCATGGACAGGACTGTTTAGAATGATTAACGTCAAAGATACCAACTTGTGATAATATTATTCGTATATTCAGTATTTGTGCCACAAACTTTACACAGATTCATTTTTACAGGATTTCCATTTCGAAATACGGACGTAAATATGAACTTTATCGACATGTGTTAGCTATATAAACCCAACGTTACTGAGATGCGCGAGAGACCATTTGGTCTCAGATATACAGAGTGATAAACAAAACTCAGATCTTTCAACATCTATGTTGGTTCTTAAACATACGTACATTTAGGAAGAGCACCCATGGTTAGCAATAATTCATTTCCGTTGACTCTCAGACAGGCAACCTGATTATGCGAACAGTGATTGAAAGACTGTCTACCGACCGTGGAACACGCAGATTAAGCTTCAACAAACAGCCTTCCCACTATAATAACTTACAAATATATAGTAAAAGAGATGTTACATCGCAAATTCTATAAAACTAAGCTTGAAGCTCTCCTGTGCCTATATGCCACTGCGGCCATCACTGGCTATCTTAGACAAGCGCTCAGATATGGCGCGAATAGTAACGCAAAGAAGTGCGAATTGTAAACTAAAGTTACAACCTGCGGTAAATGTAGAGAATATGTGAAAATATACTATCAAAAATGTATGGTCAAAAATTATACACGAGGGGATCTGTTACCATTGGTTTTGAAACCATGTCGTTCAGAACTAGTGGCCACATCAAGGTCTCGTGACGTGTAGCACTGAAATCTACATTTACATCTACATTTATACTCCGCAAGCCACCCAACGGTTTGTGGCGGAGGGCACTTTACGTGCCACTGTCATTACCTCCCTTTTCTGTTCCAGTCGCGTACGGTTCGCGGGAAGAACGACTGTCTGAAAGCCTCCGTGCGCTCTCGAATCTCTCTAATTTTACATTTGTGATCTCCTCGGGAGGTATAAGTAGAGGGGAAGCAATATACTCGATACCTTACCCAGAAACGCACCCTCTCGAAACCTTGCGAACAAGCTACACCGCGATGCAGAGCGTCTCTCTTGCAGACTCTGCCACTTGAGTTTGCTAAACATCTCCGTAACGCTATCACGGTTACCAAATAACCCTGTGACGAAACGCGCCGCTCTTCTTTGGATCTTCTGTCTCCTCCGTCAACCCGATCTGGTACGGATCCCACTCTAATGAGCAATACTCAAGTATAGGCCAAACGAGTGTTTTGTAAGTCACCTACTTTGTTGATGGACTATATTCTCTAAGGACTCTCCCAATGAATCTCAACCTGGTACCCGCCTTACTAACAATTAATTTTATATGATCATTCCACTTCAAATTGTTCCACACGCATACTCCCAGATATTTTACAGAAGTAACTGCTACCAGTGTTTTTTCCGCTATCATGTAATCATACAATAAAGGATCCTTCTTTCTATGTATTCGTAATACATTACATTTGTCTATGTTAAGGGTCAGTTGCCACTCCCTGCACCAAGTGCCTATCCGCTGCAGATCTTCCTGCATTTCGCTACAATTTTCTAATGCTGCAACTTCTCTGTATACTACAGCATCATCCGCGAAAAGCCGCATGGAACTTCCGACACTATTTACTAGGTCATTTATATGTATTGTGAAAAGTAATGGTCCCATAAATGCAACAAAATGTCAGCGATGGAGAAGGAGAGTACGCAGCATCCTTTGAAGAATGCTTGGAAAACGAATGCGTGATCAGAGCTTTGTCTAGTAAGATTGTGTAGCACATTGTGAATGTTAACAAGGCCGAGGCCTACTTTTACATCTATATATTTCGCGTCTGAGCAGACAATCATGTTTTTCTTGTCATGATCTTCCGTCCGAAGACTGGTTTGCTGCAATTCTCCATGTTACTGTATCCTGAGCAGGCCTCTTCATCTCTGAATAACTACTGCACCCTACATCCTTCTGAATCTACTTACTGTATTCATCTCTTAGTCTTCCTCTTCCCAATTTTTTTTGCTCCCTATTCCCATTCAGTACCTTCTCATTTGTTATATGATCTACCCAACTAATTTTCAGCGTTCTTCTACAGCACCACATTTCAAAGGCCTCTATTCTCTTCGTGTGTAAACTGTTCATCGTTCATATTTCACTTCCATATTTGGCTTCACTCCGTACAGACAAGACTTAAATCTATATTCAATGTCAACGAATTTCTCTCCTTCAGGAACGCTTTTCTTGCCACTGCCAGTCTATATTGTATGTCCTGTCTGCATCGGCCATCATCAGTTGTTTTGTACCCAAATAGCAAAACTCACCTACTACTTTAAGTGTCCCGTTTTCTAACTCAATTTCCCATCATCACCTGATTTAATTAAACTACATTCCGTTGTCCTTGGTTTGATTTTGTTGATGCTCATTTTCTGTCCCCCTTTCAAGACACCGTATATTCCTTTCAGCTGCTCTTCCAAGTCCTTTTCTGTGTCTCACGGAATTAATATAGTCATCGCCAATCTCAAAGTTTTTATTATACCTCCTTGACCTTAATTCCTACTCCACATTTTTCTTTGGTGTATGAAGATAGTATCTGTTCTTTGGAACATGTCCGAAAGAACAGATACCATCTTCATATAGTTAAGGCTAACCGGCCATAGACCTTCATTTCTGCGGATGCAGACGCATTGCCCGAACTCTTACGGGACTCGGTAAGATTGTCTGCCGCGAGTAACGAGTGTAATGGACAAGGGCACTACGAATGTAGTGTGTGGATATTAAGTTGAGAATGTGGGTCTCACGGGGAGCCTGCAAGAGATAAATCCCTGCAGTCGCACTGTCCTCTGTGCCCTCGGTGGCTAAGTTAGATAGAGCGTCTGCCATGTAAGCAGGAAATCCCGGGTTCGAGTCCCGGTCGGGGCACACATTTTAAACTGTCCCCGTTGATGTATATCAACGCCTATCGACAGCTTAGGGGCTTGATTTAATTATCATTTCATTTTTTTCTTTGGTTTCTTTTACGGCCAGCTCAATGTACGGATTAAAAGGGATAGCCTACAACTTGTCTCACTCCCTTGTCAGCCACTGCTTCCCTTTCATCTCCCTCGACTCTTATATCTGTTGTCTGGATTCTGTTCAAGTTATAAATACCCATTCGGTCCCTATATTTTACCCCTACTGCCTTCAGAATTTCAAAGAGGTTATTCCAGTCAACACCGTCCAAAGCTTTCTCTAAGTTTACAAATGTTATACACATAGGTTTGTCTTTATTAATCCATCTCGTAAGATAAGTGGTAAGGTCAGTATTGCAGCGCGTTTTCCTTCATCTCTCCCCGAGGTCAGCTTCTACCACTTTTTCCATTCTTCTTTAAAGAATTCGTGTTAGCATTTTCCAACCATGACTGATTAAACTGATAGTTAGGCAATATTCACACCTATCAGCACCTGCTTTCTTTGAATTTGGAATTATTATATTCGTCTTGAAGTCTGGGGATATTTCGCCTGTCTTATACATCTTGCACAGCAGATGGAAGAATTTTGTCACGGCTGGCTCTCCCAACGCTGTCAGTAGTTCAGAGGAAATGTCATCTACCCACGGATCCTTGTTTCGACTTAAGTCTTCCAGTGCTCTGTCGTATTCTTCTTCCATCTCGTCTTAATCTGTGTCTTCTTCCATTCTTGCATTTCTATATTATTGCCCTCCGTACATCCCTTTGTACAGAATCTCTATGTACGCCTTCCATCTTTCAGCTTTGTCTTTTGTGTTTAGGACTCAGTTTACATCTGAGCTCTTTATACTCATACAGCTGCTTCTCTTTTCTTCAAAGCCCTCTTTAACATTCCTGTAGGCGGTATCTGTTTTTCCCCTAGTGAAATATGTTGCTAAATCTTTGCATTTGTCCTCTAACCATCCTTGGATAACCACTTTGCACTTCTTGTCAATCTCATCTTTTAAACATTTGTATTTCTTTCGCCTGCTTCATTTACTGCATGTTTGTACTTTATCCTTTCATAAGTTAAAATCATGCAGATAATTTAGCTTATACGTCAATATATCGCAGTCAGCACCGTGTGTTTCGTCCCTAATATATAATCCAGGTGTGACGACTGGAACGCGGTCCAATTAACCCCGTGATGCCAGCTGAGGAGCTGCCTGAATAAGTAGCAGCCCCAAGGTGTGCAAAGCCGACAACGGCCTCAAAAGCGGTGTGCTGACCCTATGCCCCTCTGCGCTTGATCGCGGAATCTACACACATTTACTATTAATAGTCAATCTTGACAACGTGCAGGTATTCCATAACAGAAACATAATATTAGGAATAAATCCGTTAACAGCTGATAAAACTGTTGTTTATTAAAACACAACCTGTTTCGCGGCCTAAAGCCGCATCATCAGGTGCTACCTACACGATAAAAAGCAAAGTACAAAAAAATGGTTGAAATGGCTCTAAGCACTATGCGACTCAACTGCTGTGGTCATCACTCCCCCAGAACTTAGAACTACTTAAACCTAACTAACCTAAGGACATTGCACACATCCATGCCCGAGGCAGGATTCGAACCAGCTACCGTAGCAGTCGCACGGTTCCGGACTGCGCGCCTAGAACCACGAGACCACCGCGGCCGGCAGCAAAGTACAGTGTCACCACATTCTGTGTATGTTGTTGTTGTTGTGGTCTTCAGTCCTGAGACTGGTTTGATGCAGCTCTCCATACTACTCTATCTTGTGCAAGCTTCTTCATCTCCCAGTACCTACTGCAACCTACATCCTTCTGAATCTGCTTAGTGTAGTCATCTCTTGGTCTCCCTCTACGATTTTTACCCTCCACGCTGCCCTCTAATACTAAATTGGTCATCCCTTGATGACTAAGAACGTGTCCTACCAACCGATCCCTTCTTCTGGTCAAGTTGTGCCACAAACGTCTCTTCTCTCCAATCCTATTAAATACTTCCTCATTAGTTATGTGATCTACCCATCTAATCTTCAGCATTCTTCTGTAGCACCACATTTCGAAAGCTTCTATTCTCTTCTTGTCCAAACTAGTTATCGTCCATGTTTCACTTCCATACATGGCTACACTCCATACAAATACTTTCAGAAATGACTTCCTGACACTTAAATCTATACTCGATGTTAACAAATTTCTCTTCTTCAGAAACGCTTTCCTTGCCATGGCCAGTCTACATTTTATATCCTCTCTACTTCGACCATCATCAGTTATTTTGCTCCCCACATAGCAAATCTCCTTTACTACTTTAATTGTCTCATTTCCTAATCTAATTCCCTCAGCATCACCCGACTTTATTCGACTACATTCCATTATCCTCGTTTTGCTTTTGTTGATGTTCATCTTATATCATCCTTTCAAGACACTATCCATTGCGTTCAACTGCTCTTCCAAGTCCTTTGCTGTCTCTGACATAATTACGATGTAATCGGCGAACCTCAATATTTTTATTTCTTCTCCATGGATTTTAATACCTACTCCGAATTTTTCTTTTGCTTCCTTCACTGCTTGCTCAATATGCAGATTGAATAACATCGGGGAGAGACTGCAACCCTGTCTCACTCCCTTCCCAACCACTGCTTCCCTTTCATGTCCCTCGACTCATATAACTGCCATCTGGTTTCTGTACACATTGTAAATAGCCTTTCGCTCCCTGTATTTTACCCCTGCTACCTTCAGAATTTGAAAGAGAGTATTCGAGTCAACATTGTCAAAAGCTTTTTCTGAGTCTACAAATGCTAGAAACGAAGGTTTGTCCTTCCTTAATCTACCTTCTAAGATAAGTCGTAGGGACAGTATTGCCTCACGTGTTCCTACATTTCTACGGAATCCAAACTGATCTTCCCCGAGGTCGGCTTCTACTAGTTTTTCCATTCGTCTGTAAAGAATTCGTGTTAGTAGTTTGCAGCTGTGACTTTCTAAACTGATAGTTCGGTAATTTTCACATCTGTCAACACCTGCTTTCTTTGGGATTGGAATTATTATATTCTTCTTGAGGTCTGTGGGTATTTAGCCTGTCTCATACATCTTGCTCACCAGATGGTAGTGTTTTGTCAGAACTGGCTCTCCCAAGGCCGTCAGTAGTTCCAATGGAATGTTGTCTACTCCGGGGGCCTTGTTTCGACTCAGGTCTTTCAGTGCTCTGTCAAACTCTTCACGCAGTATCTTATCTCCCATTTCGTCTTCATCTACATCCTCTTCCATTTCCATAATATTGTCCTCAAGTACATCGCCCTTGTATAAACCCTCTATATACTCCTTCCACCTTTACGCCTTCCCTTCTTTGCTTAGAACTGGGTTTCCATCTGAGCTCTTGATATTCATACAAGTGGCTATCTTTTCTCCAAAGGTTTCTTTAAATTTCCTGTAGGCTGTATCTATCTTCCCCCTAGTGAGATAAGCCTCTACATCCTTACATTTGTCCTCTATCCATCCCTGCTTAGCCATTTTGCACTTCCTGTTGGTCTCATTTTTGAGACGTTTGTATTCCTTTTTGCCTGCTTCATTTACTGCATTTTTATATTTTCTCCTTTCATCAATTAAATTCAATATTTCTTCTGTTACCCAAGGATTTCTAGCAGCCCTCGTCTTTGTACCTACTTTATCCTCTGCTGCCTTCACTACTTCATCTCTAAGAGCTACCCATTCTTCTTCTATTGTATTTCTTTCCCCCATTCCTGTCATTTTCTCCCTTATGCTCTCCCTGAAACTCTGTACAACCTCTGGTTATTTTAGTTTATCCAGGTCCCATCTTCTTAAATTCCCACCTTTTTGCAGTTTCTTTAGTTTTAATCTACAGGTCATAACCAATAGATTATGGTCACATCTGCCCCAGGAAATGTCTTACAATTTAAAACCTGGTTCCTAAATCTCTGTCTTACCATTATATAATCTATCTGAAACATGTCAGTATCTCCAGGCTTCTTCCATGTATACAGCCTTCTTTTATGGTTCTTGAACCAAGTGTTCGCTATGATTAAGTTGTGCTCTGTGCAAAATTCTACCAGGCGGCATCCTCTTTCATTTCTTTGCCCCAGTCCATTTTCACCTACTACGTTTCCTTCTCTCCCTTTTCCTACTACCGAATTCCAGTCACCCATGACTATTAAATTTTCGTCTCCCTTCACTGTCTGAATAATTTCTTTTATTTGATCATACATTTCTTCAATTTCTTCGTCATCTGCAGAGCTAGTTGGCATATAAACTTGTACTACTGTAGTAGATGTTGGCTTCGTATCTATCTTGGCCACAGTAATGCGTTCACTATGCTGTTTGTAGTAGCTTACCCGCATTCCTATTTTCCTATTCATTATTAAACCTACTACTGCATTACCCCTATTTGATTTTGTGTTGATAACCCTGTAGTCACCTGATCAAAAGTCTTGCTCCTCCTGCCACCGCACTTCACTAATTAACACTATATCTAACTTTAACCTATCCATTTCCCTTTTTAAATTTTCTAACCTACATGCCCGATTAAGGGATCTGACGTTCCACGCGCCGATCCGTAGAACGCCAGTTTTCTTTCTCCTGATAACGACATCCTCTTGAGTAGTCCCCGCCCGGAGATCTGAATGGGGGACTATTTTACCTCCGGAATATTTTACCCAAGAGGACGCCATCACCATTTAATCATACAGTAAAGCTGCATGCCCTTGGGAAAGATTACGGCCGTAGTTTCCGCTTGCTCTCAGCCGTTCGCAGTACCAGCACAACAAGGCCGTTTTGGTTATTGTTACAAGGCCAGATCAGTCAGTCATCCAGACTGTTGCCCCTGCAACAACTGAAGAGGCTGCTGCCCCTCTTCAGGAACCACACGTTTGTCTGGCCTCTCAACAGGTACCCCTCCGTTGTGGTTGCACCTACGGTACGGCTATCTGTATCGCTGAGGCACGCAAGCCTCCCCACCAACGGCAAGGTCCATGGTTCATGTGGGTTTATTAAAATTAATGAAGAAATGTTTAAAATGTACTCACAACGTTAAAGGATCGTAGCCATATCCATCGCTCCTCGTCAAAATTTACTACTCAGTCAACATCGTCAGCAGTATGGCGAGCGAAAGGCAAAGGGAGCGTGCTCCAGTCTTTAAAATTTGCTTTTATGTAAAAAGGAAATATTTTATAGTTAGCGGACGCTAAAAGTTTTTAAAAGAAGCCGGATTGGCGATAAAAATTGTCTCTGCTAACATGATTAGTCGCGGGACTATTCAAATTACTGGTTGAAAAGTACCAGGTGAAAGTGTCTCACCTGTGTGACGACAGGGCAGTTCGGTGCAGAGCAAAGCCAAAGTGGCCTGCACGAGCGACTCAGAGAGACTAGCTGGCTAGCGGGACGGAAGCTATACATGTGGACACTGTGATGTCATATGAAGGGCTTATTTCAATAGTTGTACGAGTCCATTACCTCCACTCTTCTGCCTATAACGCTTCTGAAATTAATGATCCAAACAAACAGAAAGAAAAGTTCATCTCTAGCAAGAAGTCATATGCTTGAATACTTCTGGTATCTCAACTGCAGATTTTTCAGCGCTCTTTTAACTTTAGGACTCTATCTCACAATGAACAAAAATGGACTTGTACCACTATTGAAATAAGCCCTTCATATACTGGTGACTAGGAGCGCTCGGTCGCTACCTTTACAACCGCGAATAATACAGAATTTTAATATGTACTACCACGTTATGATACAGAAAATCAAAAATAGGCAGAATTTTATGGTGCTTTAATTCCAATTATTTATTCAACCTGCACTGTGTGTTTTCATTTTTGTAAGTAAAAGTTTCTACTTCCTGTAATATATTCAAAATATGGTTTCTTTTCTTCTTGATGAAATATTTTTAAATTTTCTGAAGGGCTTGTGATGTGGTGCACCGAAGGTTGTATACGTGGAAGAACCCTGGAGATACTAAAAGGTATCAGATAGATTATATAATGGTAAGACAGAGATTTAGGAACCAGGTTTTAAGTTGTAAGACATTTCCAGGGGCAGATGTGGACTCTGACCACAATCTATTGGTTATGACCTGTAGATTAAAACTGAAGAAACTGCAAAAATGTGCGAAATTAAGGAGATGGGACCTGGATAAACTGAAAGAACCAGAGGTTGTACAGAGTTTCAGGGAGAGCATAAGGGAACAATTCACAGGAATAGGGGAAAGAAATGCAGTAGAAGAAGAATGGGTAGCTCTGAGGGATGAAGTAGTGAAGGCAGCAGAGGATAAAGTAGGTAAAAAGACGAGGGCTGCTAGAAATCCTTGGGTAACAGAAGAAATATTGAATTTAATTGATGAAAGGAGAAAATATAAAAATGCAGTAAATGAAGCAGGCAAAAAGGAATACAAACGTCTCAAAAATGAGATCGAGAGGAAGTGCAAAATGGCTAAACAGGGATGGCTAGAGGATAAATGTAAGGATGTAGAGGCTTATCTCACTAGGGGTAAGATAGATACTGCCTACAGGAAAATTAAAGAGACCTTTGGAGAGAAGAGAACCACGTGTATGAATATCAAGAGCTCAGATGGCAACCCAGTTCTAAGCAAAGAAGGGAAGGCAGAAAGGTGGAAGGAGTATATAGAAGGTTTATACAAGGGTGATGTACTTGAGGACAATATTATGGAAATGGAAGAGGATGTAGATGAAGACGAAATGGGTGATACGATATTGCGTGAAGAGTTTGACAGAGCACTGAAAGACCTGAGTCGGAACAAGGCCCCCGGAGTAGACAACATTACATTAGAACTGCTGACGGCCTTGGGAGAGCCAGTCATGACAAAACTCTACCAGCTGGTGAGCAAGATGTATGAGACAGGCCAAATACCCTCAGACTTCAAGAAGAATATAATAATTCCAATCCCAAAGAAAGCAGGTGCTGACAGATGTGAAAATTACCGAACTATCAGTTTAATAAGTCACAGCTGCAAAATACTAACGCGAATTCTTTACAGACGAATGGAAAAACTGGTAGATGCGGACCTCGGGGAGGATCAGTTTGGATTCCGTAGAAATGTTGGAACACGTGAGGCAATACTGACCTTACGACTTATCTTAGAAGAAAGATTAAAAAAAGGCAAACCTACGTTTCTAGCATTTGTAGACTTAGAGAAAGCTTTTGACAATGTTGACTGGAATACTCTCTTTTTCCTTTTCGCGTAAGTGCAATATTAATGCAAATCGTGTGTTATATGGGTTCCTGAAATCTTATTCGGAATGACCTACTGATTCGTCCTATATACACTCCTGGAAATTGAAATAAGAACACCGTGAATTCATTGTCCCAGGAAGGGGAAACTTTATTGACACATTCCTGGGGTCAGATACATCACATGATCACACTGACAGAACCTCAGGCACATAGACACAGGCAACAGAGCATGCACAATGTCGGCACTAGTACAGTGTATATCCAACTTTCGCAGCAATGCAGGCTGCTATTCTCCCATGGAGACGATCGTAGAGATGCTGGATGTAGTCCTGTGGAACGGCTTGCCATGCCATTTCCACCTGGCGCCTCAGTTGGACCAGCGTTCGTGCTGGACGTGCAGACCGCGTGAGACGACGCTTCATCCAGTCCCAAACATGCTCAATGGGGGACAGATCCGGAGATCTTGCTGGCCAGGGTAGTTGACTTACACCTTCTAGAGCACGTTGGGTGGCACGGGATACATGCGGACGTGCATTGTCCTGTTGGAACAGCAAGTGCCCTTGCCGGTCTAGGAATGGTAGAACGATGGGTTCGATGACGGTTTGGATGTACCGTGCACTATTCAGTGTCCCCTCGACGATCACCAGAGGTGTACGGCCAGTGTAGGAGATCGCTCCCCACACCATGATGCCGGGTGTTGGCCCTGTGTGCCTCGGTCGTATGCAGTCCTGATTGTGGCGCTCACCTGCACGGCGCCAAACACGCATACGACCATCATTGGCACCCAGGCAGAAGCGACTCTCATCGCTGAAGACGACACGTCTCCATTCGTCCCTCCATTCACGCCTGTCGCGACACCACTGGAGGCGGGCTGCACGATGTTGGGGCGTGAGCGGAAGACGGCCTAACGGTGTGCGGGACCGTAGCCCAGCTTCATGGAGACGGTTGCGAATGGTCCTCGCCGATACCCCCGGAGCAACAGTGTCCCTAATTTGCTGGGAAGTGGTGGTGCGGTCCCCTACGGCACTGCGTAGGATTCTATGGTCTTGGCGTGCATCCGTGCGTCGCTGCGGTCCGGTCCTAGGTCGACGGGCACGTGCACCTTCCGCCGACCACTGGCGACAACATCGATGTATTGTGGAGACCTCTCGCCCCACGTGTTGAGCTATTCGGCGGTACGTCCACCCGGCCTCCCGCATGCCCCACTATACGCCCTCGCTCAAAGTCCGTCAACTGCACATACGGTTCACGTCCACGCTGTCGCGGCATGCTACCAGTGTTAAAGACTGCGATGGAGCTCCGTATGCCACGGCAAACTGGCTGACACTGACGGCGGCGGTGCACAAATGCTGCGCAGCTAGCGCCATTCGACGGCCAACACCGCGGTTCCTGGTGTGTCCGCTGTGCCGTGCGTGTGATCATTGCTTGTACAGCCCTCTTGCTGTGTCCGGAGCAAGTATGGTGTCAATGTGTTCTACCATTTCCAGGAGTGTATTTCTTAGGGCAATCATTGCATGTAATGCAGTATACAACCGCTTCATTATATTTACTTACCACAGAAAATTCGGCCCCTTTAAAAACTGTTATCGTCCGTTAACTATAAAATATTTTCTTTAGTGTTTTTAAACGCAGACTATTTTTTTAAAAAATGGAGCACGTGTTCTTTACCTTTAGTTCACCATAATATTGACGATATTCACTGAATAATAATTTTTGACTAGGAGCGATGGGTATGCCCATGATCTTTTAATGTTGTGTATTTGTAGTGTATTTTATACATTCCATCATTAATTTCAATATCCACAAAACGTTGTGACATAGCACTTTGCTTTTTATCGTGTAGGTTCCTCCTGATAATGCGGCTTCAAGCTGCGAAACCGGTTGAATTTTGATATTATAATACCAGCTGTTAGTGGAGTTCTTCCTAACATAAAGCCTTTCAACAGCTGTGGTTGCTCGGAATATAAAATAGTTTGGGATAATAGAAGAAAAAATTCCAGTAAATGGTGCTGTATGAGACTCATTAGGTGGGCCTTAACTCTCGCGTCTTACTACAGATAATAGGCGGAGCACAGCCGACAGTCAGCTGGTGTAATCATTGTAATACTGTGTTAATTGCACTCTCGGCCCGAAGAAACAGTGTGAGACAATATGGAGCAAGAACTGAAGCTTAACAATCAATATCCCCTCATTTCGGTAGCTCTGCCCGATCTAATTATCAGTGAGTAGCTTCAGTTAGGTATGGCACATTTGAAGCAACTTGTGGGTTCTCTTTCCCGCCGAACTGACGCGAGCGGTGGGTAGCGGTGTTGTATGGTATTTTAGTGATGTCTGCGTGAGGTAACAAACTTTAGCGCCGCTCACATTTCTAAGCATGGTGGTGTAGTTATTCGAACATCAACTATATGAATACGCATAGCCAAAATCAAGTCTATCGCAACCTGTCCCTTCAGTACACTATTTCAATAATCAGTTTTAAAATGTTTTTGGTTTTCGACTCACCTTTCTTTGAGACATCATTTTTTTTCTCTTCTTCTTCACCCAGACATGTAGCATTTAACAGCCAATATCTGTGAATTCTGCTTTATTTCTTCAGATGAACCACACCTCACACTGCAAAAATACGTCAGATCTTCAAAATATAATACTGTGATTATAATATCGGTTTTGTATGGCACATGGGGTAGTTTACATGTATTCCTCAACAAAGGAACAAGACTCCTGATGAACCAGTACCTGAACGTGACTCACAAATCATCTACTGTAAAAGTATATCATAATGCATTATACGGTGAAAACTGTTACTGTTTTAGAAAAACTAACGCGCCTAGTATCTGCGTCGTGGCTATAGACGTGTGATCATTCTCGCTTGTGAACCGTCTTTGCATGTATTCAGATCTTCCAAGACTTCAGTTTCTGCTATCATTTTAACACTTTCTTTTCTTGTCTGAATCCGCTAGCGGGATGATGAACGTTAAAATCGCCCAATACTTTCTTCAGATGAATTAATGGTGCTCTTAATTTTGTTCCTTTGCAATGTATTTATTTATTTCCCTTTCGGGTATAAAGGGTAGCTATTTTAGCTTGAAATGGTATCTCGGTCCTTACGGTTCTTTTTTCAGACTTCGTGAGAGACGCCGCAGTCCTCCCCCCCCCCCCCCCCATCCTCCCAATTTCCCCCCCCCCCCCCCTGCCTCTCCCTACCGCACGGCACACCTATTACCATTCTTGTCTGCACACGCAATAAAAACATAACATAGTTCTTTTGGCAGCGTTTCAGAGAAAGCGCCAGCGGGTAGCTGATTCAGAGGTACAAAAGTGACGAAACATTTTTGCTGTTTTTTTTTATTGAATTAGTGTTTTAGTTCGTTCTGTTCTCAACCAACACTCACAGCGTCATGGCAGGCAGAGATTGTGCAATACATTCCTTTACACTATTAATCGAGTGTCGACACACAAGTCGACTATAATTCCTTTCACGCCGCCGACGTAAGAGGAATAGTAGTTATTGACACTTCGCTAGATATCTGTACTACAAGTATACAGTGCTTTGAACCAGGCGACCAGGAGCGTCAGTTGAATCTGAGTGCTTGTTTTCTTAAACGATGTTTACGAAAACCATTTTGTCCATCATGGCCTGGTTAAATTATCGAACAAAGCTCAAATTTCACTTTAACTTTTCTTTTGGGCAATTAGCCAGTTTCCAACCGTGGCCATTGTCAAATGCAGATGTATATCAGTGACGGATGTGTAGCAATATACGTGTGTCTCTGCATGAACGATTAGTTTCGAATATGGTGACGTTCAGGTCATCGACGTAATTACAGCTACATTTGAAAACTGCCTCGCGCTGACATAGGAAATAATGCAAAATAAGTTTGGAATTAAAAGCTTAACTTCTTCAAGTAAATTAATGAGCATGTGGTGGGCAGAATGGTTATGACCTCCAGGATAAAAGTCTTAACACGTGTTCGGAGATTTTGGTTTTGCCTAGTCTAAAGGGGTTGCACAAAAATACGAAAACACCGAAGACACAACACATAACCATCCCTAGTACGATGCAGGGAGCCCGATGACATTCAAAAGAGCTTCTAGTCGTCTTCGAATGGATAGTAAGATCTATATGGTTTTCAGAGGAATCTCTAACTATTCTTCCTGCAAAATACTAGCGAGTTCACTGGACGATAATGGAGGTAGGTAGCGTTCACGCACTCTTCTTTCAAAATCACACCAGAAAGACTCAATAATACTGAGATTCCGGCCGCGGTGGCCGAGCGGTTCTAGGCGCTACAGTCTGGAACCGCGCCACCGCTGCGGTCGCAGGTTCAAATCCTGCCTCGGGCATGGATGTGTGTGATGTCCTTAGGTTACTTAGGTTTAAGTAGTTCTAAGTTCTAGGGGACTGATGACCTCAGAAGTTAAGTCCCATAGTGCTCAGAGCTATTTGAACCAATACTGAGATCTGGTGGCGGTGGTAGTCAAGAGAGATGCCAAATTTTGTCATCGTGCTCACAAAACCATTCTTGGACGTTGCGAGTTGTGTGAACAGGGGCACTATCTTCCTGGAAAACAGCATCGTCTTTGGGGAACAAGAATTGTACCATGGGATGGGCTTGAACACGCAAAATAGTCATACAATCCTTGTCAGTAAGGCGACCCATGAGGCTCATCGACTACCAAGATATGACACCCCACATCATCACCCAGTCCTCCCCCACCTCCTCCCACCCCCTCCGCCCCTCTTCCATGTTTCACTCCTGGGACGTAAACTCGGTCAGAAGTTGTAGTCAGTGTGAAACAAGACATCCGACCAAATGATTTTCTTCCTTTATTCTATAGTCCAGGTCAAATGGCTTCGGCACCACGTTTTCCTGTTACGGGCATTTGCATCACTGCTGAGTGGTTTTGGGCAACGGCCTTGCTTCAATGGACACACCGATTCCCGTGATATCACCGAAGTTAAGCGCTGTTGGGCGTAGTCGGCAGTTGGATGGGTGACCATCCAGGCCGTCATGCGCTGTTGCCATTTTTCGGGGTGCACTCAGCCTCGTGATGCCAATTGAGGAGCTACTCTACCGAATAGTAGTGGCTTCGCTCAAGAATACCACCATAAGACCGGTGTGCTGACCCCACGCCCCTCCTAACCGCATCCTCCAGTGAGGATGACACGGCGGTCGGATGGTCCCGGTAGGCCACTCTTGGCCTGAAGGCGGAGTGCTGACTGGTTTTGGAATTCCAGCTCGCCCTACAATTCCCTGTTTACGGAGCTCGCTTCGTATTGTTTCGTTGTTCACAGGGTTCATGACTGCGACATTAAGTTCTGCAGTGACTTTTGCGGTTATCGTCCTCTTATTTTCGTTACAGTCCCCTTCACTGACCGCCTGTCACAGTTACGTCTGTGTAGTGATTTAGCGGATGGTGTTTTTTCGCTTTCCCTGTTTGTGGTATAAATATTGCTTCTTGAAATACCAAACACTGCGGCTCCCTTGATTACGGTAGCATTCGCCATACGAGCATCAACAACTGGCCAACGCTGAAATTCACTTCACTTAGGCCAGAAATAATGCACTCACACACAGAAAACTGCTCTGACAGTGACTGACACTCGATCGTGCTGAGGATATACAGATTTCGTAGGCGAAAACAACACCACAACCTGCAGGCTTGGCTACCATCTGCATTTATGTTCAAGCATGCACTTCTCTCAGCGTTTCCAAATTTTTATCTAATCTCTGTATGTCATCAAAACGCTTCCTCTTACGTTTCATTTCAAGTAAATCTGCATGTCCTTGCAAAAATTTAAACATATTTAATACTCGGAACGTCTTCTACACAACTGAGATTTGAGCCTACGGTAAAGACTGAAAGAAGGAAGACTAAAATCTGGCGTCCCGTCGACAACTGGGTCGTTAGAGACGTAGCACAGTAGTTGGTTAGGGATGTATGAATAAGGAACTCAGACTTTTTTTATCATTTTAAAGAACCCATCGCCGCAGATGCCTTACGAAATTTAGTAAAATCATGCAAAATCTAAATCTGGCTGGCTTGGCTAGGATTTGAAACGCCGTTGTCTCAACTGCGAGTCCCGTGTCTGAACTGTTCTGCAATCTCACACAGTCAGTGCTAACGAGACCCAGTGAAACGTAATTACAAATGGTGTATTGTAAGAAGAGAATCGAAGCGTTTGAGATGTGGTGCTACAAAAGAATTTTGAGTATTAGGTGGACTGATAAGGTAAGAAATGAGGAGGTTCTCCGCAGAATCGACAGAGAGAGGTTCATATGAGAAACACTGATAAGAAGGAGGGACAGTATGATAAGCGACTCCTTAATACACCAGGGGACAACTTCCATGGTACTAGAGGGAGCTACGGAGGGTAAAAACTGTAAGGAATGACAGGGATTGGAATATATCCAACAAGTAATTGAGGATGTAGTGTGAAAGAATAACTCTTGAGATGAAGAGATATGGGACAGGAGAGGAATTCGTGGCGGACTGTATCAGACCCGTCAGAAGACTAATGACTCAAAAAATTACTATGAAAGTGCAACTTGTAATTTTCTGCGAGTCGTGTCGATCATTTCAGTTCACAGAGAACAGAAAACAAAACCGTCATACGTCAACAAGCCATGGCTGGTTAATACTGTCATTTCTTAGGTCGGCTTTCTGCTTCCATATTAAAAGTGTAATATGTATGTATTTATGCTGACTGTCGACAAAGTAAATTGACCGGTGAAAGTAATTATATTGTAATTTTGCGAACAGCAGGAGACTTAAGCATTTTTTAAAACCTGATCTAATGGAGAGCAAATTCTAGAATATTCTTAACCGTCATACAAATTCACAAAATGATTGCCGAAAAAAGATCAAAGACCAGGTTTTAAATTATCTTCATACAACTGAGATTGCAGATAGCTTCATGACGAATTGTAAGCATGATCTCGAAAACGTCTTTTAAATTTCTTGCCCCTGGTTGTCTTCTGATGAAGTTCCAAATTGCAATTTGTGGTAATTTAAGGTTTGCAAGGCATGCTAGAGTTTTTCGCGTGACTATTGCAACAGACTTACATTATATTTTTCTGTGAAGCTACGTCATCTATAAATTATTGTGGCTGTGCAGTGTCATATACACTTGAGAATGAATCATCGTTGCGCAAGGCAAGCTCTAAAAAGAATCCGTAAACAGTTTATCGGAAAGAGTGCTATGTTTATTATGAATAAAGCATGATGTACAGTGTAAGTTGTGATTTGTCTATGTGTGTAGTTTCATGTGTAGTCTGTGGTATAATTCAGTGTATAATACAAAAGATTGTGAATTTCACTATTACGTTGTAAAAAGAAAATATAGTTTGTGGAAACAAAAAAAAAGCGTTTTTGAACTGAACTTCGTACATGCTGTATGAAAATAATGTGTTTCAGCTAATAGTGTTCTCCAAGGAGAATCTGCCACTAATTAATCTGTCTGAGTACAATAAATGAAGGTTAGATTAAGAGTAGTGTTCTGTTTATCGGCTGCGGCGCTGGCAGTGGGAGCTTAGAGTTCTGTTCACGAACTCTGAAAAATACCTGGAAGTTACGAGAAAAGTGTAGGTGGGTGAAGGAAATCTCAGGGGAACTGAAAAGTCTCATGCCGATTAGAAGTATTCAAAGGGTAATAAAATGTGGTACATGAATAACGGAAGCTGTGCACAATGCAATACTCTGATGTGAAGGCAGAAACAATGTTTTTGAGGTAAAAGTGGCATTGCTTATATGACAGAACTGTTTGTAAGGAGAACCTAAGTTTTATGTGTCGATTTATAGTGCAATAAATTCCGTAGCTTTACTCGAAAAAAAAAAAACAATGGGGGCTATGAAGGTTTTTTCAGTTTTAATTTCTGTGATTTTTACACGTATGCCACCTCCAGTTACCAACAATCTTAGCCATCTGTTTTAAACTTACAGGCACATACATCAGAATGAAAAATGTCTTCTGGTTGACATTAAAATTATCTGTTACAACAATTAGTTAATGGGTGGAACTGCTTCGCTGTTAAATTGTTGATGTATGCCGCTACCTGCTATCAAAGAATAAAACAGGGAACTGCAACGATCCATCGTTGACCATCGTCAAGAGATGTAAGCGTATTAAAATTAAATCGCGGACCTGTCAGTGATGTAATTTTTCTCTTTCACCTAATAAAAACGTAGGGAATAACGTGCAGAGTAAATTACGTAATACATATTAGTTAATTATTAATTAATATTTTCTCGAAAGTAACAAAATGAAATTTAAGTGGTATGCACATTGGTTATGCTTAAGTGCGTCAGGTTTAAACTTTAGAGTCAAACGAGATACTTTCATTTCTCGCGCAGTTGGAAGTCAGAATAGAGCATTTAATTACCAGTCACAGTCAGTTAATCACATTATCACACAAACTTTATAGCTCTTGTGTATTAGCAGTATAGGAATGTATATGTTCTTGTTGTTGTGGTCTTCAGTCCTGAGACTGGTTTGATGCAGCTCTCCATGGTACTCTACCCTGTGCAAGCTTCTTCCATCTTCCAGTACCTACTGCAACCTACATCCTTATGAATCTGCTTACTCTATTCATCTCTTGGTCTCCCTCTACGATTTTTACCCTCCACGCTGCCCTCCAATACTAAATTGGAGATCCCTTGATGCCTCAAAACATGTCCTACCAACCGATCCCTTCTTCTGGTCAAGTTGTGCCACAAACTTCTCTTATCCCCAATCCTATTCAATACTTCCTCATTACTTATGTGATCTACCCATCTAATCTTCAGCATTCTTCTGTAGTACCACATTTTGAAAGCTTCTATTCTCTTCTTGTCTAAACTATTTATCTTCAACGTTTCACTTCCATACATCGCTACGCTCCATACAAATACTTTCAGAAACGACTTCCTGACACTTAAATCTATACTCGATGTTAACAAATTTCTCTTCTTCAGAAACGCTTTCCTTGCCATTGTCAGTCTACATTTTATATCCTCTCTACTTCGACCATCATCAGTTATTTTGCTACCCAAATAACAAAACTCCTTTACTACTTTAAGTGTCTCATTTCCTTATCTAATTCCCTCAGCATCACCCGACTTAATTCGACTACATTCCATTATCCTCGTTTTGCTTTTGTTGATGTTCATTGTATATCCTCCTTTCACGACGCTATCCATTCCATTCAACTGCTCTTCCAAGTCCTTTGCTGTCTCTGACAGAATTACAATGTCATCGGCGAACCTCAAAGTTTTTATTTCTTCTCCATGGATTTTAATACCTACTACAAATTTTTCTTTTGTTTCCTTTACTGCTTGCCCAATACACAGATTGAATAACATCGGGGAGACGCTACAACCCTGTCTCACTCCTTTCCCAACAACTGCTTCCCTTTCATGTCCCTCGACTCTTATAACTGCCATCTGGTTTCTGTACACATTGTAAATAGCCTTTCGCTCCCTGTATTTTACCCCTGCTACCTTCAGAATTTGAAAGAGAGTATTCGAGTCAACATTGTCAAAAGCTTTTTCTGAGTGTACAAATGCTAGAAACGTAGGTTTGTCCTTCCTTAATCTAGCTTCTAAGATAAGTCGTAGGGACAGTATTGCCTCACGTGTTCCTACATTTCTACGGAATCCAATCTGATCTTCCCCGAGGTCGGCTTCTACTAGTTTTTCCATTCGTCTGTAAAGAATTCGTGTTAGTAGTTTGCAGCTGTGACTTATTAAACTGATAGTTCGGTAATTTCCACATCTGTCAACACCTGCTTTCTTTGGGATTGGAATTATTATATTCTTCTTGAAGTCTGAGGGTATTTCGCCTGTCTCATACATCTTGCTCACCAGATGGTAGAGTTTTGTCAGGACTGGCTCTCCCAAGGCCGTCAGTAGTTCCAATGGAATGTTGTCTACTCCGGGGGCCTTGTTTCGACTCAGGTCTTTCAGTGCTCTGTCAAACTCTTCACGCAGTATCTTATCTCCCATTTCGTCTTCATCTACATCCTCTTCCATTTCCATAATATTGTCCTCAAGTACATCGCCCTTGTATAAACCCTCTATAGTCTCCTTCCACCTTTACGCCTTCCCTTCTTTGCTTAGAACTGGGTTTCCATCTGAGCTCTTGATACTCATACAAGTGGCTCTCTTTTCTCCAAAGGTTTCTTTAATTTTCCTGTAGGCTGTATCTATCTTCCCCCTAGTGAAATAAGCCTCTACATCCTTACATTTGTCCTCTATCCATCCCTGCTTAGCCATTTTGCACTTCCTGTCAATCTCATTTTTGAGACGTTTGTATTCCTTTTTGCCTGCTTCATTTACTGCATTTTTATATTTTCTCATTTCATCAGTTAAATTCAATATTTCTTCTGTTACCCAAGGATTTCTACTAGCCCTCGTCTTTTTACCTACTAGATCCTCTGCTGCCTTCACTACTTCATCCCCCAAAGCTACCCATTCTTCTTCTACTGTATTGCTTTCCCCCATGGGGATGTATTTATCTTGCACGTAATTTATATGACTCCAAGGGTTTCGGGTTTCCGCAGCCATCTGAGAATTTTGAATATGGCGTCATTTAATACTGCGTTACTCCGATGACATGTCGTGGTAATAGTAAATCAGTTTGCCTACAGAGGAGAGAGAGGAAAATCTTAAACTTCTATTAATACTCTGTATAAACAGTAAGTACAATAGGGCAATGGCGACTGAGTATTTCAAAGGTTACATCACATCATCAGTCACTGCTAAGAGGGCTTTATCAGCATGTAACCCACCATGTTTAAAAAACTGCTAGTTTTTTCTAAGACCTTTCATGTACAGCGACGTGCGTTTTCAACTCCGAACTGTCAATACTTACCGTTTTGCCGCAGGTTTATTGCAATTAACCATTTTATTTTGTGCTAACGCCGTGAAATTGCACGTATCTGGTGTGTGAGCAAGGAAATATGGTAGAAGATCGTTGTGGAGACCACGGGGGTGAAACTCATATACCATCATCTGGCTTTCTCATTGCTTGATTTTTAGTGTTCCCTGTTTGTTTTCGTTTCGTAGTTCGCAGACTCTGGTTTCACAACATGGTGCTTCTAATTATGATTGCTCGTGTGTGTTGTACTCTTTGAATTGCGCTTTAAATACTTTGCTAGTATTGTGATTAAGTTCTGCTCGCATCTTTAATAGGAGTGCGGTAAATGATTCCATTCTGAGTTTGTTAAATGCAAAACAGAAGCGTGGTGTTTTGTGGACCTTTGTGTAATTTTTACTGCCTAATAATCTGTGCGTGAACTGCTCTATTTAAATACATTTTAAGTATATTGCTTTTATTCTAATTCATTTTTGCTTGCATCCATTTTCCGTACTTTCTTTTAATGGTGAACTCCATGTTAGCATGTTTTGACAGTATCAGCATTCAGTTTCATTACATTGTCACAGAGTTGGTATGTAATTCTGCTTTGAATAGTGTTGCTTCTTGTCACTGAATGTCATGGTATTCGTAGTGGCTTGCAGAGTTTGGATGTAGATATAGATTAGTATGCTTGGCAGTCTTACTGACTCGATATAGTTCCTTGCAAATGTTAAAAATGTGATACCAGTTATGCAAATATTTTCACGGGCTATTAACGGGTGCTACAAACAATATATTTTAGCGGAAGTAAAGGAAAATTTCGGTGGCCTCCATTAAGTGCGAGAGTAAGGAAAACGGATGAGAACAAAAACAACGTAGACTACGAGCAGTATACTTCCAATACATTTAAATCGAGCAGTTCACATACGGACTGGTAAGCAGTAACAAACAGACATGCTCCACAGAACACCATGTTATGAAGCCAGCTACTATTTCATATGAAATAAAAACAGATATGGAAACTTAAACTCCACCCAGTATTACGTATGAGACAAAAAATTAAGCAGACTACTAGTGTTTTCGATCTTCAGCTCTCGTCCTTTCATTAAGCATTTGCAGTTAAATTAGACGATATGTGTTCAGCCTTTTTGCAAACACACTCCTTTTTCTTTTTACCCAAACCTGTTTCAGCATATCTGTGCCCTCATAAGTGGGTTTTTTATTCACTGAAGAAATGTAAAAAGTGAAAATATTTTAGATTATAATTGATTTAACAGAGTGAGGCCTAAAGTAAGTTTTTGTTGTTTCAGCTTCTTAACGTGATTTTACTTTATGTGGTTTTGTAGGACCAACTCTATAGGGTCATGGTTTATTGTCACTGATCGTCTTCTTTTGGATTCCGAAGACACTGCATACACATATTAATGTAATTTATTTCTTTATAAACGCCGTTTTACTTCGCAAGATGCAGTGAGCACTCTGTTGTGTTTCCTAACCCCGTCGGCGTTCATTTTTTCCCTAGATAATTTGGCGCCAGATTTGAATTTTGTGTACTTTTCTCTCTCTTCCTGTGTGTGTATGTGTGTGTGTGAGCTACTTTAGCTGTTTATGTTGCCTTTTCTGTAAGTTCATTTAATGTGTTAAATAATGTGCCTTTACAGAATATAATGTTTTCATTTAAAACTTGTTTGCCTTCTACTCTTGCCTTCTGTAAGTGCAAGTTCTCTTCTACTGTCAGTTTGTGGTATAAGCTGTGGCTGGATTTCAGTATTTTTAAATCTGTTTCTATTGTAGTCGGGTGATGGTTATGTGCTGTTAGGTGGCCAGCAAATGTGCTATGGGTGCTGTTACTTTTTAAGGCTTAGAAGTGTTCTGAATATCTCGCTTTAAAGTTTCTGCATGTTTGTCCTATGTATACTGACTGACAAGTGTATATGTTCCTGACCTGTTGAATTTATCTGTGGGTGTCTCTTGTGTTCTGAATTTTTTCCTGTGTTGTGCTGTCTGTCCTATACCCTATTTGAAGTCCCTGCTTCGTCAATATGTTGTCTATTCTGCGGAGAATTTTGTTATTGTACGTGAGTATGTGCAATTTTGATTTTTGTGTGTGTTGTTGTACTGTTATGTCTTGCATTTGGTCATTGTTTGTATGTTGTGTTGCTCTGTATTGTGTAAGGTGTTACGTGTCTGTTATGCTTTCGTTCCTTCTCTGTTTACAAATTTGTTGATTTAATTTCTCTATCATGTGGGGTTTGTACCCACTTTCCTCTGTTATCTCTTTTATTGTGTTTAGCCCCTGTGTGTAATTCAGTTTGCTTACAGGTGTTCTGTTCAATCTGTTGAGCATGAATCTGAAGCTTTCTTGCTTGTGTGCGACCGGGTGATTCGACAGATTGTGAATGGTGATGCTTGTGGTTGTCGGTTTCATGAATATTGTGAAATCGGGGGTGTTGTTCGTTTTCGTGTGGTGAGGTCCAGGAAATTTAGTGTGTTGTCTGTTTCTAATTCGAAGTGAATTTTTGGGTGTAAGTTGTTCATTTCCTTGTGTAGCTGTTATATATATATATATATATATATATATATATATATATATATATATATATATGTGTGTGTGTGTGTGTGTGTTTGTGTGTATACACAAAAGAACGTCGTAATCAGGAACTTAATTTACACTTGATAATAGCCACATGGTCGAAATTGCAGTATTAGGTTCTACAAATAAATACACTTTAACACGAAACTACCAGATCCACCCATAAAGCGCAAATGAAATATACTTTATCACCTAGTACAGAATGCAGTTATCGCTTCATATTTTCTAGAATTCGAAGTTCACTGCCAGGCAGCTCGGAGCGCAATTGTTGGTCTTTGCTTCCGTGTTATAACACAGGCCTAGCACTTTTGATATTTTGGTGTTCTGTGTTAGAGACTTACCTATCCTGCGTGGTCTGTTTTAATGTCTGTGCCTCATAGTAGCTTTTTTCATAGTAGCAGCAGCGTTCTTTATAATTTACTTGAAGCAATTTAGTTGGCATAATCATTACTAGCATTAAGTAGTATAGCGTATTATTTTCTTTGTATCCAGTTGAAGGTTCTGTGATTTGGCTATCTCCTTGACGGGATCTATCAAACATTATGAAAATCAATGAATGCCGTAGGTTGATTAAGAATGATAGGTTTCATTGTGTCGTTACTAAAGTGTATCCTTCAGAATAACAGAAAATTATAACATAAATTAGGGTCATTCCGTGTCAAATCAACACACTGATTAACTTTACCGTTCTCAGATTTTGATGAAACTAGGTGTACCTTCTTTCCATATATAGTTTTAAAGGAAACCATAAATTTTTTTGTGATTTAATTAAAAATTTGTTAAGTCTTCAATTTTAAAATTTTCGTTAAAAACTCTTACATCCTTGAGTAGTAAATTACCATTTTCTCCGGAACCAGATGAGATACGGACCTGCAAAACGTGTCATTTTAATGCTATTGAGATGGGTTTTCATTCGGCATGCAACATGATGGGGTTTAAAAATTAATTTTAAAAAATTAAATAAATTTCAGATTTTAATTTTCTAAAAAAGCCATATTTTTAAAATTTCGGAAAATAACAAAAAACCTCTGAAAGGTTAATTTTTAGACCATCATGGATCAATGTTGCAAAATTTTCAAGTTCATGTGTTGTGTGAAAAATGACTTTCGTAGAGGTTCTGCATTAAGAAATCACCAAATTCATTTTAAAAATTTTACTTACGACATGACATTTATGAACAGCTGTGTCTATCACAACTTCTCAAAAATTGAAAATAACTGTATAGGCTTTGTTGGTTTTTACCATGTCATTTTCCGGCAAGGTGTATATTCAGCCTGTTGGAGTCACTGGTTGACCTTACCACACGAATCCACATAACATCTGGCTTCTCCGGGTATGCAAAAGGAGATGGACCACCTGGATGAAGAAATGTAACCTTTAGTTCATCCTTGTTTTCATCTTTCCCCAAAATGCATGCAAACCACCACTTGTCGTTATACACTGTAGTTATGTATCCATTTATACCTGTCAGTGACTGTGTTTCTTGGGGTTCGGTGGCAACTGCTGTAATGAACTTCGAGCATTTGTCGTATCTGAAACTACAGGAGTGAATACATGAAACATACAAGTCCCTGCAATTGTTATCGTTCTGCTGAAGCGACTGTTTAGAAATGTGGCTGTCTCTATGTATTCGTCTAGAATTGCAAATGCAAAATGTACTCCAGAGATGTTTTATACGCCCTGTTGAAAAGTTGCCTAGGTGTAAGAATTTGATTGTCATATCGAAGTTGCAAACTTTCTCGTGTTGCCAGCCTCCTGATTGTGCCACCGATTCCATCGCAAGGCCCTTTTCCATGTGCTGTTCCTAAAAAATGCCATTCATCCTCTATGCCAGACTCAGCTTGATGAAAACATACATTTAAAAAGTTTTTCTTGTTTTTGTACTAAGCAGCCGCACTATCAGAAAAGTAGTAAATGTTTTTAGGTTCAAGGTGCTTTTTCAAGAATTCAATGAGCTTTTTCTGGAAGCAGTAGCCAGCCACAGTCTGGAATAACAACATAACTGAGATGCTCTGTTGCTGTTTCTCTTTTGTAGTATACAACAAATGGGTGAACAGTGGCTTGCTGACCTGGCCAGTGATAGATCTGGACCTCACCCTGCGTCAATAATGAGCCTTTTTCTGGAAAATCACAGTACACAGCGAATCGTGAATCTTGTAGTCTTTTTCTAATGTGTTTCATAAATGAATTTTTTTTCTGCAATAAAGTCATGACGCACCAACATAGACAGCTTATTGCGAAATAAACTGATGAACTCTGTAGTTAATATTTGTAATGTTTCCAGTTTACACCTGTCTGCAGAAATCCACTGTCGGAAGATGACATAGTCTATCAGCTTTTCTTCGAACGCCTTCTGAAGTATAGTCTTGATTTCCTTATTCCCAGGGCATAGATTATAGTCCAACTGCAATATATTAATGGTGGGTGACACAGAACCTTTTTAAGACACTCTTTATATGTCTGTATTTCTCCACTTGTTACTGAGTTCAACCTTGCATTTTCAATCGTAAATTTGAAATTTTGGTGAATGACATATACACGCAGTGTGTGTACCACAGGGTCCTGCTGGAATACAGCTTTTAGGCCTCAACTGTGCTATTTGGAAAAAAACTGACAGGCATTTTACGAAAATTTTCTTACACACTCTGTATGTCTGTATGCCTCCTTTGAATTACAAAGAAAAAGTGTCTTTGGAACTTTAATTTTCTGTCCGCGGCTGTCCTTCATTGAAACACAATCCATTATTCCAGGCATGGCGCTGCTTACGACGTCACTTTCAAAAAAGGACCAAATGGTGTGGACAGTTCCTACTAGCCGACGTTTCCCTGGTTTTGATGAGGATTTTCCAAAATACCTCCGTTCTGTAATAGCTGCTTTGCTAGCCGTACCATGTATTATGGGGCATTGAACTCCTGCATTATCTTCCTTACACTCCATGATTTAGGCAGTCATGATAAAACTATGATTTTCTTTTTTATACTGCTTGAGTTTGTAAAGTTGGTCTTCAGATTGTTTAAAACTACTCTTTCTGACACCTCAGTGTCACTTTCAGAAGGCTTTGTGTTACCAGATTCCTTTTCATAGCAGAATCGATTCTTTTTCTCTTTCCTGCAGGATATCTCTTATTATTATTATTATCTTTTATACATGCGTTGTGAGAGGCCTGACGCTTTCACCTAGAATAACTTTTGACTTGTTAAATACGTTTGTATTCGTTTTTGGGGTAGATAAACTTTGCACTACTTGGATATATTTGCAGTGTTTGTTAGCCTACGCGAACATTGCCCAGAGGAGAGTCAAAAAACGAATACTGCGATTTAAGTTCATCATTAATATTCAAAATACAAACATCTATTTGATTGATAAATTTTTGCACCAGAGTATCATATCAGAATGAATAAAATTCAATGATATAACTCTTGTATAGATCTAATAAGAAGTTACAGGGTAAAGCTTTACTGAAAACGGAGATTTTTTGGTGTTGGTCTTGAAGTCGTTTGAATGGCATACCACTCGGAGGTTTAAGCCACTCTGCTCGGAAATATTCTGTGAGGAAGGAAATACAGCTGACGTTTACATAAGCGACTTCTAACATTTTTCGTAACGGAATTGCTTTTTTGAGGAATAGTTCCACTGTACCCCATTTGAAAACCCCGAAAGTATCACACTACTGGTGGAAATATTTTTTACCTTGAGAATGCATTTTCTGTCGTGAGGAACCAGTGTCGCACCATTCTATCTGAAGACCGAAGCTTAAATCCCCAATGCTCTGTCTGGAAATGTAATTAATTCTAAGTACGTCCTTCCTGAGCAGTCTGAGGTTGTACTCCATCCAAATGATGTAATTGTCCATGGTACGGTAAATCCTGATCCTCGTTATATTATATCTTGTAGGTGTCAATATAGGGATGATTGATAAATACTGATTTGTGTGATGTAGTCGTGGCAGCCTCAGAAATAGGACTAATACAACTTTTACTTTCTTTTTGGAACGCGACCTTCATCTACTGCCTCTCTGAGTCATATAAACTGTGTTTATGTGTTTTCAAGTTCAATCGTTTTGAGTTTTATACAGAAATCTAAATAGTTGTAGAAATGTTTGACTTTAAGTCTCAACGGAAGAACGATATGCGTTTAACGTGGGTAAATGATTACGAACAGACTCATGTAGATTTCGTGTGATTTGATACTGGCTGCCATATCCTTGTTTGAAGCTGTCAGTTTGCTCCGTCTTATGTCATATACTTTTTTAAGTATCACACAGAAAACTTAATTACTGCAGCCATAAAAACATAACTGCCAGAGAAATCTGGAAAATGAATTACTATGCTTACTTTTGAGGTAGAGGAATGGGGAGCTTAGGTATATTGTGGGAGATTACTAAATCATACACATTGTAATTCGCAACATGTTTATATTACAAATAATTGGTATATTAGCTGGTATACACGTACAAGGTTGTTACTTTTCGAAATCAGATATCATTTTCAGTAGCCATTTACTCATTACACTCATTTACACACTGCACTCACACACGCACGCTGTCTAGTAGAGATTTCTTTATTTATAATCTTATTTTTAAATTATGCACTTAATTACACAGATAAAATAACATTTATTCGGAGAACGCTTGTTTCCTGTACGTTAATGGCGGCGCACACATTCGCCGCTATCTGCTTCCACGACGCAATGCGCGGTACGCTGTTTTAACACGCAGTGCCCGCGCACAGCTGTGAAACCAATTTTTTGGGGCCAGCAATATATACGCCCTATCTCTGGGACGTGCTTTTGCAGAAATATTATCAGCGCCTGACTAGTTGCTTTATTCCTTCCCACAGGAACCGTACACCACCCTAATCTCCCCGCCTTTGCCTTTTTTCCCCCTCCCTCCCTCCCTCCTCCGCCACTGTTGCCGACCAGCGAGCCGCGGCAGATATACTTTACAATATACATAATCTTATTTACAAGTCCATATATAGCTTCGCGGGCACCCTGCTATGCATCCTCTCGCTGATTAGGCCTTCTAACTATCTTACTGGTTAATCTAGAACGTGCAAAATGTACAGCTAGGTTCATATTCTTTGGTTGCATTTGCATAATACTGCGCGCCCTCGTTTTAAAAATAATACAGACTGTGACGCCGCACCTCCAGATACCAGCAGTGTAGTCTATTCACTTCCACACCAACTACGGGTCCAGCTGAATTGACGAAACGGGGTGTCAGATATGACAGGATCTAGATACATAGTACAGGCTACATATTGCATTTTACCATCAATTTCATTACTATAAATTACATGTGAGGTCATTCGAAAATTATCTTTACAAACGAACGTTCGTTCTACTTCTAGTTATGAGTTGAATAAAAACTTTATCATCGTTTCGTCATTCCAGCTTCAACAATTACAAAGAAAATCATAACTATGCGCAGTGAAAATGCAAATTATAAATTTATAATCTAGGCAACAGTTCAATTGCAGTAACAAGTAAATGTCCCAGTGATGCTCCTTGCTCTTAAAAAGTTATTCGTTCATGACGCTTCCTCAGTTCCTTCCATTCTTGCGGCGATCTTCCTTGGGAACAGTTAACAAACATCGTTGTTATTTCTGTCACTAACACAGGCAACACATGACACCGCTGAGCCGGAAGCTACAACTCCCCTGGCGTCATACAAAACCACTAGCTTTTTATACTGACGGGTACAAGAAACTTGATAAATGCTTGCTGAAACGCTTCAAGACCATGAGGAACAGCACAATGTGCAGCGCGTAACGGAAACGAGCCCCTGCTGCAGCGATAATGTCTAACTAATTAGCGACATTTCTTGCAGAAACCGCAACAGACCTCGGAAAGGAAGTACTGTTCTTCTGTAGCATCAACTGCGCTACTTTCGTATTAATAATAGAATTAGAGGAGTATGTAACATTAGCATCCTTATTTTTATGTAATGAGTGCACCGGCTTTCATGAAATTGTACTGGTTTCCTTCATATGTTTTCGATTTTGAAAGTATAACTACTCTTAACATCGCGAGAATATTGGTCTCTGTCTTACGTTAAAAATTAATTCCTGAATCTTTTCGCTTGTAAACACTGTTCAATTACTAGAATGAATCTTTCACAATGTAATGGATCATACAGCGCTTTGAAACGTCTTGACAGACTAAAAGTTTATTCCAGACCCGAATCAGAACCCGTACTCGTGTTTTCTTCTGGCAGCTCGAACCAGACCCCACCCTCGATTTAGATCGATGCTCATATCTCTCCAATTTTCCCACGCCACGGGGACTCTCTTGTATATCTTACCAGACAAGTACCCTGGTATAAGTAATATGGCGGAGGCTGGTTTGATACTGGCAAACGGAGAGATTGAAAGGTGTCTGGATAGCGTTTTAGTCTGTCAGAACACCGTATCGTTGTTACTGTTACAATTTAGAGATCAGTTTTACAGTATTAATCGTTTTCTTTGATCTGTAGAACTGTTTTCTAAATGCAAATACTTTCACCTTCTATCATTCTTTCTGTGTAACAGCAAGCATTTATGTTCTCCTAACCTATAGTTTTCGCCAGTAAACATCAAATTTGCAGTTTATTGTACTTCGCAGTACTGCACACCAAATATTCTCCATTCGAACAATGGACTTTTAGTTTGGCGATGGCTGATGCAGAGCTTCCTATCTGAAAGACAAATATGTCTCCGTGTGTGTAATTCAGCCTCTAGCGCCATTAAATTGCGTGTGATGTATCTTGAACAGAGGTTACCGACAACGAATGGGAGACTGCCAGCAGCGGACTGTTTACGCTGCAACGTGGCTCTGAGATGCTTCACGGTAGATATTTCCCGACAGTTGCGGACCACTCAGTTTGGAAGAGCGGTCTGTCTGTCGCGGGTGCCGTAGAAACTTGAGGTCCAGCGTTCTGCAACGAGGCTGGAGGCGCGTCGAGCAGGCTGAAGCGCTCGTCGGACGGAGCCGACGCCCCGGCTCAGGGGCGGCCCGTCAGCTCGGCGGCCTCGCCGGCGAGTTCGCGGCGCAGCCGCTTGGCGGCGCTGGCGGCGCGGCCGAGGTCGTCGTCGCGGTCGGACGCGTCGGCGTCGCCGTCCGCGTCGGCCAACCCCTCCGCCTCCTCCTGCTTGCGCTTCGCCGTCGCCATCTCTGCCGCGTGCTTCTTGCGCCACTTGGTGCGCCGGTTCTGGAACCACACCTGCAACGCAAGAAAGAAAATGTGTCAGGTCATCGTGCATCCGGTCACATCTGATAACGTTATACTCTGACTAGTTAAATAAATGGACAGTCTGTTTAACGAAGGGTTTGAGTGAAAGATTGAGAAAGACTAATGGCAGTGAAAATGATGATAGTTATCAATGAGTGACCATGTTCCCGGAGTCAAGCCAAAAGCGCGTAATTCACAGTGCAAACACCAATTCTCACAAACGCATTGTACAGACTGCGTAGCCAAAGCGCAAACATCGAATGTCTCAAACACCACTTTACGGAGTGGCACAATGTAGTGCGCTCGGCGTGTCTCGTAGCCTTGCGCATAATAGTTCGCGACTGGGATCGTTCAGTTTAGTTCGCGGTTAGTTCGTTAGCTCCCATCTCGATTTTCAGAAATACAGTTCGTTCGCTTTGCTACCGCTACTGCACACTCTCTTTTATTCGTTATGCCAGCCTTTTAAATAATGACCAGTGTTGCCAATGCCTGTATTATTACAGTTTTATGTCGAGTAATTAGACTTCGAAAGAGCAAATAAACCAGTTATATACACAAATGGGTGAAATGGGGGAGTCAACTACTATACTTTACATACAGAGTACTCGTAGTATTTTAATTTTAAAATACATTTATTTATTAGTTCATTGTAGGAATATTACTTACAGAATACGCTAAATGCGTTTTTTTGTGAATAAAAATACACATTCATAAATAATCGACGTTTTTAAAGTTTTGGTAATAACCAACAAGAAATATTTCTGCTTTAGATACAGGTTAAGTACTATATGGCACAAACAATAATACCTTTATCATTAACAGAAGAAACACTAACACTTATAATTTGTTAGCAAAAAATTAAACGTAGAAAAAATAACTGTGACCCCTGGGTGAGATCGTATTCTAAAGCATACTTTTTGTGCTTTGCATTATCTTTCTTTAAATAATCAGTCTTCTAATTTTCAAGTGAAATATTACAAAAATTTACATATTATTATTATGTTGTTGTTGTTGTCTTCAGTCCTGAGACTGGTTTGATGCAGCTCTCCATGCTACTTTGTCCTGTGCTAGCTTCTTCATCTCCCAGTACCTACTGCAACCTACATCCTTCTGAATCTGCTTAGTGCATTCATCTCTTGGTCTCCCTCTACGATTTTTACCCTCCACGCTGCCCTCCAATGCTAAATTTGTGATCCCTTGATGCCTCAGGACATGTCCTACCAACCGATCCCTTCTTCTAGTCAAGTAGTGCCACAAACTTCTCTCCTCCCCAATCCTATTCAATACCTCCTCATTAGTTACGTGATCTACCCACCTTATCTTCAGCATTCTTCTGCAGCACCAGATTTCGAAAGCTTCTATTCTCTTGTTGTCCAAACTAGTTATAGTCCATGTTTCACTTCCATACATGGATACACTACATACAAATACTTTCAGAAACGAATTCCTGACACTTAAATCTATATTCGGTGTTAACAAATTTCTCTTCTTCAGAAACGCTTTCCTTGCCATTGCCAGTCTACATTTTATATCCTGTCTACTTCGACCATCATCGGTTATTTTACTTCCTAAATAGCAAAACTCCTTTACTACTTTAAGTGTCTCATTTCCAAATCTAATTCCGTCAGCATCACCCGATTTAATTTGACTACATTCCATTATCCTCATTTTGCTTTTGTTATGTTCATCTTATATCCTCCTTTGAAGACACTGTCCATTCCGTTCAACTGCTCTTCCAGGTCCTTTGCTGTCTCTGACAGAATTACAATGTCATCGGCGAACCCAAAGTTTTTACTTCTTCTCCATGAATTTTAATACCTACTCCGAATTTTTCTTTTGTTTCCTTTACTGCTTGCTCCATATACAGATTGAATAACATCGGGGAGAGGCTACAACCCTGTCTCACTCCTTTCCCAACTACTGTTTCCCTTTCATGCCTCTCTAATCTTATAACTGCCTTCTGGTTTCTGTACAAATTGTAAATAGCCTTTCGCTCCCTGTATTTTACGCCTGCCACCTTCAGAATTTGAAAGAGAGTATTCCAGTCAACATTGTCAAAAGCTTTTTCCAAGTCTACAAATGCTAGAAACTTAGGTTTGCCTTTTCTTAATCTTTCTTCTAAGGTAAGTCGTACGGTCAGTATTGCCTCACGGGTTCCAACATTTCTACGGAATCCAAACGGATCCTCCCCGAGGTCCGCATCTACCAGTTCTTCCATTCGTCTGTAAAGAATTCGCGTTAGTAATTTGCAGCTGTGACTTATTATATAAAAACATTATTATGTAAAAACATTAATTTGGAAACTTTGCTCGTTGATAACAGTGTTCGTTCATTAAGGATTTGTCCCGTCGCCGAGTAAACGCGTTCGCAGAGCACTGATGTCGCTACTATGTAAAATCTCTTTAACACATATGCATGTACATGAGGATATAACTGACGACGCTCGTGCCACCACTCAAGCGGATCTTTTTTTTTTTCAATCTAAATACTCTTCATTAAGGTATTTATCGAGTTCGCGAATACCAGCAGCAAGTTGATTATCTGGTCTAGTGATTTTTCTTATTTCTTGGTCATACTCGTCCCATAGAGTGTCTTTCTTATTTTCATTACCGCTGCTACAAGAGCAAGACGCCAAAGGGTCACTAGCAGTAGGATGAGCCAGTCAAATATCTCGATTCTCCCTCTGAAGTAACTGCACTCTGCCAACTTTATTTTTGAGGGGTTCTATTGAAACTTCACAAGCTTTTTGATTTCTAAATCCTCTCTGTCTAAATCGGGGGTCCAGAATCGTACACTCAGCGTATAGAACGTTATTCTCTAAATCTTTAAAACGGTCTTCCAGGCCTTTCTTGAGCACTGATTGCACAGCGACAATTTATTTTGTTCTGTAAAAAAAAAAAAAAAAAAAAAAAAACTGTTGAGCTGGTTACAAAACACAACTTTTGACAAAGTCACATTTCTTTCGGCACGTGATTTTTTAAAGCCTATTGCGGGCTCTCGCTCCGTCGCGCCATTGTCCGTCGGTCTTTGGAAAAGAGCGAACGAATAAGTAGCGAGGTTATCCGTGAACTAGTTCGCGTAGTTCGCCTGTGGGAGTGCTCTTCCGAACTAGTTCGTTCGCAAACTACACAAGACTAGTGTCTCGATTGTTAAGTGAAAATAGTCGGTACGCTACAATAACGCGGTCAGCGTGTCGTGTAGTATGCGAAATTTTTGAGTGTCGTAGAGACTAAGCCAGCTTTCGGACACCGGCACAACGTTATCGGTCCATTATTTTTTTGCAGGGTCGCTTGTTCTAGTGTTTTCCTTTTCTAACATCTCAAACGGATCACTCTGTACACTGACAGAGTGTGCGTAACACATAAAACACAGTGCTGCAGACAACACAAAACTTACGGACTTTTGTTCCTTTTTTTAATATGAAAATGATTTCCGTTAAAATTTCATCGAAAATCGTTATCACTGTTTATTTTAGGTACCACAGATGCATAGATTTGTTGAAATGACCTCAAACTCGCCCAAAGGTCTGAATCATTTATTGTTCCATTGTAGGCCAATTTCAGCGTTACGCCATTTTCGAGTGGTCACTACAATGTATACATAATAAAAACGTAATAAGGATCTGATAGCCAGCGGCGTTACTAGGTTAGTTATTTTGTAGCAAAATTAGATAAGGATGTTACAAGTGGTTTACATTTCCAAAGATGTTTACAAGATTCAAACATGTTTCATCGTTGTTGCACCATTTAATTACTGACTTCTCTGGCATTCATGATATTTTTCGGGCAATATGTTGTAATTGTCCTCTGATATTATGATCTTATAGTATGTTAGCAGCAGGTACGTAACCTTCATCGTTCTGCCTGCCGTCATTTGAAAAACAGAATTTCCTCAGAAAAACAGATGTTACTGTATAAAGCCGTCGTGCGGTTCTAGGCGCTACAGTCTGGAGCCGAACGACCGCTACGGTCGCAGGTTCGAATCCTGCCTCGGGCATGAATGTGTGATGTCCTTAGGTTAGTTAGGTTTAATTAGTTCTAAGTTCTAGGCGACTGAAGACCTCAGAAGTTAAGTCGCATAGTGCTCAGAGCCATTTTTTGCTGAATAAAACACAAAACTTCGTGGTGCCACCGACCTGTCGCAATTTTTCCTACCAGCTGAGCAGTGCTTCATACTTGCCTTCCAGGTCATTGTTTCTCAGTTCGAATTATGTTGTCCTTTACTGTGCTTTTCAATGTTTCCTGTTAATTTGCGGCGTAATTAGCACTTAAAAATTTTCTCGCCGTTTCGTTTTCCGTCTGTATTATGCAGTATTTTAAATATGTGTCACACTGCGGGTTTTCCTAGTGACCCTCATTTTCTTTTTGACATAGTATATTTTAGGTCTTTTGTGCTTCTTGTTTAATTATTGTGATTGTTTCTTAATTTGTCTTCGTGGCTCGCAATTGTGCTTCAGTTTGTCTTAGTACCTCTGTTTCCTCTTTGCGTCATTTGTGCCATATTCTAGTTTTTGCTATATTTAAATAACTTTCTCCCTGTAGTTATTCTAAATTTTCTGTAAATACTACAAAAATCGGGATTTTCTTTGAGAGAACTATGTGTAAATTTTATGAAGAATTAATAAATCGGTTTGGTTACTGCTCCGCTAAAGAGTAACAGATCCATCGAGATTCGACATACGACCTGTTTGAGAATATTTTGATGCGGCTTAGCATGTCTCTTTCGCTTAGACAGACTTCATACGTACAAAAATGTGAAGTTTTTCCATGTTTCCTATTCCCAAGGTTTGATCCAAATGTAATTCTACTGTAGATAAGTGCTGAGGAGGGAGGAATATGATGGTATATCGCCTCCAATTGGACGATGCCTACTAAGGCAATATGAAGTTAAAACGAACCAGTGGGTTGGCAGGCACTTCATTTATATATATATATATATATATATATATATATATATATATATATATATATATATAAATCAAAAACTTTAATTCGTATTCCAAATTAAAATCATTGCAGACTTAACGTTTTGTAGCTTGCAAAGTAAGGACTTGCTGATCAAATTGGTGCAAAACTGTCAACATTTTAGACCTATAGGATTATGTATTGATGGATCATACACGAATCATATTTGTTTAACGTCTCTACCCAAGATAAACTTCAATGGGATCTTAATAGAACAAGTATGAAATTCGACCTAAAAAGACAAACAATGTACAACCAACTTGAGAAAAAGAAAACAGTAGAAGTTAACAATGAAGTCATAGAACCCATAGATGAGTATTTGTATTTAGGGAAGCGAAAACAATGACTGGACAGACAGCTCAAGACATGGCCTAGAGTGGTTTTGGTAACTATATTAGGTTTTCAAAAGCAACGTTCGGATGTTTCTGTAGACAGTTTACATACAGTTACGTATACTGCCAATGGTGACTTACGGCTGCGATTACTGCAGTTTTAAAATCGTGTATTGTTAAGCGAGCACGCTGGAAACAGTTAGGAGAGACAGAAACCAAGGAACGGATCAGGGAGAAGATTGAGGAGAAGATGCAATCAAGACACATGAAAATAGGATAGAGGTGGAGGGGATATGTAGCTCAACGAATAAATGGTAAACGGAGAAAGCAGTTTCTTTGTTGAGTTTTGAGACATAAGAAAAGACGAAGAATGAGACCTACCGGAACGACAAATAGCTACTGATTATGATAAAAAGCATAAGGTATCAATATCAATTTTTGTCACCAGAAAAAAATTTGCAAAAGGACTCCTCGTCGTGTTGTAAGTAGGTTGTTTAGGTTTTTTTTATGGTAACACCACGTAGCGCTCTGTATGAAAATCACTGGCTGTGCTGTGTGCAGTCTGTGGCTAGTTTGCATTGTTGTCTGCCATTGTAGTGTTGGGCAGCTGGATGTTAACAGCGCGTAGTGTTGCGCAGTTGTAGGTGAGCTGCCAGCAGTGGTGGAGGTGGGAAGAGAGATGGCTGAGTTGTGAGAGCGGATGAACTGGACAGAGACAGTAACTTTGTAAGACTGGATGTCAGGAACTGATATATATAATATGACTTTTGAACAATATTAAGGTAAATACATTGTTTTTTCTCTATCAAAATCTTTCATTTGCTAACTATGCCTATCAGTAGTTAGTGCCTTCAGTAGTTCGAATATTTTATTTAGCTGGCAGTAGTGGCGCTCGCCGTATTGCAGTAGTTCGAGTAACGAAGATTTTTGTGAGGTAAGTGATTTGTGAAACGTATAGTTTAATGTCAGTCAGGACCATTCTTTTGTAGGGATTATTGAAAGTCAGATTCCGTTGTGCTAAAAATATTGTGTGTCAGTTTAAGCACAGTCATGTATAATATTTCAAAGGGACGTTTCAGTGTTTAATGTTCACGAAATGGTTTATTAGGGGAATCCACATTCTAACCAAACATTGGTGTCCTAGTTTGCCCTCCGCCAACGCTTTAGGTCACCTAAGCTCTTGCGCTAACGCGCGCACGATTTATTTCAGTCGAGATCATCCAGGAAACTACCGGCAGAAATACCGTCTGTGGTCTGGGGAAGCAATGGCTGGGGTGTAGAGGCGGGGGTGGGGGGAGGGGGAGGGAAGGAGGGGGTAAGGATACGCAAATTTCCACTGCATATGGAATCCCTACTTCATAAAATAACTGAGACGTTGCTGTAGTGCAACAGATAGAAATTTGCATTCGCAAATAATCTGGAAGCCACTGTACAGTGCACAGCGGAGGGTACGTCGCACCAGTATTATCAGTTTTCTTTTTTATCCCATTCGCGTGTTGTGTGATGGAAAATGTCTGACTATAGGCCTTTGTATCCGTCCTAATCCATCTTATATTATTTCATCTTCCCTAAGTGGCAGCATATCGGTAGAACAATCTACTTCTCTAAATTTATCTGAGAGGGTTTCTCGAGAACTCAAAAAATGTTCAAATGTGTGTGAAATCTTATGGGACGTAACTACTAAGGTTATCAGTCCCTAAGCTTACACACTACTTAACCTAAATTATCCTAAAGACAAACACGCACGCCCATGCCCGAGGGAGGACTCGAATCTCTGCCGGGACCAGCCGCACAGTCCATGACTGCAGCGCCCTAGACCGCTCGGCTAATCAAGCGGCTCTCGAGAACTACGTTGTCTTTCTACCAACTATTCCCAATTAATATCCCCGAGTGTTTACGCCACACACTGCTGCAATCCTAGCGGTGCCATTCTTAATTCGTTAGATTTCTGTTGTCAGGCTTAACTAACAAGAACTACAAAGAATAGAACAATACTCTGGCGTTGGTCGCTCTGGCATCTTATATGCGATTTCAGTTACAGGTGCTCTGCATTTTTCAAGAACACTTCCAACCTATCTTTAGTTTTCCATTCGCTTTCCTAATACTGTTTTCATATGATCGTTCCATTTCATATTGCTTCTTGGTCCAGGTCTTTCTGCAATTTTCTGCGATCGTCTGACGAAGATACTTCCCTGTACTGAACAGCAATCTCACAGTATTGCTGACCCTGTGCGATAGATAGTATATGTGCAGTGCCTGATAAAAAACTGAAGCATCCAGGAGACATGATTGGAAGTCAATGTCACTCCGTACACGTACGCATCATCGGCGACTATGTACGGTAAATGATTAGAGTATCTGTTCTCGGGCCCTAGCCCCCTAGCCATACGATTAAATTAAAAGAACTCAGATTTTCCTCGAACCATTTACGTACTGGGTGATCAAAAAGTCAGTATAATTTTTAAAAACTGAATAAATCACGGAATAATGTAGATAGAGAGCTACAAATTGACACACATGCTTGGAGTGATATGGGGTTTTATTAGAACAAAAGAATATATTTAAAAAAGATACAAAAGTTCAAAAAATGTCCGACAGATGGCGCTTCATCTGATCAGAATAGCAATAATTAACATAACAAAGTAAGACAAAGCAAAGGTGATGTTCTTTACAGGAAATGCTCAATATGTCCACCATCATTCCTCAACAATAGCTGTAGTCGAGGAATAATGTTGTGAACAGCACTGTAAAGCATGTCCGGAGTTATGGTGAGGCATTGGCATCGGATGTTGTCGTTCAGCATCCCTAGAGATGTCGATCGATCACGATACACTTGTGACTTCAGGTAACCCCAAAGCCAATAATCGCACGGACTGAGGTCTGGGGACCAGGGAGGCCAAGCATGACGTAAGTGGCGGCTGAGCACACGATCATCACCAAACGACGCGAGCAGAGATCTTTCACGCGGACATTTTGTGAACTTTTTTTTAGTTCTAATAAAAACCCATGTCATTCCAAGCATGTGTGTAAATTTTTACCTCTCTATCTACATTATTCCGCGGTTTATTAAGTTTTCAAATTTATACTGACTTTTTGATTATCCGGTATTTGCGAAGATACTCCGTATTATCGTTGTAAGATGGTTATTTTTTGATTTTGCTGTTGGTTGTGTTAATATTTGTATAGGAAAATGCTATTTGAAGAACTGTGGTCAAAGAAACAGTTGTTACGCAACGGTATCTGCGTTTGCGATGGCAGCATTGTGGAGTCGTAGGATCTTTGACAGTCAGTAGTGGAAAGGTGCGGTGTGCAGCAGGCGGGGAGTAGGTGAGTGTACAGTGTAATGCATAGACGCACTTTGGAACTATGAAAGTTCCAGATTTATTGCGAGGAGGAATGATGACAGAACAATAGTTGAATAGCATACGGACATAAAAAAGCTTTTGAAATGAAGAACAAGGTATTATTTGACGAGGTAAAAAGTCTATTTTTATTTTTGTACTTCACCCTTGTCACAGTCGAGTGTTGACAATTGTGCTATCGATTGATCTTCAGAGTTATTTACTGTACCATGGAAGTTATTAGATTAAATGAATTTTGGTATTGGAGTCTATAATTGTTTTCTTTGATAAATTCCTTCCTAACTGAAATTTCAGTACTTAAAAGTTACGCTATGTATTTCAGTGGCATTCTGTGTGAAGATTATGAACCCAGTTTCCCTGGACCAAATACAGTTAGCTTTTAGCAGTATTTTTTTTAGCTATTATGGAGTATTGCTCTGTTGCTTTTTCTGCCATTTTGCAGGTAAGGTTGATAATGTTTAGTTTTCAGCTTCTTTATTTTACGAGGGCCATACGTCAGTGTAGAAATTTTCGTATGTTTCAGGTTACAGTCTTATACAGGTCGACATTACAGTTTGGTGATTTCCTGTCAGAGAGGTTCACGGTTCGTAGTAATTGAGGGCAAGTCATCGAGTAAAACAAAAGTGATTTCTGGCGTTCCCTAAGGTAGTGTTATAGGCCCTTTGCTGTTCCTTATCTATATAAACGATTTGGGAGACAATCTGAGCACCCGTCTTAGGTTGTTTGCAGATGAGGCTGTCGTTTAACTACTGATAAAGTCATCAGAAGATCAAAACAAATTGCAAAACGATTTAGAGAAGATATCTGAATGGTGCTAAAATTGGCAGTTGACATTACCGCTAAAAGGAACTCGTCAAACTTCGGTTACACGATAAATTAGTCTCATCTAAAAGCCGTAAATTCTACTAAATACCTAGGTATTACAATTACGAACAACTTAAATAGGAAGGAACACATACAAAACGTTGTGGGGAAGGCTAACCAAAGACTGCATTTTATTGGCAGGACACTTAGAAAATGTAACAGATCTAATAAGGAGACTGCCTACACTACACTTGTCCGTTCGCTTTTAGAATACTGCTGCGCTGTGTGGGATCCTTACCAGATAGGACTGACGGTGTACATCAAAAAAGTTCAAAGAAGGGCAGCATGTTTTGTATTATCGGGAAATATGGGAGAGAGTGTCACAGATATGATACAGGATTTTGGCTGGACATCATTAAAAGAAAGACGTTTTTTGTTGCGACGGAATCTTCTCACGAAATTCCTATCACCAACTTTCTCCTCCGAATGTGAAAATATTTTGTTGACTCCTATATACACAGAGATAAACGATCTCCACAATAAAATAACGGAAATCAGAGCTCATACGGAAAGATATAGATGTTCGTCCTTTCCGCGCGTGATACGACATTTGAGTAATAGAGAAATGTAAAGGTGGTTCGATGAACCCTCTGCCAGGCACTTAAATGTGATTTGCAGAGAATCCATGTAGATGTAGATGGTTCGTTTTTTTTATGCAGTTAAATTTTTCTACAAACAGTTTACCATGACCAAATCCACTGAGCGTGAAATTATTGGTTTGTTTATTAGTTTGCTTGCGAATGAGATCGGTTTTCACACTCAGGATTCTCTTTAATTTCATGTAAGTGATGGGTCTTTGAGCTCAGTAGCACTTTTAGGATGTCAGTTCACATTTCCAGGTTTGTATTCACGTTAACACACTCACACAAGTAGAGGTTCAAATGGCTCTGAGCACAATGGGACTTAACAGCTATGGTCATCAGTCCCCTAGAACTTAGAACTACTTAAACCTAACTAACCTAAGGACATCACACGACACCCAGCCATCACGAGGCAGAGAAAATCCCTAACCCCGCCAGGAATCGAACCCGGGAACCCGGGCTTGGAAAGCGAGAACGCTACCACGCGACCACGAGCTGCGTACACAAGTAAAGGCTACTCACTTATATCGTATTTTGGTGAGTAATTGGCGATGTGGTGCTGTATCTATTGTTTACAAGATGTCGTATATGAATAAAGTCAGCTGTTTCACGCGACTGGTTTTTGTTGAAAGGCGGTAGGCAGTCCGCTCGTCGCTACTGAAAGAAGGGCATATAAAAGGACTAAGAGAAGAACGTGCACAGGCGAGGACTCAAACGACGTGATTTGGCCCGTCTGCGCTGCACGCGGGCACGTGCGTGGAGGGTGGCGGCGGGTGCGAGCGCGCTATCCGTCTGTGGCGGCGTGTCTGGGGCGCAGTTGGCGTGTTTGCGCCCGCCCGCTCCAGTGCTAATTACCTCCCCCCCCCTCCTACGCCCCCGCCCCCAGTTACTAAGAGCAGTACATCACGGACGCTTTAATCATCCCTCCTTGCCGGCGCTCCTTCCTCTCCTCTATCTTTTATCATAAAGTGAAGTCCCGGCACCGGGCGGCGGATAGAGGGCGCCGGTAATCAAGTGTAATTATGCGTTGTATTTGCAAATTACACGGTATTTAGGCCGGCATGTAATGCCCATCAATCATGGCCGGGCGGGGACGCCGGGCCCCTTCCACGGCCGCAACTCGCTGCTGCTCCTCTTCCTTTTCTTCGTCCCTCCTAGCCTCGTCCTTCCGCCACTTCTCCCGAGTGCGCCGTCTCGCCGTCCGGGAAGCAGAGCGAAGGGGTAGCGGAAGAGACGGGAGGAGGCTCCGGCCGCCCCTACTCCCCTCCCCCCCTCCCCCCACCACTCCCAGGCGTCGTGCGGCCGGCGCGGCGCCTGTGCCTTATCGTCTAAATGAAGTGGTATTAGTGAGGCATCTCGGAGCGCTGCAAAATGTGGTCGGCCGGCGAGCGAAGGGCTGAAGGGCTGCCGGGGGATGGGACGGGAAGGGTTAATGCCTGCCTGCGAGGGCGGAAACTGCGCCCTGTCCGCGCCGCACCCTGGCCCTATCCCGTTTACACTCGACCAGAATGGCTTCATTACTTTCAGCGCTTCGGGAAGGAAGGACGCCGCAGCATACCATGCGCGTCTTCGACGTGTTTATCCGACACTTCGGAACGAGGACAGCAGAAGCGAAACTCGAGCCAAAACAACTGACGAGACAAATAATATAAAGGGTTGGATCAGACTTTCCGGAAGAAGTTTCGTAGGTTGTCGGCGAATAGTTTGATACAAAATTGAGGAAGGTCTTTTTAAAGAATAAAGGAAAGTGGCAGCTTATCCTTCCACTGATGACAGTTTTAAAATTCAAAATTTTGTTTAGGGGTAAAACTAAATAAAGAATTTGCCAGGTACGAGTAAGACTCAAGCACCAAGAGTTCCACGCAAGCTTAATTATGTACGCTGACAGTTAATTCATTCTGGGAATCACCGGCCGGAGAGGCCGTGCGGCTCTAGACGCTACAGTCTGGAGCTGAGCGACCGCCACGGTTCGAATCCTGCCGCGGGGGGGGGGGGGGGGGGGGGGGGCAGGGATTTTCTCTGCCTCGTGATGACTGGGTGTTGTGTGATGTCCTTAGGTTAGTTAGGTTTAGTTAGTTCTAAGTTCTAGGCGACTGATGACCTCAGAAGTTAAGTCGCACAGTGCTCAGAGCCATTTGAACCATTCTGGGAATCGAAAACCTCTACCATTTTTGCGTGTTATCGACATTGATACTGGCAACGTATCGGTCCCACGGATTGCAAGATTTTCGAGAATGTTTTAATTTCAATTACATAAATGTGACATAGCCATGTAGCGGACAGGCGGTCAGTTATTATTAAAAAAAAAAAAGTAGTTTTCCTCTCAGGCTTACGTGGTCGCAATGGTGAAAGTCAAACATGAAACAAAGAATAACTTTATTGCTCATATGACGCGTTTTGGAATTTCTCCATCTTCAGACATCTAGGAGACTAACCTGCGAATGTTCGCTTCACATGAAACTTGAAACGCCATATCTACGTGCAGCAATCGCTCCTGGATATCTGATAACGGATAAATTACGAAACGCGTCATATGAGCGATAAAATCATTCGTTGCTTGATGTCTGACTTTTCCCATCGGTACCCAGTCAATGGAAAACTTCAAGTTTGACTTCGGACAACAAATGACAGACATAATTACAACTTATCAGTTTCGGAGTTTTTCGTTTACTTGTACCGTGAAACCTTGTCTCTTGCCAAATTTCATGATTGTAGATCAACGGGAAGTAACCTACAGGTTTTACTGCGTGACTTTGTGAGTATTAAAATCTGTGACATAAATGGCCTTGTCTTTTGACTGTATTGACTTAGAAGTTTCAGTTTATTATACTGCCAAGTGATCATAGGCCTCAGTACGTGACAAAAATTTCAACCTCATGCGTCTACCCGTTCCTAAGAAAAATAGTTTTAAGCAGTAGGACTAACAGATAGACGGACAACAACACGGTATCATAAGGGTTCCCTTTTCACCGCTCTGGACACGGAATCCTAAAAACTGATTCAAAAGTGTTAACTTCATACCTAACACTACTGCTAGTGGGATTGCACTAAGTAAATCTTTCTGAATAATGTTAGCCACGACAACAATAAAACAAAACAAAAAAACCGGTCACACGAAGAATAACAAATTCCCACGTAAAAACACTCACACCCACCCAACCACTCACACACACACACACACACACACACACACACACACACACACACTTGACAAATGAACACATATCAAATCACAATATACAATAGACACTGAGGTTGAAAGAAAAACCACGACAGCTGGCAACACTACACACTGTAAACACACATAAGTACAGTACACAGTGCAAAGACCAAATGAAATGCTGAAATAAATGTGATCAAAAAACTCCGCAAATCGGCCATCTGTAGAACGGAAACCGAGTAAATACATCTTCAGGACGAGAAAGACGGACTAAGAACATTGGAAATCGTAAGTAACAACAAATGATTATTTAACCTCACGAATCTTGGCCTGCAAAACTTACTTCTATCCTGAAAAGCAAGAGAGTAACAAGAGAAAATGTAACATAGTAACACATTTGTAACTACTGCATAATACATTTATACAGGGTAATGCACTAACTATTGCCACCAAGAATAACTCCGAAAGTATGATAGGAGATGGAAAGTTTGTGGGACAAAAGTTGCATGGAACAACGGTGGCCATAACATGACGTTGGTTTTTTGTTGCTAGGTGCAATCGCTTCGGAGATATGAAGGTCAACTTTGTTTCTTTAAATGGGATGCTATAGTTTCGTACTTATTTTCTGATAGCGGTTATCGAGATGAATCCAATGATGTGTATGTGTACAGTTTTATGCTTAATACGCTACCGAATTGTAAATGAAAGTGGACGCCTTTTCGCTTTTGGAATCCTTGTAGAGCACCAAACACAGCTCAAAATAAACCTGTAGGACCATATAAACAGGAAATTCTCCGTTCGAAACTGGTAATGGCTCTATTTTTAATTACCAGACTATTTAATGATGACAGGTTGCTTTTCTATTGCTTCCAGTAACAATTCACATGTGTTTCCACAAGGTGAAAACACTCATTGCCAGTTTTACACTTAAGATTATACCGAACTAACACACTCTGTAACCTCACCTGTAAAAGAGATGCAAACTGTGTTTACGAAGCATGAAGCTCATATTTCGATACCTGAGCTTACGAAGAGGGAGAAGTAACTTATGGTATAGAAGAGTAGATATTAAATCTACTTTTTTTTTACACAATGACATAACTGTGCACCTTGCGAGGGTGGGTGTGGAAACACTCGAAATCGGTAAAGGCCAACAAAATAAATTTGATTACATAAATAGGGACTGATTGCAGCAATATCTTCCTCAGTAATTTAAGAACTGTTTCTTAATTTTAGGATGTGTCTATGAAATTTCAGTATTACTTGTGCTTTCGCTAAGAACACTTCGAATGTTAGATACATAAATCGAAAATCTGGTAAAACGTCCCTTGAAGAGACAGCAACCGTATATTTGTGTTGATTAATAAAGTAGTCGAAAATTATAAAGTTTACTAAAGCAATTACTCTATTTTAAAATCAAAGGTAAAGCTAATATTATCGAGTCTCTTCCTAGGATGCGAAGAAATGCTGAAATAACCGTTCTTATCTACGTCGTACTGCAGTGCTTTTTCCTTCTGAATCACATGCGCAGAGGGATGCTTCTAGAACTCTATCCGATTTGAGATTGGGGCCGAGATGGCATTCTTATGAAAGCAAATGAGATGGAAACAGCTGCACCTCTGCAAGAAATCCTAAGATTTAAATTGAGGGAAGTTGTATAAAAGCGATGAAACTCGAGTGGACGTATAAATACTTCATCTTTCTTCCCGGAGTGCGGGAAACTTCTCCCGAGCTTCGCCAACATACACATTCGCTCTGGAACTTTGTTCACGCCACCAAACAGCGTTCCATTTGATATTCTGTTATTATCATTGTACGATAATAAAGAATGTACGCCCCGTTGACTGTGTTATATAGGGTGAATGAGGAGAAAGATACATGGATTGAGGGATGATAATATTAGTGATTCTAAACAAAAAACCTAATATGACCATATGCCCCGCTACAAATGGTTTCCGAGATAGAACACATTTTGTATCACTTTTGTAAGTTTTATTGAATAACTGGAAAGCTGCACCCTCCAGAAAAAACGTGTCGTAGTACAAAATTGAACCACTTTTAATTTCCTACAAAAAAAGGTCATTTTCATTGTTTTCTGTAGGACTGACAGCTTGCGCGTAGGGCCAGAGAATACTGAGTAACTCGCGCGACGCGCATGCGTTGTAGCTAAGATAGTTTTCGTAGACCAGTTTGAGGTGTCCCGACTTGACAGACCACAAGTATCCTGTATCAAATTATTCGTTTCATCTTTATCAGACTAGTGTGGTACGTTGTAAACAACGACAGTATTTGAGTAATACAGAAAATAAACAACAATGAACACTAACTATGTTCCATCTTGGAAGCCATTCGGAATAGGGCATATGTCCATAGAAAGTTTTCTGTTTGGGGTCACTAACACAACATCCCTCAAAGCAGGTACATTTCCTCTTGAGGTATATTGTATAGAAAACAGTTCGTTAAGCAGTGCACATGATTTTATAGCGTAGCCACTTACTTCTTACAAAGAAATTTCGTTGTTGACACCATGCTAGTTATCATTCGCATGTATTTGTAATTTTTTCCGGTTTTGTTGATTGTACGAGTGTAAGGTGAGAGGCCAAGGAAGAATAGCAGCTCTGGGTGGTACCATGCCATCATCTCTTCAGCGAACCGCTTCAGCACAATAACAGAGTAATATCAAAATATGAAAATTTTATTCGGTGGACAGTTTTGAAACAAAAACTTATTGTGATTTAATGGTCTAAATCTGAAATAAGGTGACCTAACTGATATTTATAGAATACGACCAGACGATACTCCATAGATATAAAATGTGATTAGAAGTTGCTGTGTCAAAAACCTTCCGTAAATCTAAAATTACAGAATGAATTTGAGATACCCAGCCGACAGCACACATTACTTCGTGAGAATATAGAGTTATTTGTGTTTCACAAGGACAATATTTTCTGAATCTGTGTTGGCAGTTTGTCAATAAATCGTTTTCTTCGAGCTAATTCATAATGTTGGAGCATAATAATTTACATGTTCCAAAACCCTACTATAAATCGATATTAGCGATATGGGTCTAATTCAGCGGAGTACTCGTATTTCCTTCCTTGGGCATTGGAGTGACTTCTGCAGATTTCCACTCTTTAGGTACGGATCTTCCGACGAGAAAGAGGTTGTATATGATTGCTAAATGTGGAGATATTTAATCAGCATGCTCTGAAAGGAACCTGACTGATCTACATTTTGGACCAGAGGCTTTGCTTTTATTGAAAAGCACTTAGGAAAATACTTTTAAGTTACTCATTCCGTTTGAACTGGTGCTGTAGTGTAGTTTATGATTGATAGAATAGGTAGATATCGAGGTTAATTTTAAGGCAGAGGGTTTAAAATTACCTTGGAAAAATATAAAGAATTCTTGGAGAGGAAAGAGGTGGTGTTTGTTTGTGTTGATGCTGTAGTAGTCCACGATTGTCAAGGATGACATAGACACAGTGAGCACCACAACTTAATTCTTTAACGTACCAATTTTTTTAAAACTAGTAAACAGTTTCTATAAACTCTTTTACTTGAGCATGTACAATTACTTTGTCTCGAAAATTCGAGCAGGGAACAGCAGATACTTTGCTCGGCCTGCAATATAACGCAGTAGTAGGATCCCTCATTTGGCAAGGCTGCGAACTGCTGGGGTAGCGACATCTTGCAGGGGGATTAGTGCGGCCGCTGCGGCTTAGGCCGCCTACATTTCATGCCATTCCGTTCCGTTCCGGCCCCCAATAATAAAGGAGCGGCCGTTATTAATGCTGCAGCATCTACACGTGTTTACCACACCCGCGGGCCGCCGGCCTCCAGGACGCCGGAACTGGCCGCCCCTTTCTGCGGCCACTCAGTTTAATTACCATTCCGGCTCTTTTAGAGTTAAAAAGAGCGCGCCGCGCCGCGCCGCCCGAGGCGACCCCGATACTCGGAAATAGTCGCCGGGCCGAGTGTGCCGGCTGTTTGCAGTAGCTGCGCCTAATTTGCATCTTCTGTTTTTCCCATAGGGAAGGCGTGTTACATGCTAATGCCCCAATTTCTTGCCGTGAGTTGCTCGTTCCCCAGAAATTCTGGCTCCATACCAGCAATTCCGGTCCTGTGGAGGGCAGCGCCAGTAACTCGGGAACGCGGGCTGCGTCGCATCTTCGCGAGCAGAGATGTGATTCTCCCGGCCGGTTACACCTCCGAGTGATAACGAGGTGCTGTCCGAGATACAGGGGGGACACACAGCAGCCGTCACCGCTCTTCTAGCACGTGTGGGCTCAATAGAGCCGTGGCACTTAAAGTATTGTGCAAATAAAAAAAAAACGATTTTCAGACGCTATTACGTTCTTACATATTTGCCATAAAGATCTCCATGATATAGGGGTTTCTCTTTTACTGTGTCAGTCATGCACAAGTGATTTCTACTTTTCACGCCGAATCGTGCAGCCGGCCGCAGTGGCCGAGCGGTTCTAGGCGCTACAATCTGGAAACGCGCTACCGCTACGGACGAAGGTTCGAATTCTGCCTCGGGCATGGATGTGTGTGATGTCCTTAGGTTAGTTAGGTTTAAGTAGCTCTAAGTTCTAAGGGACTGATGACGTGAGAAGTTAAGCCCCATAGTGCTCAGAGCCATTTGAACCATTTGAATCGTGCAAATTAAATCGAAAAATTTTTAAATGACAGTATGTTGACTAACGAGTGTACTATTTATTACAGTTTCGAGCTTAGGTCTTTTTCAAGTGATTCAGGTGCTGAGATCAACGCGAACATTAGAAAAAATATGCAAAGAAGATCTGAGCTTATATGGCTCATGTTAGTATTCGAGATGGACCAGACCGGTATGTAACAGATGGAAATAAATCTTGTCAAACTGGATTCGCGGTTTCTACACATTTCAGTACATCCACCGTACATTTTACGGCTTCTGCAGACGTCAGTGAAGTACACTGTATGCGTACTTAATTCAGCAGAAATATAATCATAAAACAAATATAAACTGCTTAATTCCAGAATGGTGACACAAAATTTAACTTTACCTTGGACGTTTCTCAAACCATCCAGTAACATTAGCATCACCACCACATAGTTCGACGACAGCGTAGAATAATCACTCACGGATAGCAGGTGGCAGCAGTACCAGTGAAGTGTATATAAAGTGTGTCTCGGGAACGCGGAAAACAGTGCCGTTGTCGAAACTTCCTGGCAGATTAAAACTGTGTGCCGGACCGAGACTCGAACTCGGGACCTTTACCTTTCGCGGGCAAGCGCTCTACCGACTGAACTACCCAAGCACGACTCACGCGGAATTAAAGCTGTAAGGACGGGTCGTGAGTCGTGCTTGGGTAGCTCAGTCGGTAGAGCGCTTGCCCGCGAAAGGCAAAGGTCCCGAGTTCCAGTCTCGGTCCGGCACACAATTTTAATCTGCCAGGAAGTTTCATATCAGCGCACACTCCACTGTAGAGTGAAAATTTCATTTTAGTGTCGTTGTCGTAATGCGGAAACGGGGTTGTTTGTCTGACGCCCAAAAGGGCACGGTCATTGGCTTTCGGGTCAAGGGTGGAAGTATTTCTGTTAACTGTTCGCGTGCCGCTGTGGCTGAACTGAACCGTTCGTGGCAAGGCAGGCTGGTGTGGCTGAGCGGGCGCAGCAGGCGCCTAGTTCATGCACCTATGCTGAACTGCTGTTTGTCTGCTACGAGGGCTGGGACTGGCACGACAATACCGCAACCGGACGTCCGCTGAATGGTGACAGATGGCCTTTTCAGATGAATCACGTTTTATGTTCCATCGGAGTCTGAAAGCGAACACCCTGCAACAATCATCGGAACGGTCCATGCCGGAGGAGGGAGAGTTATGCTCAGGCGAATGTTTTCATGGCATTCCCTAGGTGATCTCGACATTCTGGAAGCCACAGCGGATCATCACGTATCAACAGCTGAATGGAGACGCCTCAGAGCTATGTGAAAGTGAAACTTTAAAAGGTTGTTGCACGGTAACACTATATTGTTCACTGATTTACAATTATTTATAGGAAAGTTTACGTGAAAAATTCGAAACGCATAAAGAAAGGAAACAGAATGTCTACAAACTTTTCTAATGAAAAAAGCAGATGCAAATGTACTGTCATTATGTGTTATTCAACTAACTACACGAATTTTAGTAAAAATAAATTTAATGTGGAAAATAACTAAATATATAGCACAATCCTCAGTTAATGCAGTATCTGTCATAATTGTGTTTACCCTGCAAGAGAACTTGTACTGCGACCCCTTGGAATTATGTTTGGTATTCAGAATTTACAATCCAGAAACTACTTACATAGTTGTTTTAATTTGTATTTATTCTGTAACACAATTCTTCTAAAAGCGCTCTCAAATTTTGTTTATGTTCCCAGTCAGCAGACCAAAAACTACATTCTAAAATTGTTCAAAAGGCTCTGAGCACTATCGGACTTAACACCGGAGGTCATCAGTCCCCTAGAGCTACTTAACCCTAACTAACCTAAGGACATCACACATATCCATGCCCGAGGCAGGATTCGAACCTGTCACCGTAGCGGTCACGCGGTTCCGGACTGAAGCGCCTAGAACCACTCGGCCACCGGCTTCTAAAATTGTTTCTGATTTAGTATTTACCATACACATTTAGTCTTTGTTGTAGTTTACGATCTCCTGCAAAATTATTTTTAAGTTGCAAGTCGTCGAAGTGGCTTCAGCTATATTGATTTGCACCAGTCTACCGGTCTACCCGACGGGAGCCCTAGCCACACGCATTTTTCAATGTATATACTTCGTTTCATATTTGAGAAGCCATTCGGGTCGTGGTTTTTCACAAATCCCCTAAGACAAATGACGACATGGTTCCTTAGAAAAGTAAAAGCATTTCCAGAACTGAATTAACGCCTTAATCTTATTTCTACAGTTTTCAAAGTAAGAGTAAATTGTCGATGGCTCTCTTGAAGAGGAGAATCATTTCCAAATCTGAGTTAAGGCTCTGCCCTTGCAAGGTAATAATAATCTCTTCTTCTAAATTATTGCCACAGAGTTACAGCCGCTACAGAGACCTGAACTTATACATTATGTGCAGCGCAATTTGTTGTGGTCTTCAGTCCTGAGACTGGTTTGATGCAGCTCTCCATGCTACTCTATCTTGTGCAATCTTCTTCATCTCCCAGTACCTAATGCAACCTACACCCTTCTGAATCTGCTTAGTGTAGTCATCTCTTGGTCTCCCTCTACGATTTTTACCCTCCACGCTGCCCTCCAATACTAAATTGGTGATCCCTTGATGCCCCAGAACATGTCCTACCAACCAATCCCTTCTTCTGGTCAAGTTGTGCCACAAACTTCTCTTCTCCCCAATCCTGTTCAATACTTCCTCATTAGTTATGTGATCTACCCATCTAGCCTGCGAGATAGTGAGAGCAACCAGACCCGTAAACAACACCGGGCCGCCTGAATGCAGTTTTTAGACGATTTTCCATGTTCGTTTGGGCAAATGCTGACCATGCCCCCTATCGCTGCGGGGTACAGAAGCCACCACCTTACAAGAGAACCTCTGCTCACTTCACGTGACGGAAGAAATTACCACGGTCGCTGGAACGCAGCCCTTGGACGCTCGAGACATGAGAAAATATCACTCGGGCTGTTGAATCGAGTTAAGCATTGATACAATCCGATTACGGGCTACGAGTACGTTGATTCGTCCCACTTGACAGATGACCCCGCTACGACAGCCAACGTCTCTCACCGATACTATACACAAATAGTTTAAAATACGATAACACACAGAATTCAGTTTACACTATTCGCGGAGTGATGATGCTAATGACTCCCGTCTCTTAAGCTAATTGATGGGGCATTTGGTTATAAATATAAATAAAATGTATTTGCCGTACAATAGGATAGAGAGAGAGTCCAGACTTAGCGCACTGTTGTGATTATGAATTTTCACTACAATCGGGTCGTCATAACCATTATACCAAGTACGACTCCCTTAACCCCGATGGGGATCTGAATGCTCCATTTGCAGAACATTTGTTGAGGCAAGTCAGCCTTTGCGAGTATCTCAGTCGGGCGAGAGCACAGCCCCTCAGGTGGGGTAGAGGGATGCCTCTGGCCGACCGGACGAACGGGGGTATTTTTGCGGCAGAGCTGGGGCGAGGCGCGGCCATTACTCAGCGCGCCGCCGGTTTTAGCGTGGATTTGTGTCGGGATCGCTCCGCCATCATCGCCCCTCCTGACGGCTTGCAAAAACTATTGCCCGGCCAGTTTCATCTCGCCAAATGGAAAACAATACAATTTGTCTCTGCGGTCCGCGCGACAAATGGTGGCTTAGCCGCTGCCGCCGCTGCGTCAGCGCCCAGTGCATTCGTAACCCACACACACGCACTCCATTTCTTGTCCCTCTCAGTACCAGCTCTAACTCTTTATAACTCTTAGTTACTTATTCAGTAAGTGCAAAACTACGAGGCAGTGCAGCAATTGCGCTACACTTTCACAGAATACTCCTAACAAATGCCGGTCCAGAATTCGCCTTTCGTCCTACTCGTTTCACGTATTTATACGACGTGCCGACCTAAGCTCCAGAATAGTATAATACAAAACACTATGTATCGCTCCCACAGGGACAGCAAAAAAGGCTAATTACAGCGCTCTCAGACGCATTCATGGAATCATTTTTCCTTCTCTCCATAGACGAATTGAATAGAAAGCTGTCCTAATCGGTAGCATGATGGAAAGTACCCTTTGCCATGCACTTAACAGTTATGTTCAGAATATAAATGTATGTGTAGATGTATCCGGATGCTACCGGGTTTTTTGTTTAAAAAATGGCTCTAAGCACTATGGGGTGAGTTCGTCAGTCCCCTAGACTTCTTAAACCTAACTAACCTAAGGACATCACACACATCCATGCCCGAGGCAGGACTCGAACTTGCGACCGTAGCAGCAGCGCGGTTCCGGACTAAAGCGCCTACAACCGCTCGGCCACAGCGGCCGGCTTTTGTTTATTTATGGCAGTTATTATAAATTTATTAATATTTACAGGATACAGCCTTTCGCTAAACGAAATGGAGACACTAAGTCGGTCTACATTTTCTTACAATTATGCACAGAGGATATGTAGATCTCAACATCGTTAGTGAAGTGTGAGAGCGTCGTTGACCATATTGCATAAATAACTTCTATATGTCTCAGTGTAAAAGATGTATAAACGAATGTGTGTGTGTTCCAGCATAACAGTGAAACGCATGACAGAATTTCAACCGACGTTGGTACACATACAACGTACTATCTGAAAGAAAAGTGCTTCAATTATAATGTTTAAGTTAACCTTAGTAAGTATACAACATATGATAAAAAGAAAAAACCTTTGGGGGGGGGGGGGTATACCCCAAGTACATACAGGGGTGGGGAACTGAATGACGTCTGCTACCCTGAAAATCCTATAGCGAATTATATTAAACTTGGTCCACAAAAACACCACTCGCAGTTGTATTTGAGATTGAGTGACAAGTAAAAATGCCCTTAAACAACTAATTTTAGTGTTGAGTCGATTGGTCGTGAGGCCGCTAGACTAAATGATGACAGCAACTGAAGACACGCGCGGAAAAACGGACTAACCCTCAAAAGTTGAAACTTAGAGATAAGTGCTGTTATCTGCTGTTGGGTGCAGGAATTAGTAAAACTGACGTTGGTCTCACCCCTAAATATTAGAATTTCTTGCGTTTCTATAGATATGTTTTCTGTAATTTCGAAAACAGCAACTACACTCCAGCTTCCCTCCAGCGGAAAGAAGCTGAATAGCAGAACATTAGGATATTCAGTACTGTACCGTATGAGAAACAGACAACAGGTATGTAATTGTAATTTGAAAACGATTGGGGGAATTGGAATTAATAAAAGCCGGCCGCTGCGGCAGAGAGGTTCTAGGCGCTTCAGTCCGGAACCGCACGACCGCTACGATGATCGCAGGTTTGAATCCTGCCTCGGACATGGATGTGTGTGATGTCCTTAGGTTAGTTAGGTTTAAGTAGTTCTAAGTTCTAGGGAACTGATGACCTCAGATGTTAAGTCCCATAGTGCTCAGAGCCATTTTTTAATTAATGAAAGTGTAAACACGAAATATAATCCTTGTGTAATACGAAATATTAATCACTTTATGAACCTGGTTTAGAGTGTTTGAAGTGTTTAGTTGGCACATTCAGTACAAATACAGATAATTGACATGGGGGATGCAGAAATGGTAAACGGTGACGAAAGTGTGAAAAATCAGTGAAAATTATCAAAAGAGGAAGCGTAATCCACTGAAATGGCGCAAAGATGTCGAGAAGAAGAAGCCAAACAATTGTAAAGAGTACAGTAATTATAAGGGTGTAGTGAAAAAGGCTAATCACAAGGTTCATATTGCGCCTATGCGAGATTTGTAAGGAAGCTTATCGAGCAATCTGTATAAGCAACGGAGGTCTGTCCCGTGTGAATTAACAAAAGAAAACATCTGGAACTCTTGAAGTTAGTTTCTGTGTTCATTAGGCAACAAAACATTATACAACATTAACAATGATAGATTTACGTGTAACACGACATTACAAGCTGAATATTTAAGGTGGATAAGCGGGGGAGACGTAACAATCGCCCAAATAAACGTTACGGGGAGGACCAGGAATTCGCATAGGCTTATGTATGAGTAAATAGTTTTCCTATGCAGTCATTACTACAGGAGAAGAATCCCAACATGACGTATCTGTGTGCAGATGTAAATATTAGAAACATGAAGAATCTCAGCCTTGGCATGTATTGTAAAACATTTTATCAGTTTCTCAATACTGGCTTTGGAGAACCACGTAGTGGCACCTGTCAAATTTGTTATCACCTTAAGATCCGAATTGCATGCGAGAAAACGGTCAGAAAAAGAAAGAACTAAAGACAAAACTGAACTTCCAGGATAAATAGGCTAGTACTGCCTATGAAACAATAAAAACGGACTCAGAATATTGGAAAACTTATAGTTCTGTTATGGTCATTGCTTTCGTCAGTGGATGCATTGTTCTGCGACATCAGACTATGATCGTGGCCATTGGCTCGAACTACTTGAACCATACGTGATGTGTTATCACCAATTTTCCCTTTTACAGTACTTTTTACTACAGTTAATGGTGATTCGTGGGTGTGGATTTATAAAATAAATCTTCACATACGAAAGTTGGAACTTCAGCAGTGGCAACTATTTATTTACAGATCGTACAAAGTACATACGTGTTTCAAAGTTTTATTGACCTTCAAAGTAGTCACCAGCATTGTGTATAGCCCGATGCCAGCGATGTGGAAGTCGTAGAATACTCTTAGCAGTGCCAGTTGCCAGCTGGTCGTAGGTTGTGTTCCAAAAATGAACAGCATAGAGACAGAAGTGATGACACTTTCTGCAGGACGTGACCATAATTTTGCAGGACAATGCTCAAGCACGTACAGTGCAAGCTGTTACTGATCTGTTTGACTGAGGGGGCTGTTAAGTGCTATATCACCTGCTACACTCCTCTGACTAAGCCTTCTAAACTGGAGGAAACACTTCACCGCATTCGCTTCACAACTGCTACAAATTCGTCGGGCAATAGACCGCGCCACTCGAACAGTCAACACAACTGGCACTGCTAAGAGTATCTTACAACTTCCACATCGCTGGCAACGGTTTGTACACAATGCTGCTGACTACTTTGAAGGTCAGTAAAACTTTGAAACACGTATCTGTTTTGCACGAGCTGTAAATAAATAGTTGCCACTATTAAAGTTCCAACCCTTGTATTATTGTTCTTCTTTATTAATTATTATTTTTCATGTTACTTTCCAATATAAAGATATGACAGATCGGAAACAATAACTGGTCGATACTGTATGGATTTTCGTTAGAAAGATAAGAATAAAATAGTCTGATACATTTTTCCAGTCTCGTTTACACAACGCCACTCTTCCCCTTTTCTAAGTACTGTGGGTTAGCCTGCTTTACCGCGTATGTCTTCAATTGTGATCGAATTCTAATATCAGTTGAATGGCACAAAGAGAAATCTGTAATTCCTCTTAGATATTTTTATAAACATTGGGACTTTGGAGCAGGAGCTAGGGCCAAAAATTTATTTGTCTGTACTTAAGCTTTCAAAAGAGAGCAAATAAAATTACTTTGACTTCATGGAATCGACAGAACAGATTGCTTCTACTGTCTAATAAAAGACTGAGATGAATAAATGAGTAAGCAACGTCGGGTAAACGGCAAGTTGGAGAAAATTGTGCTTCTACTGCGCTTCCTTCCGGTACGCTCGATGTTGCTTACGTTTCTGTTGAACGTTCGATGTTGGGTACAATGTACTCAGTCGTATCACTGAGAAACTGTGTGAGCTATTCATATATCTGATAATGTACTTAACTTTTTCATACCCTGCTTATTAGTTATAAGCTTAGCCATGGCACAATTAGAGAAAAAACCGACCTTAAATTTAGAGAAAGCCCAGGAGAACGAGAGCGTCTTGTACCTTGCGTATACTTCAAAACTCACGAAGTTCTAACGCGGAAATTATAACAACAAACTCGAAGGCTATATCGAAGCACCTCTTGCAATATTCGATCAGCATCCACGTTCAGACTGGCCTGAGCTATGTTTACGCGATAGTGACGATCGATACTGAAACAGTTGGGTTTTGGGGTTGTTTGGGGGAAGAGACCAAACAGAAAGGTCATCGGTCTCATTGGATTAGAGAAGGAAGTCGGCCGTGCCCTTTCAAGGGAACCATCCCGGCATTTGCCTAGAGCGATTTAGGGAAATCACGGAAAACCTAAACCAGGATGACCGGACGCGGGATTGAACCGTCGTCCTCCCGAACACGAGTGATGTGTAACTTACATGTCCGCGGAGAGACGCGGCTCTATCGCCTGGGCGTTAGTACGTGATTCAGCGTTCCAGAGGAGATTTGTGGGTGGTGGTCGTACTAGAACTCGCGCAGCCTTGAGGACGCGCCAGAACAGAGCCACAAGAAAGAGAGCTGTGCGACAGAGGGTAAGACACGACAGGGCAGGACAGGAGAGCCGGCGGAGCGCGCCGTGTTCTTGCTGTGCGGGGGCGGTGGGGGCGGCGGGGGCGGCTTAGGGCGCGGGCCCGGGGCTTAGGCGCTGACAGATGGCGGCCATCCGCACCTGTGCTGTGTCCGCCACCGCCTCCCCACACAGTATTAACCCCGGCATTCTTACCGCCACGCCGTCTCCTGTCTCCGGCACACGACGCACTCTGTCTAGAAATATTCCCGCCGCCTCCGCTTCTCGCCATTAAAATAACAAGCCGAGTAAACTGTGTGACGGCAGCCTGGTAACAGACTTTGCACTTCACGCAATAGAGGGTCCCCAGGATCAGTTTTTTTTCAGGAATTCCTCATCCTCGGAAATCTAATAAGAGATTAGAATACATCTTTCTGGTGAGTGTGTTGATTTGGAACTTCCTGGCATAAGCGTGCCGAAGCAGAAATCGTACCGGGTATACTGCGTTTCGCGGCCAGTGCTCTTATCCCTAGGCACTACTTACGGTCCAGTACTTCTCTTCTACATTCTAATCTTCAAAGAATTTCTCCTGATTCCTTGCTCGACTAGCGCGCACGCTTGGACGATACATGATAGTCTTGGGCTTGTTTCCGGAACTCCTGTTTCACTCTGTAACGGAATGTGTCCTGTTTAGAATCTTGCACATTCGACCACAGGCCTCGCACAAAGTTTTAAGTCAGTTGAAATATCAGAGGAAGGAAACAGCATACTGATCTCCAACAGGACCATGCCTAGTAAACCACTGTGCTCTTCAAAACAGCCTAGGTATAGATGAAACTTTACTTGCTACACTGTGCACTGTTCAAAGGCAACAAGATGCGATTAAATGAAGAAGCGTTACACGAACGTGCATCAGGCCACCGACCTGACGCGATCAAAAAAATTGTTCAAATGGCTCTGAGAACCATGGGACTTAACTTCTGAGGTCATCAGTTCCCTAGAACTTAAAACTACTTAAAACTAACTAACCTAAGGACATCACACACATCCATGCCAGAGGCAGGATTCGAACCTGCGACCGTAGCGGTCACGCGGCTGACGCGATCGATAATTTCTTACGGGATGTGTAGGCTATCAGAAAATGAAAAATAATGAACTTCCAAAATAAAGATTTAACATGTCCGAAATAGTGCTCGAGCAGATGTCATATTTCACACATCCAGGATGAAGTTCTACGGGTCAAAAGAGATATTTATGAGACGGAAGTTTGCAAATGAAGATAAAATTGTGCGTTAGTAACCATTCTAGGGTGATAAAAGTTTTGATATCTCTGGTTTGAAGGCCGTGTCATATTTTACAACATCCAGACACATCTTCTTTGGTCATCGGGGATCAATTCAAAACGGCACTCATCGACGAAGACAATTCAACTCCAGTCAGTCAGACTCCAGGCAGAAGACGTGTCTGGAAACGCTCCAAACAGCGGTAGGATACCAACCTGATTGTCACTCACTATACGGCCCAATAACCAAGAGTGATGGTCGGGGATGACATTTAATTTCAGAGCGGGATCCGTTTGGTTGTCATCCGCGGCACTCTTCCAACACAGAGGCACATCGACGATATTCTATCACCCGTTTTGTTGCCGTTCATAGCAAGGCATCTTGGGCTAACATTTTAGCAAGATAATGCCCGCCCGCACAAGACGTGTGTGTCTATTCCTTGTTTTCGTGCTTGCCAAATCCTACCCTGGCCACCAAGATCGCTGGATCTCTCGTCGATCTAGAGCGTTTGAAGAATTATGGGCAGGACCCTCCAACCAGCCCGGGATTTTGACGATCTAACACCCCAATTGGGCAGAATTTTGGACAATATCCCTCAGGAGGACATCCATCAACTGTGTCAATCAGTGTCAAGCCGAATAACCGCTTCCATAAGGGTCAGAGGTGGACCGACGCGTTATTGACGGGCTCAATTTGTGAAGCTCTGTCTCTTGCATAAATCTTGCAATTTTTCTGAAATTTTAACCTTTTGTTTGTCTGTAAATGTACATAATATTTGCCGGCCGGAGTGGCCGTGCGGTTGTAGGCGCTTCAGTCTGGAACCGCGTGACCGCTACGGTCGCAGGTTCGAATCCTGCCTCAGGCATGGATGTGTGTGATGTCCTTAGGTTAGTTAGGTTTAAGTAGTTCTAAGTTCTAGGGGATTGATGACCACAGGTGTTAAGTCCCATAGTGCTCAGAGCCATTTGAACCATTTGAACATAATATTTACCGATTTCCGTCCCATTCAAGTAATTTCTTCGTGAGGCGTCTTGTTTTTGGCTTTGGGTGGGTATACAACAGACAGAAGACGGACAAAAGAATGCTGATCGTTAGATGGGTAGTACTAATGAGGAAGTACCGAATCGAATTGAGGAGAAAAGGAATCTACGGCTCAATTTGACTAAAAGAAGCGATCCGACCGTACGACGTATTATTGGGCAGCAAGGAATACTCAGTTTGGTAATGGAAAGTAACGCCTGCGTGTGTGTGTATGTGTGTGGGGGACTGAAGATCACTATAACTGGATGTCAGTTCCAAAATAGTTGCTGAGTGGCGCTACGCGGTGTTGACTGGCTAAGAGCTCGAAATATGTGATGGATTGCGCTGTTATTTGACCGGTGTCTTCTCACTGGAGGTGCGGCTCCCGCCCTGATAGAGAAATTAATTACGTGGCTGCTGACGTACCGCCATCACAGGAGCACCGCTCGCCGCGTGCCTGCCTTGCGTGGCAGAGTGGTGGCGGCTGGCCGTTTTCTTCCCTGCTTCCGCGGCCACCCTCGGGGCGGTATTTTCCGGCCTGTCATTAGCGCCGACCGCCGGCAGCCAATAAACTGCGGCCGAATATTGTGCCCCGCTTTATGATATCCAATCTGCCCGCTGTAAGCAGCTAGTAATATATTGCCGCCGGAATTTACTTTATTATTTTTCTTCGGTTTCCTTTCGCCGCGAGCCGTTGATTTCAGGCGTTATTGATCAACAGTGGAGCCACGGCTTCTGGACGTTAGGGTGGAGGTTTTCGCAGTACTTCGGGGCCGGCGTCTACTTTCCAGTCCCTCGGCTGTCAGCTCCGCTTGTGACGCATGCATTTCGTTAAGTGTGGAGGACTAAAAGGCGTTGCCGTATGCTGACAGCTGTTATTCCAATTCAGTTAATCATTCCGTCCGCGGACGATGAGTCAGACGAGCACAAGAAAACCGAAATCTCCTGGTTTCGAACTTTGTTTTTTCTGTTGTTGTTGTTGTTGTCTTCAGTCCTGGGACTGGTTTAATGCAGCTCCCCATGCTACTCTGTCCTGTGCAAGCTTCTTCATCTCCCAGTACCTATTGCAACCTGCATCCTTCTGAATCTGCTTAGTGTATTCATCTGTTGGTCTCCCCCTACGATTATTACCCTCCACGCTGCCCTCCAATGCTAAATTTGTGATCCCTTGATGCCTCAAAACATGTCCTACCAACCGATCCCTTCTTCTAGTCAAGTTGTGCCACAAACTTCTCTTCTCCCCAATCCTATTCAATACCTCCTCATTAGTTACGTGATCTATCCACCTTATCTTCAGCATTCTTCTGTAGCACCACATTTCGAAAGCTTCTATTCTCTTCTTGTCCAAACTGGTTATCGTCCATGTTTCACTTCCATACATGGCCACAGCCTTCCTTGCCATTGCCAGTCTACATTTTGTATCCTCTCTACTTCGACCATCATCAGTTATTTTACTTCCTAAATAGCAAAACTCCTTTACTACTTTAAGTGTCTCATTTCCTAATCTCATTCCCTCAGCATCACCCGATTTAATTTGACTACATTCCATTATCCTCGTTTTTCTTTTGTTGATGTTCATCTTATATCCTGTCCATTCCGTTCAACTTCTCTTCCAATTACAATATCATCGGCGAACCTCAACATTTTTATTTCTTCTCCATGAATTTCAATACCTACTCTGAATTTTTCTTTTGTCTCCTTCACTGCTTGCTCAATATACAGATTGAATAACATCGGGGAGAGACTACAGCCCTGTCTCACTCCCTTACCAACCACTGCTTCCCTTTCATGTCCCTCGACTCTTATAACTGCCATTTGGTTTTTGTACAAATTGTAAATAGCCTTTCGCTCCCAGTATTTTACCCGTGCCACCTTCAGAATTTGAAAGAGAGTATTCCAGTCAACATTGTCAAAAACTTTCTCTAAGTCTACAAATGCTAGAAACGTAGGTTTGCCTTTTCTCAATCTTTCTTTTAAGATAAGTCGTAAGGTCAGTTTTGCCTCACGTGTTCCAACATTTCTACGGAATCCAAACTGATCCTCCCCGAGGTCCGCATCTACCAGTTTTTCCATTCGTCTGTAAAGAATTCGCGTTAGTATTTTGCAGCTGTGACTTATTAAACTTATGGTGTTCGGTAATTTTCACATCTGTCAACACCTGCTTTCTTTGGGATTGGAATTATTACAATTCTTCTTGAAGTCTGAGGGTATTTCGCCTGTTTCATACATCTTGCTCACCAGATGGTAGAGTTTTGTCAGGACTGGTTCTCCCAAGGCCGTCAGTAGTTCCAATGGAATGTTGTCTACTCCGGGGGCCTTGTTTCGACTCAGGTCTTTCAGTGTTCTGTCAAACTCTTCACGCAGTATCTTATCTCCCATTTCGTCTTCACCTACATCCTCTTCCATTTCCATAATATTATCCTCAAGTACATCGCCCTTGTATAGACCCTCTATATACTCCTTCCACCTTTCTGTCTTCCCTTCTTTGCTTAGAACTGAGCTCTTGATATTCATACAAGTGGTTCTCTTCTCTCCAAAGGTCTCTTTAATTTTCCTGTGGGCAGTATCTATCTTACCCCTAGTGAAATAAGCTTCTACATCCTTACATTTGTCCTCTAGCCATCCCTGCTTTTTCTGTATGAAACTTTAATCATTTCTGCTGATATTATCAAGAAGAAACCAAATGGCGTCACGTCAGTGGAATAAGCTCGCTACGAAACTGAATCTTCTGTTCCTCTCCATTAATTACCGGTACACATCTGTTTCAAGTGTTCATGAGTAAGAAAGGTTGCTTGAGTCAGGAAACTAATACTGGAGCCCCGTACATGCATCACGGCATCAGCGGTGCGTTTCCCGTCCCAATCCCAAGCAGTGAATACTGAGAGGGAACACAAATAAAGTCAACTAGCTGGCACTGACTAAAACGTGAAACGAGTAGGCGATTAGTCGCTATGGCGAGGCTGAGTCTGGAAACGCTCCAGCGGTCTGCTACACGCTAGAGGGTTATGAGCGCCCAAATCATTTGATAATTTACTGTTGGAGTAAACTCCGTAGTGCTATATGAAAAGAGTCAAAGGATCACTGGAATTAGGCTAGAGCTAGGGTTGCTTTGTTTTCATTGCTTCATTGTAGGTCATCAGTCCTCTAGAACTTAGAACTACTTAAACCTAACTAACCTAAGGATATAAAACCATCCATGCCCGAGGCAGGATTCGAACCTGCGACCGTAGCTGTCGCGCGGCTCCAGACTGAAGCGCCTAGAACCACTCGGCCACACAGGCCAGCTTCATCGTAGACTTAGACTGTTTATGTTTGGTTTGTAGTTAGTATGTTGTATCTTTGATTGATGCAAGAGGAACTCTCAGACCGATGAACTAAACCCACAGCTACATCAAGCGCTTCCCGTCTGCTTCTTCGATATAAGTTAATTTACATCCAGACAGAGTGTGGTGGTTAGTGTAGAGTGGTAATGTACTTGTTTTTATGAATGTAGCTTTTAGCTGAATCCACCGCATCGCAAGGAACAACTGAAGGTGACCAACAACCGAGGAAGTATGTGAGACGCAATGTACCAAAACTCATACACAAAACTACATAACCACGCAACACCTATGTGTTGGTCGTGTTTGCCTACTTTAAAATGTTAACAACCAAGTTATTAATGATTTTGTGCAGCGATTCGTTGATTCCTAATAGAGTTATCCCAAAATTTGTTTGACTTATTAACTTTGCATTCATTAGTCTCGGGGTCTGGGTTTCAAATCTGAAATTGATACAACTGTATTTCCTAAAGTTTTGTTGTCAAACTCTGCACTTTTTAGGGGGGCTATTTAGAAACGGTCCCAGAGCAGTGCCTCGTGGCACGCTCGGCGATCGAGCACAGTACGGGGTGGCGGTAAGCGGCGCTACGTTCACATCATGATATCGTGATGATGCACTGGGCTAAGGGGCTACTGACGGGCGCACATGTAATCTGACTCCGGGTTACTCCACTAATTGGATACGCGGAGCCTGAGTCTAGTTTAACAGCAGGTTATTCGAGCGGTGCTGGCGGTAATGCCGTTTTCAATTATGAGCCGGTTTTGACCGTTATTAATTACAATTCCTGGTGCGTGCGGCTTTTGCAGTCATTGCCGCCAGCAGTTTGTTTGCAGTTGAGGAGGTGGCTATCCCGGTCGCTATGCGCCGCCCTAATGCCCGCGACCTCTCTGCGCTGGACACGTTTTGCGCGGAACAATTATTTCATTAAAACACCTTGGCATTAAAACCGCGCCGCGTAATCCCGGGCTGTAATCGCCCGCGCGGCTGTTTTATTCGCCCAGATATTATTTCGGCGGCAGAGCTCTTCTCGCTTGTGATTAATGGGCCAGTCGTTGGCCCTAAATGTTATTCTCTAAATGACGGCGACCCCCTCCCACTTACTACCCAAACTCAACCCGCTCTCCAATCGATGCGGGATTTGTGTGTTGCGCTTTTGCGTTTTGATAGAATAATAAAAAAACCAAAACGAAAGAAATAACGGCCGTGATGAATCTGACACTTTTTGACGTTGAAACTTCGATAAATTTCCAATTAATACGGCCCGGCGCGGGCGGCCGTGTGTATCAACGTTCGGTGTTTTGAATACGCGGGGGCCATTAATAATTTCCCGCTCGCCGATACATCGCGCGGCCGACTTCAATAATTCATCTGCGGGCCGTTGTCTCGTAAAATCTAGTCCGTTTCGCGAGAGATTATAAAATTACGCCCCGACATTTGCAATAAACATTCGCCTGTCGCGCCACTGATGGATCGTTTGTTTTTAAACTCTATCTATGGAGTGTACTCACAGACTTTCAACTACCCTTTTCCACGATGCCTGTCTTCAAGACTTGAAAAGACTCAGTCATGACTAGCAAAGCATGAAGCTACGGTATTAATCCTCATCATTTTCATCAGTACAGAGAACAATATTCTCGGGTACAAAGTTCTACAAATATGTATGATTACGGTTTAATGGATCCTAACCCAAATATTTTATACATGGTTCGATATATAACAACAAAGTTTCCAGCGAAAATTTTTCTGTCCGGTAATAACTCTTAACTTTTCTTAACTTCCGAGATACTGGGTCAAATACAAGTTTTTACGCATTATCTACTTTTTATGACATTGGAGAAAATATGAAATGATAAACACAGTGCTGTCTTAATCGCATGACTTGCCCTAGTGGCAGACTTGTCGCTGCTGGCTACTCAAATGCAACTATCCTATGCCAGGATGGCATGCAACCAGCGAATCTACAGAAGCGCCTTCAGGTAGGCCATAACTATATATTGAATTCTTTTGCGTGTATTTAGCGTAATTTTGCTACTGCATCTGTTGAGTCAACAAAATTACTTCTTAAATAACAACATGAGTTGCTATTCTGTAGAGTGCATAATGATCACTATTTGTTACGAACTTATAATATCATCCGATGACCTGCAGCCACAAGATTTGCACCACCGAAGTTGCTGCTACCAAAGGAGACCACAATCTGAAGAATTACTTCTGTCCAGTATACTTTCTTCCTCTTCTAGTAGCCTTGTACCGTAGATCTTTGGAGGATGTAGTGATTGGAAGAAAAGCGCAGCTCATTCGCGTCCTGAGGAAGGGTGGTCGAACAGACCACGAAACTGTAGGTCTATAAAACTGATGTTAGTATGCTGTAGAATTTCGGAACTGTTTCGTGCTCGCGTTTTATGACTTTTCCGGAAATCGAAAATCACAGTAGGATTCAAATGGATTCCGTGAACAACTATCGTGTGAAACGCAACTCGCACAGTTCTCCTAGGTTGGTTGGTTGATTTTGGGCAGGGAGCCAAACAGCGAGGTCACCGAACCCATCGGATTAGGAAAGGTAGGGGAAGGAAGTCGGCCGTGCTCTTCCAAAAGAGCCAAACCGGCATTTGCCTGAAGCGATTTAGGGAAATCACGGTGAACCTAAATCAGGATGGCCGGACGCGGGTTTGAACCGTCGTCCTCTCGAACACTGGACCAGTGTGCTAACCACTGTGCCACATCGCTCGGTAGAGTTCACCGATAAGGTCCGGAAAGCAGTAGATACCAACGCCTAGGCTGATGTTCTGTTACTTGACTTCCAGAAAGCGTTCAATACAGCTTCGCATTTGCGCGAGATGAAGAAGATACGTGCGTACAAAATCTGAGACCAGCTCTGTGACTGGATTCAAGAGTTTCCAGTAGACTAAAGACAGCATTTCACTCTTAGACAAATTTTCAAGCATACCCCAAGAAAGTATTATAGAATCACTGCTTTTTACAATGTGTTTATACACTTTTCCAGTATAACCTTTTTCGCGGGTGTTGTATACAGAGAAATTCCAACGGTATAAAATTGGAGTGAAATACAGGGTGACAATCAGATAATCAAAACTCGGTGTAGGGATTGTAAGTTGACTCCCAACATTAAAGAAATGTAATGTATTGCTCATAGATAGGCAGAAAGGCCCATTTTCGTATGATTACACGGTTGCAGAGCAATCATTAAAAACAGTCACAACCATAATACATTTGGGAGTATGCGTATAATACGTTTGGGAGTATGCGTACGGAGCGATTTAAAGTGGAACGAAACAAATCGCAGGAAAGGCAGACGCCGGACTGAGATTCATCAGAACAATCCACAGAAAAGTGAGTCCACACACAAAGGAAGTAGCGTAGTAAATCCTTGTTCCACCAATGCCTGAATATTGCTCGTCTGTGGGTGATCCCTACAAGACGGGATAGATCGAGAAATTAAAGAGCATCCAAAGGAGAGAATCGCCTTTCGTGACAGATACGTTCTACAAGCGCGAAAGCGTCACGGAAGTACTCAGCCAACAGCAGTGGCAGAAGATACAAGGGAGGTGTTGGAATCACGGTGTAGTTTGCTGTTAAAATCCCCAGAAGATTCGACCAATATATTGTTCATACCTTCGTATATCTCACAAAAAGATCATGTAGGTTAAATCAGGAACATTCGATATCACACAAAGACTTTCAGGTAATCGTTCTTCTCGCGGACTATTTGCGACTGAACAGAAAATGGTTCAAATGGCTCTGAGCACTACGGGACTTAACTGCTGGGGTCATCAGTCCCCTAGATCTTAGAACTACTTAAACCTAACTAACCTAAAGACATCACACACATCCTTGCCCGAGGCAGGATTCGAACCTGCGACCGTAGCGGTCTCGCGGTTGCAGACTGCAGGGCCTAGAACCGCTCGGCCACTCCGGCCGGCAACAGAAAATGTTTAAATGACTGTGGTGTACAAAGTACCCTCCGTCCTACACCGTAAGATATCTATCGGAGTACAGATGTAGATGTGGATGAGGTGCTTCCATACATACATTCTGATGCAGCATGCATGTGATATGAAAATGTATCATCATTTACTAGCGGTCTCTTAACAGCCAACTAGTCCTCGTAAAGAGGAAACCAACCGCATGGTGCCACTGACCTTATAGGATGTTACACATGAGACACTTATGTACTTCTTTCGGCTTAAAGTTAATATAATGAAAATATGTGCCAGCTCGTGACTATAGCTGGAGTTCTACGGTGCAGTTGCATTAACCATTAGGCTAGTTGAGCACGCATACAGACCAGAATGAATTATTCAGTGTTATTGATGTCTATACCTACGATTTCCGAACGCTATTAAGAGAGTTTCTTCTGCGAGCATGTGGGAAGACGCAGGAAGACCCATCACTTTTTGATTACACGTTTCCACAACAATATCTAGAAGCAGCACAACCATTAAAAACCTCCGAGTATGGGTGCGGAGCGATTTGAAGTGTAACAAGAAAATGCAAAAAATCACTGGTAAGGCAGATGCTGAGTTGAGATTCATTGGAAAAAAAACCCAGAAAGTGTAATCGATCTACAAGGGTCCGTGGTTTACTCTGTTACAAAAGATAAATGCTAACTGAATTAGATATCATCTCACGTCATTGATTCTTCATCGATTTTATCCCCATGAGTTTCTTTTACCTCACTTCAGTGAATCTACGAGGGCGTGCTGAAAAGTAATGCCTCCGAATTTTTTTATGTGAAAACTCTTAAAGCTTTGTAAATAAAACAAACGTTATTAACATTTTACGTTTTTATTCTCCATGTCTACTTATTTTCAGGCCTCTTCCATTAAAGAGTTCCGAACATGGCGGTGTGTAACGTAACTATGTCGATGCGTGAGAAAAAGCGTGCTATAATCATATTTCAAATTCGAAGAGTTCGTCCACACGTGGAGCACCTTATCTTCCAGCACGACAATGGCAGACCACATGCGAGGGCTGCAAAATCTGCAACAATCCGACGTCTTGGGTTCACTGACATAACTGGGTTCTTCATACTTTGGCCGACCCGATTTTCCCTTGTTTCCAAAACGTAAAGAACACCACAGATGACTTCCCTTTGATATTAATGAAGCGGTGAAAGCAACGGTGAGGTTGCGGTTTCGTCAACGAAGTCAAATATTCTACAGTGACGATATCAACAAATTGGTCTCTCGGTAGGAGAACTGTGTCCGCCAGGGTGGCTACGTTGAGAAATAAATATGTAGAAATGAAGAATAAAGATGCAGAATGTTTACAGAGTTTGTTGTATTTAATAATCCTTAAGACTTTTCAAACAAAAAATTTGGAGGCATTACTTTTTTGCAGGCCCTCGCAATTAACAGACTGCTACTACAGTGAGTGCGAACAGCCTTGCAGCAGCGGTAACACCGGTTCCCGTCAGATCGCTGAAGTTAAGAACTGTCGGATTTGCGTGACACTTGGCCGGGTGACCGTCCGGTCTACCGAGCGCTTTTGGTAGTCGGGTTACACTCAGGCCTTGTGAGGCAAATTTAAGAGCTACTTGATCGAGAAGTAGCGGCTCCGGTCATGAAAACTGACAACGGCCGAGAGAGCGGTGTGGTGACGACATGCCCCTTCATATCCTCATCGAGTGACTAGATATTGATAATCGACTACAGAAGCCTATGTGATCCATCTTACCGCGTATAGTTCTGGTGAAACGGCTTCTTGACGCCTCACTTTCAAATCAGCGGCGGTTTGTCCCACGGTAGACCGTCGGTCGCTCCGTGTAGTTCTGCGAAGGCGACGTGATGTCCGTCCGTCAAACACTTGTGTGGAAACATTGTCTCTGCGATACTGATGACTTTGGAAACCCGAATTCTTTTGTAATCTACGATTTGCGACGACCCTTGCTTCGTGCACCGGTTATTATCTCACGGTCATCGGTTAGCTCTTCCATTTGCGCCGGCCGGAGTGGCCGTGCGGTTCTAGGCGCTACAGTGTGGAACCGAGCGACCGCTACGGTCGCAAGTTCGAATCCTGCCTCCGGCATGGATGTATGTGATGTCCTTAGGTTAGTTAGGTTTAATTAGTTCTAAGTTCTAGGCGAATGATGACCTCAGAAGCTAAGTCGCATAGTGCTCAGAGCCATTTCAACCATCTTCTATTTTCACGACTAACCAGTCTACGACAAAGCGCGCAGATATTACGTTTACACTCTCGTCTTAGACGCATCTAGCCACAACGTTCAGGCACAACACACGGTGCATCTTGTAATGGGACTACCCTTCTTGGGTACTGGCCACTCAGTTCATATTGAAGCGTGCGTATGTTATCTCCATGTAATGCCGAATTGACCACTAACCGCCTGTATAAAAGGTGTCAGGGACTGTTGAGTTGTCGGTAGAGAAACGATGACAGCAGACTGGGATAGTCAGGCGAGCTCAGTGACTTGGGACGTGGACTAATCATTGGATGACATGTGAGTAATCAATCCATCAGAGACAGTTCAGTTCTTCTAAAGCTGCCCAGTGCCACTGCTGGTGATGTGACTGTGAAGTGGATCGCGAAGGAACAACCAAAGCTAAACCAAAACCAGGCAGATTTTAGTTATTAACGGACAGGGATCGTCGAGAATTGCGGAGTGCGGTTCCAAAAAATCGCATGAAATCTAGCACAATGATTGTGTGTAGTGAGTTTAAAAGAATGGGGTATAATCTTAGAGCAGCTCATCATAAGCTATACATTTTTGTTGATAGTGCTAAGCGACGCTTGAGGTGGTGTACAGAAAGATCCCACTGTACACTGGATGACTGGAAACGAGTAATTTGGTGTAATGAACCACGCTACACCCTGTGGCAATCCGAAGGAAGGCTTTGGGTTTGGTGATTCCTCAGAGAACGTTACCTGCCATCATGTGTAGTGCTAACAGTGATGTATGAAGGAGACGGCCTATCCAGAGTTCCGACCTAAAACCACGGGTACATCTTTGGGATGAGATGGAACGTCTATTTCGCTCCAGACCCAACATCACTGCCTTCCCTGGTTTCGACTCTTGATGAACAATTGTCTGCTACTCCTCCGCAAACATTCAGATACCACATTTAAAGTGTCCCCTTCAGAGTTCAAGCCGTCATAAATGCGAAAGGTGGTCACACCACGTATTAAGTCCATTAACAGGTGTATAGTTACTTACGCTTCGATAGTGTAAGTCATTAAAAATTTTGGATAAGTTTTGGGACATATCGCCTGACGGTGTTCTAAGAGCACAAACGAAACTGGCAATATATAACTCTACAGTACAGCAGTTAGGCTGTTTATAAGTTTATGTTGAAAAGTCTCTCTTGAGTCGTTTCATAGACGCTTGCCTCATTGGATTCTGTGCGTCCTATTCTGTCCACCGCCTAATTGTGGTTTAATTTATTAACTCTTCCAGCAGGACTGAGCAGTCAAACTAAGGCTTATTAAATGATATTATTTTTTATTTTTTGTGTTCCATACGAAATCATGTCCTGTATTTATGACCTTTTACCCTTTACCCTACCCTGTGTGTGCGTGAATGTGACTGAATGAGTGTTTTACGAGTCGTTTCGGGTTTCCTTTGTGGGGTACGTTGAGTTTGTTGTCGTCTGCTAGGAGTAGGTGACGTTTGCTTCTCGTTTGGAGGGTAGCACAGGATGACCAATTTAGGATCCCAGTACCTGGACAGAGAGGTTTACCCCTTTTAGTCTGAGGTTGGTTTGTCTGTCAGGTTGGTGGCGGAAGCCTACCCCTCTGGTAGCTTCCGTTACACCGGTAGTTAGGCGAAGCTCGGTGAAGAAAAGACACTCTGCAGCTAGCGGTTGGTGAGTATAGTTCGTAGCTCCTAGACAGGGTTTCTGCTGATAGAAAGGAGGTTGAATTAGAACTTCCCTATGTTAAATTCATGGCATATTTAAGTACTTCATCTTAACTGAAACGTGTGAAGTTGTGTATTTTCTGAATGTGGCATAACTATTTTGTTAAAAGTCGCCGATGATGGTGGTTGAAATTAAAAGTGTGGAAGTTGCTTTGTTCCTTTCGGACAGTCGTGGGTATCTAGATGGAATGATTGAATTACTGTGTTCCACTTCCCTTTTGTGTGTTTTTCCTTTTTAATTGCGTGATTCTACAATTTTTTTCGAATTATTTAGTTAAACTTTTCTATTCAGGCACCAGTCATGTGTACTCATAGGATGTGCATGAAATTCAGTAATGAAATAAGTGTGCTACGTAAAAGACAAATTCTGCATCCTTTATCTTTCTCATTGATGCCAGTTTTCAAATTAATTTTCTATGCCCTATTTTTTTATATACGACACACAATGCTGTTCACCTTGTTAGTTTCTTTAAAAAAAATGCATTCTTATAATTAAATTCTTAATTTAATTAAACTGATAATTTCCAGTTCGGTCTTCTATAAATTGTCAGGAAGGGCTTGGGCTGGTGGCGACTCTGTAATTTTTAAATTTATGATTGTCCTTGTGTCGTGGCTTAACCGGAAATTGCGCACAAGGGTTACATCCACATTATTCTTGGTACATAACGTATGTCGAGCCTTGGCTAGGATCCATTTACAGTTCTACATACATACTTTACAATGTCAAACTTTAACGACTTCACTAATCTCCCACTGTTAGTGTAGCCTGTAATATCAGATACTGTTTGAAAAGAGAGCTCTCACTACCGTCATCACCCGAATGAAATCCGTAGCAGCTGGTGGAAAATGATACGACGAAAAAAACGAAACATATAGTATTTGGACAGTGACGCACAGCTTCAGCGGCTGCTGTGCCTGGCTTGTAGCGGCACAAAGGGGCTAGCAGGGATCAGCGTTTGTCTTACGAGCTGCCCGAGCCGGCCGCAATCAATACCCGCGCGCGACCGCCACCTACGCCTCAACCGTCTCCGGATGGCTCCTCAGCCGCTAGCACCACCTCTCGTCACAGTCACTACCAGTGTATCAGCTGATACGTCTAAAATGGATACAGAAACATGTTCGTATTACGGGCATCCAACGTGCAGACCAACTGGCGAAAATGGTGCACCATCTGCTTGCCTCCAACACGCCCCTATCATTCAGTGATTTTCATAGTCGCCAAGCAAGCAAAAACGGAATGGACAATGTCTGTGGACATTTATTTTTTATTTATTTATTTATTGCCAAATTATAGACCTGTTACCTGATGTTTAAAACAGGTCGTACGTCTTACAATTCTCGTTTTTCATCTTTTTACAGTTTTCTTTCCTTTTGTTTTATCTGCATTTTCAGTCTACGGGACTGATGGCCTCAGATGTTAAGGCCCATAGTACTTAGACCCCTTTGAACCATTAACTCGGCGCTCAGGAGGAAAGATATTGTTATTATCAACAGACTACCAACAGGTAGAATGAATATAAATAAAACAGGACGTTTCTTAAAATTAATAATTACTCCAAGCTTTGATTTCTGCCTCACTGGCGAGGAAAAATGCTGTCGTCCAAAAACACTTACGCTGTACAATATTTTAAAAAATTAGGATTATTTCTGTCTTGGAGTAGCTCTCAGTTTCGTAGGTAGGTTTTATGCCAGCTCTATTCCTCATTTTGCTCCGTGTTTGTAAAAGGGAATTTTAAAATTTGACGAGCTTTTCTTATGTTTCCTTATAGTACATTGTGGTCAGATACAGTCTGAAAAACTTGTAGAGGTGTTGCACCTTTTTCAAGTTAATTAGCATTGAAGTTAGCCAATCAACTCTTGCGCGGGAAAATTCAAGCTCCCTGCTATTGGCGGTGTTGCCAGGTGTGTTCTTCGTTTGGTCTCCTAAAACCGAACAACAGAGCAATACGAACACTGAACATGGGACCGTAGAAGTGATAGAACCAGAGCCAAAGGCTGAGCTGTCTCTTGCGTTATCATTTATGCTATGAGAGCAACAGAAATTAATTGTATCTGGCAGGCCGCTTGAATTTACGAGCGCAAAGGCCTGACTGGCTAACGTCAATGCTAGTTACCTCGGAAACAGCATAACGTATCTAACTTTTTCCATAAAAATAGTTTATCATCACAACCTACCCTGCAACACTCTTACAAGCTTTTCAGACTGTTTCTGGCCACGCTGTATATATAACTGAATTTTATATTAAAAATTTGAGCCTCTTATTGTTACGGTGAAGGCAGACTAATGTACTTCATAGACTAATTTATCTCTGACAGTTGTGCCTAACATTTTCTAATGAAATGAGACAACTTTATTGTTTGTTTCACTATGCGAATAATTGTATCCGATGATATGGACTTTGTCTGAAACCAATAAAATAGAATAAAAAGCAGGAAAACCTGCACAAAGATTCTCCTGTAAAGCTTACAACAAGTGAAGTTCTACAATTTCCGGAGCAAGTTCCTACACAAATAACTAACTCCATCCACAGGCCCTGGCAGCCACATCGGCAGCGACCGACTGCCGTGTCATCGTCCGCCAGTGGCGTCATCAAATGCGGTATGGAGGGGCGCGAAGTCAGCACTTCGCTCTCCCTGCCCTGTCAATTTTTGTGACGTGGAACAGCTACTGCTCGGTCAAGCAGCTCACAGAGTGGCATCAAAAGCAGCGCACACGACGCTCCAGTCCTCCCACCGGGAAGTAAATCGCTGACACCATCTGGAATCGAACCTCCCTCCTCCGCCTGTCAGTAAGACTCGCTGACCACTCAGCTATGGAGGTGGACAATTTTCTATACCTACATCTGTGATTTGTAAGTCATCGTAAGTTGTACGGCAATTTTTTTCGCATTCTAATACAATTCGTGGCTGGTATAAGGGAATGTATATAAAGAAGCAGTAATCACGTAATGGCTGCTCTCTGACAGCAAGGAGAACATTCGTTGTTTGTTCTTTCACTGCCTGCAGTGCCTCCAGTTGAATACATTACTCCATTGTGAACTGTAAATAGTTTCATAAATTGTGCATTCAATGAAAGTTCTCAGACCATACCGAAGTAAACTGTCTTCATATATCGCCCTAAGTATTTGTCTGGAGCATTTTAGTTGTTTGTAAATCGCTCCATTAACTTCTCACCATAACACAATCTTTGTTTGCTTTCATTTCGAGAAAGTAATCTGAAGCTTCAGCGTTAAATATTCCGATAGTGATTAAATACGTGATGTCCTCAGAAGTCCAGCGATCACAGTCACTGGTCCCTATCCCAAAATGGACACAATTGGATTATGCCTTTGCTTTGCTAGGAATAGCTCTTAATTAGCAGTCTTTATCGATATCGATAACATCGTTGCTCGGATAACTCTTCCAAAACCTTCAGTTTCTTTGGTCTATAAATTTTCTAATCAGCAATTTAAAATGTTTGTACTGATTAGCTCCATAGCACAGTAGCTTTCAAATGAAATCAGGTAAATAGAATTAAATAATTAAATAGCTAGGGATCACACGAAAACAGAGTGAATCAGCGTTCTATATATACCGGAATCGAAGCATTATAGACGAGGCATTGATGTGCGGTCGTTTGTTGCGCCGACCTCGTCGGGAAAGAATTCTTTCCGTCTGAGCTGTATGCGTATTTTGTCGCGAAATTCAGAAACGTACAGAAGGGAAAAGAAAAAGAAAAATAGAATACTCGTACGCAGCCCGCAACGCGTTTCAGTGTCGAAATGAAATCCTGCGACACTGAGTCGGTCGATCGTTTGAAGGAAGTCTTTCGAGGAGGGGCTTCAAAGCCGGTTTATTCCCTCGACAAGCCGGGCACTCTGGAAGAAAGGCGAGAAGAGAGGGGGCACCGAGCGATATTCCCGGGCTGCGAATAACTGGCGAAGAAGTTGCCGACAGAAATCCCTCGTGCGGCGGCGAATACACGAGTTCCTTCCTGCCTTCCCTTCCCGGGCAGCGCGATGAACGAAAATGGCCGAATAAGGGGATTCTGGGCTGGTGCGCCTTTATTATGATCGGGCTCGCGTTTTTATGATCCCTGGCGGAGCGCGGACGGCCCCCGCGGGCGTCGTAACGCAGGCGGCAGATTAAGGCGGAGGCGGTGGGGGCGGCGGAGGCGGCGGTGGCGGTCAGTGCAGCCCGCCTGACGGCTCCATTCGCCGCCATCTTGGAGCAGATCTCGACTGCCGGCGCTTGCTGTAACCCTCCGCCACACGGCATCAGCTCCTTTTAATGTCGGACACCGCTACAATATTATGCTTGTCAGAGCGCTGGAGCCCGTTTCTATCTGCAAACACATGTTCGGGTACTTCTGCTAGAAATCTGCTCACTCGATTTGTTTTGTTAGTGTCTTCTGTTGTGAGCCCCACACAGCTGAGCAACACAACTGACCAACGCCTCTGCAAAATACACTTCTCCTTCTTCTTTACCTTCCGCCAAGCGAGGTGGTGCAGTGGTCAGCACCACTGGACTCGCATTCAGGAGAAAAACAGTTCAAATACGCGCCAGATTTGGGCTTCCCGTGTTTTCCCTAAATATCTCCAGGCAAAAGCGGGAATGCGTTATTTGAAGGGGTATGGCCGATTTCCTTCCCCAGCCTTGACAGAGTCCGAGCTTGTGCTCTGTCTGTAATGATCTTGATGAAGACGGGACGTTAAACCCTACCTAGCCTTCCTTCCTTCTTTTCTTCCTTGCCTCTGCCCCTTTTCTCTACACGTTCGGCATTGTTAAACGGATTGTGACAATGGTAGTGATAGTTGGGGACGGGATGCCTCCTGACGCCCTCCCCCCCCCCCCCCCCCCCAAGGTTGAATCTCTGTACCTTATCTCTTATCAGTCTCAGTCTAGAGGAAATCTCACGTCCAAGGGTGAGAAGGTTTTCTAAGTGTTTACGTCTTAGCATAAATCTGTGGCGAGACGTAGGTATTCACCTAGATAGATGTGAGAAACCGCCTAAAAACCACATCCAACCTGGCACCTCCGCGAATCCCGGAAGCGGCTCCTTTACACGCTCGGGCGAGTTCTCTGCAAAATACACCAAGAGTCAATTTTTTTTGTCAGCTGTGTTCGTTGTTTTCTTCTTCATATTTATTTGATATCGATTTCAAAGCAACTAAGGCTTCATATTTAGACATCCTAGGACTGTGGCCTATGTGATGTACCACCTTAAGTATATCTGGCTAATGCAATCCAGCATGCTCAAATGTGCTAATTGTAACACTGGCTTCTGATGCCAGTCTTGAAGTTACTACACCAGAGGATCCAAGACTGAATTCGCGACATGGACTTCGGATGATACATCACATCGATCACAACGTTAGGACACCTGAAATTGCAGCTATAGTTGCTTCGATATCGATGGCGAGTAAATCAGAAACAATAAACATAGCTGAATGGAGAAAAAACAGTAAGAGAATAGCCTTTATTCTCCATAACACTATATTTATCTGTTGACGCCCAAATTTCCAACAATATGGAAGCAAGAAGATTAAAAGTTATGTAGAATTTTGATATCAGGGAATATTCCCACAAGGAACCCATATCACACTATTCGTCATTGAGATGCTACACACCAATGTTTGAAGCGTTCACTGGGGACTGAACTGTGGGGCATGGATCAACGTTGTACATCATTGAAGTATACTGAAAATAATTTACTTTTACTGTTTCAGGCGAAGTTCATTGAAATTTCCAGCTATAATGTTAGCATGTTGCCGATGCTCGAAATAAAAGTTCTGTTAACGGGTCCGTCAAGGACGGGAGGAAACCTATTTTCATGACGTGCATTGCTATAACAGAGCGGCTGGACTACTGTTTCTGTAGCACTTCTTCTACTTATGAGATGATTTGAAATGAAGTACCCTTTGACGGCAAACGGAGCGTTTCCGACATGTTCTTTCTGTTTAAACAGAAAAAAATAAAAGCAAAGAAGACACCGTAAATATCATAAATATTATGCTGTCTTTGGCCAGCACTCCATTAAAGAGAGCATGGCGAGAAAGCAGTTTCATCTCTTCAAAGAGTGTCATTTTGACGTGGACTATTCGCCCGCTTCAGTATTATCAGAGGTCTTTAATGAAGAACAGTCCGTGGCAGTTCTTATCAATCTGGCGTACATCATTTCTAGTAGATAACTCTTACCGGAGACGGAAAATGATGTCCTCGCTTTAACTTTAAAACGGACGATCTGACTGAGCTGAAAACAAAAATTTGTTTCCACTCGCTCAATACAACGTTGTGACTTTGCTGGGATGAAGCAAGTGTCATGTACTACAAAACGCTCCCCAGAAATTATAGGTGGACTTTTACTACTAATAAACTAGGTACCTAGAAGCCATAATTGGAAATTAAATGAGCGAGTAGATTGCTGCAATGCCGTAATGCACGGCTGCAAGTCGATAAAACGAAGAATGGAGCCTCCCACTTGCGTAATTTATCGTAGATCGCTTGAGCAACGAAAGATACCTAACGGCTGGAAAAAAAGCGCAGGTCATTCCCGTTTTTAAGAGAGGCCTTAAGACAGATCCACACAATTAGAGACCTAAATCTGTTGTAGAATTATGGAACATGTTTTATGCTCAAGAATTATGACGTTCATAGAAAATGAACAGCTCCTCTATAAAAAAACAACATGGATTCCGCAAACAGATATCCTGCGAAACTCAGCTCGCTCTGTTGCTCCATGGGATCCACAGTGCAGTGGACAATGGCTCTCAGGTTGATGTGTTCCTTCATTTCAGTGAGGCGTTTGACACCGTCCCGCATTGCCCTTTAATGAAAAAATACGAGCTTACGGAGTATCGGAGCAGACCTGGGGTTGGATTCAAGACTTTCTTGTTAATAGAATTCATCACGCCGCTCTTAACGGAACTAAATTGACAGATGTAAAAGTAATATCCGGAGTACCACAGGGAAGTGTGATAGGGCCGTTGCTGTTCACAATATATATAAATGATTTAGTAGAAGGTGTCGGATGCTCTTCAAGGCTATTCACAGATGATGGAGTTGTTTATACAAAAGTAGCCAGAAGATAGTAAGAATTTCAGAACGACCTACAGAGAATTGATTAATGGTGCAGAGTCTGGCAGTTGACTCTGAACGTAAATAAATGTAACATATTGCGCATACAAAGGAAAAGAAATCCACTACTGTACAGCTACACTATTGATGACAAGCAGCTGGACACAGCGTCTGTCGTAAAATATCTAGGCGTAACTATCCAGAGCGACCTTAAGTGGAATGACCATATAGAACAGATAGTGAGAAAAGGAGACACAAAACTCAGATTCATCGGAAGAATCTTAAGGAAATGTAACTCACCTACGAAAGAAGTGGCTTATAAGGCGCTTGTTCGCCCGATTCTTGAGTATTGTTCATCTATCTGGGATCCCTATTAAGTAGGAGTTATAGAGGAGATGGAGAAGATCCAAGGAAGAGCGGCGGGTTTCGTCACGGGATCGTTTAGCTGGCGAGAGAGCGTTACGGAGATGCTAAACAAACTCCACTGGCAGACGTTACAAGAAAGACGTTGTGCGTCACGGAGAGATTTGCTATTGAAATTTCGGGACAGCACTTTTCAGGAGGGATCAGACAACACATAACTTCTCCCCACATACATCTCGCGTATTGACCATGAGGAGAAAATTCGAGAAATTAGATCCAATGCAGAGGCTTACAGACAGTCATTCTTCCCATGCACCATTCGCGAGTGGAACAGGGTTGGAGGGATCAGATAGTGGTACCGAAAGTACCCTCCACCACACACCATTAGGTGGCTTGCGGAGTATGAAGTAGATATAGATGAATGTCATGTTCTGGCGAGGACTTAATATCACGATTGAAAATGCAACAATAGGGCCAATCCAAGAGGATAGTTTCGTGCGTAACCACATAGCAGCAAAATTTAAGCATTCATTTTCTGTTAACATTGTTTCCGTGTTCATGTTACTATTCGGTGGAAATTCGTCGTTACTCCAGATCTTGATTTTCTCGACTTGCAAACACTTACAATGTGCGCCGTTTTCTTGCACGATCTGCTTCTTTTTTCGTGAGCTGCTTGGGTAAATTTTGCTCTACTCGGTGCTCGGCGAAACAATAAACTGGACGAGTGCGCACCTTTCGAAGTACTGCGGCGTAGGCGACGCCATCCGCGCATTGCACTGGGTCGTCACGGGCGCTCAAAGGGCGGCGCGCCTGATTAAGAGAAAGAAAGCCGTGCCGTTTAGCGTGCTGATTAAATTAGGCGGCTGTTAGCAGTTAGCTCCGACACGCGGCCAGACACGCAGCGGCAAACTTGGAGTACACGCCGCCCTACACCGCAACAAACTGCGAATAACTTAACTCCGGCGCCGCGCCGAGCCGCGCGCGCGTCTTTAATATAAATAAAAGGGACAAAAGAACACTTTTAATATAATGAGAATTCGCGGCTTTATATTCGCTCTTTCCCTCTCAGCCGGGGAAAAAATCTCGTTACTTTATTTTTTTATTATTGTGATTCACGTCCTTCTCTTCCTTTTTTAACAGCACCAGGAAAGCCTGCGAGCCCCCTGGCGGCAGTCTCGCTAATTAAAAACATTGTTGCGGGGAAATGAGATGAGCGTCTGCGAGGACAGTCGCTACTCCTCGCAACTGGACCCCACGCCGGCGGCATCACGGAAGGTACTTGCCGTCAACTCTCCCAGCGAAAGATTTGCTCTCACAAATTCCTTCAGACAAACGCGTTTTGTGTTTCTATGGGGAATGTGTGGGCTGTAGTCCACCGTATGGGTACTTGCTTGGCGCAGCTCTCTATGCTAATCTTACCACTCTGTTCATCTACAAGCAACTGCTGCAACATACCTTAATTTTAACCTGACTACTTTATTCAAGTCCTGGTCTCCCTCTTTAATTTTACCCCCATTTCCCTCCACTACTAAAATACTCATTGAGGAAGTGTCCCATCAACCTGTCACTCCTGTTAGTCAAAACGTGCCCTAAAGCTCTTTCCTACCCGATTCGCTTCAGCATCTTTCATTAGTTATCCTGCGTTCCCATATAACCTTCAGCACTCTTTTGTAACACTACAGTTCGAAAGCTTCCATTCTGTTCTTCTCTGTGCGTCTATTGGTGTCTTTTTGTTTGGATGTGTGTTCCTCAACGAGACTATAACTACTGTGTTTCGCATGGAACTGAAAATGCCAGTCAGATAGGCTGGAACCCGGAATATAAACATATAAATGTGATTGAGCAAAACTCGTCTGTTATTTCCATCTTATTCCCTAATCTAATTTGCCATGTTTCATCTGACTTAATTGAACTACACTTCATTCCCTTGTACCAATTTTATTTAATTCATTCGACCTTTCGCCACTTACTGTCTACATTTACTTCTGCGTAGCCAGTATGCCTTCATTCTCTGATCGTAGTTCTTCCGAGAATACTCATCCTTTACGTCATACTCTCTCTGTGAATAGAGTCTCCACTGTGCTCGTTCTGCTCTAATCCTTGCTCGCTCCTCCCTATATATTCTTTACTGATCCCGCGTATCTGTAGTTCCTGATGTACTTCGCCCGTGGAAAGTTTATCTTTCCACTCTTACCTTAAGCCAAGATGTTAATTGCAACCGTTCCTTGTTTCATACTGTATTTTTAAAGTATCCTTAGAAGTCTCCTGTCCTTTCTTCTGGTTGAGATCTTTTGAAACTTCTCATATAATTCCTTGTTTGATACCAAGTGAAATTGAAAATCATCTCATGATACTTTTTATTGCTTTTGCTTATGTTCACCCTAGAAGCTCTTTTCAAGACAATATCCATTCCGTTCAGTTGAGTTTCTAAGTCGCATGTCGTCCCTGGCAGAATGTCATCCGCAGCCTTTAAAATTTTATTTCTCCTCGTTTACATTTAATAATTTGGGTTCCTCGTGTGCGTCTGTACCTCACCTCGCCATAAAATGGAGAGCATGTGTACTTGATGGAAGTTCTCGGCCTTTTACCAGAGGAACCTGTTGTAACACCAAGCTCACATTGAAAATTCTGGTTAAATATTCGACTAAAAAGATGATTATAATTCGTATTAGCCATTTTCTAACACCACTAAAGAAAAACATGTTGCTAGTCAGTTGATTGACGTAACTTGACAGCTGTGTTGCCATTTTCGTTGACTTTGTAGCATCTGCTCGCGATATAGGCGACGGGATACGAAGGATCTAGTGTAGAAAAACGTAGATGAAAAACACCCCAGGGTTTCCGGTAGATTACCGGATAGCGGAAAACTAATGTGAAATTTTTAGTTGGTCTGCAGCTATATTCATATTTAACGTTGAGTGTAAGTCACAACGAATCTACAATTTTGCTGCCTTCGCTTTGTCAGCACGTATTTACAGCTCGGGCATTACGAGCATATGGACGAGACAAATCGTGATGTTACAATATGCGCTGATGATTTCCACTGGTGCACTTCAACACGAAATATACTATAGTGACCTATGGTGTGTGCCGCTTCATTGGTATTATGCCGAAGACGGTACCATAAAAACGTATTTATTCCGCAAACATTGACATAAACGTTAACATCACGTCCAAAAATGTTTTGTTTTATCCGTTTGTTAGGTAGACTACTTCGTATTTACTGATAATACATGTTTCCACTAGCTCATTCAGCTGTTTTTATTGTGACCTTCATATTTACAGTAAATAGGAATTACAGTGCAACCCAACTTGAGAATGATCTGCTTCTGTTTGTGTTTCTTGATGTACTTTCTCCATATTCGACTGATTTGGGCAGACATATAGCATGTGTGAAAATGAGGTTATAGGACCCTGAGACCGATAATTTAATGTAAATCTTCGTTTTCTTCACTACCTTTTTCCTGTAGCCCTACGCGATGAGCACAGATATATGCGTCGTGGCAATGTGAATAAACCCCATGTTCAAGCGTGAGAACGTTTTCTAAATGCTTGCGTAGCATGTATCGAAGGCGGGACGGGGCTGTCAACCTATTTGGACTTGGAAAATCGTCTACATCAAATCCAAGCCGCCAGCACATCTTCCCTCCTCGGGAAGCAGGTTCTGTCAGGGGCAGGGTCGCATTCCAAAACCGGAGAAGCGGCACGTTAATGCACTAAGGTATCCGGGCTTGCCCGATAACATAATGTAAATATGAAGTATTCGAAACATATGTTACCTGACAGACGATTATGATGTCAATAAGTCATGAAGCTCGTCCCTCTACAGATAGATGTACAAAATGTTAGGGAACTGTTCCATAAGTAGATATTTGTTCATTAGTATGAAATAATGTTCTGGCATTAAAAAATAAATAACTAAAAATTAAAATTAAAACTGGCCAGGTGTGAGTAGGACACGCGTAGTGAGTGTTGCGTACAAACTTGATTATGTAGACAGACGTTCATCTATTCCGATAATCGAAGATCACGACTATTTTTGGTTGTTAACGACATAAGTACTGGCAACATATCGGTGCTAGGCATTCCAGACTTTCGAGGATGTTTTAATTTCAAGTCTGAAATCGAATAACAAATGACGAAAATTATATGACTACAGATGCAAAATTTTCTGATTTTTCCTTTACTTGTACCGTGAAACGTTTCTTCTTGCCAAATTTTATGGTTCTACAACAAGAGGAAGTACCTTGCAGGTCTAAAAGAGTGAGCTTAAGAGTATCAAAATATGACGTAAACGGCTGTATCTTTTCATTGCACGGACTTTGAAGCTTAATATATTTACAGCACCAAATGACTATAGATCTCGGAATGTGACATGAATTTCAACTTGATAAATCTATCCGTGCCTGAGAAAAAGAGGTCTTAACAGACGGAAAGACAGACAACTTCATAATAAATGACAATTTTTTTTTCGTGTGATATAAATGCAAATTGACAATTTTCGGATTCTTTTCCTTTGGTTGTAGCGGGAAACCTTGCATCTTGGCGAATTTCAAGATTTAAGTCTAACGGGAAGTACCCAATAGGTTATGATGAGTTTCTTGAGAAAAGGTGGTCGCAACAGACGGAGAACATAATAATAATAATTCGTGTGATATAATTTAATTGCAGTTTAACAACTTTCAGAAGCTTTCCTTTGAATGCACTGTGAAACCTTGCTTCTTATGAAGTTTCATGGTATAATGGGGAATCCCCCCCCCGCAACCCCACATATAGGTTTTGATGGCTGAGCTTGGGAATACCGAAATATGTGACATAAATGGTTGTATCTTTTGACTGCATCGACATAGAAGCATCGCTTTTTTACGTTGACAAGGGATCGTAGACCTTAATATGTGACGTAAATTACAATTTGATACGTCTACCCGTTCCTAATAAAAACTTGAAATGGTTCAAATGGCTCTGAGCACTATCGGACTTAACTTCTGAAGTCATCAGTCCCTTAGAACGTAGAACTACTTAAATCTAATTAACCTAAGGACATCGCACACATCCATGCCCGAGGCAGGATTCGAACCTGCGACCGTAGCGATCGCGCGGTTCCAGACTGTAGCGCCTAGGACAGCTCGGCCACCCTAGTCGGCTAAGAAAAAGTGTTTCTAACACACAGACAGATAGACAAGGAAGTGATTCTATAAGCATTCTGTTTTTAGCGATTGTGGTACGGAACGCTAAAAACATCAACTAGCTCGGCGTTTAAGTGTGGTTCCTCTGACTGGGAGACCAGAGTGAGGCGGTTCTGGGTCATCGGTTATACGACGGGGCAGAATGCAGCAGCAGAGGAATCGAATCGCTTTATCGGGCGGTGAGGTGAGTGCCAGATCGGTCGGCAGTGTGCTCTGCTCTAGAAAAAGCCGTGCCCAGGGGCCGGACGCAGGCGGGAATTGGCGGTTCTCCGATAGAAAGGAGGCCGATGAGCAGGCGGCCAATCTCCGGCGATTTGCATCAGTCCGGCGGTGGGGCCAGGGGCTCCGCTAGCCTCGCGCCCCGCACTCTTCTAATTTAATTTCCGATGACGGATTAAATCTCCCTTTTGCCGCATCCCTCGCTGGGGTCGCCGGCCCCTGCCGCGGACAACGGAGCCGAACAAATTGCTATCTATTTTAAACTAATAGCCGCTCTGTTAACAAAAGGCGGCCGAGCGAGGAAAAGGCGAGGAGCGCGGTAGAAAGCGAAGAGGAGGCGAGGGAAGACAGAGAGGCACGCCAGGTTGCGGGGGTTAATCTCGCGCGCGGCCAAACAATGGCCGCAAGGAGTCGCGGCGGAGGGGTCAGAGGGGTGATTTAGGGCCCGGCGAGGCGGCCGTCGCATTTTTCTGGCAGCGGGCAAGGTGTCTGCGGCTTGCGGCCGCACCGCCAAATCCTCCCCACCACGCCGCCGTCATCCCTGCCAGCGCCGCAATTGATGGATGTGGGCCGGCGGCTCGCGCATGCGCGCTGCGTGATGCATCCCCCTCATCACGCGCGCCGCGGTCCTCAATCATTATCACGTGACAGCGCGCGGCGCTCCTCGTTTGTCAAGGTTTGTAGCGAAATGTCGCTACAAGCGCGGCGCGACGCGTCCTGGCCGGCGGCGCCTCTGCGCAGATACACAGCAATCTCACTTTTTCATCGAAACTGTTTTAATCCCGGAACTGTCACTGCGGCGAGTTTTTATTTCTCGCCCTCCCTCCGTAAGATATTTTAGCGGTGATATATTTATAGAACTATCCGCACGCCAAACAAGATTTATTGGTTCCGGCCTGCCATAGAGATCTATTTGCATGTTTTTGCGAAATGGCTTACCTAAACACGATCGGAGTGATTTGTATAGCTTTTTTTTCCAGTGCGCGAGTGCACTCGGGTCTGCCCCGTGCGGACCTCCGCGATCTAAATACACATTTTACGCTCCTTTCGAAATTAAAACGTCACGCGGTGCGGGAACTCGTCTGCGAGCAATGAGTGCGACACATCGCGCCATCGACGGGCGCAGTTTTATTATTGGAAAAGCTACAGCCCCAGCCGGGGCGGGACTTTACTGTGGTCCCTCTGACAGATAGCGCGCACATTTCTGTCTTGCGCGCTGCGTGAGTTAGCATTTCCGTTACGACCGTTGCCTGATAGATCTATTGCGACACTGAGCAACAACACACTTCTGTAGCAGCACGTTACATTTTTCTCTGGCACTCCTCTACATTTCAAGCACTCACTTCTTCCCTACATATTTCTCGGTTTTGTATCATTCTTTGTCGTATAATTATTTCCACTTGAGACTGAGATGAGCCAGTGAAAAGTGTTGATTTACGTTCCCTTCCATCCTTGCAAATGAATTTAAGAGATTTTTACGAAAACTCTCTTCTCCGGAACACAAGTTCACTGCTGATGCAATGACAGCGGCTGTGTACTTGTACCATTGAAGCCAAGCACTGTCTAATGTGGTGTATGCTTAGATGGCAGGAAGCTGAAAACATATTTTAAAGATGTGCTGTCTTTTCGTGACGATATGACGAACCTCCCGGCACACTGAGCGATCACGAAAGAACATTGAACTGGATGTGTTCCAGTCATAAACTGTGAGTTGAATCAATAAAAACATAAAAAATACCGGCAGTTGCGAGAAGGACTCGTTCTTTGAGGGTTGTCTACATAATAATAATTTGCGTGGCTCCGTATCCTGGTGCTAGTCTTTCAATTGGACCCCACTCAGGCGACTTGCATGTTGCCAACCTAGTCCAGTAATCCAACCAGAAAAATGGATCGTACAGTTTAACGTGCAACACGAACAGCATGTCGTCTGTGATGGCTCCTCACGTCGCTGAGAAGTGAAGGTTATGTTAAAATTAAAATTGAAAAATCTTTGGTCCGAGCGTTATTGGATCCCGCATCTCTCGTTTTCGAACCATGCTCCGTACCAGAGCATTTATTTTTTTTTATTGACCCAACGCGCGGACAGATAATTCAGCTATGGGTTTTAAAGAGTGAGTTTGCCAGTATCAAACTTTGTGGCATAAATGGCCTTGTCTTTTGATTGCATTGACTTAGAAGCTTAAATTTCTTACACTGCCAAGGGATCGTGGACCTAAATAATTGACATAAATTTCAATTTGTTTACTCTACCCATTACTGAGAATAAAGGGGCTTAACAGTCGGATATACAGACGGACAACAAAACGAACTTATAATGGTTCCGTTTTTATCGATTTAAGTCCAGAACCCTAAAAAACCGTATAATAGTGTGAAGTCTGGCACTCCTCAACCGATGATAAACAATCCAGGGGAGCTGATAAAAGATGTGAGCAAATGACGACGTACCACCACAACTGAAAACTTGTTCTCTGTACTGTACCAGATAACTGCAAGCTGTATTTCGTCAAGCTATCCGCCTATGTTAATTACATGATGATGAGTAGGAGTGTCATCCTTGGGTACGTTATGGGGAAGGAACTGAGATTTTTATAGGAGGAGCAGTTCTCTAAATGATTGTATCGTTGTACTTTCGAGAATTTCTTTTCAGTTATTTGGAGTCGAAACAGCATATACACATGTAAATTGAGAGAAATGACGAATATCACCCATGTAAGGTCGATTTAAAAAAATCTGATCCTAGCTATCGACAGCTAGAGGTACATTTCTTTGGTCAAAGTTCATAATCGTATTTCATGTATCGCTCCCGATCAATCAAACTATACAGCCACTTTCCATATCATTGCTGAAGCAGTAAGCAAAAAAATAGCAGTGGCTTAATACTAGGTTCCTACTGCATTAATGAAGACAGACCTGAAAACTGAGACCTGTGACATTCCTTTAAATTCACTCTGCATAGTTCAGTATTTTTGAATATTATCGTGTCATTTATTAATTTGTAGGACAATGATTGCTTGAGACAAATAGAAATCCCATCTTTCGTAAATGGTATTATTGATTTTATGACATAAAACAAATATTGAAGTGGGGAATTTAAATTCTTATTTTTCAAGATTGTTGTGTAATTACTCTTGCTCTTTCCTACACCTTCACACCCTAGAACGATTCGATTGAGAAAAGATACTTGAAAAGCTTTCTCGATGTGACAGGCCTACGTACCATCTTTAAATTTTAGTCTAGGGAGACGATTAGGATAGTAGACGTGTGCCAGAAGCATCCTGATGGTGAAAGAAAATTCAATGGAAGAGTATTTCTTTAGCACATATCATTCTGTTCTTTCTCGAACTTTTCGCTTCTAAAATGTGTACAATTTTACACTCGTTCTAACTCAATCTGAAAACATTTCTTTCCACTCCCATTGTGGTTCATAAAAAATATGAGTTTTGGAAGTATTCAGAAGTTGTCTGTAGTGATTAAAATCACTGTCCACACTTGTTTCGTTTGACAAAAGCAAATAAAAAGAAGTCATTAAGCAAAACTCAGATGAACACTGACAGCGAGACATTAATTTAGTGTTTTTCTCCGTTCGTGCAATATAACTTCGCCCATGCGCAAAAACCCTTTGCCGGCCGCGGTGGTCTAGGGGTTCAGGCGCTCAGTCCCGAACCGCGCGACTGCTACGGTCGCAGGTTCGAATCCTGCCTCGGGCATGGATGTGTGTGATGTCCTTAGGTAAGTTAGGTTTAATTAGTTTTAAGTTCTAGGGGACTGATGACCACATATGTTAAGTCCCATAGTGCTCAGAGCCATTTTCTTGAAAAGCACTTTCTCATCCACAGTGCAGGGTGAGTCCACTCGTCTATTTAGAGAGAAGGCCGCCTCAGTTAAGTGTCGCATACTGAGCGATGCGCTTCATCTGTTGTAGAAGAAACATTGTCTTCCTGCTTCAATTACACATTGGGAACGGAAACGTGTGCACTCTGGCTGCCTCATAAGCTTTCTAAAATTATTTTAAAGAAACTACACTGTAAAATAAATTTCATTTTCCTGAATCTCACAACCTCATTTTTCAGTCTCATGTTCAACTTCCTGTCATTTCTTTAATACTCAAATCCATAAAAGTTTTGCATCACCCCGGTTCCCAGAACTCCTGGCGATAGGCGTTGACTGTAGATACTGTATCACAGACACAGTCCCTTTGATTGTTCAGAGATGTCACTAAACCTGCCCAAACATGTAAACAGACACACATGAGCAGCGTCTACTAGACGGAGGGGGTCCGACAGCCGATCAGTTCCAGTCATTCCACCAGGAAGGAGGTACATGGCTCGTGTCGTCTGTAGTTCAACCATGCCTAGACGGTCAATACCGCGGTTCGATCGCGTCCACATTATTACTTTGTGCCGGGAAGTGCTCTGAACAAAGGAAGTGTCTAGGCGCCTCGGAGTGAACCGAAGTGTTGTTGTTCGGACATGGAGGAGATACAGAGACAGGAACTGTCGATGACATGCCTTGTTCAGGCCGCCCATGGATTACTGCTGCAGTGGATGACTGCTACCTCGGAGGAACCCTGACAGCAACGCCACCATTTGAATAATGCTTTTCGTGCAGCCACAGGACGTCGTGTTACGACTCAAACTGTGTGTAATAGGCTACATGATGCGCAACTTCACTTCCGACCTCCACGACGAGGTCCATCTTTGCAACCAAGACAACACGCACCGCGGTACAGATGGGCCCAACAACATGCTGCACTGCTCAGGATTGGCGTCAAGTTCTCTTCGCCGATGAGTGTCGCGTATGCCTTCAACCAGACAATCGTCGGAGACGTGTTTGGAGGCAACGCCGTCGGGTTGGACGCCTTAGACACACTGTCCAGCGAGTGCAGCAAGGTGGAGGTTCCCTGCTTTTTTGAGGTGGCATTATGTGAGGCCGACGTATGGAGCTGGTGGTCATGGAAGGTGCCGTAACGGCTGTACGATGCATGAATGCCATCCTCCGACCGATAGTGCAACGGCAGCACATTGGTGAGGCATTCGTCTTCATGGACGACAATTCGCGCCTCCATCGTGCACATCTTGTGAATGATTTCCTTCAGGATAACTACATCGCTCGACTAGAGTGGCCAGCATGTTCTCCAGACATGAACCCTATCGAACATGCCTGCGATAAATTGAAAAGTGCTATTGATGGACTAGTGACCCACCAACCACTCTGAGGGATCTGCGCCGAATCGCCGTTGAGGAGTGGGACAATCTGGACCAACAGTGCCTTGATGAATTTGTGGGTAGTATGCCACTTCGAATACAGGAATGCATCAATGCAAGAGGACGTGCTACTGGTGTTAGGGGTACCGGTGTGTACAGCAATCTTGACCAACACCTCTGAAGGTATCGCTGTATGGTGGCACAACATGCAATGTGTGGTTTTCATGAGCAATAAAGAGGGCGGAAATAATTTTTATGTTGATCTCTATTCCAATTTTCTGTGTAGGTCCCGGAACTCTAGGAACTGAGGTAATGCCAAGCTTTTCTTCATGTGTGTATATGGAGAAGTCGCAACAGTATGAAATTGTAGCGAAATACAGGAAGATTTGCAGAGGATCGAAGCTTGGATGAAGGAATGGCGGTCGATGTTGAATAAAACCAAATGTATCGAACTGCTCACAAATAGGCAGAAAGACCCATTATTATATGATTGCACGGTTGCAGAACAATAACTGGAAACAATCACAACCATTAAAAATAGCGCACTATGCATACGGTGCGATGAATTATGAGAAAAGTTAGCTCACCCACTTACGAATTAAGGTCATCCAAAGAAGAGCTCCGCCTTTCGTAACAGGTACGTTCAACAAGCGCGAAAGCGTCACGGGGATGGTCATCTAACTCCAGTTTCAGATGCATCACGGTGTCGCTTGATATTAAAATTCAGAGAGCGTACTTTCTCAGATGAGCCAACCAATATGTTGCTTCCTCCTACATATTGAAACGTCCAGTTCGAAAAATTTACACAAGACTGTGCTTAAACTGACACACAATATTTTTTTTTAGCGCAACGCAATCTGACTTTTTGTAATCCCTACAAGAGAATGGCCCTGACTAAATTAACCTATACGTTTCACAAATCACTTACCTCACAAAAATCTTCGTTACTCAAACTACTGCAATACAGCGAGCGCCACTACTGCCAGCTAAATAAAAGATTCTAACTACTGAAGGCACTAACTACTGATAGGCATAGTTAGCAAATGAAAGATTTTGATAGAGAACAAACAATGTATTTACCTTACTAGTGTTCAAAAGTCATAATATAGATAGCAGTTCATGACATCCATTCTTACAAAATTTCAAAACTCCGCCATCTCTCTCCCCACATCCACCACTGCTGGCGGCAACCCTCCAACTGCGCAACGCTACGCGCTGTTAACATCCAGCTGCACAACACTACAATGGCGAGTATTACAACAATGCCAACCAGCCACTGACTGCACACAGCGCAGCCAGTGATTTTCATACAGAGCGCTACGTGGCGTTACCAACAAAAAAACCTAAACAACCTATTTACAATATGTCTCGCTGGATTCGGATATGATATTACAGTGAGGTCAACAAAACGTTTTACTTGCCACGCTCCATTTGCTACTAGAACTGAAAAGGAGGAGAGTGACAGTAATACACAAAGTGTTCTCCATCACACACCACAAGGTGGTTTACAGAGTGTAGTGTGTGTCCCAGGACGAATGATGAATATTCAGGGATATGACAGAAACGATCATCAGTCTAGTAAACGCGGATTCTAAAATGTAAGAGTCACGAGGAGTTCTTCCTCTTTTAGTGTAAGGACATTGCTTTCCATATTTTGGGGAAAAGTAGTTTTGACTAAAATAAGAAAAAGTTGTCAAGTAAACATGGGAGCTGAAATATATATTTTAAGGACTATGAGCACTCAAGTAAACATGGGCTCTAAAATCTATACCTTAAGGACTATGAGCATTTATTCAGTAGAAGAAATGTGTTTCACAGTAGCGAACATAAACAATTGAGGAGGTGACATGCAAAGACGTGCATGTCCACTGAATGCAGTTTTGCACAAGCAACTTAAATAATACGTCAATCATGCGTATGAATGAAACTAATAAACTGAGGCGCCAAGGAACTGGTAAAGGCATGCGTATTCAAATACAGGGGCATGTAAACAGGCAGAATACGGCGCTGCGGTCGGCAACGCCTATATAAGACAGAAAGTGTCTGCCGTAGTTCTTAGACCTATTACTGCTGCTACAGTGGCGGGTTATCAAGATCTAAGTCAGTCTGAACTTGTTGTTATAGTCGGCGCACGAGCGATGGGACACAGCATCTGCGAGGTAGCGATGAAGTGGGGATTTTCCCGTGCGACCATTTACGAGTGTACCGTGAATTTCAGGGATCCGGTAAAACATCAAATCTCCGACATCGCTGCGGCCTGAAAAAGATCTTCCAAGAACGGGACCAACGACGACTGAGGAGAATCGTTCAACGTAACAGAGGCGCAACCCTTCACCAAATTGCTGCAAATTTCAATGCTGGACCATTAACAAGCGTCAGCTTATGAACCATTAAACGAAACATCATATATCTATCATCCATCTGGGATTTCGAAGCCGAAGGCCCACTCGTGTACCCTTGATGAGTGCACGACACGAAGCTTTAGGCCTCGTCTGGCCCGTGAACACCGACATTGTACTGTTGATGACTGGAAAACATGTTGCTTGGTTGGATGAGTCTCGTTTCAAATTGTATCGAGCGGATGGGCGTCTACGGGTATGGATACAACCTCATGAATCCATGAACTCTGCATGTCAGCAGAGGACTGTTCAAGCTGGTGGAGGCTCTGTAATGGTATGTGGCCTGTGCAGTTGGAGTGATATGGGACTCCATGGAGTCTGCGAGGCAGCATGGGACTGTTCAAGCTGGTGGAGGGCCTGTGGTGGTGTGGGGCGTATGCAGTTGGAGTGACGTGAGACCCCTGTGATACTGTGACAGGTGACACGTACGTAAGCATCGTGTCGATCACCTGCATCCATTCATATCCATCGTGATTTCCGACCAACTTGGGGAATTCCAGCAGGGCACTGCGACACGTCCAGAATTGCTACAGAGTGGCTCCAGGAACACTCTTCCGAGTTTAAACACTTCCGCTGACCACCAAACTCCTCAGACGTGAATATTATTGAGCATATCTGGGATGCCTTTCAACGTGCTGTTCAGAAGAGATCTCCAGCATCTCGTACTCTTACAGATTTATGGATAGCCCTGTAGGATTCATTGTGTCAATTCCCTCCAGCACTGCTTCAGACATTAGTTGAGTCAATGCCACGTCGTGTTGCGGCATTTCTCCTCGCTCTTCGGTGTGTATTGCAATGCAAACGCCTTTACTTGTGACCCTAAAACACTGTTTGTATCTGTAAATCAAATCTGCAAAGAAAATATTTCTTTAACAAGTACCTTTGAAAACGGACACTTTCTCATTTGCGTGAACCATTTGGACATGTTCGTCTTTGAACGATTTTCAAAATGAAATATCTTGTTTTTTGAAAATAATTACATTTTGTTGTATAATGGTTGCTGTACTATATCACATTACGTATTTGTAGCTATTTAGTATGTGATATCATGGGAAAAAATTATAAATAGGCACCTGTAACAGTGATATTCCGCTTTTTCCGGTAATTCTAATTTTATTGTTGCTTCCCATTTGCTTAAAATGTGTGAAATGGCCATAGCAGACTACAGTGATGTAACAATGGCAATATCTTTTATTAGAAAGTTTATTTTAGGCAACGGTTACTCTTGAACATATAAACCACAAGCATCTTCTAAGTAGTCACATGCAATTCCTCTACATTTCTGTTGAACAACATGGGTATATCGTCAATAATGGATGTATGCCAACTTAAGTCCTCTCGATTTCCCCAGTTTTCTCCAAAAATAGTTTACAGTAAACCATCAACATCTTTCTTTTCGTCATCTGAGATTGGATGGCTGAGAATTCCTTCGGCTTGTAGTTTAGAAAAGAGTTTCGTAGTGGTCCCTCCGTGTTTCTCAACAGACTTTCACTTGTATACATCTTGCCGGGTGTTTAGAATGCAATTGCCTCCTTATCAGTACGAGTGTTTCTATAGCTTCATACTTGTATAAGAATATTCATTTCACTTCAGTTATGTGATCTAAATCGCGTAGGCCTTTAGACATGAATCTCATTCCTACCGTCTTCTAATCTACGCCGAGATTTCTTACTTCACCCACTGACTGGTAGAACTCATTACATCCTCTTTTTCTACGATTGTTGGCCTGTTTTTGTAGAAGTTTCTCTACTCTGCCGAGAATGCAGTCAGCCGGTATGTAGCAGTGTCCTCCTAATAAGAATTGTTAATATTAGTACTATGCAGTATTAATACGAGAGAGCACAGAAACACAAACTGATGCCAGCAATAGCTCTGCTCAAGAACGTCTGGTCAGACTGGAATGGAAATCACGTGACTGGAATCGGCGCTTCCTATTGGCCCTAATGGACTAGTTTGTTTCAAGAAATGCGTATG